>NC_050573.1:181465894-182065894 GCF_011100635.1 Trichosurus vulpecula | reverse complement strand
TTTTGCCTTTCTATTTTCTGGAAAGTTTCTGTCTCCTCTTGGCTCCTCTTAGAACATGTGCACTCATGTTTGACAGGTGAACTAGCCTGGGTCAGACTCCCTACTTGGTACCATCTCTGGATCCTTGGCACCAGAAGTAAGAGGCACTTAAGGCTCATGTTCTGGTTTCCCTTGGATAAGTGAAAAAAATGATGAGTAGTGAGATTTCACTGGTGGCTTGCTACTGAACTACTGTCATTGTCCTGGCCCTCATGGGCTGTGGCCTTCCACTTATCCTACAACCCCCATGTCTCTTCTGGAAGTCATCCAGCTTCTATCTGAAGTCCGTCCAAGAGGGAGAATTCACCACCTCTCGGCGCAGCCCATGCTCCTCTGTCCAGCTTTAACTGCTATGCTTACCTAATGCTGTTCCATTGTATCTCACTCATTCTTGTTGATAAGATGACAGTAGAACTTAGTCCTGGCTTGCTTAGTTTACTAAGCAGTTTTGTGAGCTCGGGTGAATCACTTAACTCTTCTTCATTCTGCTTGTCTAAAAAGGAAGAGTAGGATAGACTCGGATTAGATCATAACCAAGGTCTTTTGGTGCTAATGTCATAAGAAATGATGACTGTGGCTACATAAAGGTTATTTTTCACAAATATATTCAAATGCTGGTTCCTTTACAGCTATGAACATCTTGCTTCCACCACTGAGCATCAAATTCCATGGCTGAATCAACTTTGTATACTTTAGCTGTGCAAGTAAAATATCTTGGGTTAACATTAGTCTCCACTTTCTGAAACAGCCGGTCCATCTGCTGTCTTATTGGTGGGCTGCATGTTCAGCTTCTCTATAGTGGGCAACCTAGAAAACTTAAATAACATCTGTTATGTGAACTGCTGTGTTTGCTATATAGTCATTAAACTGCTTTGTGCAGCTGTTACAAAATACATATATCTGAAAAAATATGTTCTATATATTTAGGTATTTGTTACAGACACATACATATATAAATCATGTGGAAGGACGCCTGCCTTGTCAATTCAGGAAAATAAATGCATCCTTTCAACATCACCACATCCACAGGGCAGGAACATCTAGAAATGGCTAGTGTTACTGCTGGGAAATGCTTATTGCTATAGAGGCCAGCAAACCCAACATTTGCACTGAGGTCCAGTGTTGGGAGTGGATAGAGCTTTGGAGTCAAGATATATAGTCTCTTTGCTGATGGATGGCTCAGCCCTTGAGATGTACATTCTTCACCTATGAAAGGGGTTAATCATACCTACCCCTCTCTCTGCCTTTGAGGATCAATAAAATAAACATCTGTGAAGCACACTGAGCTCATTGGAGGAAAGGTGGTATGTTACTACTAGTACCACTAGTAGAAAGAGTAATAGTGTACACTTCTCTTCAGCCCTGTCCCTTAATCAGGACTTCTCCTAAAGTTAATGCATGTATGCCTGTCCCAGTCCATGAATGATTGTTGGAAAGAATCGTTGTTCTTCTTCCCTGAGATCAGAACACAAGGAAAGAGGTAAAATAGAAGTTAGATGAACAAAAAATTATTTATGTCTGGTGTTTTACATCATTTATCACATTCATTTCTTAAAATATTCCTCCCCCTCCGCACTCCCACAAGAAGACAGGTCTTTTAACAAAGATTTAAAAGGAAAAAGAAAAACAACTATTTAATAAAACCAGCCAAGACATTGATCAGATCTGACAGCGTATGTGCTATTTCGTAACTGTATACCCCCACCTCTGAAATAAAGGGAGGGATGTGCATTTTCTCAACCCTTCTCCAGGTTGAAATTTAGTCGTTGTAATTACACGGTGCTCAATTTCAGTTTTTTGTTCTTTCCATGTACCTTGTTGTAGGCATCGAATCTATTGCTTTCCCAGTTCTGCTTTCTGCTGCTGCATCACTTTAAATCTATTTAGTTACCATGTGCTTATGGGGATACTGCTGAAGCTACACCTGACACAGAACTGGGCACGCACTCTGCCTCTGTGGGGATGGACCATCATTCCTGAAGGACTTGTGCTTCGTCGGGGTGCACGATCCCTGTTAGGCCCTGTGACTGGAGAGCTATGACAAAGAAGACCTGTGACAGAATCAGGAAGAGCTGTCCCCTCAGCAGGCTTTAAGAGCCATAGGAAAGGATCCCCCTCCTCTATTTTTAAGTGCATTGCTTGGGACTCTGGAGGGAGGAAGCATCGTTTCATTTTTTTTGCTTTGTACCACCGGAGTCTGGCATTGAGCCATGCCCCAAAAAAGCATTTAATAAACATTTATTAAATTGCACTGAATTCTGAGTGAAGCTACAGTGTGAGGCTGGGATTCTTCTTCCCTGAAGATTTTTGAGAAAAATATAGGATGTCATCTATCTTGGACAGTATGGTCCTGCCCTGGAGATGAGGGCTGGACTGGAAAGCCTGAGTTCTATGCCTCCAACCAGTGTAGTTTCAAAAATAGGTTGCATGCTGGGATCTAGAAGGATAGATTCCACTGGCCCTCTTCTTCCCAGGCCTGGAGAGATTAAGGTTCTGTGGAAATACTGAGTAGTGTGCTTGGTCCTTTGGTTCCGCAGGAAGACCCTGTGGAATTTTCTGGGCTTCCTGAACATCAGTGTTGACAGACTCTTAGGGGTAGGGGGGAGGGGAGATCTGCTGAAGCAGGGGCTAGAGGGGAAAAAATACACTCTGAAGAAGGAAATCTCATTCCCAGGCATTGAAGAGAATCTTGTGGGGCCCCAGAAGAGAAACAATAAATAAAAGAAAATGCACAAGAATCTTGTGCTTTCCCCGTACTTCAGAGAGCAGGTTTTATATATATTTCAACACCCGGACTGCTCTCAAGAATGAAGCAGACATGCACGTGCCTGTAAAACCAAAACACAGCTGGTGGGTCTAATTTTAGGTCTACCAGTGTTGGCAATGTCCCTCTAACCAATGAGGACTGTCTGATTTCCCAGAGCCTGTGCCAGGAGGGGAATTCAGCTGCACTCAACAGACAGCTATCGCGTGTGAGTGCAGAGACTGCATCTTCTTTGGTGCCTAGGCTCTTACGCATGGGCTACTCTGGCTAAGGTGTGCTTGCCTCGCCTAGAGGAGAGAGAACCAGGATCGTTATGGGATAGCTCTTGGCTCTCTCATTTCGAGTGTTTTCAGGAAAACAGTCAGAAAGTGAGACTTTCAATTCAAAATGTATCTGGCTTGTTGGTCCCCAAGGTAAGTCATTCAAAACTCAGAAGTGGTAAGCAGGTGGTGGCATATGGGAATACAGGTAGAAAATGTCCCAGTCACCAAATGATTTTCTTAGTTGTTTACTAAAGTGTTTGTTCTCTGGCATGGCTGGAGTTATGTTTAATCAAATTTTCTGGTTAATACAGTATTACCATAGATCCTGAACATAAATCATAATATTCTAGACTTTTAGAGCTGAAAGAAAATATAGTGATAATCTAATTTCATTTTACAGATAGGGAAACTGAGGCATAGAGAGGTTGTAATTTCTCCAAGGTCTCATAGTCAGTTAGTGGCTGAGCTACAACTAGAAACCAAATGTCCCTAGTTCCAGCTTTGAGCTCTTTCTTTTTTTATTTCCTTATTATGAACTTAAAAAAACTTAAAAGCAATCATCAACAACCACAAATATTTTGATATATGA
Source organism: Trichosurus vulpecula (assembly GCF_011100635.1). Classification (NCBI taxonomy): domain Eukaryota; kingdom Metazoa; phylum Chordata; class Mammalia; order Diprotodontia; family Phalangeridae; genus Trichosurus; species Trichosurus vulpecula. The sequence goes on along the minus strand of NC_050573.1, from coordinate 182,062,239 downwards.
AGAACAAGGGAGGATTGTCTAATGAACTCTGAACTTATGTTATAGCTGGGTTTTAAAACAATATTAAATTCAACAAGATAATAGATATAAATGGAAATGACCATGATAAATGAAAGACGATCTCAGAGAGAAGACACTAGCAGCAGGGGTGAGGTGTCTGGGAATGTCCTCTTGAAGAAGGTGTGATCTGAGCTGAGCCCTGAGTCAGGGGCAAGGAAGGACAATATTCCAGGTATGGGGAATAGCAGGTGGAGAATTTCACATGAGGGGCAGCTAGGAGTATAGTGTACCTAGATCGGAAGGTACATGGAGAGGAGTCAAGCACAGGAACACTTGAAAAGTAGGAAGGAGCCACGTTGCGAAGAACTTTAAACACCAACAAAGGTCCTCTGACGTCCGAACCAGTACCCCTGCCTGTTACAACACTTTGCCATCTACCATCACACACACCCCTCCATTGCTCTCTCTTTGGATTACCAGCAGCAATAGGATAGGAGAAAAGAAAGCACAGATCTGATAGTGTCAATTTATTCTAGCCAGCATTCTTCCTACCCGCATGTGATTCTGTGAAAGGCCCTCATGAAGGATTGTTTCACTCTATTTGCATTTCTAGCACCTACCATAGCACAGCACAGCACCTTCTCTGATGTGGGCATGCCATGCTGAGCGGTCTTGTGCCAGCGTCTCCCATGTCACACACATGGAGTAGCTCCGTAATAAAGACTTGTTCGTTGTTCATTGATTGATTTAAAGGTAAAGACAGCAGCAAACAAACTGAGGGTACCTCCCCTCTCCACTAAGAGTTGGGGCCCATATCAAATACCCCAATGCCTCACCTTTGGCATAACTCCATACCAAGGTTAAGCAGAAGAAAAACTTTATGATACATTAAGCAGCCTTCTTTTAGGCTTCCAACAGGAACCCTGGGAAGAAGTAATACCTGAGGATGAAAGCCTTGTTCTCTTCAAGGTCCTCTTTTTCCAACTCTTCCTCAACCCTACTTCTAAGGCAGTAGCTAGAGTATTGAGGCTTGCCCCTTATTTCTTCCCATCCACCCCCTTTCTCTCAGACCTAGACTTTAATGGCAAAGCTCCCATATTGGGGGAGAGCCTCTACTGTGGTTCCCATACCCCCCATCTCCAGTATAAAGTGCTAAGGGACAGTGAGCAAGGGTGGGTCTTGCTTGGCACATGGACAAACTTAGCTCTGTCTGCCTTGGGAGTGCATAATAATGTGCTGCTGAAGGATTCTTTTTTTCCCCTTGGTGGTTTTCTTTTCTTCCTTTCTTCCTTCCTTCCTTCCTTCTTCCTTTTTCTTTCTTTCTCTCTTTCTTTCTTCCTTCCTTCCTTTCTCTCTTTCTTCCTTCCTTCCTTTCTCTCTCTCTCTCTTTCTTTCTTTCTTTCCTTCCTTCCTTCCTCTCTCTCTCTCTCTCCTCCTCTCTCTCTCTCTCTCTCTCTCTCTCTCTCTCTCTCCCTTCCTTTTTTCTTCCTTTTTCTTTTTTTAATTTGAGGAGGCACGGTATTGTTTCTGGTTAGGAGGTTAGGATGTCTGTCTTCTCCTTCTTCTTATCCCCATTTTCCACAGCTTTTCCAAATCCCCGAAAGGGACCAATGGTCTACAAGGGCTTTGGATGTCAAGCAAGAAAGGAGACATTAGAGACAGAAAGACCTGTTAGATTGCTAAGACCATCCTCCTGCTGAAGCAAGGGGAAAGAAAAAAAAATTGCAAGGATAGGGGATCGAACTCTTTCTCACTCAATAAAGAGAAGAGAGATAAGTGACCTCTGAGAAATATTCTCCCTCTCACTCATTTCCTTCCTTTGTTGGTTTCAATTTGAGTCAATTAGTACAGAAAACTAGTTTGCGAAGCCTGCCGCTGACAAAGCCTGCGGTTTTTTATTTATCTATCTATTTATTTGTTTGTTTGGTTCCGTTGTCTGGTTGTTTTTCTCTGTCCCCTCCCTCTTCCCCAAGCCTTGTTCTTGAATCTTGTCTGGTTCAGCATTTCACCGGCTTGGTTAAGTATCTTGTAAGGAAATCATTTATAATAAAGCTGGTATGCTTGGGTTTATCATTTATAAGTGTGGGTCAGGATTTAGTTCGCTATGTTAAACTCTCCATGCTGCATGTGATTTGTCAAGCTTTGTCAGGAACAAAAAGTTGTAGGGATGTGCAAAGCACGACTGCTTGGTTTCCATGGAGACACTGCTAGTTAGGCTATGGAAATCCTGAAAAGGCCAGAGGATGAGTGACAATACAAGGATTTAGCGGCTGATCTGAAGAGCCAGACTGAATTAATGAGATTTTTCACAGAGAGTTATTAGCAAGGCTAGCACGGTGTGGCACTAAGGCCTCTTTCGTTTTCTCAGCTGCAGTCTTGGAAAACAGAAATGGAAAGATTTAATTGCTGTTTTTTAAACCCTTTAAGATTATTTTAACCTATAACATTTTAAGGATGTAATGAAAAGCAGGGCTTTTTTTTTATCATTCAGTTACTGTTATTACTGTGTTTTGGGTGGCAGTTGCCCTTTATCTGTATGGAGATGGGAAGTTCAATAGTACTTATTATATTGAGCATTTAATCCCCACATACTGTGAACACGGTACTGTTCAAAGTAGGTTATCTGGAGTTCCATTTAGAGCCAAGGGAGAGATACCATGTCACTGGCTTTATATGGCCCAGGGCTATATTAATTATTTATTATAGGCCACTAATACAAACTGTTAACTCTGCCTACTAGTCGTTTGTTCATTTATCTATCTCATGTTCCTACTTCTTGGAGTTTGGTGTGGAGTTGTTTTGCTTTTAATTTGTTATTTGGGGCCTTACTACTCGTGTAGCGAGCAGGCCTGAAAATGACTTTCATCTCTTAGGTGGCAATTTCCTTGACCTATGAAGTCTGTCAGAAGAAAGGTCTCCATGTCCTGTTCCTGTCCACAGATGGAGACTGGAACCCTCTAGTTCTCGTTCCTTAGCAGCAGCAAGGCTGCCTCTGAGAGTGAAGGTGGTGGCTGCCGTGAAGAGTCCAGATGTCTTTTCATTTTTTCCTGTACGTCCTCACCACCTCCTGTACATCTCTTTAAAAAAAAAGCCAATATCTGGTATCTCTTGAAATCAATCAGTGCCATGCGGGAAAAGTAATGTGCCAGGAGCTGCTCTTTCTTGTTGGTTTGCATAAGGGGCACATGCCCATATGCTTCTGGAAGATGTGAAACCATAATGTTGCCTGCTGAGTAATCCACAACAAAAGCACATGCAGCCTGCATTCCCCAGATTCCTGTACAGTAGGCTAATCCACTTAATCTCACAGTTAGATTCCCTGGCTGGAATTTCACAGTCTCTTTCGATTTAGTGGTTTTTCAAATCTCTGATTAAGCACACTTACCCCTCCGTTATTGTCTCTATTCCCTGAGTGATTTTATGGACAAGAAATCAGAAAAGTTAAAATGATGGGAGGTCAAGATTCCCTCTTTTCTTTCCTTTTCTTCTTCATAAAATAATTTTCTTCTATTAAATTGCCTGCTTTTTTTTGCCAATGAGGCCTGACACATGGTAGCATTCTTATTCCCAAAGTTATTGAGTAATTAATTCCCCTTTCCCCTATTTGCCCTCTAGCCCCCCTCCCTCAAAAAAGAAAATTACTTGCCATAGACTAAGGCTAAATGGAAGAGTCTTGTATTAATGGAAGTGCAGCAGAGTCATAAGGCAGAGAAATATTTAAGTTTGAGAAGGCTCTCTGTTGAGTCTTAGGTGAATTCAGTCAAGTAATAGAAAGAGCACAGAACATAAGATCAGGAGAAATTTGGATTTGAAGACAGCCTCTGACATTTCCTGGTTATATGAACATCAGAAAATCACTTAACTACTCTTCACCTCAGTTTTATCATCTATAAAATAGAGGAGAGGATTCCTTCCTCACGAGATGGTTGGAAGGAATAAATGAGATCATGTGTGTAGCACCATCTCTAGAAATTCTTTTACTTGGTGAAGGCCTGGAATAGATAGGACAGTCAGTGCTGGCCATGACACAGAGGACAATCTGGAAGGAGGTGGCATGTGCTAGGAGAGACCTAGGACAGTCCAAGTCTAGATGCTGTTGCTCCAGGAAAGTGAGTGGCTCATTCACCAGATAGACCTACCTACTCCCACCCCCCTCTCTAGGAGTTAAGGGGTTATTCTTGGGAGGGGGAACATGACATGGGTGGGGCCACAAGAAAGAGTACATTTGTACCTCCAAGTCCAAGAGTTGCAGGGATGGTGGTGTCTGGACTACCTTAGGGAGGAAGTGTACCAGCTGGATGTCATTGCCCTGGAGAAAGTCCTTGTTGTGGCAATGAATATGTGTGTATACGTATATAATATATACGCAGTATACACACAAGTATGTTAATATCCTCCATGTTTTATATGCATGTAAACACATACATGTATGCATGCATATAAACATATAAATACACCTGTCAGGCAGACAGCAAAACTTACCAAATGCTTAATATGTATAATTTATTCAATTCAGCTGAGTCATGGAAAAAGACAAAAGAGAAGAGATGATTCGTACTCACAAGAAGCTTATAATCTTACAAGAGTGGGGTGAAGACTGGACAGACATGCATGAAAAACCATAAGAACAAATACAAATGCAAATTAACTTAGTACCAACTGTATACCCAGGTGTGAAAAGGGAGATCAAAACAGTGCAGCCATTAGTGATGGGTGGAATTAGCAAGGAAAGACTTCATAGAATAGTGATTGTAGGAGAAAATCACAAAGCCATTAGGACGTTGGGGAGAATTGACCATTTTAATCATAACAGCTGAAATTTATATAACTAATGCTTTAAGGTTGACAGAGATGATAGATTATATACATTTACATACATACATGCTATATACGTACATAAACACGTAGAATCACTTCACATACAAATATATAGCACTATATATGTTTGTATATCTATACACATATGCATGTGTGTATTTCACTACATAGCATTTCGATAACACTGTAAGCTTCTCCTAGGTAAGAATCATCTCTCCTATTTCTTCTTTTTCCATGGCTCTCAGCTGAGTTCAGTAAATCATACATACTTGGCACTCAGTAAGTTTTGCTGTCATCTAACTGACAATAATCCTTACTAAATAGCCTTTTTGCTAATTGAAGGTATAAAAATAACAGTAACAAGTGCCCAGATGAAAAATTGATTCTATTACTAAGATTTTGACCGAAATGCTAAGGAATTTAATAAATGGCAATTGAGTTTCTATTTATCCAGAGAAAATAGAACTGTGAAATAAGAGAACCAGTCTAATTTTTAAAACTAAGGGCTAGAATTTTGTCACAGAATTCTGTCCCCCCCCACCCCACAAGACTCTTGGGTCTGAAGTTATCTCAAGAGGTCTTTCACCAAGCCTCCAGTCTCTGAGCAAGTCTGTATCTAAATAGTTGTCTCTCCTCTTCTCCAGTGTTTTCAGGGGAGAAGACAGTGTCGCTTCTCTCAGTAAATGTGTCTCATGATGAGCAGCTCATTGTCTGGGAAATCAAACTGTCTCTAACTTCTCTCTCATGTGCTTGATGGTTCTTCTCTCAGACATCCATTGCCCTTATGCTGCCCTGAAGGGGTCTTCCCTGAGCCTGCCTTACCCATCATGCTCCTCTCTTCTACCTCATCACAATTTCTCTGTCCTGTTTCCCATTTCCTTGGTGTCTTGTTCTCTGCTTTCAGAGGTGACTGCTCATTATCTGATAAATTAATCTCTGTTAAGGTGTTAAGGACTAATAATGGTTGCTATACTTTCCCTTCCCCTATGGAGTATTTTCATTTTAACAGGGGACTCTTAGAGAACGTTTTTTTTATTCCAAAGTAACGTTTGTCTAAAAGCAGAATCTGAGCTGCTGTAACAAGGGAGTGGGGGAAATCTTTTTGTACAGAGTGTGTGTTTGATGCCAATCAGATCATGCCACAGAAACAATTGCATATTCTGGCTATAGGTAAGGCTACCTCAACCGTCTCTCAGACCGATGTAAGGTGACAGAGTAGATTAAGTGCTGTCTAAAGGTTTGGATTTGGAGTCAGAAGACATGGTTCTGCATCTCTGTTTTATCATTTAGCAACTTTATGTTCTTGGGAAAATCAGTTACCCTCTAGGCCTCAGTTTTGTCAATTGTAAAACAGGGATTTAATACTTGCCCCATAGAGTTATTGCAAAGAACAAAAGAAATAACGTTTGTAAAGTGCCCTGTAACCATAATGAATTATATAATTGTCAAAGTATTATCATTATATTCCCAGCTGTATCACTAACCCAAACTACAGTGAAGGTGATCAGTATCTTGCTTACTTATCTAACAAGAACTTAGGGCATTACTTTTTATATTAAGGCTATGCAAAGGGCTTACATAGGTAGTAATAGAAGGTGAGATTGGAAAGGTAAATTGGGTCCAGGTTATAGTGGGCCTTGAGAATGCCAGGTTAATTAATCAATTAACAACCATCTTTCAAGCTCTTACTACGTAACAGGCACTATGCTAGAAGACATAGTTTGAATTTTATCCTGTAGGTGATGGGGAGTCCTTGATGTTTCTTAAGCAAGGTAGTAGAATGATGAAAAACATATGCTCCCTCAAGATGCTCCTGCATCTTGTCTCAAGGATCACTTTCCTAGGATCATATAATTCAAGGTCCTGTGATTTCCTCAGTATGGGAATGATATACATCTGGCACTACCCACCTGGGTCATACAGGTATGTTCTTATTTATTGTCATAAATAAGAAAACAAGTGAAATAGTTTTGTTGTTAGAAAGATAGGTCCCAGATTATGTTACTTTGAACCATTTAACTTGATAGGAGGGGCAGGAGAGATATTATTTAACCTTCTCAGGGCCACAGCCCCAAGTAAGGGTCTCAAACCTATGAGTGACACAAGAACTGAGGGGCAGAGCTTAGCCAGTAAAATACTTTGAAGTCTTCCACTTGGGCTCCTATTTTTTTGAAGTGTTATCATAATGAGAAGAGTCTTAGATTTTAGAGTTAAAAGGCCTTGTTTCAAATCCTGGCACTACCATTTATTGCCTGAATGACCTCGGGCAAGTCACTGAACATCTTCGGGCTTCAGTGTTCTTCGGCAGCCCTCCCTCACTCAAATCAAAGTCAACTGCAAGTCATGTCATCATTTCCCTCATGCCATGGTCCTGTTCAACAACGAAGGACAAACACAACAACAACAATGTAAGTTAGGGGGTAGGACTAAATGATCTCTAATGTCCTATGATCTATTAACCTGTTGAGTATAGCCTTCATAATGTGTGACTGTAGAACACCATGGGAATGTAAGCCATCATTATTCAGTACTTTCTCATCCCTCACCTTTCTTGGCCTTCACGATAGCTTTGTGAGGCAGAAAGTCTAAGTATTATCCCTATTCTCTGATGTGACTCTGGATTCTTGAAGGCTATTTCCTATATCCATTGTTATTCCTCAACATAGGCTCTATCTGGACCTATCAAGCTGAGAAGGGTTGAGTATAAATAAGCTCAGAGGATTTTTTTAGCTAAGTTTGTAGAGCCTCATCACCAAGGGGTTGGCCAGTAAATAATAGGATCAACCATACTATATCAATAGGATCAATCATACTATCAACCAACTATCAACCATAGGAATTTGTCCAAAAAAATCTACTAATGTAAAATGTGTTTCCATAGAGGATATACCCATGCAAATGAAATCATGAACTATTAGATAGATAAAACTTTGATTAAATACTCACTATATGCCAGGCACTATGATAAGCACTAGGGATACAAATATGAGCAAGCAAGGAGGCCCCTGCCCTCAAGGAGCTGTGAAAAACAATACAAAAATGGGAGTTAGAAAGGAGGGTAGGGGGTACATACAGTGGTATGGTGTGAAGATGGTCAGAAAGGGTGAAAAGATCTGGTTCCAGGCAAAATACAGCCTTTACTTCCCTATCAGAGCCTGGCACCCAGGGGTGAAGTTCCGGGTTCCAGTAGGGTTAGATAAGGATGATGTCAATAGCAAGCAACAAGAATTTATTAAATGCTTATATATTGACTGGCAAATACTGTGCTATATACAAGGAATACAAAAAAAAGGGAGAGGGGAGAACAGTCTCTGCTCTCAAGGAGATTATATTCTAATAGAGTATTCAACACGAAAAAATTTACATGTGAAATCTTGCTTGCCCTTTGTTCTTGAAGACCACCGTGGCATCAGGGAGGTGATGTCATGACTTTCAAGTGAATTGGATCTAAGTGAAGGAGGGCTGTGCAAAGTCACTAGTCTCACTTTCTCCTTCAGCACCATCTGGGTCTAGCGGCAAGATCAGTACGACTGGAGATGGTCCTCACGTGTAAATGGAAGTTAACCTCAGAGGTAAGGCATTAGTGGTAATGGTGGTTAGAGTGCAGGGAGCATGGTGTCAACATAGCCGGATGGATGACATAGAGACTTGGTCCTGGGCAAGATAAGATGTCATATTATTTATCAGATCTCTTCATCCCAGGCATGTAGTCCAAGGTCCCCAGTGGCAGGGTAGAGAGAAATGATGAAAATGAGGATAATGGCCAGAGTCTAGGCATCATGGCATATTGAAGTACTGACCAACTGAAATGAGCATTAGAAAGAATAAATAATTTGCCTAAAGTTACCTAAAGCTAAGGAGCGTCAGACCTGGGAACTGAACCTACATCTTTGTACTTCTAACAATAGGTGTGCTCTATAAATCTTTACATTACTATTTCCTACTGATATGCCCTACTGATTTGGGGCAGCTTGGTGGTACAGCGAATAGATGACAGGGCCTGGAGTCAGGAGGACTGGTGTTCAAATCTAGTCTCAGACACTTACTAGCTGTATGACTCTGGGCAAGTCACTTAACCCTCTTTGCTTCAGTTTTCTCATCTGAAAATGAGCTGGAGAAGGAAATGGTAAACCATTCTGCCAAGAAAACCCCAAATGGGGTCACAAAGGGTTGGACATGGCTAATTGATTAAACAACAACTCATTAGAATCATTAGGAAAGAACCAGACTCATTTGCTGCACCAAGTATGACTTATCTCTCAAATATGGAAGGCCTTCCTGGTCCCCCTTAATTCTAGTACCTTCTTTCTGCAGATCATTTCCAATTTATCCTGTATATAGCTTGTTGGCACATGGTTGTTCGCATGCCATCTTCCTCATTAGTCTGTGAGCTCCTTGAGAATAGGAACTGTCTTTTGCCTTTCTTTCTATCCCTAGAGCTTAGTACAATGCCTGGCACATAATAGGTTCTTAATAAATGTTTATTGATTGACCAACTCTAGCAATGGATATGTTAATACAGTGCATCTGGAATAATTGAAATCCCACCTGAATACCTCTATGGTTGGTTGTTTGTTTGCTGTCTTTTGTTCTTGAGGAGGACCAAAATGACATCACTATGAGGGAGTCAAGATTCAATGTGTCCTACTGTGGCTGATCAGACCAATATGAGTTCAGAATGCTCTACCACAGGCCGGGCACAAATAGTCCATGTGAACATTTGGAGTGGCTATTCTAAAGTTATGCATCCTGCGTTTCCTTTGAGCTGTTTCAATTCTGCTTTGCTCATACAGTACAGCACCTTCTCTGATGTGGGCATGCCATGCTGAGCAGTCCTATGCCAGGGTCTCCTATGTTACACAATCAATTCCAAAGTTCTTGAGAGGGACCTTGAGAGTGTCCTTGTATCGCTTCTTTTGACCACCATGTGAATGCTTGCCCTGTGTGAGTTCTCCATATATAGCTAAAAATGAAGTGAAGGTTTGAAGAATTATATGGAATTTTTAGTTGAAATTTTTTTTAACTCATCCCAGCACCTTTTGAGTGCCTGAACACAATTTATTTGGAAGACACTGGGAAGATCATGTGGCCAGAATGACTTAATGGACCATTCCACTTATAAACATGATCCCAAAGAGCTATAAATGCTTGATCAGAAGATTGAAAGCTCTGAGAGATGACCCAATAGTTTGGTTTCTATAAACATAACACCTATAGGAATAACCCTTACAGGTGGGCCCCCCAGACAAGCTATGCTGGGTTCAAGATACTCCATGGATCTTCATTCACTAAAAAATACTCATAGCTCATGAGTCCGCACTTATGGGTTATTTTTTACTAGTCAGCCAGAGGACACAATTAGTTCAAAGTGAAAATATTTAAGGAAATCTTACAGAAGAAAAGTAGCAATAGGATATTTTCCCCATAAAACTGGAGTGACCTTTCCTATGATCACATTAGTGCAGAAAATGAATATATTTAGTGAAGGGGTACACACATGCAGGTACAACTCATACTTCTAATGCTACAGGACCACTGTTGAGGCCATTGCATTGTTCCTCTTGGTCCTATACCCTGATGGTCTTCTGCGGCATATAGTCTCTGCCAAGTGTATGGTTCGCTAGTGTGTGGTTGTGATATGTAGTATAGCTCCCTATGGTCTTGTGTGTCTGCTGCTTGACCATTTGCTAGATTGTAGGGGAGTTACAATCCACATTAGTGGAAGAAGCACCCACCCTGAAGAAATCATAGACCTTTGGAGCAAGATTAGAATCATACATCATGTGCTTTAACATGATACCAACAAAATCCATCATCCTACTGTACTGGGAATTTCAATATTTTCTCTGCTTAGTTCATGGCAACACCCAAGAAGATTACTTGGCTTTCTTTCCCTCCCTCCCTGTAAATAAGTCTGCTCTGAATGGTATGAATACCCTGAATAATTTGAATAATCCCACCTCATGGGGCCCATGGGGACTAAAAAGAAAAAAAAGGAGCAAAAAACTGGAGTGAGGAATGCCCCTAAACTAACTTGGCACTGGAGACAGAGACCAACTTGGAGGCATGAGGAGGGTAGGGTAGAATGGATTCCTCAGCACTTGGCAGGCCTCCATGCAAAGCTTTCCTTGCATAGAGGCCTGCCAAGTGATAAAGAATACATTCTAAAGATGGAAGACCCAGCATTCAAGAGAAGGCTTCATAGTTGAATCATGTGGGTCTAGAGCTCCATTCTACTTCCTGGGCTCATGATGAAAAACTGGGTTCCAAAGGGAAGGGAACTGGTGATGCCATTTTGGGAGGAATTCCAAGGGTTACATGAAAAGCCACATGGGATTGTAGAGGAGCCACTGGGAGAATCTATGTCCAGGGGCTTCTGCTGGGAACTGAGAAGAATTGCAGGTAGAAATAAAAGGAGGAGCACCACCACTCAGAAAGGGCAGAGAATGGATAAACCCCTGCTGTTAGGGTATGCAATAGGAATTTATAGTTGATGTAACTTGCTAGGAATTGTAGGGGGCAGCTAGGTGACAAGGTGGATAGGGTGCCAGGAGTGAAGAAGACTCATCTTCCTGAGTTCAAATCCAACTTCAGTGTGTGACCCTGGGCAAGTCACTTAACCCTGTTGCCTCAGTTTCCTCATCTGTAAAATGAGCTGGAAAAGGAAATGGCAAACCACTCCAATATCTTTGCCAAGAAAAGTGCAAATGAGGTCACAAAGAATAGGACACGACTGAACAGGAATTGTAGGGGCACAATGGGAGCATCCACTGGTTTGTCAGGGTAGGAGCTATAGAGAGTTGTAGCTAGGAGCTCTACTCAGTGTTTGACAGTGACAGAAGCCATAGGCTTCAAGAGAAGGGTTGCTCACTGGTAAGTTTTTTTTTCAATAGGAACCTCACATGAATTCTATTTGTTTTCATTGATCTATAAATAGGCTCATCACAGGAGCATAGATCTAGAATTTCATCTATCACAAAACGTCTAATCCAACCCTCTCATTTTATAGATGAAGGGAAACAAAGCCCAGAGAGGTCTGTTGATTTGCCCATGATCGACAAGTAGCAGAGTCAAGACTCAAACCCAAGATCTTTATCCTTAATTCCCACACTATTTCCAAAAGAATCTTGTTCTGCTTTGAATTTTGTGACCTGTGTGCTTACAGAGAGAGTGAAGGAGCATAATATAACAGATAGAGCTCTGGACTTGGAGTAAGGAAGGTTTGATTTAGAACCCCTCCTCAGACACTTTACTAGTGATGTGACCCTGGGAAAGTCACTTAACTTGTTTGGGTCTCAGTTTCTTCATTTGTAAAATGAGTAGGTTGAACTCGGTAATCTCTAAGGTTTCTTCCAAATCTAAGTCTATTGTCCTATGATCCTATGAATGCACTGGATGGTGTAAAATTGTCCAGGTTAGGATAACAAGCCAAAGAAATTATAAATTGCCCAAAATGCACCTGGGCCCTTTGAGCAGTATGAGATCTTCTGATATAAGGTTAGACCTAGTAACCTCTCCCAGTTTTTTCTTTCCTATGCCTTTTTTACCCCATCACAGCCTATACCATGCATCTTTCCAGGAAGAATGAATCACAGGTTGCTAGGAAACACCACTGAAAACAAAAATAAGGCTGAGCCTACAAATTAAACGGGCCAGGTACAGACACCTTCTCTTAGGGCTTTTAACAAGGGAATACCATTGGTGGGATTCCAGCTTATATTTTTCTATAGACAAAACTTCCCCCTTGGCTCATGGCAAGTTTAACTCTGAGCAGATAACCTGAGACCAATGCAGAAGAGTGTCTTGTAAAATTTACATGATAAGGAGGAATGTAATTTTATTTTCAGAGTCTCCAGTTTTCAAAAAAAAAGTATTATTCTTCTAGCAACAGTATAGAAACAGACTATCTGTTAAGGGATTAGAATAAGGAGAAATGAAAAGTCAGCAGCCAGAATTAAAGTCCTCACTGAATTTTTCCAAAGCATAGTGGTCAGGGGAATGCTAACTAGATTCCACTGGGAAAGGGTTGGCTTCAATTCCAATAAACTGAGATGAATGAACTAGAGTAACTCAAAATCGGTAACAATCCTTCTCCAGACTAAATTAACTCGAGATTGACATTGGAAGTCTGAGAGATCATTTGGAAACAGCTTTTGACTGAGAAATTTGAAATCTTCCCACTAATAAGCTAACATTCATAAGGAAAGAGAAGGCTGAGATGCTCAAGTTAAGGCTTACGATCATCAGGTTTTTTTTCAACAAGCACTAGATAATATCTAAGATTTCTTCCAGCCCTATCACCTTACAGTTCTATGAAATAGTGTTTGTTTCAATAGGGAAGCTGTGTTTACCAAACTGAAAACATTGAGTGGGTCACCAAGGTGTTTGGGGAAAGATCTGGTGGAAGTACATATATCTGCTGGAGTCATATGAGGCAAATGTCACAAAAGAATTTGTATGTGTATATACGTCATGTACAAATGGATAATCATTTATATATAAAACTGTTATGTTATGACCATTAATATTTGCATTGGGAGATAGGAGAGCTGGGGCATGAAAAGACTGACAAGGACTGCTTGGTCTTTTATTTCACCTGCAATTGGGCAACACAATTTCTGGGCTTAATGCACTGAGTCCAGTATTGAGGGCTACTCCCTTCCCCAAAATACTGTTCTCTTTGTGTCATGTATCTCTAGCCAGCTTGCTCTGGAAAAATCTCAGAACATCTCCAGATAAAGATGACAGGTCTCTAGATCCAAGATAATAATATACAAGATAGCCTTTTTTCCATCCCGTAGAAAATCTCTTTTTTTTGGTGCCAAGCCTGTTCATAATTATACAGTGTTCAGTTCAGTTTGGACTTTTGTTGTGGTGGTATTTATGATTGTTCTTTTCATTTACATTAGTGTAGAAATCAGGTGTATTATTTTCTAGGGTTCTGCTTACTTCACTTTGCATCAATTTGTAAGTCTTCTCATGACTCCCTATAGTCTTCTTAATTTCTTACAGTGCAATACTATTCCTTTACATTAACTACCATAACTTTTTAGCCACTCAAGAATCAATAGAAGCCTACTTTGTGACACCACCAAAAAGTATTATTATGAATATTTTCATGTACATTGGACCTATCTTTATTTTTCTTATCTCTAATGTGATGGAGTTGGACCAGATAGAATCCCCTAGCATTTCTATCCCTGTAAATATATATATATATATATATATATATATATATATATATATATATATATATATATATATATATATATATATACATAATACATCCCATAAATCAAGACATCACGCTCATGATGTCATTGGTCCTTTTCCAGAATAAAGGACAAATGACAACATGTTATTGAGAAGTGTGATCAAAACACCTCTTGAAGAGACCTAAGGGAAATGAAAGGGGAAGGGAGGATTATTACCAACCCAGGGCTTCAGAGAAGGCTTTATGGGGGAAGTGGCACTTCAGCCGGTCTTTAAGGTGTAGGAAAGAATTCAACAGATGAAGAAGGGGGAGTGAGAACATTCCAGACATATTGCATCTCCATCCCTGGTAAGAATCCCCTGCATCTCTAATCAGTCAGTCAATAAACATTTATTAAACATCTACTGTGTGCCAGGCACTGTGCTAAGCACTGGGTATACAAAAAGGGGCAAAAGACCATCCCTGTTCCCCAGTGATCATCTTTGCCTCAGTTTATTCATAAGTAAAATGAAGGGGACTAGATTGGATGACCCAAGTAGCAAGGCATCCTGAGGGAAAGAGGAGAGACAGCACGGGTCAGGTAGGTAGATACAGGAGCCCTAGGGTTGACAGCATCCCATTCTTCCACCCCCACACCACTGCCCCAGACCACCATTCTTGCTTCCAGCCCAAACCCTGAGCCATCATCCAAAGAAGCAACTCCAGTGAAGAAGGGGACAGTCATCCCCTCCAACTGCCAACCAGCTGCCACAGACAGAGCAGGTAAGCCAGCCTAGCTGAAACAGCAGTCTCACCCTGAGGGAGACACAGGAGGTAATCAGTACCAGGGGCTCCATCCCCAGCTACTGAAGGCCCAGAAAAAAAAATTCTTGTCCCCCAAATCCTTGGTATTATCAAACCATTCATCAGAAACTTATATGATTTTGTTGGCAGAAATAAAATGAAAGAAGAGGAATTAACGTATGTTTTCTTGCTGCATCCTAAGCATAATGGGACTTTTCCGTTTGACTTGCAATTGAAACTTTCTGTATGTGGTCTCCCCCACTACAATGTGAGCTTCTTGAGAGCAGGGCCTGTCATTTCTGTTTGTATTCCCCAGCATGTAGCACAGTGCTTTGCAATATAAGTGCTTGGCAAATTCTTCATTTGTTCATTTATTCACTACAAGTCTTTGATCCTACAATTATCTGCCTGTTTATGATTGCTAGTTTGAGGTACTAATGTTTGTGATTTTGAGACTTACAAAGAGTCTGCTATTTGCCACTCTGACTCCCCACCTTGAAAAGGGCCCACTACCTTGTCTGAAAACTATCTGGTCCTGTCTCTCACTGTTGTATGGACATCAGGCTTGTTTGTGGACTGCCCTTGCTTCCCAGCATTCCACAACTCAATTGCATTGCTTGAGGTCATGAACCAATACTAATAAGGTACACTAGGAAAAACAGCTGGAAAGGGCCTTTTGTCTCTCCTGCAAAACTTAGCAGAAGTCAGCTGGTGTGGCTGCCATGGAGACTGAAAAGGTGGTCAGTCTCTGACTCCCTTTGCAGTCTACATTGCTATCCAGTAGATGCTAATGGTAGGAATGTCTTGGAGCAGCAATCAGCCTCTGGGTACAATCAGCATGCGATTAGGTTATTCAGCTTAAGGGAAATTCAGGAGGGGCCTTGCAGTCTGAAAGTATTTCTCTATGTGAGATTACTTTCTTCTGGAAGTTGGCCAGGGAGCTGAAGGGAAGCTCTGGGAACTAAGATTACTTTGGCTGGAGAAGAATGGAGAAACACACTCCTACATCTCTCATTTCCCTATTCTTTTTTTGCTAATAAAAAAGAACATTTTAAAGGTATTTTATACTGTTTAAATCAATATGACAAAGATGTACTTCTCAATAAAATCAGGTGACTTTCTAAAAAAAGTGATCACCAGTTAAAGAGGCAGAAGATTAAGAAAAAGAAAGCTTTTCTCCCCTGCTCTTGTGCCTTATTCCAGAATTGCTATTTTCTGTACTTTCAGCAGTGAACTTAATAAAGATTGATATCAGCAACACATTCTGTCAACTTCCATGCTGCAAAACTTAGTCACTGTGCAAAATGGACCAGGGAAAATAAATAACCCGAGGAATGATGGAGTGTGTAAATATTGATGTGGACAGCCTGGAAAGTTGGATGAAGCAAAGGCAACTTGGTGATATTAAGTTCCCTCTTCAATTCAACATACATTTATTAAGTGCCTACTGGATACAGGAATCCTTAGCTAGCTGCTGGGAAAGAACAAAAGTCAAGTCAACAAATATGTAAAAGGTTAATTAAGACATGGTTTCTGCCCTCTTGGAGCTCACCATTTATTGAGGAATACGAAAGTATAATGTACTCATCTTGTGTTATATTCAGTTATTGATGACTTTACATAGCTCTTACTCACTCAAATCCAGTTCATGTGTAAATCAAGACATCACACTCATGATGTCATCGATCCTTTTCCAGAATAAAGGACAAATGACAGCAGGTTATTGAGAAGTGTGATCAAAGCAACTCTAGAAGAGACCTAAGGAAAATGAAAGGGGAAGGGAGGATTATTAGCAACCCAGGGCTTCAGGGAAGGCTTTATGGGGGAAGTGGCATTTAAGTTGGTCTTTAAGGTATAGGAAAGAATTAAATAGATGAAGAAGGGTGAACGAGGGTTGGAGCCAAGATGGCGGCTAGAAAGCAGGGACTTACCTAGGGCTCTCCCACAGGACCCTCCAAACACTGATAAAAATGGCTCTGAACCAATTCTAGAACTGCAGAACTCACAAAATAGCAGAGGGAAGCAGGGCTCCAGCCCAGGACAGCCTGGATGGTCACTGGGTAAGGTCTATCGCAAATGGAGCTGGGAGCTGATCGGAGCAGAGCCCAGTGTGGGCTGCACCCAGACCAACCAGACTGGCAGCCAGATGGAACAGGCCCTAGTGCCCTGAATCAGTGAGCTGTGGCAGTTATCAGACTTCTCAACCCACAAACACCAAAGGCAACAGAGAAGGTTAGTGGGAAAAGCTGCTGGGACAGAGTGAAAGGAGTTTTCAGTTTGGCCACTGCACCGGGGTGAGTGGAGGTGGTGCAGCTACAGAACTACAGCTGCAGTTGCTTCTGGGCCCAGGCCCACCCTGTGGGAAGAATGAAGTGGCGGATCAGAGCAGGAGGGCAGAGCCTGCTTAAGATGTGAGTGAGGTCCAGGTTGGCAGTTCTTGGGGGAGGAGGAGTGCTGCTGTGGCAGAGCTTGCTGTATAGAAATAGCTCTGAAAACAATAGCACATCCCTTCAAGCTTGGAACAAGGTACTCTCTACTCTACAAGCAGTCACATCCCCACGAAAAACGTAAGGGTCAAGTAGTTGGCTGGGAACATGACCAGGCAGCGAAAACTGACTCAGATTCAGACTCTGACTTTGGAATCTTTCTTTGGTGACAAAGAAGATCTAAACATACAGCCAGAAGAAGTCAACAAAGTCAAAGAGCCTATATCAAAAGCCTCCAAGAAAAACATGAACTGGTCTCAGGCCGTGGAAGAGCTTAAAAAGGATTTGGAAAAGCAAGTTAGAAAAGTAGAGGAAAAATTGGGAAAAGAAATGATGAGTGATGCAAAAAAAAAAAAAGTGATGCAAGAAAACCATGGAAAACAAGTCAATGACTGGCTAAAAGAGACCCAAAAAATAGTGAAGAAAATAACACTTTAAAAAATAGACTAACTCAAATGGCAAAAGAGCTCCAAAAAGCCAATGAGGAGAAGAATGCCTTGAAAGGCAGAATTACCCAAATGGAAAAGGAGGTCCAAAAGACTACGGAGAAAAATATTACCTTAAAAATTAGACTGGAGCAAGTGGAAGCTAGTGGCTTTATGAGAAATCAAGATATTCTAAAACAGAACCAAAGGAATGAAAAAATGGAAGACAATGTGAAGTATCTCATTGGAAAAACCACTGACCTGGAAAATAGATCCAGGAGAGATAATTTAAAAATTCTTGGACTACCTGAAAGCCATGATCAAAAAAAGAGCCTAGATATGATCTTTCAAGAAATTATTAATGAGAACTGCCCTGATATTCTAGAGCCAGAGGACTAAATAGAAATTCAAAGAATCCACAAATAGCCTCCTGAAAAAGATCCCAAAAAGAAAACTCCTAGGAATATAGTCACCAAATTTCAGAGCTCCCAGATCAAGGAGAAAATACTGTAAGCAGCCAGAAAGAAACAATTTGAGTATTGTGGAAATACAATCAGAATAATACAAGATCTAGCAGCTTCTATGTTAAGGGATTGAAGGGCTTGCAATATGATATTCCAGAGGTCAATGGAGCTAGGATTAAAACCAAGAATCACCTACCCAGCAAAAGTGAGTATAATGTTCCAAGGCAAAATATGGATTTTCAACAAAATAGAGGACTTTCAAGCTTTTTCAGTGAAAAGACCAGAGCTGAATAGAAAATCTGACTTTCAAACATAAGAATCAAGAGAAGCATGAAAAGGTAATCAAGAAAGAGAAATCATAAGGCACTTACTAAAGTTGAACTGTTTTGTTTACATTCCTACATGGAAGAATGATGGGTATAATTCATGAGACCTCAGTATTAGGGTAGCTGAAGGGAATATACATACATACATACATATATATATACATATATATATACACACACACACACACACATACATACATATGTATGTGTATATACATACATACATACATACATATGTATGTGTATATATATGTGTGTTTATATGTGTGTGTGTATATATATATGTATATATATATATATATATATATGTATATATATATATATATATATATATATATATATATATATATATATATATATATATAGACAGAGGGCATAGGGTGAATTGAATATGAAGGGATGATATCTAAAAAAAATCAAATTAAGGGCTGAGAGTGGAATATTTTGAGAGAGGGAGAAAGGGAGAGATAGAATGGGGTAAATTATCTCACATAAAAGTGGCAAGAAATAGCAGTTCTTTTGGGAGGGAAGAGGGGACAGGTGAGGGGCATTGAATGAATCTTGCTCTCATCAGATTTGACCTGAGGAAGGAATAACCTACACACTCAATTGGGTATCTTACCCCTCAGGAAAGAAGGAGGAAGGAGATAAAAAAGGGGGGATGATAGAAGGGAGGGCAGATAGGGGGAGGAGGTAATCAAAAGTAAACACTTTTGAAAAGGGACAGGGTCAAGGGAGAAAATTGGATAAAGGTGGATAGGATAGGATAGGAAGGAGCAAAATATAGTTAGTCTTTCACAACATGAGTATTGTGGAAGCATTTTGCATAATGATACACATGTGGCCTATGTTGCATTGCTTGCCTTCTTAGGGAGGGTGGGTGGGGAGGGAGGGAAAAGGGGAGAGAATTTGGAACTCAAAGTTTTAAAAGAAGATGTTCAAAAAAATTTTTTGCATGCAACTAGGAAATAAGATATACAGGCAATGGGGCATAAACATCTATCTTGCCCTATAAGAAAGTAAGGGAAAAGGGGATGGGGAGGGGAGTGTGGTGACAGAAGGAAGGGCTGACTGGAGAACAGGGCAATCAGAATATATGCCATCTTGGAGTTGGGGGGGGGAGTAGAAATGGGGAGAAAATTTGTAATTCAAACTCTTATGAAAATTAATGCTGAAAACTAAAAATGTTAAATAAAAATTATCAATCAACAGCAACAAAAAAAAAGAAGGGGGAGTGAGAACATTCAAGGCACAAAGTACAGTGTGAGCAAAGGCTTGTATACAGAAACATTCCTCTGGTGCTGCCAGCCCTGGGGCTTGTGTATGTTTGGAGATCTCAAAAGCTCAAAAGTTCCCAGGACAGTCACTGACTCTTAATAGTATGGCAGTGTACTGAATACAAAGGGAGATTTCTCACTATGATGTAGGCTCTCTGCCAGCTTGGTGTGATGGAAAGAATTCCGGACTTGGAATGAGGATGATTTGGCTTTAAGTTCCATCTCTGATGTTGCACTATGTGACTACAAGAAAGAAAGGAAAGAAA
Organism: Trichosurus vulpecula; assembly: GCF_011100635.1. NCBI lineage: Eukaryota > Metazoa > Chordata > Mammalia > Diprotodontia > Phalangeridae > Trichosurus > Trichosurus vulpecula. The sequence goes on along the minus strand of NC_050573.1, from coordinate 182,042,180 downwards.
CAAGCATTTATTAAGTGCATTTTTATTATTTTATTATTTTTATTTTTCATTAAGGGATAGGCAATCTCATTTGAGCCTAATGAAAACTCTGGAAGTAGGGGCTATTATTATCCATATTGTTTTACAGTTGAGGAACCTGAGGCAAACATGGATTTGAAGTAAGGTCTTGCTGACTCCAGACCCAGTGCTCTATGCACTGTACCACCTAGTTGCCTCCATGGTACTTAACTGAACTTCTCTGACTCGGTTTTCTCATGAGTAAAACAAGGATAAAAATACCTGCAGTACCTTGTTGTTAGGGTCAAATAAGTAAACCACTTGAGGGCAGAGACTATCTTATTTTTGTCTTTCTATTCCCAGTGCCTAGCTCATTTAAGAAATAGAGGGTAAAGATGGGATTGGACCTGTGACTTCATTAGTAAAGGGAATGCCTGAGGAGGAAATTCCCTACAACAAATAGCTGCTCTGAAACATAGTCTTTTTAAAATATATTTTATTTTTTCCAATTACATGTAAAGACAATTTTTAACATTCATTTTTTTAAAAAAAATTTAAAGTTTCAAATTTTCTTCTTTCTTCCTTCTTCTAATCCCTTTCCTCCCTCCCTCCCCCTCCCTAAGATGGTAAGTAATTTGATATAGATTATATATGTACAATCATATAAAATATATTTCTGTATTAGTTATCTTGTGAAAGAAGAAGCCAACAAAAAGTAAAAAAAAGACATGAAGAAAATAAAGTGAAAATAGTATGCTTCAATTTGTATTCAGACTCCATCCGTTCTTTCTGTCGATATGGAGAGCATTTTTCCTCATGAGTTCTCTGGAATTGTCTTAGATCATTGCATTGCTGAGAATAGCTAAGTTATTTATAACTGATCATTATGCAATGTTGCTGTTGTTGTAGATAATGTTCTCCTGGTTCTGCTCACTTCACTTTGTGTCAATCCATGTAAGTTTTCCCAGATTTTTCTAAAATCTGCCTGCCCATCATGAAACGTGCAGTCTAAAATAATTATCTGGATCACATAAATGCTTCAGGCAATATAAATGGCAGGTTGACCTTCAGGCAGGTTAATTTGACTTTGTCAGGGTAACCTGGCTAGTACGAGTAGAAAGTGTTTCATGAACTGGGATCTTTCTGACTTTGGGATCTGCTCTCTAACTATTATGCCTTTTGCCTGGCACATAATAGGTGCTTAATAGTTAGTTGTGAATGAATGAATAACCAAATAAATTTAACCATACAAATGATAACTTTTATGATTCTCTGACATTCTTTTTGACAAACAGATGGGTGTACTGACATAAGTTTACATCCTGAGATCCCCCAAATTTTAGAAAATTGGTTGCCCCCTAGTTTTGTAAAATGACAAAATAAGCAGCTCTCTAATGTAGAATTTCATGAGATACTATTTCTAACTCTGTATCAGTAAGGCAAGATTCATGACCTTGAAGAAGACCATGAACATGCCTGTATAGTTTGGAATTCCAAAGTGTAAGAGATTCTCTAGGTAGAAGGCAGGGGAAGTATAACATTTATTTGGACACCAGAGGATCAAATCCCAGAACCAATAACCCCAGTTCGACATAGCAGTAATTGTATTCCAAAGCCAGTAAGTCTACCTCAATGTAACAAAAAGGAAATTATAGCACAGTATTACAGCAAAGAACCAACTCATCCTGTAACCTTTCCCCTTGCTGGGGCCTTCCCATAAACACTCATGAATCTCAACTGTCTGCTTGCCTGTGTTCTCTCCCCGCTCAGTTCTCTGGTCTCCGAAGCTCTCTGATCTCCACTCTCTGCTCTGCACTCTCTCTGCAGCTCTCTCTCATCTTGCTGTAGCTCTCTGAGTTCTGTAGCCCACTAGTCTCCAGATTCTCAGCTCTGTCATATTGGTAGTTCTTTTTCTTCTTGGGCTGAATTCTGACCTTACTGGCTACCTTCTGGGTATATACACTCTTCTTAGGGCCTGAAGGCCTCATGCCCAGTCAGCGAAAGGGTGTAGGCCTAGGGCTTAGCACTTAGTAAGTAAAGGGTATAGGCTTGCCTCTAATCTAACCTCCCTTAACTGGTCCCACCTGAGACCTATTGAATGGGTGGGAAGGACCTTTAATCACTGAGTGGCATCACAAGCCCCAAAGGGCTATTTGGTTGATATAGATAGAAGGTTTCTATGAACATTTTTGACGAAGAGACTAGAAGTCAATGGTGTCCTATCAGTCAGCTCTTATCTTATGTCCTTTGGCTTCACCATCCTGGAAAGATACTGGACTTGAGGGTGAATCATTTTAAAATTAATTTCCTTACTTTCTAAACTTCCTGTTTCTAGAGGCAATGAAATATAATAACAACACATAAGTAGATATTTCACTAAATTGTTTTCTCTACCTATTAAGCCTATTGTTCTGAAGAATCCCCATATCTTCCATTTCTGGGTAGGAGTGAAAAGATCTCCCATGGGATGTGTGGTACTAAGTTAATGTATATTATAAAGCTAAGGCACCATGTTGTTAAAACATTTTTTTTCAAATAATTAGCATATATTTTCTATTTCCACTGCCCCCAACCCCATTTTTTAAAAAAGAAAAAACAATCCTTGTAACAAACATCCTCATAGCAAATCAAACTCTCACATTGACCATGTCCAAAAATATATGTCTCATTCTACATCTTGAATCTATCACCTCTCTGTCAGGAGATGGCTTACATACTTCATTATTAATCCCCTGCAATTATGGTTGGTTATTGCACTGAGCAGAATTTTTAAGTCTTTCCAAGTTCTTTGTCTTTACAATGTTGTTGTTATTAGACAGGTTGTCCTCTTGGTTCTGCTTATTTCAATAGGCCTCAGTTCACACAAGTCTTCCTGGGTTTCTTTGAAAGCCATCTCTTTGGTAATTTCTTGCAGAACAATAGTATTATGATCCATTCATATGTCATAACTTTTCAGCCATTCTCCAAATGGTGGGAATCCTCTCAGTTTCTCATTCTTTGCCACCATAGAAAGAGCTGCTATAATTTTTTTGAACCTGTGGGTCCTTTTCCTCTATCTTTGACTTCTTTGAGGTATAGGTCTAGTAGCAATATCACTGGGACAAAGGGTCTTTTGCAGCACAGTCCCAAATTGCTTTTCAAAATGGCATTACTAATTCACAGCTCCACCAAGAGTACACTATGATATTGAGGAAAATGCCAGCACCTGAGATCAAGTAGAAGCTCTGCCCACTAATTAGCTGTGTGACTCTAGGTAAGTCATTTTATCTTTCTGAATCTCTATCCTCATCTATAAAGTGAGGTTTGACAAATGAAACAGTACAGTGTAATGGAAAACATGCTAGATTTGGAGTCAAAATTCCTGGGTTTGAATTCCAGCTTTTCTAATTATTGCTGAGTGATCTTGAGACATTCATTAATGAATCAATAAACATTTACTAATGTGCCTACTATGTGCCAGGAACTTCTTTAAGTGCTTAGTGCAATGAGGGGGATAGCCTTAATAATTTGAGGTTTCCTTACAGTTTCATCCTAAAATGCCTCAGGGATGCTCTGACTTAATTGGGATTCTCCTCAAGCTTCTGCAAACTTGTTCTTGCTACTATTTCTTACTGCTTTCAGAGGAAATAATTGCCATCATCTTCCACCATCTGTTTGCCAGTTATGAGGCAGCTTCTCTTCTTTCTTGATTTACACTGGCTAACCTCTTCAGATATGGTGATAATCTGTGTTGAAATCTGTTCTTTTATCCATTCCTCATTTTTCTCTGTCCACAGCTTATCTTAAATAGGTCAGGTGGGAGTTGCCTCATTCCCAAACTAGTTTTACTCTTCAAATCACCAATTCTTTTTTGTCTTTTAGAATATAATAAACTTCATTTTTCATAATATTATTTGGAGCTCACCATGTTCAGCACTTTCAACTCTCTTCTTTTAAAGATTTTAATTTTCTTTTTTTATTACGAATTTTAAAATCACCAAGGCATGAATATTTCAATAGAAAAATAAGAAGGAAAAGGGTGTTGTATATAAAACCATGAACTTATGTTACATAATTTTTAAAGTATACATTTAATTTAACACAATAATAACAGAATTGACCTATTGGTTTGTGTCCCCTTCTGAGCTCCTTTTTTGTTTTCTTCTAGGTATTTTAAAAACATTTTATTAGTGCTCCTTTCTTTTTCTCTTTTTTCTTTCTTTTTCCCCTTTCTTTTTTCCTTTTATTCCTTTAGTTCTTTCTTTCTTTTGTTTCTTCTGCCCACCAGTTCATTCCCCATCCCCAAAAAAGAAGCCCTTGCTTTTCAACACACTGATCATGTTAGAAAATGTGTGTCTCATTCTGTACCTCTAGTCCACCATTTTTCTTCCAAAAGGTGAGTGGTATCCTTCATCATCAGTCTTCCCAGGTCCTCATTGATCAATGCTTTGCTCATAGTTCTTTAGTTTTTCAAACTTCTATTCCTTTGTGTGATTGGGGTTGTATTATAAATTCTTCTCTCTCCAAGTGTTCCTGAATTTCTCTGAATTTGTTATTTTTGTCATTTCTTATGGAGTGATGGTATTCCATTCCATCTATACCTCAATTTGTTCATCCATTCCCCTAGACGAACCTCTCTGTACTTAGCTAGGCTGGTCCATAAAAAGCAGCCCTAATCTCTTGCTAAGACCTTACTACAAGCCTTTCTAGCTTGGTAGAACCTAACAGAGTTTGTCCTTCAGTGACCCAGCTTTCAAGAACCCACAGTTACCCATACATCCCAATGAGTCATCAAAGGATTAAGACACATCAGAAAAAATATGAACAATATAGAGTATAGGATTCTTTATTTTTTAAAAGCAAAGCTATTCTAATTTTAAAATATAATAATTATTTTGGGTATTTTTGAGGAATTGCTCCAATAATATATGTTCTTCACTGATACTCCTCAATCCTGCATGATGATATAACAAAAACCATGCAAAAATTAGAGCCAGATTTTCAATGCAAATCCTACCTTTGTATGATGACAGCAAGGTCCTTAACCTCTTGTATAGCAGGGACCTGATCAGGTTGCTCCTGGTCAAATGAGTCCTGTGCACCCCTCCTCCCTTACCCAAAACCACTTTATTAATTTATTGGATGTAAAGGACAGGTACCAGAGAAAATGAATTGTTCAAATTTTGCCCTTCGGGGACTTTAAATGGTTACATTCACAGCTTACAATGGGTGTGAAACCTGGAGTGGTTAACACCCTGAGTGACTTTGATGGATTTAAAGGGTACAAACTGAGAGTATAGGCAGGTAGATAGTGAAGTGGATAGAGAACTAGGCTTGGAGCCAGGAAGACTTGTGTTCAAATCTAGCCTCAGATACTTCTTAGCTGTGTGGCCTTGGGCAAGTCACTTAACCTCTGTTTGCCTTGGTTTCCACAGCTATAAAATGGGGATGATAATAGCACCTACCTCCCAGGGTTATTGTGAAGATTAAATGAAATAATGTTTGTAAACTGCTTAGCACAGTGCCGGGCACATAGTGAGCTCTATATAAATTCTAGCCATTGTTGGTGTTGTTATTATCATGGGCCCATGTAAAGGAATATGTGAAGGAATTCCTTAATCAACATTATGGGACTAAAGTGTAGCTAGCTATTGGCTAGTTAAAAGATCATCCATTCCTCTTATGGCCTAAAAAAGCAACCTAGACATCTCTGTAGTCATACAATAAAGTTATCGCTGGCAGTTGCAAAGACAGCTAGCTATGGAGGAAGAACTCAGCTCTTTGGGGGGGAGGGTTGTTTGTTTCTCCCCTATACCTCTTCCAAGGTATCACAATTGGGAGGGGATTTCTCTCTCTTCCTATACCCAGCCCCACCTTACCAACGGCAATGGCAATCACATATTGCAGTGGAGCAATTCATTCATAGAAGAGGCTGGACTCAGAAAAAAACAGATTCAGAGAGCTGGAGTTGAGCAAAAATGCAAAGAGAACCCAAGCAGTGTGGCACCATGAGAAAAGACAAGAAAAGACACTGACTCTCTGAAGTCCTGGAGGTATGAGTTGGCTTGAGTATGTTTGTTCCCTACATTTGTCCTTCTCTATTATAATAATTTGTGTGTGTCCTCCCTCTTCCTACATAGTGGACAACTAGTAAATTGCTAAATAAATGGATGAATGAACAAATGTACATACTCAATACGTTAAGTCAGATTTTTTTACCCGGATTATTCTTTGGAACATTATGTCCATGACAATGTATATTCAGATAGGTACACATATTTATATACATATATACACACATACACATACATATGAATATATGTATATATGCACATGTACCCATACTTGCACATCTGCATTGCCATATTGATATATATGTATATTTATAGGTACATGTATATTTATGTTTAAAAAAATACTAAGTTACCTCAAAACTAGTTTTTCTTTCATTGCCTATTTATTTCCTAAATTCATTCCAAAATTTCACCTAGATAAGATTAAGAAGTCAAACATAGGTGATTACACTCTTGCTTATTTAGCACCTTTGTTCTGGGATGGTTTTTTTAAAATTCTTGAAAATTCTTCCATTTGTAAGACAATCCTCTCAACAATTCCCTGGAGGTAGCTGTTTTATGGGACCTGAATAGGAATGTGCAGACTTCATATTGAGTTTCCATAATGTGTGCGAGGGAGTATGGGTGTGTAGATGTGTATGTGTATGTAGCCCTTCTTTCACACATTAGCTATTTAATCACAGTTATCAAAGGAAACAGTTCCTTGGCTATATCCCCAAGACATTCTCTTTTGGTTAGATAGTATTTATCTTCCATAACTTGCTATGAGTGGTACTTAAGATAAATAAATAAATAACGGGCATTCTTCCCTTCTTGGTAACCGCCCTAACAACATCTATTAATTATACTAGAGTTTTCTAAATATACTTAAATCAATATTGCTACTAGTATAGTTTTCCACATTTCTTCAGGCAATGTCATAAAACAGCAAGATTTCCTCCAAATTCTTCCTTACCAATGTCTTAAGATTTCAGCAAAAGTCTACAGGTAAATATCAGACATGTCCATTTCTTCCAATAGAATGTATTCTCTTTGAAGATAGGGACAAATTTTGGTTTTTTGTGTTTTTTTTTTCCCTTTGAATCCCCAGCTCCTATTGCAGCACCTAGCACATAGTAAATATTTAATAAATGCTTTTTGAGTTAATGTATGAATGAATGGCTTGAGGGAAATATTCCCAGTAATTTGGGGGGTTTTGCCCCCTAATTTAAAAAAATGAACCTTCTTTATTCTACTCACCTTTCAGAAATATTCCTCTATTTTCATATGCCTCTTCAAAAGAAACATGCTAGTACCATCCATTGGTCAAAAGCTAGTCAATCTTTATTGAGCACTTACCAAATTCTGTTGGGCATGGAGTGGTAGGAGATATGTTTCCATCTGTAATATTCTAAAACGGGCCTACGCAGCACACACACACAAGCCTAAGAGCAGTTATAAAACATAGAAACCATGTAGAGACAGCTACCTACCCCTAGCAAGTTCCCCACCTCTGTGTCTAGGGTGAAGTTTCAAAGCTACCCTCAATCCTGTCATTTAGTACAATGAAATTGGTAGCTTCCCTGAAGTTGTCAAAGGAAGGAATCTAATGACCTAAGTAAGCAGGGATATGGCCCACACTAGCACCTCCATCCCTAAGGGACCCCTAATCTTTAGGATGTTGCTTAATAAAGCCAGTTCTGAGTAGAACTTTAGCATATCAAGACCTTCTCTCTTGGCAACGATACAGATAACTTAGATATTGGATAAGAACATTTAGCTATCTCAAAGTCAACTCATGAAGCTGAACTTGAATAATTCATGAAGATTTTCTATTCACTTTCTATGTCATTAAGGCAGCATTCATGACTTCAAAGATAACCATGAATATGCCTGAATGGTCCAGAATCACAGGCTATAAGGAATTTTCTAAGTAGAAGGCAGAGGAGTTAAAGTATTTATTGAAATTCAAAAGTAGCAGACCCACGGACCAGTGCCCCCAATTCGACATCCTGGCAAGAACCTTCCAAAACCAGTATGCCCATCTCACAATAGTGACCAGGAGGCCACAGGAAAACATTATGGCAGCAAGTCAAGCCATACTGGTGCTTCCTCCCCCCCCCCCCAATGCCAGCAAGAAGACCACCCACTGGCCTCAAGCCCCTGCTCAGCACTCTCCAGACTCCATGAGGGTCAGTCCTGCTTTTTTGTAGCACCTGCCATGATTGCCACCACTTCCGCTGCAATCTCCTAGCTGTGTTTCAGCTAGCTGACTGTTTCCTCTCTCCTTCAGCTCTTAACTGCTCTCACCAACTGCCTCTTAGCTCTGCTCCAACGGTACAGCAAGGTCCTCCCACCACAGGCTTCATGTCATCAAGTGGACCAGAACTCAAGCACCTACCATTGGCTCCAGTCCTAGCTACTCCCTCCAGGATCCTGAGAGCCCCGCCCTTGAAGCCCACTCAAATGGGCAGGGAAGATCTTCCCATTCACTGATTGCCTTTATACTTTCCCAGTTCCTGTTTCCATTCCATTTACTTAACTACTCAAAACCAACCAGTAGGAACAACCTGGAGGAAGATGGGTAATGAGGGGGCAGGCTGTGTAACTTGTAGGTCATACTTCTCTTACCAAGATAGTGAATTTGATGCTGTAGGCAAAACCATCCAGGAAAAAAAAAATCTTCATTGGACCTTGTTTTTGCTCACACATTTTCTAGAAGCAATTCTTCAGAGACTTTCTGTAGTACAGCTTTTCCATACAATATTATAGAATGTTAGAATTAGAAGGATCATAAAATCAGAGAATCACATAACATCAGCATTAGAAGGGACCTCACTGGTTATCTAGTTGGATCCATGCCCAAAAAGGAATGACGACTACAATATATTGACAAGGGGCCATCCAGACCTTTGCTTGTATACCTCAATTGAGGGAGAACCCACTAGTGCCTCCCATATGAGCATTTCTACTTTGTGATCAGTCTAGAAGTAGCTAGGTGGCACAGTGGATAGAGTGCTGGGCCCTGTCAGTTGTGTAGGCAGGAGGAGAACCATGAGAGAAATGTCACAAAAAGCTCAAAGCCTGCAGAGAGGTCAAGAAGGATGAAAATTGAGAAAAGGTCATTAGATCTGGCAACTAAGAAATCATTAGTAACTTTGAAGAGAGAATTCTAATTGACTAATGAGTCCAGATGCCAGACTATAGAGAGTTAAGAAGAGAGCAAGAGAAAACGAAATATAGTCCTTCTCAAGTTCAGCCACAAATGGGAGGAGAGATATGGCATATCTGGTAGGTATGGATGGATCATATGAGGATTTGCTGAGGATGGGGGAACATGGGCATGTTTGTAGTTAGTAGGGAAGCAGCCAGTAGACAGGGAGAGAACATAGAGAAGTCAGAATTCGGGTGATAGAAGGCACAATCTTTTGGAGAAGATGGAATAGAATGGGATCACTTTTGCATGTATGTAGAAGGGTTGCCTTGGGAAGAAGAAGGGAACTTTATCATGGGAGACAGAGGTGAATATGAAGATAATGGCAGAGGGCATCTGAGAGTTGTGAGTCGAAGATGATGGGAGAAGACAAAGCTCACAGTGAACGGACTCAATTTTTTTCAGTGAAACATGAGGCAAGGTTTTCACTTGACAGGGGAGAGAAGGGGTAGCTACAGGAGGTTTGAGAAGGGATGAAAAAATCTGGAGAAGCCACTGTGGTGGGTGGCATAGTGACTCAATTAGGGAGGTTTAAAAGGATTGCCTTGTTACAGAGAGGGCATAATTGAGATTTCATAACATAAATTTGTAGCAGATCCAGGCAACATGGTTCTATGAGTTTTCTCCCATTCCACTTGGCAGCATGTGAGTAGATACAAAGGTGGTATATGATGTGAGTAATCCAGGGCTAAGGGTTGGCAGGATAATATCAATGATATGATAATGGGGCAAGGGATTCAAGAGAAGAATGTAATGTAGACTTGCATTGGCTCCCTAAGATAAGGAAGGAAAGAGAGAGTAGCCAGTGCAGGGGTGATGGTCTGAGAATGAATTACGGGATCTAGGGATTGGAGATTGATCATGGTGATGATGAAGAACAGAGACAGAGGCTGTAAGGCAGAAGGAGAAGTGGAATGACAACAGATTGTGACAAGATAAGAGAATTTCAGAGTTCATAAATGTTGGTTGTGGAGAATTTGTGGGTGATGGCAAGATAAAGAGTACGATTGTCTCCTTGTGCAGCAATAGTGGGGTAGAGGAGTAGGTCATGGGGAATGAGTAAATTGAGGAACTGGGAGGCAAAGATGTTGGTGAGGGTATTAATATGTTGAAGTCCCCTAGTATGAGAGCAGGAGTTGGAGAGGAGAGAAAGCCTATCATCTGGGTATTGAACTTGTTAAAGAAAGAAGGGGAATGTTCTGGAGGACAGTAGAAAAAAGCTACCGAAACTTTGGTTGAGTAGGTGGGTAAGAATATAGTGAGCCTCAAAGGAGGAGGGGTTACTGAATCATAGAGGCAGAGGGAAAGCCTGAAAGTGGCAATAGGGAGCTGAGAGTATCCCAACTCCCCCACTTCAACCAGTGAGTTGGGAGTATGAGTGAAAGCTCATCCGGTGCTGGAGAGGTTGACCAGAGAGATTGTGTCAGCAGGAAGGAGCCAGGTCTTAGGGGATGAAAGGAGTGGGAAAAGAAAAATTTTACAATGGAAGCAATTTTGTTATTTAACAAGCATGTATTCCAGAGTATACGGTGGAAGGAAGGGAAGCTTTAGAGTTTGACATTTGTGGGAAGAGGGGAGGACCTTTGGGTTGAATGGGATGGGAAAAAGGAGGCAGGCAGTGGAGGATGGCGAATGGGGTTTATATAAAGACAGTCAGGGGTTCAAGATTAATGGGATGGGAGAGGGCGTGATTGGTTCGGAGTTTGTTAATCATTATTGAGTGAGATCAGGAGGGTAGCCATGATCACATGTGTTTATAATCTATGTGCTTCTCATGCATGTGCCCTGGTCATAGGAGTTCCTTGTATATGATTCTCCTGCACACATGTTTTCTGAGTATGTGTTCACTATGCATGTGCCTTCCAAACATAGTCCCTAGTCATGGGCACACCCTTCATGTGTATCTTCCCATTAAGGTTCCCTGGGTAGATCTGTTCTTCCCATCGATGTTGTATGTAGGTAGAAGATTGTACCTCAGCTTATGGGGAGATGTTCTAGGGCTTTTTCTTTGTTATTTTATTCCGTTAAATGCCTTGGCTTTCAACTGGTCATATACTCTAGCTGTATTAGGAAGGCAGAGTTTATAATCTCAAAGAGGATCATATATATGTCTGAAAGGTTCGGAACCGCCGGATATAAGAAACTCTCAAAGTAGGAGGCAGAAGAGTCAAAGCATATATTTAGGCTCCACAGTAACCAACCCATGAACCAGCATCCCCATTTTGACATATTGATCAAAAGCTTCCAGGCCCAATAAGTACGCCTTACAAGAGTAACCAGGAGGCTACAGAGAAGCATGATGGTATAAAACAAAATCATGCTTCCCCCTCTATGGTAAAAACATTACCCACTGGCTTCAAGTCCTTGTTCAGCTTCCTCCCGTAGGTCAGCTCTGCTACTGGCAGCTCCTGCTTCGGCTGTGGCTGTAGCTGTAACAGCCTCTGGCTCCAACGGAAGCTGTTTTTAACCATCCGGCTTTTGTGGGGGTGTAAGGTACACCAGGGAAAGCACAGGTTCTTTCAATCTGCTTAAGCAAGGTGAAGGGGTTGACCGGGAAAGCACAGGTTCTTTCAATCAGCTTAAGCAAGGTGAAGGGGTTGACTGGGAAAGCACAGGTTCTTTCCATCAGCTTAAGCAAGGGAAGCAAGGTGAAGGGGCCGACAAGCTTACTCCAGTCCAACATACAAACAGCATTCAGTTCAGGGGAAAAAGCCAAACTAGTCAAGGGCACTTGTTGACTAAGTGCTAAGGAGCCCATTTTTGGTTGCCAACACATATACACTAGCTGACTAGAAAAGTGAACACACCTGTGAGTGCTCGTGAGCTATGATTTTGATTTTTTGTGGTGTGGATGTATGGTATACCTTGAACAGAGAGGAGTTTTTAGGGAGAGGGCACACATAAAAGGGGGTACCCCAAGTGCCACACATAGGAGATGGTACCAAATTGAGTTCTAAAGGAATATAAAACTTTTAAAAGGCTGCAGTGAGGATGCAGTACATTCCAGATGGGGAAACAGCCTCAGAGAAGGCAAGGATTCCATGGGTGGAATGTTGAGTTTAGGGAACCGACAGTAGGCCATTTTGTCTGGAATGTATAATGCATGAAGGGGAGTAATATGAATTACATCTGGAAGGAAGGTTGGAGCCAGATTGTGGAGGGCTTTAAATGCCAGACTGGGAGATTTTTATTTTATCCTTAGAAGCAATAGGGAGGGTTTCCAAGCAATGGAATGATGTGCTCAGACCTATGCCTTAGGATGATTATTTTAGTAAATGTGTAGAAGGTGAATTGGAGAGGAAAGAAACTGGAACCAGGGAGACAATTTATGAGACTATTGCAATAGTCCAAGTGAGATTTAATGAAGGCCTGAAATAGGGTAGTGAGCATGCAAGTGGAGAGAAGGGAATAGATGAGATGTCATGGAGGGAAAATTGACAGGCCTTAGCAACTGATTATGGGGTAGAGGCGAATAGAGGGAAAAGGGAAGAGTCAAGGATAGCTCTGAAGTTGCAAACCTGAATGACTGCAAAAGTCACAGTACCCTGTAAAGAAATAAGGAAGTCTGGAAAAGGAATGAGTTTGGGGGAGTGGCAATCAATCACCTGATTAATTCCACTTCTGACACGTTGATGCTGATGGTTAATTCAGGTAGAGACGCTTGGCAGGGGCTTGTTGATGCAAGGCTGACATTGAGGAGAGGTATTAGTGCAGGCTACATAGACGTGGGTATCAGCTTCCTAAAGATGATAATTCACCCCAGGGGAAATATTAGGATCACCATTAGACAGAAGAAGAGAGATTGAGCCTGGAGTGGTGCTCATATTTAGGATCAGGAGAAGGATGACAATTTAGCAAGGAACCTTAGAAAAAGCAATCAGAGAGATTGGAGGGGGACCAGAAGAGAGCAGTATCATGATAGCTGAGGAAATAAAAAATGAAGAATATAACTGATTCAGAGAAACCTGGGAAGACCTGTATGAATTGATGCAGAGTGAAGTGGGCAGAACCAGAACAGTTATTCAATAATGACATTATAAAGACACACAACTTTGAAAGACTTAAAACTGGTCAATTCAGTGTATACAAACACACACACACACACACACACACACACACACACATATATATAGATATGTATACATATATACAGTGGTATACCATATATATAAATATGTGTTTATGTGGATATGTGTATATATATATATATATATATATATATATATATATATATATGTTTGTATGTGCAAGCATTCACACAATGAATCATAGAAGTTGACAGGGGGTTGGGAAAGAGGATGTTTAACAGTGTCAAAAGCTACAGAGCTGTCAAACAGGATGAAAACTGAGAAAAAAAGTTCAGAGATCTTTGTTAAACATGTAGAGAGGAGTTTCCATTATGTGGTATAATCAGAAGACAAAATGAAGGAGATTGACAAGTAGGAAGCAAGGAATTGAAGGCAATGCATGTAGGTGACTTTTTCTCTCTTATTTTATTTTATTTTTTTTCCTCAGCTGCATGTAGAAAAATTTTAGCATTCATTTTAAAAAGTTTTCAGCTCCAAATTCTCTCCCTGTCCAGCCCCTTTGAGAAGGCAATTTTATATAGATTATATATATAAAGTCCTACAAAATATATTTCCATATTAACCATGGTCCAAAAGAAAATATAGACAAAAAAGAAAAGAAAAAGAAAGAAAGTAAAAAAAAATATGCTTTGATCTTCATTCAGACTCCATCAGTTCTTTCTCTGGAGGTGGGTAGTATTCTTCATCACAAATCCTTTAGAATTGTCTTGTATCACTGTATTGCTGAGAATAGCTGTCATTCACAGTTCATCATACAATATTGCTGTTACTATGTATGATGTTTCCCTGGTTCTGCTCACTTCACTTTGCATCAGTTCATATAATACTTCCTAGGTTTTTCTAAAGGCATCTTGCTCATCATTTCTTATAGCACAATCCATCAAAATCATATGCCACAACTTGTTTAGCCATTTCCCAATTGATGAACATCCCATCAGTTTCCAATTCTTTGCTATGTCAGAAAAAAGCTGCTACAAACATTTTTGTACATTTAGGTCCTCCCCCCCTCCCCTCCCTACTTTTTAAAAATTTTCTTTGGGATAGAGACCTAGTAGTGGTATTGCTTGATCAAAGGGTATGCACAGTTTTATAGCCCTTTGAGTGTAGTTTCAAATTGCTCTCCAGAATGGTTCGATCAGTTCACAACTCCATCAACAATGCATTAGTGTTCCAATTTTCCCACATCTTCTCCAATATCTGTCATTGTTTTCTGTCATATTAGTCAATCTAATAAGTATCATGAGGTAATAATGTAGGTGACTTTTTGAAGGAGTCTTCTGTAAAAGATAGAGAAGATATATAATTATAGTTCAAGTGGAAATAGCTGGATCAAGTGAAAGATTTTCAAGAATGAGGGTGACCTGGGCCCATCTGTAGTGGCAGTGTAGGGGCTGGTAGATAAAGAGAAGCAAAATGAGCAAGGGAGAAAAAAATTAAAGGTGTTAGTTCCTGGAGGAGATGGGAAGGGATAGTATCAAAAGCACAAGTAAAGGGGTCAAGCTTATCAAAAAGAAGAGTTACCTGCACTTCAGAGACTGGAGTTAAGGAAAAGAGAATAGAGAAATGTAGAGAAATTTTAGGATGTGGAAGAGGGGAGAAGAGGAATCTTATTGAGGACAACCTCAACCAACCACATTTAAGCTCTTGATAGCTATCAAGGACCCAGGCATTGGACCCTTACCATTTGGCTACTCAAACTGGACCTTTGCCACTAGGCCCCCTGGTTCAGTTCAGTGCTTTTGATACTATCCCCTCCTGTCTCCTCCAGGAGTTTACATCTTCCATTTTTATCAAAAGCACAAGTAAACGGGTCAAGCTTATAAAAAAAGAAGAGTTATCTGCACTTCAAAGACTGGAAAGGGTGACAACTAACTATTACCCTTTGATAAGCAAACTGAATTTTGAAAGTTGGGGTTTAAGGCTACCTAGGCAAAAACCTTCTCCCCTGCTATCGCTCCATCCATCTCAGCCCTGTCCTTCCTGTAATCAGAGAAGGAAATTTTGGCGTTCAAGATTATGGAAGTATAGTGGTTCAGCGATAAGGTCTGATAATCTTTATGGGGGTGCTGTGGCAAGATTGAGGTAGATTATGGGGCACACTTAATCCTCATAACAACCTTGGGAAGTAGGTGTTATTATCCCCATTTACAGTTGAGGAAACTGAGGCAAACAGAGGTTATAAGTGACTTGCCCAAGGTCACATAGTTATCAAGTCTCTGAGGCCAGATTTGAACTCAAATCTTGTAGACTCTAGTCTAGACTCAGCACTCTCCCCACCATATCACCTAGATGCCTCTTAGAGAGAGAAAATGACCTGAAGTCTAGTAGCAGATGGCAACAAGGTAAAATAGGTAGATGGAATGAAACTAAAAAGAATTAGAGAGTGTACAACCTTGGTGGCAGAGGGATGATCTGGAAGTGGCCACGGAAAACAAGGAATACGTAAATTTTTCCTCTGGGCCCAGTTTGTCAAGGGCATAAGAGAAAGAGCAACCAATACCAGAAAGCCAGGTTTCCATGAGTGTAAAAAGTGGAAAGAATGTTAGAGGAATAGATCTAGTAAAAAGGAAAGTGTGTTGATGATAAAACAAGCTCCAGAAGTTACTGTTGTTTGTTGTTGTCGTTTGTCTTTTCATTTTCAAAGAGGACCAATGAAATCACAGTGACGTCTTGACTCCTGAGTGAATCGGATTTAAGTAGAAAGGGAAGACAGAAGAGGATAGGGATTGGGGAGGAACAGGGCTCAATGAGTGAGTGAGTGAACGAATGAACAAACAGTTACTAAGTGGTTAACATGAGCTAAAGCTAAGTTAACATGTGCTAAACCTAAGTTACCATGTGCTAAGATGATACTAAAAAAGAAAAGTAAAACAATCTCTTTTCTTAAGGAACTCACAATCTCATTATAAAAGAAAGTTCAGCTCCAAATTAGATGATAACCCAAAAGTCCTAAAGCTTCAGTGATTGAATATAGGGTGAGGCCTATGGGGTCCTTAAGTTGTATCAGTAGGTCAGATGATAATACCCTCTTTGGGGGAGGGCATAGAAGCAGGCAAAGTAGGGTAAAGAGGGCCTTAAGATACAGTGGCAGTTCAGATGGCAAGACCTGGTGGTCTTCCATCTGAGGAATGGTGGGTCTTATCTAATCCAAGTGATACAAGTGATACATATTGATCTTCTCCTAAGCTGTGTGAAGGGAGAACATGTGTGATAGGGTCTGGGTGTACTAAGGTGGGTCAAGGGAAGAAGCAGAAAAAAAGGCATGTTCCAGACACAGGGTACAGCCCAGGGAAGGACAAAGACAGGATATGAAGTGAACAGCAAAAAGACCGATTTGTCTAGAAAGTAGAGCACAGGAAGTTGCACCTATAATACAGTTGGAAAGGTATATCAGAGTCAGATTTCGAAGGGCTGTAAGGGGTTTGCATCTGATTCTAGTGGAATCAGAGAGGAAACAGAGTTTTAAGCTTCTAAGTCCTAAGACCTTATTAGCTTGAAGATAGTGGTATCTGTATATCAAAATCCCTAGGTCACTGTTGGTTTAAACTCTAGTCCTATTCAGTCCAGTCTGCCCAGAATGGTTATTGTCATCACGGTTGTCCATTTGTTTCAGTTACATCTGATTATTCATGACTCCATTTGGGATTTTCTTGGCAGATGTACTGGAGTGCTTTGCCATCTCCTTCTCCAGCTCATTTTACAGATGAGGAAATTGAGGCAAACAGAGTTAAGTGATTTACCCTGGGTCACATGGCTAGAAAGTGTCAGAAGCCAGAGCTGAACTCAAGAAGATGAATCTTTCTGACTCCAGGCCCAGCACTCTATCCATGTGCCATACAGTTGCCCCTTTGCCCTGAATTACATCTCTTTTAAAGAGGCAAGGACCAAGAATTGGTTGAAAGAACTGGAGATTATTAACCTGGAGAAAAGAGGTCTTTAAGGGGGAATCTTCAAGTACTTGAAGGGGTGAATATCAAATAAAAGAAGAATTAGATTTGTTTTGTTAGGCCCCAGAAGTCTAAACTGGTACCAGAGTAGTGGTTTTAACCTCAAAATAAAGAACATTCCTTTAATGAATGAGAGTATAAATGGGAACAGTGAATTTCCTGTCAATGGATATCTTCAAGCAGGGTTTATATGATCATGTCTCAGGGATATTGTAGAGGAGATACCTGGTCAGAGATGACCTCTGAATTCCTTTAGAAGTCTCACTTTCTATGATTTTAAGAAGGACCTCTCAACTTAGTTATACCTGGAATCAAGGTAGGGATGAGAAAACCCACCCAGCAATACTAAAGGACAAACCAATGGATCATTTTGGACATGGAGTATGCTGAGCTATGCCACTTACATTCTTAGTATGTATTAAAAAAGTTATGGCCCTGCACCTCCAGGAATTTCTAGTTTAACATGGGAGACAAGACAACTTATAGTGAAGAAAAATGTGACAATGAAAATACAATACTGTTATAGAATTACTATTGTTGTTAAGCCATTTTTCAGTCTTGTCTGATTCTCTGTGACCCCATTTAGGGTTTTCTTGGCAAAGATGGAGTGGTTTTCCATTTCTTTCTCCAGTTCATGAGGAACTAAGGCAAACAGGATTAAGTGACTTGCCCAGGATCATATAGCTAGGCAGTGTCAGAGGCCAGATTTGAATTCATGAAGATGAATATTCCTGACTCTAGGACCAGCACTCTAACCACTGAGCCACCTAGCTACCCATTCTAGTATAGAACTACTGTGCTAGAAAGATTGTCGGAACTATATTAAAAATTTGGCTAAAGCTTACTGTAGAAAGCTTCCTGCCTGGTACTAGTTTGAGTGGGAGGGAAGAAGGGAATAAGCATTTATTTAGCACCTACTATACACCAAGCACTGTGCTAAGTGCTTTTTGCAAATATTTTCCCATTTGGTCCTCAAAATGAGGAAACTTGGAGGCAAACAGAGGTCAGGTGACCTGTTTAGAGTCACACAGTCAGTAAGTGTCTGAGGCCAGATATAAATTTAGGTCCTCTAGACTCGGTGCTCTGTCCACAGAGGCACCAGCTAGCTGCCTTTGCTTGACTGAGAACAGCTTAGGTGAGAGAAGACATTGGGATTTTCTAAAGAATCACAAAGCCTTCTCTCTGCCTTGGGAATGGGCAGCAAGAAAGTGGAAGAGGAGACTGGGAGAGAAGAAAACTTTAAAAGCCAGAGAAGATTCTCCAGTCTAGAAGAGGAGACTCTTAGTCTCTAGTGTGTGTTTCAGAGACCGGAGTTCACCCTCTTCACTGCCAGCAGAATTTTCTGACTTTTTCCCTTCTCATCCTCTTTCTGATATGTATTATATTTCATTCCAGGAGTAGCGTTTGAAGCAATACCCAGTGTCTGAAAGTTTGGAAAGCATTTCTTAGTTTTATTTCCACCACTTTTATGAACTATGATATAATCTGGGGAAGGCCCATTCTCCATTTGGTTTCCAAGCTCCAGTTTTCCCCCTCTTCCTCCTCTCACTTCCCTTCCTCCAGCAGTTAGTCAAACTGTCTTGTTTCTATCTCATGTATGGACTTTGTAAATAAGCACTGAGTGATTTGTGTGCTCAACTAACTTGAAAAAAGATCTGATAGCGAAGGGAAAAAACAGCCAAATAATGAACTTTTGGAAGAGGGGGAGAGTCCTCCTCTCTTAGCATCTTGAAAATTTTATCACAAAGGAGGAGGATCAAGGTCCCATTTCTATTTAAAAGAGACTTTTCAGGAAATTGACCCCTTCCCTCCCCTCCCAAGTCCAACTGTGGTTTCCTGAGCAATGGACAATACACAGGACACTCAAATCACCAGATTGTAAATCTAGGGCTAGGAGAAACTTCAGAGGTCAATGAGTCTAATATATTATATATCATATATAATAATATTATACAGGAGAACACTGAGGCTCGGAGAAGAGAAGAACCTTGTCCAAAGTCACCCAGGCAGTAAATGGCAAGACTCTCTCTGAAACAGTGTGGTGCTTGGATTGCTTGCATTGGGAATCTCCACCTCACTAGGGCAGGCTGGCTTAGGGTATGTGCCTACAATTGCCCTCGTGAAAGTCAGTTGCTGCTTGAACCTTCCAGCTGGCTTGCCACTGTTAATTCCGATGAAGAATGTGAAGTGTGTTGTTCCAATTTTTTGTTGTTGTTGAGTCATCTTCAGTGATATCCAACTCTTCATGATGCCATTTGGAGCTTTCTTGGCAGGTACATTGGAGTGCTTTGCCATTTCCCTCTCTAGCTCATTTTACAAATGAGGAAACTGAGGCAAACAGGGTTAAGTGACTTACATGCCCAGGGTTATGCAACTAGTAAGTGTCTGAAGGCAGATTTGAACTCAGGTCTTCCTGACTCCCGACCCGGTGCTCTATCCACTGTGCCACCTAGCTGTCCTGTTGTTCTCATTACCTAAGAGCAAAGAAGTTGAACTTTCTACTGGTTGTTGCAAGAAAAATGTTTTGGAAATCGTCAAGTGCTATATAAGTGTACAGGGTTCATTAGGGGAGTTCTCTGAACTGCTCAGTGAACTAACTAGGAAGTGAGTCTTTGTTAAGAACTTTGGTTGCATTTCCCTATGGAGGGCGTTCATTTGCCACTGAAGATGTGTAAGTGAACCTCAGTTTTGGGGGCTGAATCGATTGGTTTGGACTGCTATGGATCATCAGGAACTTTGGCTCCAATTGCTACGTGCTAGAGCTACCCTTTTGTGCCAGTCAATCAAGCAATCAAAATTTATGAAGCATCTACTATGTACAAGATACTATGCTAAGTGCTGGGGATACAACAAGAGGCAAAAACAGTCCTTCCCCTCAAGGAGCTTACAATCAAATGGAGGCGCTTACAATTTATAAAAGACAATGTTTGGTCAAGTCGTCTCATCCCTTTTCCCCTTTCGCCCTTCCCCTCACCCTCTTTTACAGGGAGATTGTGAAAATGATGAACTCAGAACAAAGAGAAAAGATTGGATCTGGTCTCAGGAGATGAAAGACCCTGGTGTGCAATAGGTTCCCCACCACCAATGGCTGCCCTAGAGTAGCAACATATATTATTAAATTATCATCATGACCATTGTCGTCAACGATGATAACATTTCTATAGCATTCTAAGGTTTATATAAGGCTTTGCATATGTTATCTCATTTGATTTTTCACAACCCAAGAGGTGGGTGTCATTATCATATCTATTTTACAGATAAAACATTCTGAGGAAACTGAGGCTGTGGGAGTTTAAGTGTCTTGCCCACAAGAACACAGCTATTAAGTGTTTGAAGCAGAGTTTAAACTCAGGTCTTCCTGATTCTACCACTCTATCCACTGTGCTATGTAGTGGGCCATATACTTGCATGTCTTCTTAACCAAAGTTCCTCAGACTAGAGATCCTAGAACTCATGTTTCTGAACTCCAGTCTCTATAGAGAAAGGGCAGGGGTGGTGGCGATTTCTGGGCAGGACAATCTAAGAATTCAGCCATCCCAAGGGAAAAAGGAGAGTTCAAAATAGGCAGTTCAAACATCACAGAGAAGAGAGAATCCCATGTGTGGTCCTGAGCCAGAAGAATAGAAAGGGAAAGAAGAAAAGGAATTTGCTTCTCCCCTCTCCACCCCGCCTGCCCCGCCCCCCCATTATCTCCATTAATTACCTGGGCAACAGGTAATCCCCTGAAGGGAAGGGGAATCACCTCTTCAAGAACATCAACCTTATTTTCCTTCTGATGGGAGTAGAGGCTCGCAAGGGAGATACAGTAAGCCTGGAGTCCTAGATGGTGACAAAAGGGCTCCCCAAACTGTCATAAGGCTATCTCCCTAGCAATCTCATTTGTTTCTTTTCTAAGGAGAATCCCAACTATATGATGGTGTTTTGAGCCTGGGGAACCTTATAGAGACACCTGGACCACAGATTATAGATTTAGTCCCATTCCATCATTTTACAGATAAAGAAATTGAGACCAACAGAGGTTAAATGACTACTCACAGACATACAGATGGTATGGGAGTGTGATTTGAATGTAGGATCCAGAGCCAATGCTTTTTCCATCACTTCTAGGACTCACTAGGGAGGGAAGAGAATTATGCTTTACGTGTTTATGAGCTGTGAGTTTTTTATTTGTATTCTATATTTTTTGTCCCATAATTGATATATGTAATGTTACTTCAAATGTCTGCATGGGATCTAGAGAACCTTTTATGAGCCAACATCTGTACAGCCTTAGGCCTGGGCTAGATATGAGCTAGATTATGGGATTTTCCAAAATTAATTCTGGGTGAGGGCAAAATAGCCCAAAGAGTTGTTATTTAGAGAGCTGATCCTTAGATTGACTCTGGTCTATGTAAGGCCAGAATCTGGGGGGTGGGGGGGTGAGTAACAGGCTATATTAAGGTGAGTTAGTAGGGTTATTAGTTGATTCTTGCTATTGCTGCTAGGTGAAGCAGTGGATAGAGCTTCGGGCCTGGCATCAGGAAGAGCTGAGATACTGGCTGTGTGACCTTGGGCAAGTCACTTACCCCTATTGGCCTCAGTTTCCTCATCTGTAAAAGGAGCTGGAGAAGGAAACGGCAGACCACTCCAGTGTCTTTGCTAAGAAAACCCTAAATGAGATCATGAAGAGTTAGACATGACTGAACAACTGCAGAGCTCAAGAGCTATAGATTTTGTTTCTTTCTTTTTTTGTTTTGAGGGGTCAAAATAGGATATTACAGCATGTGATGCAAGTGGAGGTCGGGCTCTTGTAGACACATGCTACAGCTAGCTCAAACTGGATCTTGAACCAATTATTAAATTTCCACTGTGAACATTTATGCCTCAGAATCAGCAAACTACAAGTCAGGACTTGATTTATTGCTTTGTTGATTGTCTGGACTTAAGAAAATGATGAAGATGTTATAATGCACATTAAACTTGTAAGTGTGCTGGGTGTACATGTTTTCCCCCCCTGGAGAGTCAGTTGTTAAACATTTAGCAGGATATCCCTAGGGCAGGAGGATGACCCAAAAGTGATGTTTACAGTGTGAGACTTGGAGGAGAAAGGTCAGTAAGAAGTGGTAAATAAAGGGGGTGGGGAGTTAAAATAGATCTGGCAGGCCTTAACTGATAAGAACTAAACTCATTTTTTTTCTTTTGACCTTTTAATGTTTATATTATATTTACAATGCCCTGGAGGGAAAAACCAGCCTCCCTGGCACCTCATCTTCATTCAGGACTCTCCTTTCTTGCCCCATTATTTCTTCAATAGGAACTCCAAGCACTGAAATTTGATATTTACTCTTAAATAGAGTTCCAGATGAGAAAACAAGGCAATGTGCAGTGGGATTGTGTTTCCATATTTTACTACTAAATTCTTCATTTCTATGATGGGAGTGAGGCAGGTAGAGAGAAAAGAGGCTCACTGGGAAGAAATAGAGATGTTAAAAAAAGATATTTGGAGGCTTTGCAGCCTGCCTCCCTTTTCATAGTATAAGGGATGCAAACATCTGTGGTTTGGACGTGGAGCTGGGTAACTAGAATGGACCATTAAAAGAGTACTGTCTGGAAGCTGTATGTGAGAGATAGGACATGGGACTAGAAGTCTGGATCTGGTACCTCCTCTCACCCCCAGAGGCTCTGGGGGAACCCCAGAGCCATAAGTTACCTATTATGGCCAGTTGTACAACCTCTTTAAGAAGAGCATGGTCCACAGGAGGATTATGAAGACTGACTTAGTTTTCTTATCAATATTCTGTTGATTATTTCCAATTATCTCCATCTTATTGGTACATAGTTTACTTGTATGTTGTCTTTCATTAGACTGTTAATTTTTTGAGATTGGGGGCTGTCTTTTTTCTTTTCTTTGTCTTGGCATTGGCATTTAATAAACGCTTATTGACTTACTGATTGGAGACTACAAATAGATGTGGATAAACTGAAGTCACTCCCTTCCTACTCAGAAATACTCTTCATGACTGTCATCCAAGTGTGCAGGTCTGAGTGAAAACATCAGTACTAGCCTGATGCACAGGGGTCACTTAAAAAAAAAACAGCTACACACACGGAGGCTTTAATTTGCAGCAATGACTACTATCAATAGAGACTCTTCCTTTTGTATGTAACTCTTCTCTTGGACTTAGGAGTCTCATAGACTCGTCATTTTTGTTCATAAAGAAGCAGCCCCTTTCTTGTTGATAGGGCTTAAGGTGATCTTCCTTCTCTTTGCTGTTCTCCAGCCTTTCAGAGTTTGGCCACCCCTTCAGAATTGTGCCCCAGTGAGCCTGGGTGCTTTACTTTTGGTTTATCCTATCTACAACTGGTTTTCTTTAGCTTGGTGAGGATAGGGGAAGAGATAAGATGGAGGCCTTCCCCCCATTTTTGTGTACCTTTCTCTTTCCCAAAGTTTCAACTAGAACACTCTTCATGCTTTCTATCCAATATGCTAGGCTGCTGAAGGAACATGGAAAAGGGGAAAAAAATCTCCCATTTGAAGCACTGATTCATAGGAATGGGCAAGTGATAAAGGCCATGGATGCTCTTTGCATAGCCTTCTTCCCCATCCTCCAACCCCCAGCCTTGCTCTATAGACTAGTAGGGGTTCTGAGATTGTTGTCAGCTCTGCCTCTTACCTATAGGACTGTCCAACCAGGTCCCTTGGTCTCTGGTCGCTTTAAAGAAGTTTTTAGAGGCCAGCTGTCCCTTCCTTACATTAATATATAAAACCTCCCTTGCAGACTGCACGCAATAAGAATTTTATACCTGCCTTCCACTGGTTCTAAGCCATTATTTTACATTTTCAGTGCCTCATTATGACTCATTGGGCAGCCAAAGGAACATAATGAGTCCAAGATGATTGCACATGGCGGTGCTCCACAAATAGATATTAAACAGCTCATGAAATCTATAAATGTCCTTACCATCCTGGGTGCATTATAAAACCATGAATCAATAATTCAAGCAAGTTTTCTTATCCTCTTAAAAAGTCCAGCTTTTTGGACGAAGGCTGTCCTCCTCCAGCTCCACCCCCTGAACCTCCAAAGTAGAAGCTGTTTTTGCAAGGGAGAAGGAATGCACAGGAGGAGAACAGGAAAGGGGGGTGGAAGAGACAGAAGTAGAGAGAGAGGAAGAGACACAGAGAGAAAAAGAGACAGAGAAGAGACAAAGAGGGAGAGAGGAGAGAAAGGGAGGGAGAGAGAGAAGGAGGGAAGTAAGAAGGGAGAGTGAGAAAGAAAGGGAGAGAGACAAAGAGGAAGAGAGAGAGAAGGAGAGAGATAGGGAAAGAGAGACAAAGAGGAAAAAGAAAGGAAAGGAGAGTGCAAAAAGAAGGGGAGGGACAGAGTCAGGGAGAGAAAGGGAGGAAGGAAGAGAGAAGAAGAGAGAGAAGGACAAAGAAGAAGAGAGGGAGAAAGGGGAGAAAGAGAGGGGGAGAAGAAGAGAGAGAGAAAGAGGGAGAGAAGAAGGGAGAGAGACAGAGAGACAGAGCTGGAGAGAGAAAGAGAGGAATGGAGAGAGAGAGGGGGGGGGAGAATAGATGGAGTTTTGTTTTGTTTTTCACTTTTTAAGCACTTCGCCTTACTTCTTTATAAGCATTCACCCAAGGAATAATAAAACACTTTGCAGACCTTAAATCACCATATAAATGCTAGTTATTATGATTACTCAATAAATACTTGTTGATAGAGTTGTATGAAGCACTCGAGTCTATTTGTTTTTAACACATTTGGGTTAGTTTTGGGTTTTGTTTCATCTAGCCTTATTATCTATTTAGGGAGATTTCATATGCCCAGAGAGGAAAATCCTTCTACCAATAGGGATAGTAACTATTTTAGACTTGTAGTCCTAGCAATATCCTTAAGGTTATCAAGAGGTTAAGAGACTTGTCCAGGGACACGCAGTCAGCATATGTTAAGGACATGACTTGAATGAGTCATCCTGACTCAAGGTTGTCTCTCTATTACTTTCCTTTGCATTACCCACACATTGGACTTTGAGTATGAGATGGACAAAAACCCAGATACATTGAAAGACTCTAGAGATGTGGTTGGAAATTAAATGTACTTTTTTGTGGTAGTAAAGAATTAGAAGGAAAACAGGTGCCCATCAATTCAGGAATGTTGGCACAAATTTTGGTATGTGAATAATGTAATATGATTTCACTATAAGGAATAACCCCAAATCCCCATATACATCAAAATATCCATGGCAGCACTTTTATGATAGCTAAGAACTGGGAATAAAGTAAAATAGCTAAACAAAGCATGGTATATGAATGTAATAGAATATTACTGTTCTGTAAGAAATAGTGAATATGATGAATACAGAGAAACTTGGAAAGATCTATGTGAATTGATACAAACTGTAGTAAGCAGGACCAAGAAAATAATATAAATAATGACTAAAACAATGTAAATGAAAAGAACAACCACGTGCCCCCACCCCAAATCAAAGCCAGTATCACAAAACTATAAGGGATGAGCATGGCTTGAAAGAAGAGCTATGAGAAGATACTCCCACTTCACTCCTTTGCAGAGGTAGGAGGTCCACAAGTGTTGTACATTTGCTTACCTTCTCAGACTTTTTTGATGTATTGACCAGTTATGCTGATTTTATATTCTTTTTCATTTTTTCATCTTAAAAAATTCTATTTGCTGTATGGAATGCTTCTTTGGGAGGGGAAGAGAACTCTGATCCACAACAGCTCAACCCAATCTTAGGACCAGAGATTTAGAGCAAGAAGTGGACTTAGAGGTCATAAAGGTCAACCTTTTAATTTTGCAGATGAAGAAACTGAAGCCCTTGCCCAAGATCACACAGGAAGCAAGTGACAGAGCAGGATTTGAACCAAAATCCTCTAAATCTAGGCCCCTTTGCACCATGATGACTTCAGGGTTACTACTGATCACAACATATGGTGCCATGCCTACCCAAATATGAATATAGCAGCTGATAGTGGGGGTGGTTTGCTTTTGGTTTCCATGCTTCTTGCCAATCTATGCCCACAGGTCTGTAATGGGCAGTGGGTGGAATTAAGGGTGAGTAAATGCTGCCAATACCTTGACAGCCTGGTGACAGTAGTGGTTCAGCAGTTGATTGTGGCTGCCTATTGCTGGCTCTTTCCATTTCTGCTTCTGACCTGAATTTCAGAGGCATTTCTGATCTCATGGAGCACAAGAATCAGAAGCAGAGGAGATGTACAAAGTATGTTTCTATTTTAGAGGCCTTTGTAAATGGGGTAGAAGAAAGAAATGAATAAAAGGAGTCGAGACCTACGTTCTAGTACTGAGATTTTCATCACTCCTGACCTTTATCCACCTCTGTTTTCTCATCTGTCAAAAAAGAATAGAAATGCCTGTTCTACCCACTTCTCATGGATGTTGTGGGGCTCAGACAAGATCGTGTACATTAAAGCCCTTTTAAAGTATAAAGTATGATGTAAATGTGAGGTATTTGGGGGTTTATTTGTTTCTTCAGGTCGGCCTGAGATCATTTGGTTTGATCATCTTAGCAGCCTGTTGGAAAATAAGCAGTTCTACCACTAACCAAGTAGATAATCTGGGCAAATCTCTTAACCTACCACTCCCTTGGGCCCCTGTTTCCTCAAATGTCAGATGAAGGCGTGAGGTTCAACAATCTCAAAGGCACCTTCCAGCTCTAACGTTCAAATCCATCTCTATTACATTGCTCAGCCAACCTTCCTCATGTGGTGAAGTGGGCATCTAGGAAAGCTTCCCTGTTCTATTGACATTGAGAGAGGGTAAAAAACGGTGGGGAAGAGAGTATCATGCAAGAGGAAAAAAAGCCCTTTTATGCTTCTAGCCTTTCTTACCAAGGCTCCTGCACATTTTGGTTTCTCACAGGATGTGAGAAACTGGCCCAAAAGTCTTCCCTCATGCTCTCCTTAAGGACTGAGGAAGACTCGTGACATTCTCTGCCTAGCTTTCTTGCTCAGAAGGGCAGAACCTCGAAATGTTTTTCATTCTATGAGATGTGAAAGAGAATTCCCAAAGCGGAGGAGGGTGTCAGGGGGGACTACGCTCAAATGCTAAGTGCTATTGTGAAATTCTGTTTCATTCCTTACACATGTGATTGATGAAATCATTTCCTCTCAAAATGGGCTTTGTGGGAGGCACAAGAAATCAGTAGTGGGTGGGGGAGTGTGTGGCAGGGAAGAGGGAAGTCTTCTTGGGTGCTAAATGTTGAATTGACTTCGTGACACAGCCTGTGTGGGATTCAGTGATGTTAAAATGTAAATTGGAGGCAAGCTTGCCTATTAGGCATAGTGAGTCAGAATGATGGAGCCTCCAAGGGACCTTAGGGACCATCTAGTCCAAGAGCTCCTTAATGTTTTTTATGTCATGGATTCTTGGCAGTCTGGTTGAGCCTATGGACCACTCCTTCTCAGAATGTTGTTAAATGCACAAAATAAAAAACTGTTAGATCACAAAGGAAACCAGTTATGTTGAAATACAATAACTGAAATACTTGTAAAAGACCAACCAATTCACAGACCCCAGGTTAAGAACGTCTGAGGTTCTGGTCCCACCCTAACTTTCTACACATTGGATAATTGAGGTCCACCAAAAGGAAGTGACTTGATCAGGGAGTTAAGGTCAAAACCAAGGCAACACCCCAGGTTTCCCAACATCCATTCCAAGGCTTTCCCTGCCACATTGTGCTGCCTCATGTATACTGTCTTGCCCTCTTTCCAATGTATTCTAAGACTTCATACACTTATTTCACTACTTAGCCTTTCATCATTCCTGACTAAACCCCACCCCCATTCATTAGTTTCAATTATGTTCTCTATATTCTTCCTTCAAAAAAAAAAGTTTACCTTGTTTTTATTGATAAATTTTGATTCGGCACATCAGACAAACATACTTCCAGAAAACAATTAAGCAAAAGGTTACTGAAGAGTAACTACAATTGATGGTATATGCCACTATTTGTTAAAAGGAAGGAAAGATCTCTCTTCAACCTTAACAAAGTAGTTTCTGTTTAATGCTCTTTTTAAATTAAAGTTTTATTTTTTAGCTAACAGAAATCTATTGTCTCTCCCTACCATCAGCCCCCTCCATCCTACTGGAAAAAAAGAAAGAAAAACAAATTCTCTGCAACAAATATACCATCAATCGAAACAAATTCCCTCATTACCTGTGTTTAAAAATATTTATTTCCTTCTGCCCCATCATTCTGAATCCATCACCTCTATGTCAGGAGGTAGACAGCATACTTTTATCATTGGTCCTCTAGAATCATGGATGGTCATTGTGATGATCAGAGTTCATATAGCTTTCAAAGTTGTTTGTCTTCAGGGTGTTGCTTTTGTATACATTATTCTCCTGTTTCGGCTCATTTCATTCTTTATCTTTACACAAATCTCCAAATTGTTTATTTTTACAATAGTGATAATAGCATAAATTATTCTCCTTCTTCTGCTCATTTTGTTACTTTTTATTTTTCAAATGTTTATGTTATTATGTTTTATTATTTAAATATTTTTAATTACATGACAACAGGAAACTTTATTCTAACCAACAAGTACTGATCTTTCTCTATAACAAAGCATAGCCACTGATTTCAGACAACCTCGGTATAACATGCTTTCAACTCCTGGTTTCACTGAGCCATCATCAAATACAGCAGTAGTTGCTAAAATACAATTGCTGCCAATATATTCAGGAAGTTTGAGGATGCGTATTCAAAAATCAAAGCCAAGATCTTGCTCAACAAAGATAATTTGTCCTAATGCTTTCTCCCTGATTGTGTAATATTCTGATGCTATCCTATCATTTAGCAAATCTCTAGACAATTACAACTTTGTGCCTAAAGCAGATGAAGCTCTTGGTAATTGTACAGGTTTTAATGAAGCCCCTTCTTTTAAGTCTTGAAGAATATAAGACAGTTCAGTAAACACTGAACTGAAAAAGTTCAATCCTTAAAAATAGCCAGAAAAGGGAATTCCATGGATTAGCATAAGACCATGAAGCCTCCAGAATGCTGACAGGCTCTGGTTTTGCAAGCCTGAATTCCTTTGGTCTGTACTTATATTGACCAGCAGTTTCCATTTACAAATATAAATTGATTATAGTAAGGACCGGTCATGTTCATTTCATTCTTCATCAGTTTATAAAAGTCTTTAAATTGTTTTTATAATATTGATGTTAGAATTAAATAGCTCTCCTGGTTCTTTCAACACTCAGCTGATTAATAACTAGTTGAAGACATTTATACGTGAGTCACTGATGTGCCTCAGGACCCTACAAATCTCGTCCCTCTTATACTTTCACAGTTGGCTTACATGAGTACTGACATAAATAGTGGTTAAGAAAGCAGATGCCCAGGGCAGCTAGGTGGCACAGTGAGTGAGCACTGGCCCTGGAGTCAGGAGAACCTGAGTTCAAATCTGGCCTCAGACACTGGACACACTTACTAGCTATGTGACCTTGGGCAAGTCACTTAACCCCAATTGCCCTCCCTTCCCCCCTCCAAAAAAAATTCAAAAAAATTAGAAAGCAGATGCACAAATAGACATCACAATTAGGTTGTAATGATAATTATGTATCTCATCTACATAGTGCTTTAAGGTTTACAGAGCACCTCACATACACTATCTTATCTGATCCTCACAATCACCTGGTGACATAGGTACTATTATCATGCCCACTTTAGAGATAAGGAAGCTAACACTCAGAGGTTTCGATGCTTTGCCCAGAGTTACACGGTGAGTATTTAAGACAAGATTTGAACCCAGATCTTTTTGACCCGAAGTCTAGTTGTCTCTTACAGCCAAGACCAGACAGCATCAGAGTATGCAGTTTCACAATGAGATACTGCAAAAGCCACCAGTCTCTCTCCATTAAGCCTCAAAAACGCTCTACCCCGATTCAAGCAGTGGGTTGCTTAGAAACCAGTTACCCACATTTCAGATAATTACTATCTCTCAGAAAGAACAGTTTCCCAGTGGTACAGTGCTAGCGCATATCTAGTCAAGGAAGAAAGCTGGGTCCGGAGAGAGAGGAAATGCAAAAAATGAGTTCATGTGCCTCATCCCACCAAGAGACAATGACCATTATCTCCTATCGCTCACCCTGATCTTGGGAGTTGTTTCTTTCCTGCCTCCTTTTTCCTTGCCTCTTTGTATAATTAAGTTATTGTGGAAAGAAGAGTGGCCTTCAGTGAAGAGCCGATTCTCTTTGCTATGTAGCTGAAGCATAGGCCTTTCCAGAGGATGGACTAGATGGGTCCCCAAGGTTACTTCCAGCCTTAGGATCCCACCATATGTTCTTTCTAAGGATCAGAGCCACTATCCCTGACTCCTTTCATTTTTGCCTCCACTTCCTACAATAAGTGGGGTGGTGGTTTGAGTTTTCTGACCAGTCAATAATCATTTATTAAGCATGTACTATGTGCCAGACACTGTGCTAAGCACTGGGGATCAGACTTTCTCTGTGAGTATGGAATCACAGCATTTTACTCCAAGGGGTAGATGGGACCATTTACAATCTTCCCACTCACGAATACAATCAGTTCCCTTGAATCAGAATCTGTGAGCGGTCAGCTTCCCTAGGCACTGTGACTTGTGTTTTGGCTGGCTTTGGTGAAAAAGGATATTATTCCAATTGATCACCAATTAAATAATCCCAGTGACAAGACTTCAGAATTGGGGTCCTGAAAACTGAATTTGTGTGGTTCAGATAAGTAATAGGTATGTCGTTGGGGTGGGGTGAAGTGAGGAAGGGTGAAGGTATGAATGACCTTGACTTGGGAAATTCGCCTTCGCTCGACCTTTACCCCTACCTCACCAGGTCAATCAGCCGCAGCCTAAATGTCTCTAGCCCTAGTTCCACAACCATGCTGACTGAGTAGACAATAAATATATTTGGGGAAGCTGAGTGGCACTATGGATAGAGAGAGAGCTGGGCCTTGAGTCAAAAAGACCTAAATTCCAATTTGGCCTTGTGTTGGTAAACAAAATGGGTTCTTAGCACTCAGTTCAATCAAGTACCCTTGAAGAGCCTGGCCTTTGTTTCCTTGATTAGATTTGGGAGTCCTTGGTGGCCTCCTTGCCTCAGGGGAGGGCCTAGTTTACACATGAGTTTGAGTGACATGTTTGGGACATCAGAGGCTTTTAGACCACGTGGGTTTAAGTCACCTCTTTGTGAGGATTCTAGGTCATGTGGGTGAGTCGCATGTGTGACTCACCGTGGACCCTGAAAAAGATATAAAACCAGGGGTTGGCTTTCTATTTTTTGGAGCTCTTATCCACAGCAGTGGTGGCGCGTGTGACTCTGGGCCAGCCCTTGTTATAAGCTCCCGGGCTGAACCTAGATGTTCCTATGAACCTATGAATTGTATTGGGTCTGTCTGTTGATGTTTGTAATTTGTTTGTATTTTGCTCTGAAGTTCAGGGTGCTGCCTTTTTCCCCTGAACTAAGTGAATGGTATTTGTATGCTGAATTAAAGTAAACTTGTCAACCCCTTAAGTTGCTTTCCTTAGTGAAGCAGATGAAAAGAACCTGGTCATTTGCAGTATTGCTGGTAGTGTGCTTGTTGTTGGGCTTGTGTTGGTCTTTCAACCCCACAACAGCTGCTAGCCGGATTGTTGAAACAGGCCTCACACTCGTCTTCCAGAGTTCAAATCCCGCCTCATACACTTACTACCTGTGTGACCCTGGACAAGTCATTTAGTTGCTATTTGCCTCAGTTTCCTCATATGTAAAATAGAAAGACTAATAGTAGCTATCCCTCAGAGCTGTTGTGAAGATTTGTAAAGGACTTAGCACAGTGCCTGGCGCTTAGTAGGCACTCTATGAACATTAAGTATCATCATCATCATCATCATCGTTATTAATATTATATTATGCAACATCAACTGGGCCCTTGCTGCAGCACGGACGTCTTTTTGTCCCGCCCTAACTGATTCTCTTTTTCATTCTCCATGGAAGTTATTCCAAATTTTCCCCAGCTGACCCCCTCTCCCCCCATCTCCCCTACCTCCTCCTCACTCTCCCTTAGCTGAGGACTTTTCCTCTTACTTTACTGGGGGTAGGAAAAATGAGACCATTCAACAAGCTCTCTCTTTTTCCATTCTCTTCATCTCAAAATGCTTTGACCTCACCCTCTCCTCATTTCTTTGTCTAACAAAGAGATGACTCCTTTCCTTGCCAAGGCCAACCCATTTACAGGCTCACCTGATCCCTTTTCCCCCGTCTTCTCTATCAGATTGCATTCTCAATCATTCACTCTCTCACACATCTTTGACTTCTCCCTATCAACACGTTCCTTGCTACTGCCTTCAAACATTCCTATCTCCCCCAATCCTTCAAAAGAGAAAAACACTTTTACTAGACCCTGCTTTCTCTTCAAGCTGTCCTTCTATTTTTCTCCTCTCTTTCTCAGCCAAACTCTTTGAAAAAGTTGTGTCTGCCTCCACTTCTCCTATCATTCATTCTTCCACTCTTCGTAATCTGGCTTTTTCCCTTCATAATCATTTGAAATTGCTCATCAACCTCTTAATTCCTAAATCTCACATTCTTTTCCCAGTCCTAATCCTTCTCTATCTGCTACGTTTGATACTGTTGGCTAGTGGTGTCAAATTCAAATAAAAACAATCTCTGCAGGGATAGGGTCAAATTAACATTGCCTTTGTTGTATTGTATTTTTATTTATTTTATTCAACATTTCCAAATTACACTTTAATCTGGTTCTGGCAGCACTCTGCAGCTGTATGCAGCCCCTGGCCTATGAATTTGATACCTCTGCAGTTCATCATCCTCACCTCTCTAGGTTTTTGTGACACTACCTTCTTCTTCTGGTTCACTTATTACCTTCTCAGTCCACTTTAATGTCTCATTAAGCACATAATTCTCATTAACTGTAGGTGTTGTCCAAGGTCCTTTCCTAGGTCTTCTTCTCTTCTCCTTTTATACTCCTGACATCATTGGTCCTCTTTGAGAAGGAAGGACAAGCAACAATCTGTGAGGAGTAGTAGCTGCATCAGACAAACGGAGACCTGGGAAAGACCCTAGCTTAAAAAAGCTATGGTGTTCTGTGGTTTGTGGGGCCATCTCCAGTCGTCCTGACCTACATCTTGCCACTGGACTCCAGTGACTCTGGAGGAGAGAGTGAGGCTGATCATTTTGCACAACTCTGCCTCACTTAAATCCAATTGACTTGCAAGTCAAGACATCACCTCCTGATGTCACTGGTCCTCTTTGAGAGCGATGGACAAACAACAATAAATCATCTCTATGCAGATGACTCCCTAATCTATAGATCCAACCCTATTCTCTACCCTAAATCTTAGTCCTAAATCACCATCTATTGTCTATTTCAAACTGGATGATCCAGAAAAAAAATTAAACTTACTATGTCTAAAACTGAACTCATGATGTTTCTCCTTGAGTCACCCCCACCCCCACCATCCTGTGTCCAAACCTCTCTATTTCTGTCTAAGGCACCACCATCTTTCCAATGTCTCAAAATTGTAATCTTGGCATTAATCCTTAACTCCTACTCTCTCTCACCTCATACATCCTATAAAATCGGTTGCCAAATCTTGCCATTTCTGCCTTCGAGATATCTCTCCATTTGACCCCGTCTCTCTACTCACAGAGCCACCACCTTAGTTCAGGCCCTCATCATCTCTCACCTACGTTGTTGTGACAGCCTTCTCAAGTCTCTCAATACTCTAGTCCATCCTACCCAACTTTCCTCTCATCAGGTGACTCTCCTCCATAACCAAACATCAGTGGCTTCCTAGTGCCTTTAAGATAAAATGTTAATTCCTCTGTTTAAACTTTAAAACCCCTATACAACCTGGTCCCAACCTATCTTTCCAGCCTCAATGGATTTTACTCACACTTTTTTACTCTCAGATTCAGACTAACGGGTCTCTCTATTCCTCATACATAACATTCCATATCCTGACTTGATGCCTTTTCACTGGCTGCCCCCATGCCTGGGATGCATTATCTCATTACCTCTGCCTCGTAGAGTTCCTCTCTCCTGTAAGATGCAACTCTTGCACCATCTTCTGCATGAAGCCTTTCCTGACCCTCCTCTATGCAACTACGAGTGCCCTTCCTACCACTTATTTAACATATATCTACATACATACCTATGTGCACATCTATAAACTTCATATTTATTCTGTATATGTTTATGCATGTGTTTTTTAAAGTTTTCTATATAATATTTTATTTTTTACCCCAATTACATGTTAAAAACATTTTTTAAAAGAAGTTTTAGGGGCAGCTAGGTGGCACAGTGAGTGGAGCACTAGCCCTAGAGTCAGGAGGACCTGAGTTCAAATCTGACCTCAGACACTTGACACACTTTCTAGCTGTGTGACCTTGGGCAAATCACTTAACCCCACTTGCCCTGCTACCCCCCTCCAAAAAAAAAAGAAAAAGAAGGAAAATGCTAAACAATGAAATAAATTCTTAAAAATAAATAAGTAAATAAAATAAAAAGTTTTGAGTTTCAAATTCTATCCCTCCCTCCTTCCCCTTCTCCCATCCCTGAGATGATAAGCAATCAAATATAGTCTATACATGTGCAGTCATATATATACACTTGTTATTTCTCTCATTAGAAGATAAACTCCTTGTGGATAGGCAGTGTTTCATTCTTCGCACTTGTATCCCCAACACCTAGCACATAATGCTGTTAATAAATACATGTTGATTGATTGACCTAGAAATGGATAATGAAAAGGTTCCCTGTATGTTGTGGGTGTTTTTTGTTTGGTTGGTTGATTTTTTTGTTTTGTTTTGTTTTGGTTTTTGCTGGTGATCAGGTTTTCTCATATTCTTCACAAAATTTGTGCTATAACCTCACATCTCCTGACCACAAAATTGGAGGTTGTTTTCCCAGGGATCATTATCAACACCAACCTTATCACCAATATTAACACAACATTAACAGCTCCTATGTGTAGGGCTCAGTGCTATACATTGAGAATAAAGAGGTATTGTAGATCCTATGTTCAGTCAAAAACCACATCATCGGACTACGTCATCCATGTAATAAAACCAGTAGCTCATAGTTATTTCTTTAAGGTTTACCAAGTACTTAATATAAATTATCTTATTGGATCATTTGTTTTTCAGTTAGCTTTTAGATCCCAGATCTGAAACTTACTGCTTGTGTGACCTTGGGTTAGTCACAACCTCTCTGGACATTTTCCCTGACAATTTCCCAAGCCTAGAATTTGCTCCCTCCTCATCTTTGCCTCTTGGCTTTTCAAGTGCCAGCTAAAGCCCACCTTCTAAAAGAAGCCTTTCTCAATCTCCCTTAATGCCAAAGCCTTACCTCTGTGATAATCTCCAGCCTATCCCAATAAAGCTTGTTTGTGCATAACTGCTCGCATGTTGTCTCCCCCATAATGTCCTGAGCTCCTTGAAAGCATGAACTTTCTTTTGCCTCTCTTTGTAAGTCCGGCACTTAGCACAGTGCCTGGCACATAGTAGGTGCTTGATAAATTTTTATTGACTGACTAATTTGTAATGTGAGGGTATGTTGTAGGCTATAATAGAAGGGATTATATTAGATTGTCCCTTCTAGCTCTAAATCTAGAGTTTAAGTTATGACTCTACAGATGAGGAAACTGAGGGTCAGAGTGGTTAAATGATTTATGCAGTATCTTGCCTCTAGTAAGTGTCTGAAGCAAGATTTGAACTCGTTTTCTTGGCTCCGAATTTAACACTCTATTTACTATGCAACTTTGCCTAATATAGTAAAACATGAGGCCATCAACTCTGAACTGGGCGTTCATTAACATGAGGAGGATACATGAATTGCATTATCCTGAAACTTGGTTTCATAAGATTATAGAGTTAAAAGCTGGAAGGATCTTTAGAGGTCATTTGGTCCACTTTGATTTTACAAAAGAGTAAAGAAGAGGTGAAATAGGTCATCGGGAGCAGACCTATAACTTAAAACTTAGGTTACTTGACTCTTAATCCAGGGAGGGAGGGAGAGAACACAGCCCCTGCGTTAAGCCCTTTTACAAATATTATCTCATTTGACCCAACAATCCAGCGATCTTTCCACCACACTGCACTGTCTCTCAATATGGGGCAGCTAGGTGGCTTAGTGGATAGACTGCTGGGCCTGGAGTCAGGAAGACCTGAGTTCAAATGTGACCTCAGATACTCACTAGCTGTGTGACCCTGGGCAAGTCACTTAACCTATGTTTGCCTCAATCCACTGGAGAATGAAATGGCAAACCCCTCTAGTATCTTTGCCAAGAAACCCCATGGATAGTATCAGTGTGCTGTGGTCCATGAGGTGACAAAGAGTCAGACAGCTGAATGGCTGAACAAACAACAACGTTGCCTCTCCAAGGGCCGCCCCCTCCAACTCTGGTTCTGAATAGAAACCATCCATTCCAAGAGCACAATCCTTACTTATGTTCTCAGAGGCCCCTCTGGCCTTGTTTTACCTAACACCAGGGTACTTTTTAAACAGCAAACATATTGTTCCTAAGTCCTGGGCTTAACACACTTGCCAGGAACAGTTCATGCTCTTGCAGAGAATACTTTGCCTTTATTTAGCTGGTTTTCATTTTAAGCCAAAGCCTCTTTCTTTTTTATCAAAAATTAATTAAAATGCCATGTAGGCCCAGATTCTAGCCAATCAGACTGATTGGCAAGGAAGGGAGAAAAAAAAAACTCAGCTCATTATTTTCCTTCCACCTGGGTTGGCAGAGGCCTCAAGAATTTGGAGGAGGGGGGCATTGTAGAGACTGTGCTATGGTCTTGAGCACTGGGTCTCTCAGAGGTACCAGGAACCGAGTCTGTATGGTGATGAACAAAACCACAGAGAACCCCTGAAGGGCACTCCTGGTGAAAATCAAATAACTTACAGAGTACAAATGGCAGATTTTGTTCATTCTCACTGAAAGGTAATTTATTCTCACCCTCATTCCCTCGTGTTATATCCTGTCAAGAAACAACTGTGGATTACTTAATATTTTCTACTCTGAGCAACCTGTGAATATCCAGCTCCCAAGGCATCATTACCTACCTATAGCTAGGCTGTTATTTGAAGTCAAGAATGAAAACTGGGACATCTAGCCATTTGCTAGGACATCATTTCCCTCTCCATTCTCCCCTTTCAGGAATGGATATGTTGCATTGGGGTACAAGGCTGGGATAGGTATTAACCCAGAGAAGGCAATGGAGTATTGTGTCTCAAAGGACTGACTTGTGTGAAACATACTTTTGGTGATTTGTTCTGAGCATGATTGACAGCAATGACTTACCTAATCCGCCCCACCTCCCACCTCCAAACTCTGCAAGATGGAATAAAAAAGTGGGAATTTGTTGGTCATCTCTGTCATGGCCATCCTACCTTGGAGATGAAAGTACAGCATTTTAAGGAAATAAGTGGTGCTTGTGGTAGACCAGACTTTCTTAGAATTTACATTTTGTTTTGTTTTTTTTTAAGATGGCAGGAGGGAGGGATAGGAAAGCAGTAACTTGAATTTTGCCCAATTGTACTAGTTATGTGGATCCTTTATCCTTTCCCTCCCATCCACAGATTGTGTATGAGGCTAGACAGTCTATCAGAGGTTATTTTCCAGACGCAGGGTACTTTGAGAGAAGAGAATATTAGGTGCTGTCCTTGGAGATGAGCTAAGAGCTTTCTGGAGAGACTCTCTCAAAGAGTCTTTGAAAATCTTTAACTAAAGTTCTACCCTGATGTCTCCTGGTATTAAGATGACCTTGAGGTTTTCAAAGGCTAATACAAATGCAGCATAAACCTTAACAGATCCTACCCAGCTGTAAAGGCTTTGCTTCCAGGCCCAGTGATGGCCTGACTGCCTTTCTTTGTTGTCTGAGGACCAGTGTAGAGAGACTTTTCCCCAGAAAGTTGACCACCAGGTGCTAAATATTTTTGGTTACAATTAACTGTCATATCCTTTTTGGAGAAAGGTCCAACATGTGCCTGTGATTAGGCAAATGCTAGAGCAGGACAAAGACAATACCCTCTTGGGGAGAGTGCAAGGGCTTAAATTTATAGCTGAGGAAGCAGAAGTCTAGAGCGGGGGTGGGGAACCTGCAGCCTCAAGGCCACATGTGGCCCTCTAGGTCCTCAAGTGCAGGCTTTGAATCCAAACTTTACAGAACAAATTCTCTCAATAAAAAGATTTGTTCTGTAAAACTTGGACTCAGTCAAAAAGCTGCATCCCCAATGAAAGGATTTGTTCTGTAAAACAAATCAAAAGTCGAAAGGCTGTACCCAAGGACTTTGAGGGCCACATGTGGCCTTGAGGCCACAGGTTCCCCACCCCTGGTCTAGAATTTCTTTGGAATATAAAATTTTAAGGGGCTAAGACTGAGCTGTGGGAGTGGAAATTCAGTTCAAGAGATTAGTCCAAGATCAGGAGGCAAACAACAGGGAGTGCTGAGAAGCTGACTGTTGGTCAGCCTCAACTTGTCTCCCCCAAAACTTCGGAATTTTGACAACCATTTTTACTCCCTGCCACCATCTTGTGCTAATTTGCTAGTGTGGTCATGGCCTTAATCTTTTTGACTCAGATGTACTAGTAATGATTGTGGGCTCAGACATTCAAGGAGACTGTCAACTAACATGGCAAGAGAGTGGCCTGCATCAGTGGATGGAAGACATACAGCGACAACCACGGAATTTCTGTCATAATGCGGTCAGAAGACTTGCAGTGCAGAAGGGAATGCAGAAGAAATTAGACTGTTTGAGGAAAATGGGAAAGTCAGAACAACTTCTGTTTTGGGGTGATGTCTTGGACCAGACATGATTTTTGTGATATCTGACACACCCAGGGAGGAAGCTCCCTGTGTGACACTTGTTCTGTAACTTATGGCCTTGGAGAGATGCCTGGAAGCTAGATTTGAACCAAGATCTTCTTGACTCCCAAGACCAGCTTGTGCGCTCTCTCTCTCTCTCTCTCTCTCTCTCTCTCTCTCTCTCTCTCTCTCTCTTTTTCCCCCTTCCACCTTTAGTATCTCCAGGAATGTATTACTGAGACCCTACAATATACAAGGATTGCAGGGAGAACTGGGCTTCCTAAAGATGGTCTTCCTTTCCAGGTTATCTGAGAGATGTTGAAGCTAAGGAAGCTGCTGGGCCAAGATCTCTAGGACAGCTAGGAGTGGGCTGGTTCAGTTAACACCCAGGTTGTTGTTTATCCTTTGTTTAGAAAATGACCAATGACATCAAGGAGTCATCCAGATGACATATGCTAAGGTATCTTGACTAATTTGTGAATTTCATTTAAGTGAGACAGAGTTGCACAAAGTTGTCAACCTCACTCTTTCTTCCACTTTTCTTCCAATGGCAAGACAAAAGTCAGAATGATCGGTGGAGGCCTGGGATGCAATAAAACAACGGCATCTTCGATGCCTGACCAAGCTCTAAGCGCTCTACAGCATCTGCATTGACCACCTTCATGGCCATTGGACCAAATTGGGGGAAGTCTTCACATGCTTGGGATAGATACCTCCCTAACTCACCAACAGGTCTGAGGCCCATTGGTTCCCCTTAATCTGGTTTAGCCCGTCTGCCCAGATGGTTTACCAGAGTGTGGCCATTGCCCATGCTACAGTTTCTTGGAGCCATAGGTGAGAGTTGAGTGCCAGGTAGATACCAACGGTGAATGAATAGCCCTAAAAAGGGCTCAGGAAGCCCTCATACCAAAGATGCTAGTCCTCCTTGAATACTCCACCCCATATACCCCTAATGCCCAGCAGTATAGCCCAGAAGGACCAGAAGAAAGCTCACCCCAGGTTACAGGACAGAACCAGTTTACCTACTCCAAGGACTCAACTAAAAGAATAAATAAAATCAATAGCCTTTGTTAAGGATCCCATAAGCCCTTGTTGCTGATTTTGCGTAGGGGTGAAAACTGCTAATTATAATATATGCTACTGCTCTCTAGACCCCCTCCTCTTCAGACTAAAAATAAATGCCATTTTTTTAACATGCCACAAAAAAGTTCACCTTCCTGTTTGGTTTGAACTGGTAGTTTAGGAAAAAAAAAACAAAAAAGGACCCTGTTGCTTCTCTTAGGAACTTTCCACCACACATTCTTGAGTTGAAGCCTCAGACTTCTTGTGTGCAGTGAGATTAGGATCTTTAACTGTTGTGTGATTTCTCAAGTCAAAGTTGGCCAGGGTCTCCTGAGGTTCCTAGAGATAAGTTGGAGGAGGCAGCCCCAGAAGGGCAGAGGCAACTTGTGGGTTGAGACCCTATTTGCTTCCTGAGACAAGGTTTTAGAAGCCTGAACATCAGAGATATTGAAAGGTTAGCCGATGGAAACCGAGAATGCCTCATTCAAACAGATGTCTGCTGTTGGCTTTTGGGCTTTGTGTGATATCTTCATCTAGGGTCAAATGCCAAGGGAAAGGAAGAGAGAATGACCAGCTGATGTGAACTTGAGGACTGGAAGGCTAAAATGACTGAGAAAAGTAGATGACTTAAATGTGTGTGTGTATATATATACATATATATATATGTATGTATGTATATTATATATCCACACAAACATGCAGACATATATGTATGTATGCGTGTGTATGCTGGTCCTTAACATGCACACACAGTATGCACACTTATGTAGTATACTATTTGGTAAAATGACACTTGAGTCCCCATGGACAATTTGATTTTAGTGACCATGAACATTTTTCCACACCCTATCTATGCAATCTTCATACCCTTCCTACCAATAATTGACATTTACACTGGATGTCCCCAAAGTCTTAGGGCAGTTTAAAGCTAGCTTACATTTTGCAGATCAATAAACAAGCATTAATTATGCACCTACTGCATGCCACATTGAGCTTACATGGTGGGCATATGAAGACAAAAATGAAACAGATTCTGAAACAGATTAATTTCTTAAGGAACTTAAAATCTATCAAAGGAAATGACATGTATGCATATGAGTATACATAGAACATAGGATGTGGATTGAACCTATGATTTCACTGGTACAAGGAGCTATAGCTCCTCAGCAATTTATAGGTTAAGAGAGTTTCTTAGAGTACTGAGTTAAGGGACTTATCCAGGGTCACACAGTCAGTGTGTGTGTGTGTGTGTGTGTGTGTGTGTGTGTGTGTGTATGAGGCAAGATTTGAAGATTTGAACCCAGGCTTTCCTGGCTCTGAGACCAGGTCTTTATCCACTGTGGCATACTGCTTTTCATGCACATATACAAAATATATACAAGTTAACGTGTTGGGAGAGGGAAGCAGTAGCAGCTGGAGGAACCAGAAGTTTAATTTAGAAGGACTTGAACTGAGGAAACAGACAGAGAGATTCAGTACTTGTATTTGTATGACATATCAGACTTTTCAAAATAATGCCCATGTGTGATTTCATGAACAACATTCTTAAGTTAAAAGTGGAAGGGATTGTAATCTTCTATTTAAAATTAAACAGAAGCACAGAGAGGCTATTTGGTGTCATGGGAGTTACCATTAGTTGATCCATGAATTAAAACCAAACAGAAAGGTGAACTTTTTTTGGCATATTAGAGGGAGAGAGACAGAGATACAGAGAAAGACAAAGAGAGACAGAGACAGAAAGAGGGAGAGAGAGAGAGAGACAGAGAGACAGACAGAGATAGAGACAGAGACAGATGGAAACAGAGAGAGACTGAGCGATAGAGACAGAGACACAGAGAAAGACAGAGACAGACAGAGACAGAGGGACAGAGACAGAGAGACAGACAGAAATAGAGAGAGGCAGAGGGACAGAGACAGACAGAGAGACAGACAGAGGGACAGAGACAGAGAGAGAGACAGATAGAGACAGAAGGACAGAGACACAGACAGAAAGACAGAGGCAGAGGGACAGAGAATTAGAGACAGTGAGCGATGGAGAAAATGGCATTTCTTTTTAGTCTGGAGGAGTGAGATCTAGAGAACAGAGGCATATAGTATAATTAGCAATTTATACTCCTAGGCAAAGTGAAGGTACAGGATTTGATGGACACTTAGGTCCCTTCTGGTTTTAAATCTATAATTCAATAGCTTCTCAGGTTATGACATTAAACAGTACCAGAGCCAGAACTAAAACTCAGATTTTTTGACTCTTCAAGAAGCTTCCTTGTTACCATAACACATTTCCTCTCTCTTTTGTAGGTAAGAAAATGAAAATTCGGATAGTTAAAGCAAGACAATAGAACCCACACTGCTTGAATTTAAGTATGTCTAGAGCCTCTGCTAAGGGGCAGGTAGGTGACAGTGGCTCGAGTGCCAGTCCCGGAGTCAGGAAGACCTGAATTCAAGTCCAGCCTCAGACACTTATTAGCTATGAGACTTTGGGCAAGTCAGTTAACCCTGTTTGCCTCAATTCCTCATCAGAGAAGGAAATGGCAAACCGCTCCAGTGCCTTTGCCAAGAAATAGGGTCAGGAAGAGTCAGACACAATTGAAACAACCGAATAGCAGTAACAATAATGAAAGTACGTCTTCTAGCCTACATTGCTTTCTCTTATCGGTAATGTGTGAGGATTTGTTGATGTGGACCTGGAGACTTCTCTGAAGGTAAATTCTCTGCCTGTGAAAAATAGGGGCTCTTTCCACAAAATTGATGTCGCTTCATAACTCACCTCCCCCACCTTGGCCTTGCCAGGAGGAGAACAAAAAGAAAGGGGGCTAGACGGATCCTGCCCAGAGATGGGATTTTGAGAGGTGAGGTAATGTTGGTTCTCAGTCTACAGTTGAAACCGGGGGGGAACTTGGCAAGGGAACGTAGGGGGCGGCATGATTTTTAGACTTTCTTTGAATTTCAAGTTGGAAGATGTCCAGACCAAACATTAAATGAGACTCAGGAGATGGAATGTCTGCAACCCTGAAGGCTATATGTGTGCGGACTGCCACAGAGGGGAATTGTCCCATTGATATAGCTACAATTAAAAAGATTGTTGTATGTTTAGGCCCGTGATCTTGTCATAAATAAAAAGGTGAGAGGAAATCCCTTATCTTAGTCTCTGAGATTTGTAGTCATGAACACTGAATGAGGGTGGGTGGGTGGGGTGTAAAGAAAGATCTGGGTTTGAATTTTAATACTATGGCAAACTCCCTGTATGACCTCAGATGAGTGCCCATATCTTTCTGGGTCTCATTTTCTTTGTCTATAAGATAGAGGTTTTAGACACTCTCTAAATAGGCGCTGTCAGGGCAGGTAGGTGGCACAGTGGATAGAACACCAGACTTGGAATGTGGAAGACACATCTTTCTGAGTTCAAATCTGGCCTCAGACACTTACTAGCTGTGTGACTCTGTCACTTAGTCTTGTTTGCCTCAGTTTCCTCATCTATAAAATGAGCTGGAGAGGTAAATGGCAAAACCATTCTAGTATCTTTGCCAAGAAAACCCCAAATGGGGTCATGAAGAGTTGGACGTGACTTAGAAATGACTAACCACCACCAACAACAAAGGCACTACCTACTAATTAAAGTCTAAGATTCTATTGCAGTGGTCAGCAGGTTATCTTTTTTATTTTTAAGACTTAAAACTGACTATTCTCTTTGGCCAACTTAATGTAAGTTCCTTAAAGCTAAGTATTGTTTACAGGTTTTTCACGTTTGTACCCTCAGTGCCTAGCACAGTGTCTGCCACATAGCAGGGGCTTAATAAACACTTATTAATTGAATCAAATCTGAAAAAAACTGGGAAAGCAAGAGGTACTAAATGCATTATTGTTATTATTAACTTTGCCTCAATTCATAGATCTTTTCTGTTACAGAAAATTCAAATGGGAACCTCGGTGTGGCAAGCATGGATTTGCGAAACAGATGAAATCTTTGAATATAACAGCCCTTTTTTCCCCGCAACAGTAACAAAGAAAGAGAGACCATTTTTGGAGATATTTGGCAGTGGATTTTAGGAGGTGTCTGTGAAATGGAAGTTGTAAAATTTGAAAAATTAAAATTATTGAAGGAAAAAAAAAACAGTATGGGATAAAGTGTGACCTTAGGAAAAATGGAGAGTCAATTTGCATTAGGAGAAAAGGCCCTATTTCCAAGTTTATTTCCATAGAGTGTTAGTTGTTTGCTCATAAATACATAAAATCAAAACAGGTTTTTTGATTAAAAAGGCTACTGTTTCTTTATTATTGTGTTTGAACTCCAATAAAAAATGTTTTAGGT
Organism: Trichosurus vulpecula; assembly: GCF_011100635.1. NCBI lineage: Eukaryota > Metazoa > Chordata > Mammalia > Diprotodontia > Phalangeridae > Trichosurus > Trichosurus vulpecula. The sequence continues at coordinate 181,997,731 of NC_050573.1, read as the reverse complement.
AATTAGATTAAGAAGAGATTTGTAAAGGAACAGTAGAGGAAATTTGCTGACTATTTGAGTAATCATGGGGCAGTCTGTGTGCATTTTTATTTTATTAGCAAACTATTAGTGCCGACTTTGGCATTTTATAAGTGATAGGCAGTATAGGGATGTTGTTGTTGAAACTCATTTGTGTCTGCTGTCTAGGCTAATTGAACGACAATAATAAAACACTGTTTTTAGATAAACAATGCATGGTGCATGGAGGAGCCTGTTCCCCTGCAGGGAAGGGGTTTGTGCTTGTCAAAGAGAGCTTGCAATCCTAGGCCATAATCATTTCTCTGAGTAAAGTGAAATCACTGAAAACAACTACATTAAAGGCAATTCCTGAGATGAAAAGCAGTCATTCCAGTTGGGAGCTGCCTGATTTTCGATGGAAGCTAATGGGAGAGATTTTCTCCCTTCATATCATCGGAAGGTGCGATACTTTTCCTTTACATGCCTTCTAGCCTTATGCATGTTATAGAGCAGAAGCAGTGAAAAAAAAATGAATAATGCAAATAATGGAAACCTTTCATGACATATGTTTTGTATACAGCATGGATGCCATATAGACCAGACATGGAAATATAATATTCAAACCCAGTTGCCTTTTGATGTCCCTTCCCCCAATCATTTCACATATCCTTTAAATAGATATCTCTCTTCCTCTCTTCTAACCTTGCCTTCCAATCTGCCCCTCCTCCCCACAAAAAAAGAAAAAGGAAGGAAGGAAGAAAAAAGGAAAGAAAGAAGAAAAGAGAAAGGAAGGAAAGAAGGAAGGAAGGAAGGAAGGAAAGAAGGAAGGAAGGAAGGAAGGAAGGAAGTTGTGGAGCTGATTTCATCTTTTAAGTAAGCTGCTGCTGCCACCACTCAAAAGACATGTCTTCTTTGATCCAGTACTATTGCAGAAGGGTCAGGTCAGGACTACCTATCCATCTTAGGGAACGAATAGTTCTGCTTATTCCAGAATGATCTTTGTATAACATACAGAATAGTTAGCATTTATTTATTTAAAAATTTCACAGCACTTTGCCTGTGTTCATACATTTTATTTTCACAACAGCCCTGGGAGGTAGGTGCTATTATTATCCTCATTTTACCAATGAAGAAAATGAGCCTCTGAGAAGTTGTCAACTTGCCCAAAGTCACACAGCCAGTAATCTTCTGAGGCAGCGTTTGAATTCAGGTCTTCCTGACTCCAACATTAGTTGCCTCTAGGCGACTGATAATATTACTGAAATTGTAATGTATTTGCTTTTTCTGTAATGATCTAGAATGACAAATGTATTGTAAGGTGGTCAATAGGAATCTATAGCCTTATGTGGAGGGGGTTCATAATAAGGCATAAAAGGAGAAAGCTGGGTAAGCTAGGTGTGTGACTCCAAAGGGCAGGCTTGCATCTGCTGGTCATGTATGGTCTACCAGAAATGGAGCCCTCCATGTTGACCTGCATTCAAGAAAGACATCTTCCAAGTCACAGAGTCCCTGAGATCTGCAGCTACTACTTTCTGATTCTCTCTTGACTCCTGATCAACCTTTGAATGCCGGTCAGTATGATACACGTGTTTGTTTGGTTCATTATGCTGTATGGACCTCAGGGGCACTCTGAAGACTTATAGCAAGCACCCACCAAATCAGCTATCTCAAGAGCAAAAATTTCTTCACCACACTGAGTGGCAATTTCAGGGTACACACCACATGCAAGTAGCTAATTACAAATACGGTCTCATTCCTGATTTTATTTTGGTGTAAGGTGAGTCAATCAATAATTAAGCTTTTAACAGACAGAACTAGTTCTACTTCCTAGTTCCCCTGATAGGGCATTCTTTTCTATCCTCAACTCTAGGCAGGGTTATTTCTTTTAACTCCCTTTGATCTAGAAAATATAAGGTCCTTTCTCTCTGGACTCCAGGACTCCTTAGTTCCAAGTAGAAAGGTCTTCTTCACGGGCTCCTGAACCCTGATTTGGCAAATTCCATGGCTTTCTTCTCAGTCACATGTAAATGGCCTCTTACCCAAGTGGGGTGGGAGAGGAGCAGCCCAGTGCTAAGTGTTGTATGTAGAGGGAGATGTGATGCCTGAATGGTGACAAGAATGCTGTGTATCTGCATAAGAGAATTACCCCATTGATTCCAGAGACTCTTCAGGGAAAGACAATTTTGAGAGAAAAGCTCTGAGATCTCCACAAAGCTGTAGACATGTAGGGAAAGATAGCGCCTTAACATGTCAGACTCCCAGAGCTTGTGATCCAGAGAGGACTCCCCTTGGGTGAGGCAATTATTTCTTTCCTGGTTTGAACTGAGATATCATCTTGTTCCTAGTGGAAGAACTCATTCATACTCATGCATTTTCTAGTATATTCTATTTTACATAATTTCTCTGATTTCTGTTTACTGTTTGTTTGGATAAGTGGGTTTATTTGCCATTTGTGTTCAGTTATAGGCTTTGTTTATAGCATTCAATGAGAAGGAGCCCCTACCACCTAGGAGATGCCCTCCCCTTTAAGAGCAACCAGGGATAATGACTCTGTTGTTCTGAGCTTCATAGCTCTGGAGTAGATGGATATCTGAGGTGTGGTGGACAAGTTTAGTCTGATACATCTCTCAGAAACTGGAGAAAAGAACGTCCAGCCTCAGAGGCACTCTGGGGGCTGGCTGGTCTGCCTTTCCTTCACAGTTAGTGTGAGGGTGCAGGCACAGCCTTTGGCTCTCGCTCATTTCCACAGAGATGGGCTAAGCCTCACATCTACATCTATCCATGCCTCTCATGAACTGTGTCCATACACTCAGACAATCCATGTGAGTTTATCTATCTTACACATAGAAATTCCATTGAAGTAGTTCTCTTTTGTTCCTGACCCAAAGCCAACAGCAAATGTTTAAGGAGGCTTCCCTTATTAAATTGCTCCTTTTGTCCTTATTGATATCTTCTTCATGCTTTCCCAGTTCTATTTTTTAAAAAGCTTCCTGTTTACACTTCTCCAAGCCCTACTTCAGTCAATTTAATACAATGGGATTCAATGGGAATTTATCAAGGACCTACTCTGTACTAGATGCTAGGGACACCAAGACAAAAAAATGTAAGAATCTCTACCCTCCAGAATCTCACATCCTATCAGGGAGGCAATAAGTTCACAGGTAAGTATATGCAACAATTTTGTTGTTGTTCTGGACCTGAGCAGGAAACTCCTAGTGAGGAAATTCCCTTTATCTATATTGGAAAGTATTCTGCAAATTACGTCCATAGAGAGTTGCCTGGGGGCACTGAAAAGTTTAGTGAATTACATACATACGTTATCAGAGGTAGGATTTGAACCCAGGTGCTTTCTTGACTCAGTGGCCAGCTCTCTATCTGAAATACTACACTGCCATTCCAAACAAAATATATAAAAAGATACAAAAGAATTTGGGGATGGAGGGGGCAGGGAGAGTATTAACAACAGATGAAATAAGAAAGGCTTTTGGTAGGAGGTAGTGGCTGCTTTGAAGGAAGCTTAGGATACCATGTGGCAGAAGTGCATTCCTGGTACAAAGGACAGCAACCAGAGTCACCTTCAGGAATATGTGGGTAACCACATGCTGAGGATGACAGTGATGGGAGAGATATTGAAGGTATCATGGAAGAGAAATGACAAGAAGATAGAATTGGCCCAATATGGAGCCATCTAGGACAGAGCCTAGGGTTACTGGCATACCATTCCCTCTCCCTTCCTGTCATCAGTTGAGTCCATGATGGAGAAGTATGTAGTACAACCTTGATTATTAGAGGTTGGGTATGTATCTCCTTCATCAGATTGTAAGCTCCTTGAGGCAGGGACTGGTTTGCGTTTTGTTTTGTTTTGGTTTTTTTTGCCTCTTTTTGTTTCCCCATTGCTTAGCACAGTGCCTGGCATATAGTAGGCACTTACTAAATGTTTACCGATTGATCTAAACTTGGAGTCTCCTCTAGCAGCTAGCACCATGCTCTCTGGCGCTTAATAAAGGTTTCTTTGCAGGCACTCATCACCATCTGCTAGTAGTTTCTCTGCTGCTCAGCACTTCCATCTTACTTATGAAGGATGATGAAATGGGTATGGCCAAGCCTATTCAGGTTTCCCTGTAGTCAGCAGGAATCAGGGAAGCTACAAGGAAACAGGGGATGGTGAGCAACCAGGGAGGAGGGGAGGAAACCTCTTACCTCAGCAGTTGTTCCTCAGCTCAGCCAGCCAGCCCTGGTCAGCCTTGGTGGCCAAGTTCTTCAGCAGTGTTTGGTTCTACTGGTAGATTGCTTCAGCTACTGTTTACAGGCTCAGTGAAGTGGCTTTGAATAAATATCTTTGCTTGACATGGATCCCTTCCCTTTGTGGATTGGGCGATTAGTAGACAATGAAGCTATTACATAAGAAGAGAGATGGAGCCAACAAATCTTGTACTGTGCGTTTACAGGGCTATAATTATCCAAAGTTTTAAAACACAATGGTATCTGCTGAAAAGAAACATCTGGGAGAGAACCAAGCCATCCCCAATTAAATAAACGATGAGCATCCCCTGGATTGGATGACGCTCCAAGTTAATGGGATTGCAATTTAAGAAATGTCACTCAAGTTAACAAATGTGCTGAAAGGTTTAAGCGGAACAAATGTACAGGAAAAAAATTAGATCAAGAGGGAGGGGTCTGTTTTATAAAGATCAACTACAAATTGGCCAGAGAAAGCATTCCAGACAGCTGGAGTGAGCACAGATCAAGATAAATATGTGCTCTGTGAGGGCTTTTCTCTCTCCAAATACAAAAATCAGTTTGGAATTGTCATTGCATTTCAGAACAAACTTTCAGTATTGGGGGATTTTACCCCTAAGTGTGTGTGTGTGTGTGTGTGTGTGTGTGTGTGTGCGTGTATGTGTGTGCATGTGCTTAATCACAAGCTTCAGGAAAACAGGAGACAGGGACACTCAATAAATACATGCTAACTTCAGTTGAATTGAAAGACTGAAGACCTTTTTCTTACAAATAGACTCAACCCCAGCAAAAGCAGCAAGCTCACCTTTGAGATTGTAGGTAATAGGATTCTTCGAATTGTCCACCCCCAAAGTGGAATTTGATCTAACAGCCCAAGGGAGGGGGCTGTTCCAGGGCTCATGTTAGTCTTTCAATTCTTTGAAGACCTGAAACAATGGATCACTTACATTTTTTCATGGGACCCATAGAGAATACTGGCTCTGGGGTCAAAGGAGCTGGGTTCAGATCCTAACTTTGATGCTTACTGGATGACTTGGGCAGGTCACTTAACTAAATGGTCCTAGAACTCTGGTGCTATGAACTGTGTGAATACTCTTCTCACTCACTCATGCAGATGCAACGCCCCCATGCTTTGAGGTATGATCTTTGTGAGCTTCTGGGACCAAAAGAGTTTATTATCTGGTTATCCTCCTTCTGGTGATAAGCCCTCCCTCCCCCCACCTCATACATCAACATGGTAGCAGGTGAGAAACCAACAAAATCTCAATAAACCAAACCATCAAACTCAGATAACATTAACCATCTGGCTGATAATAAGAGCTAGCATTTATGTAGGGTTTTAAGGTCTGCAGAGCACTTTACATATGTTATTTCATTTGATTCTCACAACAACCCTGGAAAGGCAGTGGTATTATCATCTCCATTTTACAGATGAGGAAACTGAGGCAGATAGTAGTAAAGTGGCTTACTCAGGGTCACCCAACTAGTAAGTGTCTGAGTTTGAACTCAGGTCTTCCTGAACCCAGGTCCATTGCTGTACCCACTGCACTACCCAGCTTCCACCTAAATTGCATGTCAGTGTGCTATCTATTTCAGAAGCAGGTTATAGTAGTGGATCAAGTACCAACCTTGCAATAAAGATCTGGGTTCAAATTGTGCTTCTGATATGTAGTAGCTATCATAGGCATGCCTAGAAAAGTATATTCACATACCTGATTCCCTTGAGGAGAACCGCATTAGAACATCCAGCCTTCTACTGCCCTGATCACAACCAGAAAATTAGAGACTTCTAGAACCTGGGAAGACCTCCCAGAGACCACTTCATCCATTTCCCAGGCTCTAGGCTAAACCCACACCTTGATCTTTATAGATAAATCTAGTTTCTTGCCTGAAGGCCTTTGAAACTAATGCCCTGCAGTCTCCTTGGGTAGCTTGCTAGTATGTTCTAGAGAAAGTCACTTAACCTAACCTTGCAGGTAGATTTTAAAGTGCTAATGAACCCACAAACATTTTAGCCACCTGTAGTTTCTACATTTACTGTTACTAATTATAGTCAATCTAATAGTGATGAAAATCACTGGTTAATAAGTATTTTTAAAATTTTAACTAATGTATCACCCTCCCCAAACATGCCCTCTCTTGGTGACTCCCAGATCCATGTTCCCAATCCACTAATCAAAATAGCTAGCAATTATATATTGCTTCAAGGTTCGCAAAGCACTTTACTAATAATATCCAATTTTATCCTTATAACAACCCCGGGAAGTAGGTATTATAGCTATCCCCATTTTACAGATGGGGAAACAGGTTGCAAATTGCCCACAGTCACACAACTACTAAGTGTCTGAGGTCGAATTTGAACTCTTCTTTCTGACTCCAGATCTAGAGCTCTATCCACTGTACCACCTGGCTGCTTAATCCACTGCCCAGAAACCCCGGTCTCATTGACTATTCCCAGAACAAACCAGAATAAATCACCTGACAAGGGGTAGAATTGGGGTTTAAGAAAAGACCCTAAGATAAGATGCAAAGTAAATAATGAGTAAAATCAAATAGTGCCTACTTGAGACACTCATTTCTCAAAGCACCACCTCCCCATTATTGCTCTGGGTTTTTTCTACCATGTCCACAATACAGCAGAAACAACACATGTCAAGTTATCCACAGCAGGATGCTTGTTAGGTCAAATCTATAGCAGCAGTTCTGGGTGAGCTCAACTTGTTGGCCTAGGATGCCAACTAAGGACATTTATAACACGGTATTGGCCTAGGAACTGAGAAGTACTGGAGAAAGCATTATTACCTCCTATCACAGCATCCAGGCAAACAGAAGATGAGGGCTAGGCCTGAGCAACTGTTACTTCTGTGTCTTACTCTCTCATTTTGCCACCCGGATGCCAGTCCTTGTTTCAGAGATTTGTTATTGTTGAGTCATTTCAGTTACATTTGACTCTTTGTGATGCTATTTGGGGTTTTCTTGGAATGGTTTGTAATTTCCTTCTCCAGGTCATTTTAGATGAAGAAACTGAGGCCAACAGGGTTAAGTGACTTGCCCAGGGTCACACAGCTAGTAAGTATCCAAGGCCAGATTTGAACTCATGAAGATGAGGCTTCCTGATTCCAAGTCCAGTGTTCTATCTACTCTGCTACCTTGCTGCCCCCTCAGAGATTCCTATCCATTTAAATTTGGCCCAATGAAAGCTGCTGAGTTTCTAGGGAATGCAATTTCTCTCTCTCTCTCTCTCTCTCTCTCTCTCTCTCTCTCTCTCTCTCTCTCTCTCTCTCTCTGTCTCTCTCTCTCTCTCTCTCTCTCTCTCTCTCTCTCTTTGCCAAATAGGGGTAAGCGACTTGCCCAGGGTCACACAGTTAGTAAGTATCTGAGACCACATTTGAACTTGGGTTCTCCTGACTCCAGAGCTGTTGCACTATCCACTGGGCCACTTAGCTGCCCCTGCAATTCTGAAAGAGGATATGAAATAGATGTATCTTCTCTTTGCATTAAAATTATTTCTCTAAGTCTAATTTCTTTCTAGGACTTGGACAATTTTTTTCAGGCTCCATACTTGTGGGTCCATGCTAATTTTCATGTTTAGCTTAACTGCTTTTTTCCATAATAAGGAGAATAAAGACCAGAATAAATACCTTCCTAATTAGTGAGAGGGATAATACATAAGCAATTGTTAGAAACTTTGCGAATATACTGCCATATAAATGCAAAACTATGCTAGAGTGTTAGCTTGACAACACTTTAGTGACTTTGTTCAGACTTGGCTTTCTGTTTCTAGTTATACTTCTCACCTAACCTGATTGCTTACCCTTTTCTCCTGTCCCATAAGCAACGTGATCAGGTACCAGAAGCTATCAGGTGCTAACTCCACTCAGGTCTCAACATCATCTCCTGGCCATGGTCAGGATGGAGATGCAGCCTGGAAACTGTTCCTGCAGGTGTGTTAGTCATATTTTCATAGACCCCAAAAAGAAAATTCTAGTCACTAAAATCTTTGGCAATGTCAAATGGTTCAATAGCAGAAGCTAATATGATTTTTTCAATAGAAAAGACTCTTAAAAAGAGACATCCCCATCCACTTTGCCACTGTACCATAAAGACCATGGGACCTTTCCCAGTGACTTACAACTGAAACCTTCCATATATGATGCCTTCCTTGGAAGCAGGGACTGTCTGACTTTTCTTTTTGTATCTCCAATGTTAGCACAGTGCTTTCCATAGAGAATAAATGCTTTATTCATTCATTCACTCATTCATTCATGGTCCCATGTTCTCCTCTATTGAAAGATAATATGGGAAATACTACATGACATTGGGCAAGACACTTAACCCTGTTTGCCTCGGTTTTCTCATCTGTAAAATGAGCAGTATCTTTGCCAAGAAAATCCCAAATGGGGTCACAAAGAGCCAGACACACCTAATACACTAAAAAACAACAGCAACAAATGGGAAATACTGATAGAAGACTCTTATTGATCTACCTCAACTTTTCCTTTGTCCTTGAGGCATCTGATAAGTGGGTTTGCCAGGGTTATGGGATTTTCTAGACTCGTGTTCTTCAGATGTTTTGCTAAAGGGGAAAATTCAGAGTGATTAAGACAAGACTGACCTGAGTGAGATAGGGCCATTTCAAATAACCTGTATCTTAAATCCTGGATGTTACACTAATTGGAATCATCTGTGATACCTTATGGAAACCCACTATTTTGGTTAAGATGCTTTTCAGATTTATAAAAAGAAAAAGTCCATGATGGAAAATGTTGTAGCAAGTAGGAAAAAAAAAAACCAGAATTTTTGTTTGGTTTCCACTCTGTTTCCCCTCCCACCCTGGCCAGGTGTCTCTCCTGTTTCAGTCTCTGCGCAGTCATCCAAATGCTTGGGGACTACGGTAATATTTTCCCATCTTGAAAGTCTATGGGAGGATGAAGCCCCACCCCCGCCAGTTCCAGGCATCTGCACATGGCAATTAGCACCCTTCATATTCCCTCCCCATAACTCCGGCAGCTTTCTGCCCGCATTGCATCTACTTCACAGCTCCAAGCATGCCAAATCAGACACTTTTGAAGGACTTGTTGCTAGCAACAGATCTCTAGTTCTCAATGCCCAACTACAAGCTATATTTGGAACAACTGTTCACCTGCCTCCTCTTTCTCCCTCTCTCTTTGGGTAGTCTGGTCATCTTTTAGGTAATTTATTCCATGCTTCCTTGGGTCCTATCTCTTAATAGCACTTCTAAAAATAAGCAATATATTAGTACAGCTTGAGGGGAATTATGAGAATGAAGGTCTATTACTTCCTCTTTTTTCTTTCCTGTTGATCACATACACACACACACACACACACACACACACACAGATTAAAATGCCCTTACTTAGGGTCAAACATCAAAATTCCAATTTTTGTCAATAGCCCTTATAACCCCATTGAGAGAAATCTAAGGATCCAAGAGTGTGTGTTTACTTTTTACTTTGATTTAAGAATTCCTTTTTTCAAGAATCCTATCCAAAACTACTTGAGTGTCTCCAAATATGTCTGGGAGGTAGCATTTCTGAACTGACTAGCAAGCCTTATTAACAGGAACATACCTCTGCTTACAATTCACTCTCTCTTCTTCCTGGGTTTGTAACTCTTGCCTCAACTCCCCCTGTTGACACAGAGAGTGTCTACTTTACCATTCTTCAGTGATATAAATATGGCTGCTTCACTAGAAGGTTCTGGTGTATCGATTGATACAAAAATTTTCTTGGTTCTTTGAGGTATTCTTAAAGTCCAGTCCTTCTAATGTTACTTTCTATTGTATCTCTTAGTTATAAGCATGCTTAATCTGGGATCCATAGAATTTTGATTCAATTTAATAATGCTTATTTAATATTTTTGATAATAATAATAATGTGTCTGTCAATATAACTGTTTCCTTTGTGATCCTATGCATTTCACTTTATGCATTTAAGAGACATTATTCTGAGAAGGGGCCCATAGTTTTCACCAGATTGACAAAGGGGATCAGGATACATAAAGAGGTTAAGAATTCCCATTATGGGATCATATCTTAGATGTCCAACTGGAAAGGACCTTGGAGGCCATCTGGTCCAACCTCTTCATTTTATAGATGAGGAACCTGAGTTCCAGAGATGGTTAGTGGTTTACCTAAGGTCACACAGGTGACAGGTGGAGGGAAAGGAGCCAGGATTTGAAGTCAGCACAGCCTCTGACTCCAGATTCAGTTCTCTCTCATTCTCAATGCCCTATTATAAGCTATTGTGGCACATTATGAGGACATGTCAGGTAGCAATGCCTGACAGGGCTGGCACTAGACAGAAAGAGTAAATAGGTTCCCTTTCTTTTGGGCCCTTCCTCTCTGGTTGTTTTGGCTTTCCTCTATCCTCTAGGAGCCTTCAGCATGTCTAATACACCCCTTCCCAGCAGAAGACTCATAGAATGTTGACTCTGCAAGGCACTTGAGAAATTCTTGCCTTATAGTGGTTTGGCAAAAAGGGCATTAGAGTCAGTGGACCTGGATTCAAACCATTTCTTGAATGCTTGCTATGTGTGTGACCTTGAGCAAATGACTTAACATCACAAGGCTTCCAGTTCCTCCTCCATAAAATGAGAGGTTTGTACCAGAGGTCCTCCGAGGTCCCTTCAAGCACTATGTTACTCAATTTTAAAGCTGGGAGGAATCTTAAAGGTCATCTGGTCCACTCTACCTGCCCTCCCCTGTCCCCCATTTTACAGAAGAACATAAGGTCCTATTATTCATTAATGATTAAACTGAATCTACCACCCAGGTCACCTGATTCTCACCTTGTGTTCTTTTCAAGGTCCTTACTGCCTCCTAGAGTCGATATGGACTGCCAAAGAGAACCACCAACAAGAACCTTTGCCCATTTGTTCACAGCAAAGGGATTTCTTCCCCTGAATTCATAATGTACCTACAGCCTGTTTACTCATTTGGACACCTAATCCTGTCCTGCCATGTTTGGTTAGTTAATTAATCCCAGCTTCTCTCTCCCAACAAAATTGTGTGATGCTGGAGAGCAGAACCTGTCTTCTCCTTTCCATCACATACAAGGACACATGGAGCACACTAGTCAATTGATACCCATCAAACCAGACTGAACCAAATTTTGATTCGTTTGATATCAGAACACCTGTTCAGGATGGTGGAAGGGGATACAAAAGAGTGGGGCTTCCAGCTCCCCACTCAGGGCTTTGCCCGTAATTCCCTCCCCACTCCCCCAATAGACTAGGATCGCCTCAGCTTAGGCAGTATTGACCCTTGTGTGCCACGCATTGTGGTTGCACAAAAATACTAAACCATGTGACTACATTGTGCTAATGAGAGGATAAACATGAAAAACCTTTCCATGTAGTACATGACTAATGAGGTGATGCAGCTTTGAATGGGGCCTGTCTTACATGAGCTGCCCTACACATTGTCTGCAAACACAACCTGTGCTGGAAGGAGGAGGAATAGAATAGTATTTCCCGAAATCAAAACCATTGTTTGCACGTGTGCACACACACACACACACACACACACACACACACACACACACAGCCATTCCTAATAAGAGGTGAATGACTCTGTGCTAGGAGCACTACCATGTAAATTAGGGACCTGGTCCATGTTAGAACGGCTAACTTAGAATCATTGTAAAGGCCCATGAGTATCAGGGCTGCCATTTGTTGGCAGGAGAGAAGCCTAAGGGCAAAAAGTAGCAAAAATTTCTGATACCAACCTTGCCCATGGAGTCACCCCCACTAGATTCCTTCTGCCTTCTCCTCCAGGAAGCAATTTTTGTTTTTGCTTTTCAAAATGACGATTTATAAACCAGCACCAGGAATTTCTCATTGCTTATGTCTCTGGCCACTTCCCATATTCACTGGGGAAGAGGGATCTCATGCTGGCCCACAGAATTCCACCTCGACATTATCTGGTATTTCTCCATTTATTTAAGTGTATGTGTTTTTCCTCTGGGCCAGCACTTGGGCATTAGGCCAGGGAAGGTCCCACCTCTTCTATTATCCTCTTGTTTGAATTCTTTCCCTTAGGATCTTCTCATTAAGGAGTAGGACTGGCAAGGCATATCCTGTCTTTGTCTTCCCTAGAGGATTCCCCTGGATCCTACTAATGTAGGTCTGTCTAGTGTAGGGGATGGGCCTGACTTGAGATTTCTAGGGATGTCGACTATTAATAAGAACTGGTCCCCAAGTAGGCTCACCAGGCTCTTGTCTGAGTGTACGGCCTTAACAATTCTGCCTTTATTCTCTAAATCGGACACTCAGGGATGAAGGCAGCAAAGTCCTTATACCAGGAGAGGGCAGATGCACAATGTGGTCCTATTGGTTTTTATATGTCTGCAGGTGGCAGGAAAAGAGGAGGCTAGATTAAGTTGGCCAGGTGGCCAGGACTGTGTTCTGCAATAAGAACTGGGCCCAGACGAATCCATATACTCCTGCCCGGATGGTGATTCCGAAGCCAAGGCATGGGGCTAGAAGTAGGACCTGAAAACAGCATCCCATCCAACTACTAGGAGCAGCATGAGTTGATAGAACACTAGGCCTGGAGTTAAGAAAAACTGAGTAGAAATCCATCTTCAGACACTTAGTATGACCCTTGGCAAGTCACTTATCTTCTGCCTCAGTTTCCTCAACTGTAAAGTGGGGATAATAATAGAATCTACCTCCTAAAATTGTTGTGAGGATCAAATGAGATATTTGCAAAGTACTTAGCACAGTATATACATAGTAGGAACTATATAAATGCTTGTTCCTTTTCTTTCCCTCCCCACCCCCAACCAGAATCTGACTCAGATGCTATGAGTCAGAGAGGCAGAGGCAAAACATTTGTCAAAACAAGAAACTGGCTGGTAATAACTTCAAGAGACCACCTAGTGTCCATCCATGAGAGAAAGGTTTGTCAGCTCAGAAGAAAGCTCTTTCATGAGTCAGACAGAAATACCAAACCAGGTTGGTCTTCAACCCAAGCCCAAGGGCACAATCACAGGGCAACAACAGGATAGTACATCAAATAGTCAGAAGTGATTCTTCCATCCCTTGGCACCTCCACTCACTCCACTTTGCATTTGTTTCCCCGACTGGTTTTTTCAACCCTGTGGAACAAGATTCCCACTTCACCCTACAGATTACACTCATCACCTCTAACCTCCCCTTGACTGACCCCTCCTCCCTCAGCCTCCTTGCCCTTCTGATTGGAGGGAGGAGAACCAAACTCCTCCCAATGCCTTCCTTTATACAAGGCAGAAACCAGACTTTTGTTCTCACTCCACTCGGCATCTGCTGCCCTGGTTTCTTTCACCTCCATGGAACAAGATCCTCCTTGGTATCCCCTGACTTCCTCCACCTTTCCTGCTCCCTTTTGTGTGTTGTCTCCTCCTGTTAGATTGTAAACTCCCCGAGGGCAGGAATTGTCTTTCTTTTTTATTAATTATATCCCCACAGCTTAGCACGGTGTCTGGCATACAGTAGGCACTTAATAAATGTTTATTGACTTGTACTTTGGCACTTTGCACATTTCTGCATGTATCCTGCTTACTCATGTACATATCATATCCTTCTCACTAGTCTATAAGCAATCTGAGGGAAGGAACTATGCCACTTTCTTTCTATGTTTGTACTGCAGTCCTAGCCTTGCACATGTAGTAATCACTTAATAAATGTTTAATTCATTGAATTAAAATGAATAAAATGAAGAAGGCGAAGTTTACTGATTTTTGCTGTTGTTGGCATTAAAGTTCATAGAAGACTAAACTAGTACAATCCTTAGAGACTCCTGGGGTTCTTAACCTGGAGTCCATGAAAATATTTTAAAATTTTGATAGTTGTTGTTGTTCAGTTGTATCAGGCTGTTTGTGACCCCATCTGGGGTTTTCTTGGCAAAGACACTGAAATTGTTTGCCATTTCTTTCTCTAGCTCATTTGACAAATGAGGAAACTGAGGCAATCAGAGTTAAGTGACTTGCCCAGGGCCACACTGCTAATGACTGAGTTGGGATTTGAACTCAGGTCTTCCTGACTACCTAACTGCCCCATTTGGTAACGGTATTTCCATGCAATTAGTTTACTTTGTAGTACTATATATTTCATTTTATACATTTAAAAACATGATTCTGAGGAGTCTGTAAGGTTTACCAGACTGCTCAAGTGGAAGGTCCAGGACACAAAAGGTGAACAAGCCCTGATCTAATCCATCTCCTTCACTTTACAGATAATGAGTCTGAGGTCCAGAAAGTTAAAATGTCTTGGTGTCTTTGCCAGGGTCATAGAGCCAATAAGTGACTAAAACAGGATTCAAACCCAGGTCTTATAACTCTAAGAGACTAGAGCTCTTCTCCTTATACCAATGGTTCTCAAAGTGAGGTCCAGATGCTCCTGAGACATGTTTAGGGGATCCTCTAGTCAAGTAATTTCTAATCTGGTAAATGTTGATAAGTATACCAAGAGTGTTCTGGAGCCAGCTCAAATTGACTCGTGAAAGCTGATTATTAAAATTTCAAACTGAGCATTTTTGCCTTGGAAATAGGCAAACCCTATGAGTCAGGACTAGTGTTTTGTTGATTGTCTAGATATAAGAAAGTGATAGAGATAATGTTAATGTAAATTAAATTTGAAAGTGTGTTGAGGTTGGTTGGTTGGTTTGTTTCCGAAAGCTGGTTATTAAACATCTACCAGTAGACCACTGGATATAATACACCTGACAAAAACTCTTTGGCATCCTCAATAATTTTAAGGGTGTTAAGGGGCTCTGAGACCCAAAAGTTTAAGGACTATCTCCCTATACTGTGACAGGGACGGTATCACTTTCCTTAACTTCTACCCCTTTGAGCTGCTGAGTGTGCTGCTTACTGTCAAGGGCTGCCAGAGAAGAGTCAGTGGCTTTACAGTCATTTAGCAATATAACATTTGTAATGGGGTTGATCTGGGGATCCTTGGATCTGTTAGACTGGAGCACCTCCCATGGAGCTGGGCATGCCCTCTTAGTCCCTGGGGATATCCAAGTGTTACTGCGAGATCCTGCCATCTAGCAGATCAGTGTTTCCCCTGCTCACCCCCACTACAATCAGGCAGTCAGGCCATCAGCAAACATTTAATAGGTGCTTATTATGTACCAGTCACTGTGCTAAACTCTACAGATACAAAAAAAGACGAAAACACTGTCTCTAGTCTCAAATAGCTCACGTTGTAATGGGGGAGACAATATGCAAACAATTATGAACATAAAAGACACTTCCCAAATTCCAAGTCCCTTGTAGTGGCTAGGCTGCAAGCATTTCCTCCCACCCCCACCTCCACCCCCTCCATCTCCCAGATAATAGCATACTTACTTCCCAGCTATTCTATAAAGGAGATGTTCTATAAGGTACTACAGGGACCCATACAATGAGTGGAGTGTGAAGTAACAGATGAAAAAGAGAACAGTTCATATTTTACAGGGGTTGATGAAATTTATTATTCTCCCTGGCTCTCTCCTGCTATTAAGTTCTTCTGGATCTGGGCCTCGACATTAATTTGATTCTACTTCCATGGCTGTGGGATTGGCAACCAGAGCTGCCACTGGCACCTCTCCACAGCTGGTCACCCTAGCCCTCAGTGTGTCTTGAGAGGGTCTAAAAAGGAGCTTTTCTCATATTTCACCTAGCTCAGTCATCTTGGCATTCATTACACTCAATGCACTAGTTAAGAATTGGAAAATCAATCAACCCACGAACAAGCCCCTTGAAAGTACCCACCATGTACCAGGTGTTGGGGATCCAGACCCTGCACTCAAACAGCCTTCAAGCTTTTGAGGGAGACAACATGTAGGTGTATAAATATATTTGCTGTTTAGTCATTTCACTCATCTCTGACTCTCTGTGATTCCGTTTAGGGTTTTCTTGACAAAAATAGTGGAATGGTCTGCCATTTCCTTCTCCAGCTCATTTTATGGATGAGGGAACTGAGGCAAAGAGGGTTAAATGACTTGCCCAGGGTCACACAGCTAGTAACTGTCTGAGGCCAGATCTGAACTCAGGAAGATGAGTCTTCCTGACTCCAAGCCCAGTGCTCTGTCCTAGCTGCCCCATATAGGTATATACAAAACATTAGATGCAAGATAATTTTTAGGAAGAAGGCACTAGTGGAGGGGAAAGGAGATAAGAATATAGAAGGTAGCACCAGATCTCAGTTTTGAGTTCACTACATGGCTCATCCTCCTTCAGACCCAGTGCTCACAGAATGAAAAAAAAGTGATCCCTATCTGGGCCCCAAAGCCATCTCCTCCTACTCTTACTCTGTCTAGAAATCTCCACACCCCAATTCCTTAGGAGGCTCCCTAGTGGTCTGGCCCTATCACTCTGTTCTGCCTTTTCCTTCTGAAGTAGAATCTATAGTCTAGTTCTTCTGGTCTTAATGAAAAACACCATTATGTTCACCTATATGCTGTGGACCTGGACCTCAATAACTTGGGTCTACAGAGCTCTCTTGGGCAGCTAGACATCACAGTGGGTAGAGCCTGTGGGGCCTATGGTCAGAAAGACTCATCTTTCTGAGTTCAAATCTGGCCTCAGACACTTACTAGATGTGTGATCCTGGGCAAGTCACTTCACCCTGTTTGCCTCAGTTTCCTCCTCTTGTAACATGAGCCGGAGAAGGAAATGGCAGCAAACTACTCCAGGATCTTTGCTAAGAAACCCCCCAATGGGGTCACGAAGAATCAGACATGACTGAAAAATGACCAGAAAACATAGACATCTCTTGGACCTAACTTATCACATCTTTATTCCACGGCTCATTGTCACCGGATAACTAATGCTCCAGTTCTGAATCTGTGGTCTCCTGTGGGCCAGCCCTTGGCTTCACACTATTGGTTGAGCTAAGTTGATGGATGTAGCTGAGGGCCAACAGAGAGCAAATAGCTTTTCTTAGTTTTCAGGTAAGGATCCTATCCTTCCCCTACCTTTGAATCCGAGTTCCTGGTATTGCTTGTACTCCCTCTTTGCCCCACTCCTTCTATCGATATGTACTAAGGACTAGATGCTTTTACTAAAGGAAACAGCTTGGCTTAGTGGACAGAGCACTGTTAAGAAGCCCTAAGTTCTAATCCTGCTGCAGACACTAACAAGCTGTGTGATCCTGTGCGAGTCATTCAACCCCAGCTCTATCCGTAAAATAAGGATACTAACAGCGCTTAGCTCATTCAGCTGTTGTGAGGATGATGCTAAATAACATATGCGAAGCACTTTGCAAACCATGAAGAGTTATACGAATGTTTGCAATTTTTATTATCATCATAATTGCATAAGAATTTACGGGTATATTAAAATATCAACATTATCATTCCCTCTTCCATTTACCATCCTCCCAAATGCACGCCCAATAATGGGTCAGGGCCATTTCACCACAACATTATTTTATCTCTATTACAGGCAACTATATGGTACAATAGAGAATGGGATGGAGTAAGGAAGGCCTGAATTAAAATCCTGCCTTTATTAGCTGCTGTGTGGCCCTGCACAAGTCATTTAACCTCTGCCTCAGTTTCCACATTTGTAAAAATGGGGATAATAATACTACCTGTCCCCGGAGTGAGGGTTAAATGAGGTATTATTTGTAAAGCACTTCGCAAATCTTAAAGCACTACACAAAGTCCTTTATTATTCTTGCTATCCTACAGTACTTAATCCTTCCTGACCAACAAGAATGAATGACATCCCTCCCCCACGCTCTCAGGTTGGGATGAAAGAACAAGCCATTTTCAAAATAGGGCTTGGGGATTCCTACTGAATGAGCTGTTGAGCAGAAGGGGGATTTGTTGTAAATCTCACTTCTGGGTTCTGTTTTTGTAACCCCTCACCCTAGATCTGTTGTCTGATGCTGGTGTACAATTTCCCATATGGTAGCACTGATGTCATTCCCAAGAGGCTGTGGAGTAGAGTGGTCACAGAGGAAGATCTGCCTCAATATGCTCATAGGATTGTCTATTCAAAGGCAGAAAGGACCTTAGAGGCCACTGAGTCTAACCCTCTCATTTACAGATGAGGAAACTGAGGTATAGTACCTTATCAATCCATGTCCAAAACTGAGTTCAGCATCTTTCTTACTAGATTTTCTCCTCCTTTTCACTTCCATGCTTAAAGGTATCTTTGCCTCCTCCATCTCTCCCACTTCCCCCAATTGATCAGTTACCAAGCCCTTTGGATTTTTCCTGGTGATCTCACAAGGACATGGCTACCACCCTGACTCAGGTCCTTACCTCTTTCCTGGAATACTACAGTAGTCTCCTTGCCATCAATTTCTTTGACCTCCAATCCTTTTGACAAATCACAGATTGGTCTCCTACTGCATAGCTCTGATCACACCACTCCCTTGCTCAAAAGTTTTCAATGATTTCCTGTTGCTGATGGAAAAAAGTCTGTCTTTACCTCTCTATAGTTTGTCAATGCTCTGCTTTTCTAATTTAATCTTATATTTAATTCAATTAAATTCAATAAGTGGAAATTAAATTCAGAAACAAAGTTCTTGTACTCAAGGAGATTACATTCTACTGGGGAAATAGTATATAGACAAACACATAGATAAATTTAAAAAGGGAGAGAACATTAACAACTGGGAGAATGAGAATGACAAAGTAGGAAGGGAGACTAGTGGATGTTGAAAAGGAGCTAAGGTGTCTAAGGTGTAGCAGTAAGGAAGGAGCAGAAGTATAGGTGAGGGGGAAAATCTGTGCAAAGGTCAGTCATAGAATAGCAAGTCTTGGAACAGTTTGGCTAATCTGGCTGGAACATAGAGATGTGCAGGGCAATAACATGAAAAAGGCCTACCAAAGGAAGGTGGGAACCCATGTTGTAGAAGACTTTAAATATGAGACAGGAATTTGTATTTCATTCCAGTGACAGTAGAGGTCACACTGAGGGGGAATGGCAAGGGGAAAGGATCACACATCAAAAAGGGGAATGATGTGGTCAGACTATTAATCTGGCAATTGTGTGGTTGATCGATTGAAGAAAGGAGAACCTGGAAGCAGAGACACCAAAAAGGAGGTTAGGTCTATTAGGCTATTGTAATACTAACAGGAGGTAGTGAGGGGCTGATTAGGACAGTGAGAAGGGGACAGATGCAAGAGATATTGGGAAGGCAGAATCAACAAGATTTGTCAAGTGAATGGCTATGGGCAAGGAGGAAGTGAGAAAAGTCAAGGGAGCTTGGAAGAATTGGAGGATCTCCAAAAAAGAACCAGTGACACTTCTCTCTCTCTTCCCTCTCGTATCCCATCAGTTACCATGTCCTATCTCTTCTATCCCAAAATATTTCTCATTCAATTGCTTTCTTTTTACCCTTTTTGGTGGAATGGAAGGAGGGTGACATGCCTTTAGATTTATTTCTCCAGTAGAATGCATGATTCTTTGTCTTTGAGCTCCCACCGTCTACCACAACAGTTTTCACATAGTTAGTATTTAATAAATGCATACTTAATTGAATTGGACAAATATAGGAGGTTTGGAGGAGTGGGAAGATAATAGATTCTATTTGGGACTGGTGAGTTCGAGATGTTTGTAGGATATCCAGATGTTAGGAGTCTATCGAGCAATCGGTGATATGGGATTAAAGCCACAAAGAGAAAGAGAGTTTAAGGAGGATTAGGATTATGAGAAGGTCATTAGATTTCATAGTTATGAGGTGGTCACTTGGTAGGAGTAGAAGCCGGATTGCAATGGGGTGAGAAGTGAGTAGGAGGAAAGGAAGCGAAAGCCACAAATATAGATGACTAAGAGATTGGCTATAAGAGAGAGAGGAGATAGAGGTTAATAACTTGGTGGGAGGGTGGAGTCAAATGATTTCCCTTAACCACTACTTCTCTATGGCCCAGCTGAACTGAGCAACTTGCCATCCTCTATATATAGCACATTTTCTTGCTTTTGTTCATATTTTCACCCACGCCTAGAACTACAACCCCTCTCCCACCCATTCTTTAAAACCTCAGCTCAAACATTGCCTGACCTGATGATATTCCATTCCCATCCGCTCCAACCCTCATTGGTGCACTTATGTTATTATTTGTGTACGTGTTATATTCCCCAACCTAAGTATATAAACTCTCCAAGGACCAAGATTACAGGAACCTGGAGCCTCAGTTCTCCATGAGCCTTGCCTAAAGTTATACAGATAGTGAATGGCAGCAGCATGATTCAAATCCAGGTCCTTTCCAAAGCCAGGGCTCCTCCCACTTCACTTTGCTGCCTTTCTCTAAACTTTGCATCTCCCCCAGAGCCTAGCACAAGGCTCTCTGCACACAGGAGGTGGTTTTAAAAATGTTTTCTAAATTCAGTGGAATTTAAGGAATTTGCAACTGAGGAAGATTGGATATCATGGGACACAAAATGAAGAGAAAGGAATCTGGTATAATTCTAGTGGGACGGATAAAATTAACCTTGATCATAGGTATCAGGAAAACAGGCAATATTAATGGCTCTGTGGGCACTTTTAACCCATGTTCTAGAATGCGGTGGAGCCCAATATATTGGTGGACACATTTTAATAGTACACACTTAGAGAGATAGAGAGACAGATTCTTGTCCCAGGTCAGTGACAAGTCTCCAACACATGGGGATTCATGTATTAATTAACCAATCAATCGACAAATGTTTCTTACTCTTCTGCTATGTCAGGCACCATGCTGGGCTCTGGGGATACAAAGGCAAAAATGAAATAGCCCCTGCCCTCCAGAAGCCAACGTTCTAATGGAAAAGAAAACAAGTACAAAATTAAGTTATTTACAGAATAAATATAAACACACACGTGCGCGCAGAAAGAAAACCCAAATATCTTACCAAACCCAGATACATGCACATTGCTTTAAAAAAAGAGGATAAAATAAACATTCTTTAAAAGATTTCTGAATTTTAAGCAATAAAGCTCATTTTTAAATTGTACTAGTTACGTTTGCCTAAGGGCAAGTACCAAATCCCGAAGACACATGTAACCAAACAAGTCTGTTTTATTTGCTGTCAAACACGAGGACTTCAAGCTTGCTTTTCTAGATACACTTCAGTCTCAACAAATGGAAACCTAAACTTAAATATTATTTGGAAAGCCCTGTCCTCTCCTTGAGGAAGCCAGCTCTATAACTTTGTAATTTAGAAAAGGATCCCTGCCAGATTTAGGTGCACATGTACAATTTGTTTTAGGTTTTTTTTTAAGTCCCCCTCTCCCCTAAATTTCCCTTGTGGTCCTTCAATTTGACAATTGTGCCTTGCATCTTGCTTTCTTTATCTAATTTATGATAGCTTGGTAATTTCAATCTACCACTTAGTATGGCATAACATCCTGTACTTTCCCTCTTAAGTGCAACATCATCTTATTCTTGTGAAATACACACACATATGCACATACACATATACAGACATGGAGAGAGACAGACAGAAAGAGACACAGAGAGACAGAGACAGAGACGAATATGAAGACAGAGAGAGAGAGAGAGAGAGAGAGAGAGAGAGAGAGGGAGAGAGACACACACACAGAGAGAGAGAGACGGGGAGAGAGAGAGAGAGGGAGAGAGAGAGAGAGAGAGAGAGAGAGAGAGAGAGAGAGAGAGAGAGAGAGAGAGAGAGTTGTTTGGCTGTTTTCAGTTACACAGTGCTTGGCCATTTCCTTCCCCAGGTCGTTTTACAGGTGAAGAAACTGAGGCAAATAGGGTTAAATGGCTTGCTGAGGGTCATACAACTAGTAAGTATTTCAATCAGATTTGATTTGAACTCAAGTCTTGCTGACTCCAAGGCTATATACATATGTGTGTATATGTATGTATACATATGTATATGTATGTTTGTATGTATGTGTGTGTCATGTATATTAGAAACATAGACATAGTGTATTTATGTATATGCATACATATACATCATATACATATATACATACATATATACAATATATGTGTGTAGGTAGTTTTGCTAATTTATATATTTATATAATATATACACATGTCAAATTATATATTTCTATAATATAATTACATATGTGTATATATGTATGTGTGTATTAAATATATTTAATTATGCCGAAGTTAGTATTTTGGCAAATATCAGATGTTGAGCAAATTTCTTAAAAACCCACTCTAATCAAATTCCCAAAGTTCTATTAGCCCAGGCTTTCTTAATTTCTTTAAGTTTCAAAATAATTTTATCCAATTTATCCTCCACACTCTGGCCTAATGGGTTTGTAAGTGCAAAGGACTGTCCATTCTCACAGTGTTAATCAAGGAGTGATAAGCTAAGCTCCCCAGGGACCCCTGATGTCCAGAAGAGAATAGCACCAGGGGAGCTATTGCAAGTTTGTGCAGTGACCACACAGACCCTCCAAAAGTTGGTCTCACAAACTCTTCCAATGGCCTATGAAAGCATGTGTAGGTCTAACCTGCTGTGGTTTAGAATTCAAACAACTGATGTGAGCAGCTATTCTGTGAGGGACCAAATACTGACAAGTGCACAGAGGAAGAAAGATAAAAATCTTTTTTTCCTGCCTGGTCAAAGTAAAGAATTTCTCTAAAGCCAATCCCAAGCATTTAACCAAGGGATATCTTACTCTGTGTGTGTGTGTGTGTGTGTGTGTGTGTGTGTGTGTGTGTGTTTGTATGTGTGTGTGTGTGTGTGTGTGTGATCACAGTCCAGAGAAGGAGTGCTGGACTTGGAGTCAGCAGCCCTGTATTCAGTTCTGTGCTGATAAATGCTTAACAGCTGGCTATCCGGAAAACAAATGTACTCATGACATATTTTTCTGTTTAATCTGCATTATTAACATTTTTCCATCACTTTATTAAGTCTAAATATTCTGCAATACACTAAATCAACCCCTGATTTATAGCACTTGCTTATTTCTGAGGTATAAATGCTCATGCTGATAATTTAATAATCAACTGATTTCTGAGGTTTAAATGCTTACATGGAAAATTTAACAGCTGGCTCTCCCTCTCCCAATTCTCTCTCCTTAGCTGTCTGTCCTGGGGCAAGTCCCTTAACTGTACTGAGCCTTCGTTCTCCCCTGCTCAAAAACTCATCTTTGGCTTACCTACCACTCATGGTTTCTATAAGGAGAGAATACTTGGTAATCATTATTTTCCGCCCAGATCCACTGGAATATGTTTCCTTCATTGCAGCTGCTTTGCATTAATGAAGGGAAAATGTCTCTTATCTTTTCGTTGTAGAATAGTGCCCTGATTAATGTGCTTCTGTGTATCATCTTTTGAAGGCTTTTCTGAAGATTTGGCTTGCACTATATACATGTGAATTATTATTTCTCTTTGATATTCTGACACAACATTAAGGTTGGGTTGTCCGGGAATTATTGAGGTGCATTAATGCCTAATCATTTCACAAAGGCTAGGGCTATCGGTTGAAGTCCCTGAGGTATTCTGCCACAAAACTCCTCCTCTGTGTAGTTATAACTGAGAAAAAAAGGATGACTTTCCTGAGCAGTCCATAGGCTCATGGGTCAGAAGATTATAAATTTGGACCCAGAGAGGACCTTAGAATTCATCCAGTCTAATTCCCACACTTAAAAAATGAGGAGATTAGGGCCTAGAGAAGGTATAGGATTTGCTCAAGGTCACACGGTGGACCTAAACTCCTCTCATCTCCAAATCTAGTGTTCTTTCCTCTGCACAAGCATTTTAGGGAGTAAAACCATTGCCCCCTTTGTTCAGTTTCCTACCTGTGAGATCCACATTCCTGGCTCCTTATTTCCTTATTCTGTCTGTAATTTGTCTGTTGATCTGTTCTCAATATTTCTCAATTTGTCTTCATCCACCTTGAGAACAATATTTGATCACATATCGTGGGAAGGAAATACAGAGTATTAAAGGCATCCAGGAGCCCAGGGTCAGGTGTGCCTGGTTGGGTTCATGCTCCCCATGGGAGCTCCAGCAGGATAGGAGAGAGCTCCAGCAGGATAGGAGAGAGCTCCCTCACACCCTTCATGGAGAGACAGAGGATGCTACTTGCTACAAGAGACTATTTCTCCTCTTTTTTAAAAAAGTTTTTTAAAGACTTTTATTTTTTTTAAGGGGGGGAAGGCAGGGCACTTGGAGTTAAATGACTTGCCCAAGGTCACATAGCTAGTAAGTGTGTCAAGTGTCTGACGCTGGATTTGAACTCAGGTTCTCCTGACTCCAGGGCTGGTGCTCTACTCACTGTGCAACCTAGCTGCCCCTATTTATTCTCTTAAAGGGGTCATTGAGTCATCATTTCTCTCCTTTAGCACTCAAGGAAAGGACTGCTTACTCATTAAAAATGCCTACTTCCATTAGCACTGAGCCATGCTGAGGGAAGCATCCAGGTACCCAAAAACCGTCACCATATCCCTGGGGTCCCTGAAAGTTTCCAGGGGAGCTCTGGGCCCATATTTCCTGGGATCACTAATAAAGGCCAGCTTAACCTCCACCATATTATACAGGTTTAGAGTATATCCCTCACCCAATACCCTTCCTAAACCATGAATGTCACTTTTACGCCTCCCTCTCCTTCCTTCTCAATAATACGTGTCTTAACTTTAACTTCTAGTTACACTATTTCCTTCCCAAACAAATAATCTGTCCCCAATCATTTAAAACATTTTCTGCTGGAAAGTTTTAAACACGTTTTTTTCTTAGCTGCAGCTGCTTTGAATTAATGTGGGGGGTGGGGTGGAAGTGTCTCTTATCTCTTTATTATAGTGTAGTACTCTGATTAATGTGTCCTGTGTATCCTCTTTTGAAGACCTTTCTGAAGGCTTCATGTGATACTTACTAGTGGAAAGATACTCAAGATGCTGGATTATCTGCACCCCCCCTTTCTCTGCTACTCCCTCCAATCAATCA
The DNA here is from genome assembly GCF_011100635.1 of Trichosurus vulpecula. Lineage (NCBI taxonomy): Eukaryota > Metazoa > Chordata > Mammalia > Diprotodontia > Phalangeridae > Trichosurus > Trichosurus vulpecula. The sequence continues at coordinate 181,972,641 of NC_050573.1, read as the reverse complement.
TATCATAATGCATTAATCATTTGCTACCTCATCCTACATATGCTTTGGATGACAGAGTGTGGGGCCAGGATAAGTGAAGAGATAAGAGGAATGGGGAGGGGGAGTAGAGAGAGAGAGATAGAAATGGAGAAATTAAGGACTGTTTTCATTTAGATTGAATGGGCAAAAGACATGCCCGGGGAAAGAAAGAGAGAGCAAGAAAAAAACTGGAGCGAATTTAAGAGTTTTTAGGAAGAACTTCACACTTTAGATCCATCAGACCACTAGTGGACAATCACCAATCATTTATTAAGAGCTTATTATGCCCCAAGCATTTTGTTAAGTGCTGGTAATACAAATACAGACAAAAAGAAATTCCTGCCCTCAAGGAGGTTACACTCTAATGGGAGAAGAAAGAGTATAAAAGGAAGCTGGAAAGCAAGCGGGGGGAGAGGGAAATATATGTGTAGGGCCATGATGGTGAAGTCCAGAGAGTCAGAAGCAGAGCCAGGTGAGGAACGCAGGATGGCTGGCCTGAGCACTTCCTCCAAATGAGGCTTCCTGAAAAAACTCACCAGTGGGAAAACGGGGCCCAGGGATGAAAAGATATCCTAGGACGAGAAGGCCACAAGGGCCAAAGGGACTTCCAGACTGAGAAGACAGCTGAGGTATGGTAATAAAACCTGGACAATGAGCTGTTGTTCATCCTTCATTCTCAAAGAGGACCAATGACATCAGGAGGGTGAGAAGAAGAGTAGGAAAGGAAGCTATCTGAGGAAGTCACTACAACCCTTTGGGCCTCAATTGCCCCATCTGTAAAACAAAAAGATGGAACTAGAGCTTCAACATCCTCTGATGGCTTTCCCGGAGGAATGAGACCTTAATCATTTTGATAGGTAATGTTAATACCACAGGGACTTGAATAAAGTGATGATCCCAGATGTGAAGATACCAAACAATATGCTTGGGGAATGGCCAGTAAAAAATCAGTGATTTCTCATTTTTTGTATTTGTACTTAATTCTTTGCTTGCCATAGATGCTTAATAAAAAATTTAACTGAATTGAATTAAAGAGTGAAACCTCTTTGGGGTATGCAGCAGTGGGATATAAGATTGGAAAACCAGTGATCAAATTGTGGAAGAACTCCATTGCCAAGGTGAGGAAGCTTCTTTATCCTGAAGACAGTAGGGAGCCATTGAACGTCACAGAACAGGTGAGTGTTGTGAAGAAAATGGCATTTTAGGAAAGTTAATCTGGCAGCAGTTATAGCACATTTACCTGTCATTCATTTCCTCCAATAACCCCAGAGGTTGGTTAGGCTGATTTGCACAGCTGCCTTTTTTTTTTCCTTTTTTTAGGAAAGAAATATATACTGGGTGGGCTTTAAAAAAATAATTTTGGCTTGTTCAGTTCTGAAGCAGCTGCAGTTCAGATGGCCAAAGTGATTCAATCATTTCCTTCCCCTCCAGTTAGTTCTACCCCCAGAAACTTATATTCATTCCTGCTCTTGGCCTTTTTGTTGGGCACACATCCCCAGGTCAGCACCTTAGTGAGGGAGCCTTCTGGTTTCTGTGACTAGGGGGAATTCCCTTGGAACAATGTAGGTTTTACTGGCAGCATTTTCCCACAGTGGGTGGTCAACTTGCTTTTATGCCTGATGCTGCTAAAATTCTCTTGCCACATATCCCGTTGGCTTCAAAATGGATTAGAACTCTGGGTGGGAGTCTCAGAGGTAGCAACAGAGACTTAAGATGAGGCTGATGAGAAAGGACTGTTTTAGTGGGTTCGTTATTGTAGGCACTCCCTCCCTCCACCATTACAGATCACAATGCTGCCATGAAACCTCATCCTGTGTGATTCTCGCCTGCACTTTCCAATGAATCTCCTATGAGAACCGAAAATGTTGGAAAACTTCTTGTTCTTTTTATATTGTGGGGGGTACCATTATTCCACTTAGACTTTCTGTCTGTTGTCCCTTATTCTTGCTATTTGGCCAGACCACTGCTGTTTCTAGTTAGTCAGTCACTAAAATAAGTATTTAGTGAGTACTTACTATGTGTCATACAGGCAGCTAGGTGGCACAGTAGATAGAGTGCCAGGCCTAGAGTCAGGAAGACTCATCTTCCTGAGTTAAAATCTGGCCTTCAATGCTTGCTAGCTGAGTGATCCTGAGCAAGTCACTTAACCCTGTTTACCTTAATATCTTCATCTGTCAAATGAGTTGGAGAAGGAAATGGCAAACCACTCTAGAATCTTTGCCAAGTAAACCCCAAATGAAGTTACAAAGAATTGGATGTAACTGAAAGACAACTGAACAACAAAAATGTCCCCTACCCGTGTATCTTTTATGTTATATCTCATGTGAAAGTCATCATTGCTAATAGGCTATATCCTACTTATGTCCATCATGGGCCTTTGGATTGCAACTTGATAGCCTGATCATTTTAGCTCTTCTGATAGGATAGTATTCCTTGCTTCATAGCCCTAGTTTTTCTAGAAGAATATTGGTGTTGAGCAGGAAAGCTTTTGTGTGACTGAGTTTTTGGATTACTGAAGTTACTTAAATTCTCAAATGCAATTCATCCAATTCTTCTAATCAATTACTATCTTACAGCTCAATTCAGCATCCATGGGCAACACCATCCAACAGTACATATTGTTGTGCTAAGTCAACAAGTCCTCTGTTTGCATGCCATCATCTAGACCACAGGTATCAACACACAGCCTGTGTTCCAGGGGGTAACACTCACCAATTTAGCTGAATCAGATTAAGATATAATTATGCAACATTTAAGAAGACAAAAAAAATACAATTGCATACAGATAATGTTAATATGTGGTTTTCTAAGTCAATATGCAGCCACTGGGGTTCTTATGTAAAGTCCCATTCCTACTTGTTGGATGCCTCTAATTTGGACAATATGCTCTTTTCATCTATTTTGTTTTACAGTAAGAATGGTTAGACCAATGTGTTTCACATTGCTTCTTATCTACATGAAAGAGCTTTGCTGCAGTCTGGGATTTATTGAAACTAATATAATCTTATTTTTTAGCAAGATCATTTGGAGAACTCTGCCGTTAATAAAGAATCATCCTTTTTTTTAGACTTTGTACATAATATTGTACATGACAGTGGCAAGCAACTTAGGTAAACATATTTTTCCCTGTTTAACACATTTTTCAGTGTCAATACTCCAGTAGATCATTGAAGAAAATTATTTCTGATTTGCCCATCATAGAGACTGTGGGATTTTGATGTTTTGTGGGAGACACCTTGTTGAAAGAGAGCCTGTAAGATTGCATTTTGCTTTACTGAGTTAAATGCTTTCTTAAAAATCAATAAACAATAAACCCAGTAGAATGTTATATTCTATAGACTTCTTTGTCAGTTTGTGACTATGAAGATGTGGTCTATGTAGAAAATCTTTGCAAAGAATGTGCCCTTTTCATTTCACTGAAGATACCCTTGAAGAATGCATAGATCATTCTTCTATTTCACAGAGATGAGATAGCAGGCTTATGAATAGGTTGTTGATATCTTTTCAGTAACTTTTTTTTTATTGTTGTTGCTGAAAGAGAACTTTAATCTACACCTTACAATAGCAAATTCCCTTTGTGCCCCACTATACTTCTTTCCCAAGGACCTTCCCTGTAACAAGAAGTAGAGTTGGCATTTCCCTGGTTTTACTAAGGAGAGCTGAAAATCTGCCATGCCTCAATTAGAAGAGAGGAGGAAGTAAAAATGGAATAGCCAGTCAATACAGATGGAAAGAGGGTGGACTTTCAAGATTACTTAGCAATGGGTACTAAAAGACTTGTTTCTGCATTTCTATACACACTAATCTTTGGGATAGTTTCGGCCTTGGGAAGATGTGAACGGGGCCAGAAAGGGAGAACAGGATAGGATTTAAATATACATTTGGACACAGAGATAATATCATATCTAAATAATATATGCGTGTATATAATATGTACATATCTAGGATAGTGATAAAGAGAACTACACTGTGATTTTATTAGTGTAAGAAGCTCCCAAGTGAGGAAATTCCTTCTATCAATGCAGGTAACCATACTCTTTGCAAATCATAGTCTTAGAGATTTGTCTAGAGTACTGAGAGACTGTGACTTGCCCAGGGTAATGTAGCTAATATGTGATAGAAGGTGAGACTTGAACTCAGTTCTTTTCAGCTTCAAGACCAGTTCTTTATCCATTACATAACACTGCCATAAACACATTAGAAGTATATATATATAAATGTATATATATATATATATATATATATATACACACACACATATATATAAGTCTAGAAAAGTTTCTAGAATCTAAGTCTGTATAACATGAAATTTTAACAAGAAGCAAATTATACCCCCACACACATATCTATCTAGAGAGAGAGAGGTATGTGTGTATACACACACAGATATGTATGTATGTATACATACATACCTATATGTATGTACATTTATGCATGTATATGTATGTATGTGTATACATATACACAGCTGCATATACACACAAATATATGTGTGTGTATGTATGTGTGCATGTGTGTGTGTATATACATATATATATATATGTACTCATGAACTAAATCACGTTATTTTTCATCCACTTTGTTTATTGTTGTAGATGACCAAATTAGTCTCTTTTAACAGCTGTAATATCATCCAAAAGGCCCTGGATTTTCCCAAGGCTCACTGAATCAGCCCAGTTATCTGCAAATAGGAGCATTTGGAAAGACTCACTGACAATGTGAAGAAGGTCATGTGCCATACCCCAACCATCGATTATTCCTACCATCTGCTTCTTCACTCATATTCCCATGCTACTGAATGGACTTGGAGAAAGTTATGAAACCACTGAATGGGTTTATTGCAAATTTACATGACATAAGCTCAACTGGGTCTTTGCAGCAAGGCAATCCATTTACACCTCCCTAATAAATTTGTTATCCCACTTATAAAAGTGCTTTTTAATCTCTCCTCAAGTCTCCTACCTCTTTACCCCACTCCCCCACTTTCTTCTTCTCCTCAGTATAGTTCCTTGCCTCACAAGTCACTGAAAAAAAAATGAAACTATTTGACAAGAGCTCTGTTTTCTTCCCTCTTCCTCACCTCACATCACTCAGACATCTTTTCTCACTGTGTGCCTTTTCACTCTCGTCTTTGCTGAAGATGTGGCTCTTCTTTTGGGCAAGGCCAAGTCTTCTATATGCATTTTTTGTCCTATCCCCTCCTGACTTCTCCAGAGGATCTTCTCCACCATTTTCCCAATTCTTTCTCTAATCTTCATTTTCTCATGATCTACTGGCTCCTTTAATTCTGCCTACAACTATGTCCACATCTCTCCAACTTTAAAAACTGTCCCTTGATCCTACTATTTATTCCTGCTAGTTATTATCTAAAGTCTTTCCTCCTCTTGTTGGCTAAACTCCTTGAGAAAACTATTTACCCTAGGTGCCTTACCTTCTCCTCTCACTCATTTATAAACTCTCTGCAATCTGTTTGTCAACCTTCTTTCCTTCTCTGAGGATTTGCTAGAAGAGTATAACATCTAGAACTTTCTACAAAGCTGTTCAAGACTTTAATAAGTATGGTCCTGATGGTGGAATGTGTATGCTGTCTTCAATTACGAATGATATCTTAATTGCCAAATCTCATGGCTATTTCTCAGTCTTCATCCTTCTGAATCTCTTTTCAGCCCTGGGCTATGTTGATTATCATCTCCTCCTTATTCTTCTGTGATTTTGTGATGCTCTTTTCTCCTGGTTCTCTTCCTACCTGCCTGATGGCTCCTTCTAAGTTTCTTTTGTTGGATCCTTTTCCGTGTTATTTTCTTTATGGGTGTCCCTCAATGCTCTGTCCTTGGTACTGTTCTCCTACTCTATCAGTAGGTCTCAAACTTTTTGTTATCAGGACCCCTTTATGCTCTTAAAAATCATGAAGGAATCTGAAGAGTTTTTTAATGTGGAAAATATGTATACATATGTATGTAAATATATTCATATATAGAGAACACTATTTACTATATTAGAAATTAAAACTGATAAATTTTAAAATATTTGCCTATTAATTCATTTTAAAATTGCCATAATAAACCTATTACATGTCAGTATAAATAATATATTTTATAAAAAATAACTATTTTCCTTTTTATAAGTTTTATTAATGCATCTTATTTTAAAGTTACAAACTTTTAAAGATAATTCCCATTTAATGAAAGGTCTCTCTGTAACAAAGTAGAACAATTAAGTAGAACTAACAACAAAGACTTCATCTGAAAGTGTATGCAACCTTTCACATCTGTAGCATCATACTACCTCTTTATTTTTTTTTAATTAACAGAAATCTGTCTCCCCTTCTGTTACTTCTTGCTCCACTGGGGGAAAAAACAAATTTCTTATAACAATTATGCAGTCAAACAAAGCAAATGGCTTCAATGTTTGTGTACTTTCTCTCTCTGTCTGGGTCTGTGTCTGGGTCTGTGTCTGTATCTGTGTCTCTGTGTTTCTGTCTCTGTCTCTCTCTCTGTCTCTCTCTGTCTCTCTCTCTCTCTCTCTCTCTCTCTCTCTCTCTCTCTCTCTCTGTCTCTCCCTGTCTTTATCTTTCTTTCGATGGGAGAGATAGATATAGATATCCATAGATAGATCGATAGATAGATAAAGAGTTCTCATTCTGTTTCATCATTGGTCCTCTGGAATCATGAATGGTCATTGTATTGATCATAATTCTTACAGCTTTCAAAGTTGCTTGTTTTTATAGCATTGTTATTATATAATTTGTTCTGCTCTGCTTACTTCATTCTTCATCAGTTTATAAAAGTCCTCGAAATTGTTCATTTTTACAATATCGACGCTACAGTATAAATTGTCCTTCTGGCTCTGCTCGCTTCATTCTGCATCCACCAAAAATGCTCACATCAGGATAGTATCTTCTCTGCATCTCTCAGTCAGTTGTAAAGATGTGGTCTGCTATAAAAATGATCTCTGGAAGCACGCCTGTTCTCTTTTTATATTTTCATCAGGTATGTCATTTGTGTGTGACAAACCATTTTAAGAAAGATTTTATACAGATGAGAAAGCAGGCATATTGGTTAGTTGTTACAGATGTCTTCATAGTTGACTTTATCTGGTAGCAATGCCATCCATGATCATGATTCTTTTGGGATCTTTGCCATTTGTGCTATCGTGAAAATTGATCCCTAAGTACTTTCAATGTTGTGTTGCCTCCAATGCATCCTTCTTTTTCTTTTTGTATTTGATCCAATCACTCTAATTTTCCTAATCTTCTTAAGGGTCATTGCCCTTTTCTTCATAGAGTACTTGGAGTAATGAGATATAAGAATCTAAACATTAGGATTTTACTATTATCCCTGATGAAAATAGATATCTTCAGAAATATGGGTAATTTTGTTGCATTTTGTATCTGTTTTTTGTTTTATTTCCAATTTCAACTATGAATGGCTTTTCTGGCTCCCCCCAAATTTACTGCAGGCACATTTTCTCTCATTTGCTTTTCATTTCTTTGTGAGCTGATCATCTCTTTGGTCATTGAATAAAAATCACATAGGACTAAGAACGTCTGTGTCTTTGTGTAGGTAACCATGCTCTATCCCTAATCTGCCTCCGTTATCACCCAGTGACCCCCAGTATTTAGCTAGGCTTGACCTTAGACAACAGACACGGTCTACCATCAAGACTATACTTTATAGCTTGGCAGAAACTTCTAGATGTTATAATCTTCTAGCAAACCTCAGAGAAGTGAAAATTATCTGAATAATCTGCCGAGTGATTAATGTAGAATTAATAATAATAATTAATAATATATAGTGCTTTAAGGTCGGCAAAATGCTTTATATATGTTATCTCATTTGGTCCTTTGTGTGTATATTTATGTATGTGTATGTGTGTGTGTGTGTGTATGTGTACACAGAGGCTGCTTGTCCTATGCAAAGGAGCTATATATCGTATGTGTGTGTTTGTATATATATATACACATACATGCACATGTGTATAAATACAAATGTATACATATATGTAGATAAATATATATATATATACATGTATATGTTGATGCATGCCAATATACAGCAATGATATTATATATAAAATAGTTAACATTTATATAGCGCTTATTACACGCCAACACGATGCTAAGTGCTTTGCAGTTATTACATCTGATCCTCACAACATCTCTGGAGATAGGTACTATTATTGCCACCACCCCCCATTTTACAGATGATGAAACTGAGGCAAACAAAGGTTAAGTGACCTCTCTATACATATACATACACACATGTATAAGAATATACATGTATGGGGAGGACATCATTGCAACTGGACATTGAGTTTAGGTCATAAGTGAATGGAAGAAAGTTGGTTGTATGACAGCACGATACTGTCTGATTAATTTTCCTAACTTGGTCCTTGGCCCCATAGGTGCCCATATGATTCTGGAACTTTTCATTATGCCATAGGTTTAGTCTGCAATCTTGGGTCATCAAGTAGTTAAAACCTTGATCTGAATCCTTGTCAATGAACCCATGCCACACCATGCAAGACACATTAATCCCCACACAAACATAAGAACAAAGATTAGGCATAGAATTTGTTTGGGAAAGTGTATGTCTATATATGTGTATACGTGTATACATGTATACATATATATGTGTGTGTGTGTGTGTGTGTGTGTGTGTGTGTGTGTATGTATGTAAATATCCATAGCTATAAAGAAACATACCCAAACTCAATTGTAGCCTTCTGGGGGATAGGGGGGTGGGGGGAGAGGAAAAAAAAAGTTAAAAAGTGCACAGCAGAGGACAAAAGAAAACTTGTAAAGAAGCAAATAAAAGATGGACAGTTCTCAACAAAATGTATATCATTTATCCTACAAGTTTTCTTGAAATGAAAATTTATTACATATTTTGAATCCTCTCTGATGGTTCTGCTATGCACATGACATGCTTTTTCTTTCTTACTTTATATTTAAGTTCAAATATTTAAGTTTGTGATATGTTTTTGTTTCTTTTTTCTATTCTGCATTTGTCTTCTGGTGTTTGAGTCTAAAATAAAATTTAAAAAAAGAGAGACATTAATCCCAAGAAGCAAAAAGCATCTAATTATGACAAAATATTATAACAACTGCTTACCACCAGAAGGTATCTGGTTGTCACCCACCCACTTCCCCACCATGTGGAGTTGTACTCAAATTTTGATGTTTGTGTACCAATCAGATCACTCAATTCTACCTTCTCACTAAGCATGCCCCCTTTGACCCTTGTTAGTACGTCTCTTTGAATTGCCTTACCAAGATTATTACTTCAATCTTTAGCACTTTAATCAAAGTGTTAAAGAAAGCATAGTATACCAATAGCAAAGCAACTACCACATGCATCCCAGATGACAATCCTTTTTCGGTCCCTGGCTCCAACCTCCCAAGCATCAGGGAATGAAAACCTGGAAATTCGGCTCTGGGTGGCAGCCCTCTGGGAGGTGCGCTAAAAAGGTTTCCAGTGATGAACCAAGAGGTTATCTTTTTTGTTGTCTCATGTGAGCATCATATATGCTGGAATAAGTGGAACTAGGGTCACTTCCACTTTCCCCAAGGCCACTGGCAGTTCCTCCTTATATCAGTTACACACTGACCATCTCCCTCAGGTTAAATGGCGTATGTACATCTACCTCTATCTCTGTCTGTTTACTAACATAAAAACATCTCTTGGGTTTCTCCACAGGGAGGTAGCTTTCCTTGGAGCATTGATATTCCCCTCCAGAAACAGCATGGAGGTCGTGGTGAGTTGACTTATCCAATCACCATCACTCCATCTGCATTTCTATGCTCTTCTTTTTAAAAATCATCTCTCCTTTCATTGTCACCATCAAGGATTTGCCCTGAGCCTTGGTGAGTGTTTCTCTGGATGGTCTGCTAGCTTTTATTGTTGTTATGTTCGTCCTTCATTTTCAAAGAGGACCTTGACATTAGGGAAATGATGACATGACTTGAAGTTGACTTTGATTTGAGTGAGGGAGGGCTGTGCAAGGTCACCAGCCTCACTTTCTCCTCTAGAGCCATCTGGGTCCGGTGGCCTGATATTCACCAGGATGACTGGAGATGACCCAGGATGCATTGGGAAACTCTGGCCCTTTCAGGCTAAGGTCTTTTCAGGTTCTCGCTTTGAGTGAGGTAATGCCTATTCAGTGGATAGGCCTCTTTAAGAAGTTAATCAAGGGATGGCCCCTTTAATCAAAACTAAAAAATAAAAATCAAACTAGGAGAGGAAGACCCTCAGGGTGCCTGGCCAAAAGAGAAACAGTTACTATTTAGTATTTACATTCACTCTTTGCTAGGAGGGCAGGGACCTATTGTCCAATCTATGAGCTCTAGAGTGTGTGGGTCAGAGACCACTACTCACATTAAAAATATACAGAGACTGTTCTTGAGAAAAGGCAAAAAGGAGTTTATTACTTCCTCATGAGAAAGGACACACCCCAGCATGGCTCAAGATGATGCCAGCACGTCTGTGTGTGGAATACAGCTCAAAGCAAGTTATATAGACCCTAAAGCAGAGTTCCCTCACCCCCTACCTCTCTTCCCATTGACTGGGTTTGGAACTCATAGTTCAAATGTGGAATTTTTTTCCCAGCAACAGAAAACAAAGAACAAAAAGGCAAGCGTGAGACCAGGGACTGGTATTCAGCAAAAATGGAGTAAAGGCTAGATAAACAGGACCTTACAGGTATCTGTCTACTGATGTAATTTCTTATCTCTACTTTCTCAGCAGAGCAGTTTCTAAAAATATAGAAAGGGAACAGGGCGGGGGTGGATGGTAGGAGAGGTAAGGTCTTGTCCCACACTGAGGGGGTTTTACTATTTCAGCATTATACTCCAGAGTGAATTGGGTTTAAGGCTTGGTTTTTGAGAAAGAAATCTTAGCCATTAAACCTGAAGTTAAGGAGGCAGCCTTCGGCCATTGAAATGTACCTTCCTTTGAGCAGAGGAGGGAGAGGGAAGAGAGACAGAGAGGGAGAGGGAGAGGAAGGGGGAGAAGGAGATGGAGGGGGATGGGGAGGGGGAAGGAGAGAGAGGGAGAGGGAGAGCTCTGCTAACCTAGGAATGTAAACAAGGCAGTAAATCCTGGTAATGCCTTCTTTGTAGCCATACACAAAATAGATGCAACCCCTGACACCCCCAAGGACCAGTACCCAAATTCCCCTCAATTCCTCTGCTTCTTCATCACACCAGGAGGGCATAGCTGGTTCAGATTCACAACTTCAGTGATAAAGGTGAAGGTCGGATGGCATCTATCTCCTGAGTTCCTTTCCTTTGGTCTCAGCAGGGGAAGACAGAAAAGATGGCTGCCTCATGGCCAAGTGAAGGTTCTGAAGACTCTTTGCCCTGGCTAATGGCTATTCAGCTTATAGATTTAGAGCTAGAAGGGCCTATGGGGCTCATCAAGCACAGTCTCATTTTACAAATTTACATCTTACAATCCTTCTTTTATAGGTGAGGAAACTGAGGCTCAGAGAGGTTAAAAGACTTACCCAAGATCACACAGGCAGTACGTTTTAGAGCTGAGATTCAAACCTAGGTCCTCTGACATGTTCTTTCCAAGGTGCTGAATCTTCATGGATCTGAAATCATCGTGCCATGGCCAGATCATGCCAACCCTATTGCTCCACTCCTACCATCTTCCGTCTTTCAGCTCCCATAGCTTTTGTACCACTTGGTTCTGCTTCTCCTCCTGATTCCTGTTTTTTTGTTCTCTAATTGTTGCTTCATGAAGCCTCTGCCCTTCATCCATGTTCCTACCTCCAGTTCTTCCTTCTCACGCAATTACTCTCTCTGTTCCATATAGATAATATCTTCTTTCCAGTTTATTTCTGACCAATATGCTCCTACATCCAAATGCAAAATGCCCTAACTTCCTAGACCTTTCTCCCATGTGTATTGTCTATGTTAGCTGCATTGGAGAATGTCCATTAACGGGGAAAGGCAACCTCTACCTATGTAATACTAAAACACTATTTTTCTTTGGGTTATTCCTCTTCTCAAAAACGTTCAAGGACTCCCCATTGCTTGAAGAATGAAGTTCAAACTTCTTGGTCTGGCATTCAGACTGGTCCCAATGTAGTACTCCAGTTTTCTCTCTCATTGTGCCTATAAGTGAATCCTTCATTCCATCCAAACTCACTTATTTATAATTCTATTAACATACTGTGATCTTAGATCATTAAACTTTTATTTATATCTTTCTACTTTTCTGGAACATTCTTCTCTCTGTCTTCTACCTATCCAATCTTATTTCTCCTTTAAGGCTAACCTGGAATTCCATATCCTTGAGGAAATTTCAAGAGACCTCTCTGCTTTCTAAATTCCAGCTGCATTTTTTGCACAATCCATTTGTCAGTTAATGATTCACTGCTCTGCAACATTGTTGTTTTGAACTATTTTCTAAATGCTTTACTGTTATTTTAAACTGATTGCCTCTGCTTTTTAATAGATACAGCTCCCATAAAAGAGGAAACTGAGAAACACTTCAATATGCCTCTGATACATGCAGGCTGTGTGAACCAGGGCAAATCATTTAATCTCCCAGTGCTCTGGGCAACACTCCAAAGATTCTAAGTTACTGAGAAGGTGCCGCACTACATGGCTAGATAGACATTCCTCCCTCAGAAATTCCCTATATCAATGACTCACAGGCCTAGTCCTCAGGCTTACTGTTATTTAAAAGAATTCTGCTACTTACTTAATAATAATGGTGAGCATTTATAGGACACCTTAAGGTTTACAAAGCACTTTACAAATATTGCCTCATTTTGTCCTCACAACAACCCAGGGGAGGAAGGTGCTATTATTATCCCCATTTTACAGATATGTAAACTGAGGCATGCAGAAGTTTGATGAGTTGCCCAGGGTCACATACCTAATAAGTGCCTGAGGCAGGATTTGGACTCTCAGGTCTTCCTGACTCTGGGTCCAGCTTTCGATCTCCTCTGCCTCTCAGTGCTTTATGGTTAGTCATTTCAGTTGTGTCTAACTCAAGGGTTTTCTTGACAAAGAGAGTGGTTTGCCATTTCTTTCTTCAGCTCATTTTACAGGTGAGGAAAGTGAGGCAAACAAGGCTAAGTGACTTATCCAGGGTCAGACAGCTAGTAAGTATTGGAGGCTGGATTTGAATTCAGGTCTTCCTGACTCTAGGCCCAGCACTCTGTCCACTGCACCACCTAGCTGCCCAAGCTTCATGGCTTAAATTTGTATAAGTAACTCATCCTCTCTGAGACTCAGTTTTCTCATCTATCAAAGGGAATAGTAACACTTGCCCTACTTACCTCCCGATGTCACTGGGAGGATCAGATGAGATAATGTCTCTGAAAACATTTTTGTTATATACAAAAGTAATCATTATTTAACTTTCCATTTTCTTGTCTTTCTAGCATGAAGATTGAAAATCTCCTTAAGTTCTTCTACTTTAATTTGAAATAAATATTATATCGATGAGTCTATTTTATTTTTACTTTAAATAGGTAAGTTGTCTGGGACCCCCAACATGGGCAGACACAGAGAGAGGCTGTGTCTAAGCTGAGGTCCTGGGGACTTTGATATAGAATCTCAAATTATAGGGAAAAAGCTAGTCCTCTGGAATGAGGAAAAAGGAAAAAGATATTAATTTCTACTTGTTTTTTTAAATGATGGCTGGAACCTGGAAACTTTTTGCATCAAAGGGTACACATGTTGAATCGCCAAGATCTAGAACACTGATGGCCCTGGAAACAGCAAGGGCCAGTGAGAGCCCTGATTCAGTGTTTCCTTCTGAGGTCAAGTTTTTTTCCTACCTTAGGTTACCAAGGTTTTATCCAAATAGAGCTTCCTCCCTCTCCCATGGAATTAAAGAGGTTTCTGTTTTGTGAAAACTAATATCTCCTGCCTGTTCCAAGTTACACAAAGAACTACCAAAAATAGTCCTGACAATTTCAGAAGACCTTGGGAGTTTATTTAAGGAACAGGACTGAATTTAAGGATGAACTCACTGAAGTGGCTGTCCCTGGAGACAAAGCAGTTTCTGAATAAGAGATGCCTATCACTGTTGTGCCGAGTCCCACTTGGCCCTCTTGGCAAAGTCATGATTCTTTCGGTTCCTAGTGCATGACATACTGTGTCCAAGCCGCTCTAATTCCAGACTCAGAAGACAATTAAGTGAGGCAGCGTGACTCATCAGGCTGAAGCAGTACTGCTTAGTGGGCCAAGTCAGTGCCATTTGCCAGGCTTTTAGGTACCCCAGCCAACAAACACATGGATGGTTTCGGATTTCTACCCCACCTCTCAGTTTAATGGAGGTAAGTGACCTGGGAAAGCTATCTTTCTCAATGGTGCTACTTCCTTTGCCAACTAATCAATGGCTAATTAGTCCAGTTATTGGCCTTTATCAAGCTGTTACCTTGAACCCCTATCTCTGTATATTTTCTTCATCACAGCTATCTTCCACTCTGCAATCATCATCATCATCACTGTCATCATCATTGCTAGCATTTATATAGAGTTTTAAGGTTTGCACAGTGCTTTATGTGCAAACCCTATAAAGTGAATCCATTTCACAGGTGAAGAAACCAAGGCTGGAAAAGGGTTAAGTGACTTGTCTAAAGTCATGCTGCTAGTGTCAAGACAGGATTTGAACTCAGGGCTTCCTCACCCCACATTCAGCAATCTATCCACCACACCACCTGGGTACTATCATGACACTATTGCTCTTGCTAAACCCTTTCATCTACCACCTTGGGGCTATGCCGCCCTGATTGGTTAGAGTCCACCATATTTAGCTAGCTACTCACCCTGATACTGCATGCACACTATCCTCTCCACACTCATCTCCTGGTAGGAGGGCTGTAATCAAATCGATGCTACCATAGCTTCTGGGTTTACCAATAGCTGCCCTCACCAGCCCCGACCTCCCACACCAAACCACCCTTCCCTCAACTCCACTCCCAACATGTATTAACTTCTATTAAAATGTAAATTTCTCCAAGGAAAGTACCTGTCTCACCCATTTTGTACTTATATCCACATTGTTTAGCACAGCTCTTGGCACATGAAAATGCTTTTTCATTCATTAATTCATTCATTCATTCACATAATGATAGTAGACTTCTTTGAGCGTATAAAGGCATAATCAGGGGAACACTTGGTCGATTTGATGACCTCCTCAACCTGATGAGATTGCAGGGTATGAAACTTCATCTTGGAACTCTGTTTGGATTTCCTTGTGTTCTATAGGAAATCCTTTGGATACTCTTCTCTCCACTTTAGGAACTTGAAATTGTGTGTGTGTGTGTGTGTGTGTGTGTCTGTGAGTGTGCGTGTGTGCACGTATGCGTGTGTGTGTCTGTGAGTGTGCATGTGTGCTCGCTTGTGCATGTGTGTTGTGAGTGGTTTGTCCTTCATTCTTGAAGAGGACCATGACATCATGAAGTTGATGACATGACTCACAGTGATTTGGATTTGAGTGACGGAGGGCTGTGCAAAGTCACAAGCCTACTTTCTCCTTTGGAGCCATCTGGGAACTTGAAATTAGATTGCCTTATATACTACAGGGATCCCACATAAAATTTTTCCTACACAATAATTTGTTTTTTCACCTGAGGATGATAGAGTAACTTCTGATTAATCCCAAGTCTCAAATCCATTTTTGTAGAGTCCCACATGTTGGGAGTAGGGAAATCCCACCTTTTTTTTTTTCTTTTCTAAACAAAACAAAACAAAAACATAGTTAGTTGTATTTAACTTAGCACAGTGCATTGGACTTGGAATCAGAAAGAGTGGTTCAAATCCCACCCAAGGCACTTAACAATCCTGTCTATGTGAACCAGGGCAAATCACAAAACATCTCTTGGCCTGGGTTTTCTTATCTACTTTATAAAGTTGTTAAAAGAATAAAATAGTATAACACACATAAAATGCTTTCCAAGCTTTGCTACTGTGGTTGGAATAGAACCTTATCAACACTAAGGCACCAATGAGAGCTTTGTAAAATCTCAGCCACTTGTTGAATTCACATAATTGTGTGTTGGAGTTCAGAGGGGCAAGTATAATCACCAGATTCACCAGCTATGGAAACTCCTGTAGCCAGAATGGCCTTTGTTTTCTTTGAATGACTCAGCCTACCTCATTGAGCCTCTGGACACTGTGGCTTGCTCTTCCGGGGCAGGACCAGACAACTTCCTGTGTGATGAGTCATGGGGCTGGCTGAGGGGAGGTGTTAACGGCTACACTAGGGGGAGGGGCCAAGTCAAGAACCAATCGGCCCTGGTCGTTTAGGCGGTGCTTGATGATGTCAAAAACTCTATAAGAGGGGAGAGGACAGCTTGAAGATCCTCTCTTTTCCTTTTCCGGTTGGAGCCAGCGACAGTTACAGCGACAGTTACAGCGACAGTTACAGCTACAGTTGGAGCCAGAGGCAGTTACAGAGGCAGTTACGACAGTTACGTCAGTTACAGCCACAGCCACAGACACAGCTGAAGCAGGAGCTGCCAGTAGCAGAGCTGACCTACGGGAGGAAGCTGAACAAAGACTTCAGTCCAGTGGGTAATCTTATTACCATAGAGGGGGAAACATGATTTTGCTTTACGCAATCATGCTTCTCTGTAGCCTCCTGGTTACTCTTTCAAGGCGTACTTATTGGGCCTGGAAGCTTTTGATCAATATATCAAAATGGGGTTGCTGGTTCATGGGTTGGTTACTGTGGAGCCTAAATAAATGTTTTGATTCTTCTGCCTTCTACTTTGAGAGTTTCTTATATCCGGCGGTTCCGAACGTTTCAGACATGTTTATGATCCTCTTTGAGATTATAAACTCTGCCCTCCTAATACATTTGGCGACGAGGATGGGATCGCTAGGTATAAGATCTCTATTTAGAAGCAGAACAATTCCAGAGGAAGAGATGAATATCCCAGGATGGGAGGATCCATTTTATTCCTCCCTAGCAAAAGAATTGGCTAAAAAAGCTGGACCCTGTGAAAACTGGGAACCAAGGCTACGGAGAGGAGATCCTAGGGATTTGGAAAAGTGTTTACGAGAAGTTGGGATTCAGTCAGGGGCATCACTATCTAGGCAAAGCTGGATAGTGTTATCAGCCTACCGGCTAGTATACGAAAGATTGAGATTAAGTGAAAGACATGGGGGCACTCCTACCCCACAGGAAGAAGAGGAATCTCAGATAGCAGGAGACCAAACTGACTCAAATGAGAACTTTTCTATTAATGTGGCTAAGAGCAACAGGAGACCAAAAAAGCCCAGAGTGCATTTCAACCCAGCCCAGAAAGAGCCTGACTGCCTGCTTCGTCCTAGCCATGGTGGCAGAGGAAGTGAGTGGGGAGAGAATGAGACAATGTTAGGGGCTGAGGCACAAAACACTACTAGGGTTCAGGATGTGCCTCACACAGAGAATAGGAGATGGTTAAATGATCAGACAAGGGCTCGACCCATACAAAGGAGGAAGACAGAAACCCGAGGTGAAGATTCAGTTACAAGGGAAATTCAGGAAGATTTCTCACCGCAAGAGGTCACAGATATTTTGAGTAGATTCAGCCAAAGAATAGGAGAACCATTGATATCTTGGATGGTAAGACTCAGTGATCAAGGGGCCAGTGGAATATCAGTAGATAGGACAGACTGCATGAGATTCATAGGTATCAGCCATGATCCTCTAGTTCAACAAGCTTTTAGGGAACATCATCAGCAAGGAGATGGTGATAGCAGGACTACTCTGTTGGCATTAGCCGCTGTGGGATGCAATAAGAGATATGCTACTGATTCTATGTGGCCCACTGAGCACAGACCCTGGTATTCACTTAGAGATTGTATCATGAGACTAAAGGAGGAGGTAATGAAGACTGCCATTATGATAGGAACTGCAGACAAATATTACAATGATCCAATGGGACTGCCTCATAGGAATTTAATAATTAGGACAGCTCCCCCTGCTTATAAACAACTAATTTTGAATTTATTACTTGGAGAAGTAGGGAGCCGTCTTACAACAGTGATAAATAAGATTTTACAGTTACATGACTTAGGTGACTGGGGAAGGGATAGATCTCCTCGAGAGAGAAGAGTGAATAACCAGCAAACTTGGCGCCAAAGGAGAGTAACAAGGAAAGAAATGTTTACTGCTTTATTGAGAGCAGGGGTAGGTTTTGAAATGATAGATGGAATTCCAACCAATGAATTATATAGAATGTACAGAGATAAAGGCCTTGATAACAGGAGAGATAGGGAAATAAGAACTGCTCCTGCAAATACTACAGATGTTGAACCTTCAAACCCAAGTGAATCATATGAAAGGGAATACTAGGGAACAGGCCGAGCCCCAGTACAAATTAAGGAAATACACAGGCTGGATTGTAGACCTCACATTAACTTGACCATATATTGGAAAAATGGGTCAAGTACGGTAACTGAGGCATTAATAGATACTGGGGCCGAGGCCACCCTTATTTATGGAAATCCAGACAAGTTCAGCCATGGAACTCCTATTACCATTACAGGACTAGGAGGGACTGAAATATCAGCCAGGCAAGTTAAATTGATGATGAAAATTGGACAGTTGCCCAAGAAAGAATATAGTGTGGTTATTGTGCCTATTCCTGAATACATCATTGGAATAGACATTTTGAAGGGTATGACCTTAAATTTACCTGAAGGGAAATACCAATTTGCTGTGAGGAAAATAGGCATTAATGCAGTCTTAGTGGGGAAAATCAAGATGGATCCAATCACTTTGCCCGAACCTTCTGAAATAATTACTTTGAGGCAATATCATGTGCCAGGTGGGCAAGATGAAATTGCCAACACTATAAGAGAATGTGTTGAGGCAGGAGTGTTAGTCCCTACAACTACTCAATGGAACAACCCTGTCTGGCCAGTCCGAAAATCAGATGGAACATGGAGGATGACAGTAGATTATAGACAGCTGAACAAAGTGACTCCTCCCTTGTATGCTGCTGTTCCAGACACGGTTACTTTAATAGAGAGAATACAAAAACATGAAGGGACTTGGTATGCAGTTATTGATTTGGCCAATGCCTTCTTTACAATCCCAATAGACCCCAAGCAATGGAATCAGTTTGCTTTTACTTGGCAAGGCCGACAGTATACATTTACACGCCTGCCGCAAGGATATATTCATAGCCCAACTATTTGCCACAGGATTGTAGCTGAACATTTGGATGAATTAAAGTTACCTGGTGTACAGCTTACACATTACATAGATGACATCATGATACAGGGAAAGAATATAAAGGAGGTGGAGGAGAGTTTAGCATTATTAATTGACCATATGAAAAGCAAAGGATGGGAAATCAACCCCGCAAAGGTTCAAGGGCCAGCTCAAACTGTAAAATTCTTGGGGATACAGTGGAATAGAGGACTGCGAGAAATTCTCCCACAAGCTCGACAAAAAATCCAGGATTTTCCCACCCCTACCAATAAGAAAGAGGCCCAAAAGTTCATAGGGCTGTTTGGTTATTGGAGACACCACATCCCACATTTGGGACAGATTTTAAAACCCTTGTATAAAGTCACCAGAAAGAAATATGAATTTGACTGGGGACTTGAACAAAGTAGAGCTTTTGAGGAAGCAAAGGCTGCTATTCAATTAGCTCTAGACTTATGGCCTATGCAAAATGGGCCAGTGGAGTTACAAGTGACTGTACAAGATGACTATGCAAATTGGAGTCTGTGGCAAAAACAACAAAGCCGAAGTGTACCTTTAGGCTTTTGGTCAAGGAAACTGCCCTCATCTGGAGTGCAATATACACCTTTTGAGAAGCAGCTGTTAGCTGCATATTGGGCTTTAGTAGAAACTGAGCAACTAACTCTGGGTCATGAAGTGGTATTAAGGCCTGGAATTCCAATTATGACTTGGGTAATGAGTACCCCAGCTTCTCACAGAATTGGACATGCACAAGAGGCAAGCATAATCAAATGGAAGTGGTATATTCAGAATAGGTCCAGAGCAGGCAAAAATGGAGTTTCTGCTCTACATGAATCTGTGGCGAACATTGATACTGAGAGCAATGAAAAGCCCCTTGAATCTAAGCAACAGATGGTACCATCCTTAGTGAAATGGAATAATGGATATGACGGACTAAATGAAGAACAGAAGAAACATGCTTGGTTTACTGATGGGACAGCAAAATATTTAGGACAGAAGAGACATTGGAAAGCAGTAGCCTATAACCCCTGTACAAGGAGAACTCTGGAAAGTTCTGGGATAGGTGGAAGTAGCCAATATGCTGAACTGATGGCAGTGCATCAGGCCATCAGAGCAGAGAAAGGAGAACAGTGTCATATATTTACTGACTTGTGGGCGGTAGCTAATGGATTAGCTACGTGGATGCCTATATGGAGGAATCAGAATTGGGAGATTCATGGCAAACAAGTTTGGGGTAAAGAGTTATGGGAAAATATATGGGACATGTCTTTGGTTACAAATCTGTCAGTTTTTCATGTTGATGCTCATGCAACCCTGACCACACCAGAACGTGAGTACAATGCACATGCGGATCGACTAGCAAAGATTGCTACTGAATGTATTGTCCCTACTCCGACTTCAACTGATGACCCAGCCTTAGCAAGATGGGTCCACCAGACTGCTGGCCATTTAGGGGTCCAGGCCACCCATCGATGGGCACAGGATCGAGTTTTGTTTCCTTCAGGCTTAAGCACCCTGCACTTTCCGGTGACTGCCTAAGCATGTAGCATTCTTGGAATTCCTGCCAGCTTGTTAAAGAAATGACCTCTGGAATGGGACTTTTTGGGGGCAGGGCCATCTCTACATCCAATTTCAGCATGAAGAAGCTATGGAAAATGAGACCTTCACCCCTCACCCCAAGATTTTGAGCCCCAATCGTTCAAGGGGGGTGGAAATGATGATAGTGTTCTGTTTACTTATTTTGTGTTATCCTTGCTGTGTTGTTTTATTGTTATGATATTATTGATCCTATGTAATGGATACAAGGATTTAGGGGTGGACATTTGAATTATTAATAATTATTTTGGGGATGATTGATTGAAGAGATTATCTTGCTGGGATCTAGGGGTGGATCACATTTGAATCGTAAACCAATATTTGGGAATGTCACTGAATGATATGTTTTGCTTTATAATGAATGATATGTTTTAGTTTCCTTTGTAATTGGATCACAATGTATGTTCTAGGATACATGGCTGATTAGATTATGTATCCTATAACAAGGGGTGGAGTGTAGCCAGAATGGCCTTTGTTTTCTTTGAATGACTCAGCCTACCTCATTGAGCCTCTGGACACTGTGGCTTGCTCTTCCGGGGCAGGACCAGACAACTTCCTGTGTGATGAGTCATGGGGCTGGCTGAGGGGAGGTGTTAACGGCTACACTAGGGGGAGGGGCCAAGTCAAGAACCAATCGGCCCTGGTCGTTTAGGCGGTGCTTGATGATGTCAAAAACTCTATAAGAGGGGAGAGGACAGCTTGAAGATCCTCTCTTTTCCTTTTCCGGTTGGAGCCAGCGACAGTTACAGCGACAGTTACAGCGACAGTTACAGCTACAGTTGGAGCCAGAGGCAGTTACAGAGGCAGTTACGACAGTTACGTCAGTTACAGCCACAGCCACAGACACAGCTGAAGCAGGAGCTGCCAGTAGCAGAGCTGACCTACGGGAGGAAGCTGAACAAAGACTTCAGTCCAGTGGGTAATCTTATTACCATAGAGGGGGAAACATGATTTTGCTTTACGCAATCATGCTTCTCTGTAGCCTCCTGGTTACTCTTTCAAGGCGTACTTATTGGGCCTGGAAGCTTTTGATCAATATATCAAAATGGGGTTGCTGGTTCATGGGTTGGTTACTGTGGAGCCTAAATAAATGTTTTGATTCTTCTGCCTTCTACTTTGAGAGTTTCTTATATCTGGCGGTTCCGAACGTTTCAGACATGTTTATGATCCTCTTTGAGATTATAAACTCTGCCCTCCTAATACAACTCCTAAAAAGCTGTTAACTCTGAGAGTATTTTAGAATCATAGGCATTGTCAGAAATTGGTGCAAAGCCCTGGGGCGTCAAGGGGAAGACAACTAGTGGAGGTTCTCCAAATTGCTAATAACTATCAGGAATTAAGGATACAGACCAATGTACTCCAATCAGTCAGTCGGTCAGTCAATAAGCATTTATTAAGTGCTTTCTATGTGTCAGGTACTGTGCTGGGGACTGGGTATATGGACAGAGGCAAAAGATTGTCTCTGCACTCGAGGAGCTTGCAATCCCATCTTGATTTGTATGGGCAGCAAATATTTAACTAATCTGTGATTGAGGAGGCTCTGATCATTTTGATGAGTTCTCCCACACAGAGCTTATATGGCCACTGAAGGCAATAGAACCTGGAAACTCAGATCCAGCATATGCCTGCTGTTTAGACAAGGGCCTAGGAAACCAGATAGGCCTAAGCTCTCAGTGGTTCTTCCAATGAGTCTGAATACTCAGAATCTGGGCTATAAATAACTGGGAGAGAGGAAGGGATGGGAACTGGACCTGTCATCTCATTGGTATAGGAGTTCCTGAGTAAGGAAATTCTTTCTATCGATGCAGCTCAGCAGCTTTCCTGCAGTTGATGGTCTTAGAGAGTTCTCGTTCAGTCATTTTTCAGTCGTGTCTGGCTCTTTGTGACCCCATTGGGGGTTTTCTTAGCAAAGGTAGCCATTTCCCTCTCCAGCTCATTTTACAGATGAGGAAACTGAGGCAAACAGGGTTAAGTAACTTGCCCAGGGTCATATAGCTAGTAAGTATCTGAGGCCAGATTTAAACTCAAGAAGATAAGTCTTCCTGCCTCCAGCCTTCCATCCACTGTGCCACCTTAGAGAGTTACCTAGAGAATTGAGAGGTTAAGTGATTTGTCTAGGACCACCCAGCCCCTATGAGTGAGAGGTAGGACCTGAATTCATGTCTTTCTGGTTCCAAGGCCAGCTCTCCATCCATTTTACCCCAATGCTTCTCTGAATACAAATAACTTATCAAAGTAAAATTATAAAATACTTTATAAAAGATATTACAGAATCTGGAAATTGAAATAATAACAGTAGCTGACATTTATGTAGTACTTTAAGGTCTGCAAAGTACTTTACAAATATTATCTCATTCTATCTTTATAACAACCCTGGAAAGTAGGTGTTATTAATATATTCAATTTATAGATAAGAAGACTGAGACTGAGAGACATGAAGTGAATCATGCAAGATCACACAGCTAACAGATGTCGGAGACAAGATTTTAATTCAGATCTTGATTGACATAGGGAGCCAGGTGGCCCAGTGGATAGATTGTCAGGCCTGGAGTAAGGAAAACTCATCTTTCTGAGTTCAAATCTGGCCTCAGACCCTTACTAGCTGTGTGACCCTGGGCAAGTCACTTAACTCTACCTCAATTTCCTTGTCTGTAAAATGAGCTGGAGAAGGAAATGGTGAACCACTCCAGTATCTTTACCAAAAAAAGAAAAAAATAGGGTCACAAATAATCAGATGAGACTGAAAAATGACTCCATGACAATAATTTGATTGACAGGGACCCCACAGACTATCTGGTTCAGTGAATCCCTGAGTAGGTGCTGCACCAACTTTCGTTTGAGGGTCTCTATGCCTCCAATACGTCCATTACATTTTTTAGCTTCTATGATGGTGGATGAGAGGTCTGATGACCAGGTTATATAACAGCATGTTGATGGAACAAAGTAAAAAGTAGGCGGTGGGATGGAACATGAAAGCTCTATTTAAATATCTGAAGGGCTTTCTCTCAGAAGACAGATTAGATTTACTTTCTATAGCTCTAAAAGACAAGACCAAAAAAAAAATGGGCATATGTTACAGGGATATAGACTTCAGTTGAATATAAGGAAGAACTTAAAAATAAAAACTTGTTCTGTCCAATGGAAAGGGCTGCCTCATGAGGTAGTGAACTCCCCATCACTTAAGAGCTCCGAGGCTGAAGGACCATCTGTCAGGAATGTGGTATAGGATCCTCAAATCATAGCTCTAGGACTGGAAGGGACCACAGAGGCTATCTAGTCCACCTGTCTTGTTTTTCAAAAGGAGATGTAGGAGGTTTAAGTGACTAGCCCAAGTTCACATAGCTGGTAAGTGGGAGAGGCAAGACTTGAACCCAGCTCTTCCTGACTCTAAGTCCAGCACTCTCTCTACTAAGATACATTTCAAGGGGCTCTGGAGAGGTTTTCTAAGGGCATTTTTGCTTGTGATAGGGCATCTGAACTAGAGAACTTTCCAAGTCGCTTCCGATTTGAAGATTCTCATTCTTTGACATGAAAGGCACTGGTGAAATGGCTAAAATAAGCTATTGGCATATCTTGAGCAATTTGTATTGATCACAGAGGGGAAAATACCTAACAGATCTTGCCTCTGACTAGTCAGTGATAGCTGTGCTCACATAACACATCCAGATATCAAACAGACACTGACATTTGCTGTCACTTCACAGGTTGGGATTCAGAAAGTTGGGGCAGCGATTTCTTCACAAATCCTGCACTTGATCTTCCCCCAAAGGCACAGAAGTCAGTTCAGTATATCATTAGGAACTTTCCACTACCTCATTTGGTTCAAGGGGAATATTATACTTCCTCTGAATGATAAGCCTTTGGTTACTACAGTACAGGCAAGGGCAGTGAGATCTGGGAACTTAGCTTTCTGGTGTTTGGAACCTTAGAAATGGTCCTTCCCTGAAATCCAATGAGAACTGCATGGCAATAAAGTCTTATCTTTTAGTCTCTGTTGTTTTATTCCTGTTCCAGGGGCTTTGAAATGACCTGAATGATTTCTCTGTGTGTGAGCTACATATTTATTGATCCTGCCAACTCAGGTCCTTGTGAGATAGATTTTGAGATATCTTGCTCTCCCAAAGGCAAAGAAGGTCTTTCTTTCTGTATGTGTTTGTGATAGGAGGTAGAGAATAAAGAATCTGTAGCAAAGTTTTCCCCTCCTTCTTTTCTTTAGCTTGTGGGTACATTCCCATCAAGGGGTACTCCCTGCAGTTAACAGCATCTCTCCCCTGCCCCCCTACCTTTACTTTGAGCAGAACCAAAGATGCTGTGCTAGCTTGGGAGTCAATTCTCTGTGAGTAAATCCCATTAGCAATGAAGCCATCTGCCACTCACCCAAGTGAGTGATGATAACCAAAGTGATCAGGCTGCCAGAGAGCAGGGGGACAATGCCCCTGGGAGAGTGGTGTCATAGCTCTATTCCCTTTCCCTTGATTTCTACCTTTCCTATCAGAAGAGATTCCCCCATTTCCCCAAACACACAGAGACATACTTTGGGGTCTAGTTACCTACAATCTAGTTGGTTAACATTTAAATTGCAGAGGACTGAAAAGAAAAAGAAAGGCAGGGTATGAGTAATATCTGGATTATGGGATAGGAAAATACAAGCATTCCCTTCTTCTCATCAGCAACTCTTCCCTTTCCTACCTCATCACTTTTGTAGCTCTCCAGGTAAATAACCTGAGCATTCACTAAGCCATTGCACCAGGTAACATAGAGATTCTTTCTCAAATAAGGAAAACAGTTGTAGGAGTAGGTTGTGAGCTGTTGGTTAGCAAAACACTGATGGAAGGCAGAGACAAGAGGGTGACTTCAGTGGCCCAAGAATGAATGGGATTCTTTATCCAAAGGGTAGTGTCCAGTGGCACACCCCACTTTTCTCTGTCTTGTGAGGTTTTTGTTTTTTCTGGTCTAGTGCTCAAGGCACCTGTCCAGGGTACTCATATTTTGTCCTTTGTGATTCTGAGACAGGATGAATTCCTGGTAGGAATCTGCTGGTCTGTTTGAGGACAGAAAAGATTGTTTAACAGAGTGATTTTGGTCTAGGGGTTCATCCCAAACTCCCCAAGCCAAGTGTCATAAACGTCCCTTTTTCCCATCAGTGACGCGAACAACAAATAGCCCCCTCACTACATTGTCAGTCAACTGAGAAGTAAAATCAAAACTAACTTTTCATAAGGAAGAAATAGAGAGGACTTTTGAACTGAATTGAATCATATTGATGTTGTGTTGTGTGTTTGTCCTTCATTCTCAAAGAGGACCATGGCATCAGGGAAATGATGACATGACTTGCAGTTGACTTTGATTTGAGTGAGGGAGGGCTGTGCAAGGTCACCAGCCTCTCTTTCTCCTCCAGAGCCATCTGGGTCCAGTGGCCTGATATTCACCAGGATCACTGGAGATGGTCCTGGATGCAATGGGAGACCCAGGCCCTTTCAGGCTAAGGTCTTTTCAGGTTCTCACTTTGAGTGAGGTAATGCCCATTTAGCAAACAGGCCTTTTAAAGAAGTTAATCAAAGGATGGACCCTTTAATCAAAACTCAAAAAAAAATCAAACTAGGAGGGGAAGACCTCAGGGTTCCTGGCCAAAAGAGAAACAGTTACTATTTGGTATTTACATTCACTCTGTGCTAGGAGGACAAGGACCTATAGATGTGATGAGAGTGAATGGCTTTTCTTCAGTAGCACTCTCTACTGTCCACTATCAGTTGAGCCTAGTGCATTAATGAATTTCAATAAATTAAATTAATTAATGAATTTACTCTTTAGCTATTCCATTTAGGCATCTACTATTTCTGTAGCAGAAGTCACTAAGGTAAGACAGAGTTGGTCTCAGAGTTAGTAAGACCTTGGATTCATGTCTTATCTCTGACACATACTGGCTAGATAATCCTAGGCAGATCACTCAAGTTATCAGTGCCCTAGGCAACTCTTTAAAACTCTAAGTTGCTATTGCCCTAGTGTGTATTGGCAACCAAAAATGGGCTCCTTAGCACTTAGTCAACAAGTGCCCTTGACTAGTTTGGCTTTTTCCCCTGAACTGAATGCTGTTTGTACGTTGGATTGGAGTAAGCTTATTGGCCCCTTCACCTTGCTTCCCTTGCTTAAGCTGATGGAAAGAACCTGTGCTTTCCCGGTCAACCCCTTCACCTTGCTTAAGCAGATCAAAAGAACCTGTGCTTTCCCCAGCCTACCTTACGCCCCCGCAGAAGCCGGATGGTTAAAAACAGCTTCTGTTGGAGCCAGAGGCTGCTACAGCTACAGCCACAGCCGAAGCTGAAGCAGGAGCTGCCAGTAGCACAGCTGACCTACGGGAGGAAGCTGAACAAGGACTTGAGGCCAGTGGGTAATCTTTTTACCATAGAGGGGGAAGCATGATTTTGCTTTACACCATCATGCTTCTCTGTAGCCTCCTGGTTACTCTTGCAAGGCGTACTTATTGGGCCTGGAAGCTTTTGATCAATATATCAAAATGGGGATGCTGGTTCATGGGTTGGTTACTGTGGAGCCTAAATATATGCTTTGATTCTTCTGCCTCCTACTTTGAGAGTTTCTTATATCCGGCGGTTCCGAACCTTTCAGACATATATATGATCTTCTTTGAGATTATAAACTCTGCCCTCCTAATACACCTAGATGGCTCTACTCATCATCTCTGAGATTTCCCAGACCAAAACAACTCTTCTGCACCACTACTCCTCCGTATGAGTTGTATCCTCCTATTAGAATGTAAAGTTTGTGAAAGCAAGACTACCTTGCTTTTTTCATTTGTGTCCCCAGGTTAGCATAGTGCCTGACATGTAGTAAGCTCTTAACAAATGCTTTTTAAAATTCTTTCCTTAATTTAGAAAGTGCCAGCCTGCATTAGTATAGGGAATTTCCTCACATGGGAATTCCCTATATCAATGAAATCACAGGTCCAGTCACTGTCTCTATCCCGATCAGTGTGTACATAGCAGGGAGCTAAATGTAACACTTAGCTTACAAGAGGTAAAAAGATAACCGAAATCTAGCTTGAAATCCAAGAGGAAGGATATGACATAAACCCAATGATAAAATACTAATCAACAAATAAACAATAAATGTTCAACAATTATACGCAAGGTAGAAGGTACTATAAGTAGTGGATTGACTGGTCACATGAGAAACAAGATGGTGGACTAGACATTTTCTTTGATCCCCTTGACTTCTCATAGCTCTATAAGAAAGAAATTATGCACCAAAGATAAAGAAACTTCAGCTATTTCCACACAGAACCCCCAAAAAGGTTTAAAACAAACAAACAAACCCAGGGACTGAACCTGGGCTCACTGACTCCAAGCTCACTTAGCACCCCTCCCTCATTTTCCATGCTACTGGCAACAAGACCACAACAGCAGACCTAAAGGCACAGTACAGGTTTACATAAAAAAACTTACTGCTGCACCCCATTCCTCACTCCCTCTTTCTAGGGCTATAGACTCTTGGTTTGAAGAATTTTGCTCAGGACTTGATAGTCAGCTTATTTATAGTCCTCCAGGAGCAAAAGCATGCTAGGGGCTGCTACCTGGAAACACCAGTGCTGCAAGGCTCTGAACTGCCAATGCCTAAGAAAGCAGGCTCTGGACTGCTGGTTCTGGGCCAGAGAACGGACAAACAGAGGAAGTGGGACAGGTCACCAGAACAGAATACTGTACGTGAGGGGAGCTGTGCAGTCCTTCACCAAACCTGAAGGAAAGAACACAGCATCTAGTTGGAGCCACTTCTGGCCACCCAAAAGTCAGTTGGAGCAGAAGCCTAGGCTGGTGAACCATGAATTGCCCAGTGTGGGAGTAGGCTGAGAAGCTTTGAGATCCAGCCCCTAAGGAAACCACAATCAGTGAACAAAGAATCAGGAAGTAAGTGATGAAAAAAATAAAAGAGGGGGGAAAGACTGAAAGTACTAAAGATTTTAGGAAGAAATCTCAAAGACCTTGAACATAAACAGATAAATCAATAGGAAAAACAGTAATAACAGAAGGAAGTATGGTCTCCAGATCTAGTAAATGAGTTCATATCTATGAATAAATACTGCCAAATGAAGAAAAATGATCCAGCACTTCATGAGAAAGATGACTCTATAGAATTTGAAGAGAGCATGGAACTACAACCTGCTATTCCTGAGTGGTTTAAAAGAGAAACAAGAATTATAAGAAAAGAATTCATGTCCTGCATGCAAAAATCATGAAGACTATAGAAAAATTTGAATTTGCAGTGGTAAGTCTCACCAAAGAAACAATAGTGAAAACAGTAGGTTGAAAATGCAAATATGCAGAAATGAAAGACAACCCAGAAGAAAACTGAAAAGCAAAAACATTAAAAGAAAGTATGCACACTGTGCAAAGAAAGCATACAAATCTCAAAGACAAGATGCCTAGAGACAACCTAAGGTTATAGGTCTCACAGAAGAAAAAAGACAGGACAAAAAATCTTAACACCATAATAAAGGAATAATAAAAGGGAACCACCCAGAAAATATAAAATTAAATTCCAATTTAAAGAATTCACTGATCACTTCCTAAAAAAAATCCCCAAACTACCAAGTCCAAGACACATAATGGTTTAATTTAATAATTCAATTCAGAAACCATAATTTCTGCAAGCCATAAGGAGAAAGGCCATCTAATACAAAATAAAGGACATCTGGATAACATAAGGTTATTTCATATCTTCTAAAAAAAGGAGAAGGAAATGGAATAATGTGTTCCAAAGATCATTGGAGTTCAGGATGCAGCCCAGGTGACCTATCCTGCAAATCTGAGCTTAACTATAAAGGACAAAAGATGGGTAGTCAATAACAAAGAAGAGTTTGAAACAGTTTGTAATGGCAACCACACTGGCATACGCAGGATGGCTGCTAGTGCAGATTCTTTGATCTGCTTTACTAAGGAAAGCAGCTTAAAAGGGGTCAATGATCTCCTTTAATTACATAGAAAAAATACAAAGAGAAATAAAGACCAACAGACAGGGCTCTACTACCTGAATCAAAGTTTACATCCAATCAAGATAGCCTTTACCTCTGAGAAGTCAGAGAGCTCTGAACACACAGCCACTCAGAGTCTCAGCCAGGGAGTCTCCACATCTTTCTCATAAGCGAGTCTCCAAAGCAAAAGCCCACCTCTCAGAATATATACTTTTTAAGCTCAGTGCCTAATTAGAAATTAACAGAAGGTTGTAAGCCTTCCTACAAGCAAGCAAACTTCCCTTAATGGGCTCCACATGAGGCCTATTGATGGGCAGGGAAGATGTTATTTCCCATTGGCCTTACACAGTTTTAGGAAGAAAACCCGAAATGAAAAGATTATTTGCTTTTTAAACACCCTAAACAACAGAACTTCAAGAGGAGTGAATAAATGCGGACAACAGCAACAGAGTGACAACAGAAAAGCCAGTAAGAAACTTCTTCCTAAAATTACACAAGGAGAAAAGGATAAAGGGGGGAAATCTGGTAGAGGTAATAGTGAAGATGTAGACTGGGTTAATATGGATAGGACCTGGAAACATACTGCCTATAGACAAATGCTTCTTTTGTAGGACTGCACTACAACCTGGATGGGTACATGAGGTAGAGAGGGGAACAGAGAGATAAAAAGGAGTAAAGATGCATCAGGATCAAATCAAGAGCTAGCAATGAGGCAGAGGTGACCTCTGTGGGCTTCGAAAGAGAAGAGCCTACATGGGAGTGGGAGAGGAGAAGGGGGGAAAAATGAAAGGAGTGCAAAAGGAAGAAGACCTTACTTTGGAGGTGGGAGGGTGTTCCACTGATAAATTCTCCTATGGATAAAGGGAGATGGGGACCTTACGCTGGATGAAGTCTGAAAGATTTGATGCCTGAAAAGTCTACTTATTCTCAGAAGGGGAGGTGGAACCCTTGGGGGCAACTGACACCTGGAGAAGTAAGAGAGCATGGGCATAGAGAGAAGATCTCCAGGTAAGTGTAGGAAAAAAATGGTCAACAAGAGAGGTTATAGATCAATGGAGGGGTTTGGGGATATGCCTTACCATGGAGAAGTAGCCCTCTTTGACTATTGCAATAATTGACATTGTTCTAAGAGTGGGGTGTAATGGAGAAGTGGAACATGTGGGGTAAGCTTGGCAAGGCAGTGGGAGAAAGCACCTAGAGGGCAGAGCCTACAGTGGATACTTTGGAGCTTTGATTATTTGAAAAATACAGAGAAAAGAGAGAGACCAGGGGTCATGATTCAGAGAATGAAGGCCTAAAGTAAAGAGAAAAAGAAGATGGATAATGAAGAGAGTGAAAGAAAAATTTTTCTGGAAAAGGCACAAAAATGAAATTAAAAAGCTAATGAGCAGGACTGGCTGAAAGGATGGAGAGGACAGGGGAATTTACTTGACTGAGAGGACAAAAGATGGAAAAGAACTATATAGCTATATAAAAGCAAGAGAGAGGAATAAGTCAACAAAACCCAAAAAGGAAAAGAGTAAAAAAGTGGAAGAGGGGATGGGGTGGGTTAAGGTATGGGTCAGAGGAGGAAGAGAGTAAGAAGAAGGCCACCCTAAAAAGATTAAAGTAAAATAATTGAAAGAATTTAATGCTTTACAATAGAAGAAGCAGAAAATAATAACTTGAAAAAAAACATTTTAGAGATAGATGGAAGAAAACGTAAAACTTTCATAACTTTAAATGTGAATGGATTAACCAATCCAATAAAATGAAAAACAGTGACATATTGGATAAAAAAAAACGAAACTCTATAATGCATCAGCTCAGGGCTGACCAATAACAGTCACCTTTGGGGCTTTAGTCATCCATTCAAATAGATACCCCCAAGAAAGCCCTCATAGACTTCACAGCCAGAGATTCTCACCAGCTATCCATTATTAACCCAAATCCAGGAGATACCCTTTCGCTGGGTCAGCACACAGACATAATGATGATCTATGTGGAAACATACATATTCACAACATGGGAGTAGGACTAGCATCTAGTCACTGCCGAGAGGAAACTAAACAATACCAGCACACCTAGATGTATAACTTTGCAGACATCTCAGTGAAGCTGGAAAGCAGCCACAATCAAGGATAATTAAACCAGAGGATCTTGGGGTCTATTAGCTGATTTCAAAATCCCATCTGGTTTATCTCCAGGATAACTGCTATATCCACCATTCCCCCCATGTTCACTTTGTAGCCATAACAATACATTATAACCGCCCCTGTCCTGAGGGCATAGCTGTAGACGTGAGGCATCACTGGTTATTCACAATCTAGTAGCCCTGTCCTAGAGCTTGTTATGAGTCTTGGTGGCCTAGTCATCCCTGGGATGTTAGTCTCAGTCCAGAGCTGTTAGTGTTAAGAAGCAGCCAGGCCTAGAAGAGAAAATCACCATTTTCTTCTCAATCACCTTGCAATCCCATTGCATTTCACCTATCAGAGTTGGAGATCTTTGGTGTGGCTGGAGTGATCTCCAATTACAATGTGGAAACCAAGGGGGGGTATACTTTAAAGGAAATGGAGGGGAGGTAGGGAAAATAGCACAAAAGGTCTGCAAGGGGTGGGGTGATTCCACAATTATATGAAAAGACTTCCTCTATCATGCGATAATTTCTAGAGTTGCCAAACTCTTCTTCTAAAGTATTTGACCTAAAAATGTGTTTCCTCCTTGGCATTATCTGTTTCCGCCTTCAAGAAACTGAAGATAAGGGGAAGGTATGAACCTGACTCATCGAGAGGCAATATAAAGGACTTTTTTTCTGAAAAAACCTTTTCAAGTCCAGGAGAGAGGGGATGGTGAAGGACATTTTATCTAGAGTTATGGCAAAGAGGGATGTTCTTGACCAAACAGTTAATTTGGTCACTAAGACACCCCACACTCAACATACTCTATCAGATTTTTCTTTTTCTTTTGGCATCTACCACTATGCTGTCCATAAATAAAATTGCTGTCTGTTTTAGGATGCTATCTCCTAGTTACTAAATGACTGTGACCC
This sequence comes from Trichosurus vulpecula, assembly GCF_011100635.1. NCBI lineage: Eukaryota > Metazoa > Chordata > Mammalia > Diprotodontia > Phalangeridae > Trichosurus > Trichosurus vulpecula. The sequence goes on along the minus strand of NC_050573.1, from coordinate 181,939,844 downwards.
TAGATGAATAACAAGAAGCAAAGCTGTCAACTTCAAAGGTGAAGGATGTGATCAAAAATACTGCGCATCTATCTGTTTATGCAAATGTATGAATCACAAGGAACCCATTATGCAGCAACTGAAGAACTCCCATCAAAGTCTCTACAGGAAGGGCATGAAACTTCATGAGCTGAACAGAAGACAGAAATATTCTTGGAAGATATGTAGTTTCCTCTAAATTGGAACAGGACCTGACTGGGAGAAGGAGCTACTCTTCCAGGACATAACAGGACACCTAGAAACTTAGGCCCTTACTCTCTTTTGAACAAACAGCAGAAATTGTACTTTTAGTATGGTTTCTGAGAATAGTCTTGCCCCAGAGCAACAAACAGACAGGTCTCCAGATATACCAATATTTGTTTTCTAGGAGATATTATTGTCAAGTCACTTCATAAGATCCTATTTTCTCTCACATTTTCTCTATCTTTTCCTAAAATTGCGTATTTCTCACCTATTGTTCCCTAATACTCAAAATAGATACAATTTCTTTCCTCTCCAAAGCTCTCCCAGCCTCAGGAAAGGAGGAAGAATAAATACTTAGCATATGCCCAGAGAAAGCCTCTTGGCCCATTCCACAAGTGGTCTAGAGATGCTCTATTTGAGTCCTAAGCTGGGTACCTCTGTTGGACCAGCCAAAGAAACCTCAGCCGTGAGAGCTAATATAGTTATGTCTAATGCCACTCATTGGTTTGGCAAAAAAAAGGAAAAAGTTAGGCTAGCCAAAATAACATTGCAGAGGATGATTGGTTTCATAGAAATACTGTTACAAATGGCATGAATTGGCAATGATATGAACCAGGTTACAATGGGCTTTTGCAGTGAGGTTTGGGTTATTATGTTGTGTAGAATGATCTTTTGGCAAAGCACTATTTGATGGGGTAACATTATAAACTGCCAGAGATGAAAAAGGGACTTGGAGAAAAATACCTTCTGAGCTCTCTGAAAGTCATGTGAGAGTGTCTATTTTATATCCATAAGGATAAACAACAGGCAGCCTCATGCTGCGTAACACTGGACAAATAAATCACACTAACTCTATGAGTTTCAGTTGCTCCACCTGTAAAATGAGGGGTTGGAACTCAATGACGCCAAAATTTCCTAAAATCTCTGAATCTATGAACCCATGAGTCTGCCCTTCTCTCCTCTCTGGGAGCCTCTTTTTGCATATAGTATGCGCCTAGTAAATATTTGTTGAATTGGCTCAGTTAGATGATTGCAGTTTTAATCATGTATGTTCTTTTTTCTTCTCTAGAGAGTTTTTTGCCTTTAAGTAATCATCCATTTTTAGAGCTAGACCAAACCTTAAGAGATCATCTATTCTAAGCCTCCCATTTTTCAGATGAAGCTGAGGATGAGAGAGGAAGTGAAATAATCTTTATTACATGACTTGAGCTAGTTGGCAGAACCCTCACTAGAAGCAAGGTTGCCTGACTCAAACGCCGGCATTCTTTTTAATACACCACATTTGTCTTTTATTTACATGCAGAGCGGGTCACCATTTTAGGATTCAGTAAATCATGTTGGCTTTTACCTCTTTTCCATCTCCATGGTTTTACATTTGAGTAGCTTGTATTTCAGAGAAAGAAGCCTGGATTGGCAGGAATAAGATAGTTACTAGGGGTTCCGCCTGATATTTATTTAACCTCTATGTAAAACATCCCTTCCCCTCCCTTTTTTTTTCCTAAACCCTCAGACATCTGTCTGAGTGGACATTCTCCTCATGGATTGCTGCCACTGGGAGGCTATAGCAGGGTGGAGACAGCAGGACTTATCCTTATGGAACTGGCGACTCCATGAATCTGTCAAGTCTGAATTCTCTAGTCGTACCTCATCTAGCTTACCACTATCTTCTTTTTTATTTTCCTTTCTCTCTCTTTTTCCTCCTTTAAACTCCTATCTCAGTCAACTTCAAGTGACTTCCAGTTACACAGAAACTGTGATTTGAACTCATAATTTGATTGTATCTCAGAGAGCTGGAGCTATATCATATGTGGGAGATCAGTCATAGAAATTGCTTCAGCTATCATATTCAGCCCCTCCTCAACATCCCCAGTTGCCTCTTCCTTCAGATTGGAAGGCTGGAGGGTGGGACAATAAACTCCTCCCAAGGGCTCCCTTTATAGAGGGCTCAGAATTTTCCAGCTAACTTCATTTCCCATCAGCTGTTCTGCTTGGTTTCAACTCCAGGAACATCATGGAGGGGGACCCTCTGGGTGGAGCCCTCTCAATTTTCAGTTTTCTTTTGTGCATTGTCTTAATCACTAGATTGTATACTTCTCGAGGGCAGGGATTATCTTTCCTCTTATTTGTATCCCTAGTACTTAGTATGGTACCTGGCATGTAGTAAGCATTTTAATGTTTGCTTATTAAAATTTTATCATTGTTTAATATTATATATTAACATTGCATACTAAATAGATTAAATAATTAACATTATTATCAATCAATTAATAGTGGCAATATATTAATACCATACATTAAATATTAATATTGACTATTATTTATTAGCTGCATTCTTGTGTGTGTGAGGGCACACATACATAGACATATCTTCTACTTACACATTCAATCTTAATCTTGCACTTAAAGGAGTTAGGATCACAAACATTTCTGTGATTCCCTTGTTTTTATGTATATTTACCATTTCTGTTGACTGGGGCATAAGGTAACTCCATCATTTGAATGTGTAAACACACAGACACATTATGCTTTTGCACTTTACTCACTTCTACCCTCCCCTCTCCCATGCACGCTTACCTTTATATGTGATTCCATGCCAGCATAATCAAAAAAGAATGAATACAAAATTTACTAAGCCTTCATTACAGACAAAACACCATTCTAAGCACTGAGGATGGAAGCAGAAAAGTGAGACAGTCCCTGCTCTCAAGAAGCTCACATTCTAAAGGGAGAAACCGCACACATACAAGTCAGATGGAAAGGTCCCATGGTCCTTAGAGCTCTGTAGCAAAGCAGACATTAATGTTTCTTCTTTCATGCTATTTCCACTGATAAAATCATCTATTATGTCAGATGCCACTTGGGAAATACTTCGTCCCTGTGATGGTGTTAGGCACTGTATAATACTAGTAATGCTTCCCCTTCTATAAAGTTTAGGGTTTACCTAGCACTTTCCTCACTATTTCTCTAGAGAGGGCTAGGTTATACTAGTTCCTACCAGCAGTTTTCCATTCAGGACAGGCACCTTTATTCGGCCACTCACACAAAGGCCATGAAGTCAGCAAGGCAGTGGTTTATTGCTGGCAAATGAATAGGCAGTCTTTACGTCAGATACAGGAACAAGGGCAAAGTCCATTTAAGTATATTTTCACAGTGGTAAGATAAGGTAAGGGGGTAGCAATAAGGCACGGTGAGGAAAAGCCATATGCTCTTTTCTAATCAATCTAAAAAGGTTTCATAGAAGTGTCATTTGGGAAGTTATTCAAATGTGTAATAGGATTTGCTCCCACCTAATGTGACAGGCTCCAGCACGTGACAGGTCTTCAGTTTGGATAGGACAGACAACTGTCTCGCAAACACTGACTTCTTCCTGTTATTTAGAAATTCTAAATAAGGTTATTTGTCACCCCCACCCACTGGAAATGTCTCCTGTTTGGGTATAGCTGCTGAAATTCATTTATGCTTCTGGCCATAGTCAAGAAAAGCAGTTTATTTAGAGAAAAAGGCTTGGTAATATCATGACACATCATAACAGTTAACAGCTTTTTCCTTTAATTCTCTGGTTTTCTCCTGAGCTAAGGGAGAATAAACCTGTAGCTTATCATTAAACCTGCCTTCTCCCCATACAACAGGAGTAAGGATCATCTTATTCTCTCTTAACAAAAATGGCGGGATAGGACCTGAGTACACTGCAGAATTTTTTATGATTCTCCTAGAGGTTCAGCTCCTAGGCAAACAATCTCAGGACTGACTTCCTGCTTTCCCTGTATGGCCCCTAAAACTCCAATTTTTCCTATTGTACCTCAGTTCAAGCCTTCTCAACATGGATGGGCAAAGCCTCACAGCTAGAAGCTTTCCTCATGGAGTGGTGACTTCCAGAGACAACAAAAGCAGAGACTAGAACCATCAGTATTCATAAACCAACCAAAGCTAGAGGAAACCTGACCAACAGAAATCTCTTAAGTCTATGCCTCTATTCACCTCTCCCTAGCTGTTTTCCTTGTCCACTTGACTTTCATGCTACATACTTGCCTCTTCTGCTACACGCACATGGCCAACCAGTCTTGGCACAGAAGCCATGCTGGATGTGTAAGGGTAATTGTTAGGGAAACATCACCCAGAGGCTCCAGGACCACATCTCAACATAAACATCTCCCCTTCATTTGATGAGAGAGATGATTTGGTGGGTTAAGGTCAACAAGATCCAGATGGTTGAAAGTGACAGTGGGGTGAGTGAAGACACAAAGAATCAATGTGACTGAATTGAGTAAAGGAAGCTGTCTAGAACTTCAGAGTAGATAAAGTCAGTGAGGTAGACAAGGAACCCTGGGGGGAAGAGATTTCAGGCACTGAGAAGAGATATTGTGGGTCCATGGGAAACCACCATTTAATAACCTAAAGCAAATTACATGATAGAATGGCAATGAAGTATCTCATCATTCATCTCAAATTCTGAGAACTCTTCAAATTACTCAGGACTTTTATCCTCCTGTTGTAGATACAAAGACTGATATTTAGGGATGTAGGTAAATTCTATATATGACTGATTAAGAAAACAGGAAAAACATCACAGAATTCTCATATTTAGTTAGTGCCATGCTTTCAGTATTAGATGATGAACCTCCATTGCCAGTTTCCTCAGTCAAAGAGATGGATCGAAAGGAAAAATTTGGTTCCGCCATTTATGTGATGTTAGGCAAATCACTTAACCCTTTGTACCTCAATTTATTTTCTCTGTTACAGAGCAGAGTTGAACTAGATGAACTCTGCGGTCCCCTTCAGCTCTCAATCTTATGATTTATGATTGACTAGAACTGTGGGAGTAAGGCCTGCTGGAGGTGGAGAGTCTGGCAAAGAAAAGGTCACATTAGTTCAGGAAAGAAATGACAAGGACCTGAACTAATAGAGAGAAAAAGGTGGCCATAGGAGAATGTATCTGTGTGTGGAAGGGGGAGGAAAAGTGTCTTGATTTGGCAACTAATTAGCTGTGAGGAGCAAAGGATCAAGAGGAGCTGAATATTAACTCTGAAGTCCATTACTTAGGATGTCAGAAAAATTATGGTGTTACCTACTGGGATGGGGAACTTGGAAAGGGGAGAGAGGAGCTGACAAATTCCATCTTGGCCATGTTCAGCTCAAGTTGATGGTGGTACAAACAGCTTGAGATGTCCAGAGACAGAATGCTACATGAGACTGATAGAAGGAAGCTAGCCAGGAGTTTAAAGAAAAATTATGCATCATCTGCTCATAAAATAATAATTGGAATCCATGGGAACAAAATGCATGGGACCAGAGTCTTGGTGTAAAGTGAGAAGAGGAAGGGGTCATGTTATGAAGACCTGAATGACTCTTACAGACAGTAAAAAGTGATTTGTTATAAACTGTTGAAGGAGACACTGTAGAAATGGCCATAAAGATATGGGGCCAACCCAGGAAGATTTGTATTCTGGAAACCTAAAGCGTTGCACCAGATTGCTGCATTCTAAAGTTGGATTTTGGTATAAAAACAGTGTGAAATGAACCAGTTCCTCCGCTGAACCTGGCAGTGGGGGTGGGGAGTACTTTGATTTCCACAGCAATTTGGGAGATCCAGCTCACTTTTTTTGTTTCAAGCAATGGTACTTAGCACATAGTAAGTGCTTAATAAATGTTTGGGGTTTTTTATTCATTCATCTATTTAGTTCTTCAGAATAGATATCCAGTGGCTAAGGACAGTGAGGGGTAAAGGCAGATCAAAGTTTCCAGTGAAAGAAGCATCCATAAAGGAGTTGAAATTTGTCAAGAGTATGACTTTTGATTTAACAGATGCCCCAGACCACCTACAATCTAGCAAGATACTGTATTTCTTTATGTTTCCTTAGGGACTCAGTGCTTGCTCCAAATAGTGTTGTTTTCCTAGTGAATAACACTCATCTCAAAGTGGGAAGCAGAATCCAGAACTATGCTTTGAACTGAGAAGACTGAGATTTCTATAAAATATTAAATCACAGACAGCTTTTCAGGGGATGGGGGGAGAGCGGGACAGAGGGAGGCAGGAGAATAGAGAGGGGATGGCATGGGAAAGCTATTTGCTTCACTATTGAGACCAGAAGAAATTTGATGTAACTTTTGGTTAGACTCACAGCTTACAAACTAAGAGTGTTACCATGGTAAAATAGATTCTTAAAGAGGGAAGAAATTGCCCATTTACCCTCTGAGTCTTACCAATTTAGGGGAGGCCTGTGCTTCTACGGGCACAGTTGCCCCAGGACCCGTGCCACCTAGAATGTGCTGCTACAGGGGGTTTATTCTCAAAGCTGTTTGTTGACTCCTACTCTCTCTCCTGGCCCTCTCCTTCCTAGCCTTCTATTTCCCAGGCAGCATGTCTGCCAAGAATCACTGGCAGCAGCCTGGCATTGCCCAGGTGTGATCCCAGGTAGCTGCATCTCCTCTCTGTGTGCACTCCGTTGGCCCTCTTTTGAACATGGTTCGTATCCATCTGCTCCTTGTTCCTTTCCATGAGGCAGAGCTGAGGTGTTGCTTTGTCCCCTGGAGGAAGCCCATATTGTTCCGTTCTTACTATAGAAGAAACTTATTAGGAGCAACAAGGAAAAATATGGAGTGTAAGCATGTGTTTCCAGGTCATCAACATGCAAGCAAACTTGCATGAAAATGAGTGTTAATTTACTGCATGATTCAGTGTTTGCAAGACTATCAACTCATTTCCCATAGGCTGCCCAACAACCATCAGATGGTAATGAATTTCTATTATTACCCATGGATGATGATTGAATCAGCAATCTAATGATAAAAGAAAAGAACAAAATAATGATGACAATGATGATATTGTAATAATTAATTCTCAAAGGCACTTACAACGAGGGTCAATTGAGCAATGTTGTTCTTTTGCATAGCTACAACAGAGTTCATTTTCTCCTTCCCTTCTTTGTTGGGTTTTGCTGCCTCTGTATAAAACATATCCTGAATCTGAAAATAGATACTATGACCTAATGAGCCAGGGAAAGCAAGTTGTATTCCCTTTTGTCTCTTCATCTAGGATTTTTGGAATGTCTTTACAGGTACTTAGGTCGTTCTCCCCTGGTTGCAGTTCTGTGACTTGGATAGTTTTGAATCATGTGCTTTAGAGTCCCCTCATACTTAACATAACACAGCCCTCTTATTTTACAAGTGAGGAAACCGAGCCCCACAAGGGAGAAGACTCAGACCTGTCCACCATCACATACATTGTTAAGTACCATGATTTAAGGTCAGGTGCTCTAGCTTCAAATCCTCCATACTATGCAGCCCACCATGACTGGAAAAAAAATCAGAAAACAAACAAAAAAATGACATTGGAATTTTAGCTTTGGGCTCCCTTCTTCAAATATTGGATTATAGGGCCCACCCCTAATTCGTTGAGTCAGACAGACCTGTCTTTAGGCCATGATTTGTTGTTTATATGAAAAATCAGAATCAGCTGATTCATGAAAATCAATTATTTAAAAACAAAGCCATTGTGAAGATAAATAGAATCAACGTGATTTTTTCCTTTCCTTCTTTTTATCCTTTTTTCCATCTTTTCTCTACCTCCTTTTATCTCCCATTTTTCTTTCCTCTGGCTCTCACTACTTTTCTTTCTTTACTCTTTAACTAAGAAGGTCTCACTCAGTATCTGCTCAGAAAGGAGGGGTGTTAGCCAGCCTGGTCTTAGACTAATGCCCTCTCTAGCATTGCCAGGTTTCAGCCCAGAGCAAATATTTACAGTTGAGCCCTCAAGCCCAGAAAACTCGTGTGTGTGTCTGTGTGTGTGTGTGTGTGTATGTGTGTTTGCGGGGTGGGGTGGTGCGCTTAAGTACTGGTAGCCAGGAGGTGATGAAAAGAGTTGACAATTGTCTTTAGCTTTTGAGGCACCAATGGAGTCATCATAATGAATCATTCAAAGACAAACCAGCGGATGTTTACTGGAAGAATGCCTTACCTCTGTTAAGTGAAGGTAGAGAGTGTTAAGAAGCTGTGGGGACTGTGATCCTTCAGAGCTAATGGAGCAAGCTTTTTACAGACAGAAGGGCTATGCTTTAGTCATAGTGGTAAATCTGTAGTGACAGACGTTTGTTCTATATTTGTGAATGACCTGATTTGGCATGCACGCAGCTCGTTCTACTGACAATGATGATAACATGGCGTGAGGGAGTGAGGAAAGGAAGGAGAAGGGGAGGGAAAAAGCTGGGGGGAGATGGGGGGATGAGGAGGGAAGGGAGATATACCACGAGCCAGACAGGAAGTGAAGAGGGGAAGCAAAGGTGAAAATCTAAGAGGTGTTCTGGTACAACGGTTTCCTGCCTTTAATATCTGCTTTTTTAATGTAGGCAAAAGTCTTTCAGCAACTCTAAATCAATTCTGAGAGGAGTACTTTTCTGTCCTCCCTCTCTCCTTCTCTCTTTTTTTTCTCATCTTCCTTGTAATCCCTAGGGGATGGTGTTCAGACAGCTGTCAGGACCATGGGAAAGGACTGATCAGGAATCCGGAGCCCCCTGTGATCTGTGAAGGGCAGCTAGGTGGTTCAGTGAGTGGAGAGTCGGTCTTGGAGTCAGGAGGATCTGAGCTTAAATCTGGACTCAGACACTTACTAGCTGTGTGACTCTCAGCAAGTCATTTCATCTTGTTTGCCTCAGTTTCCTCATCTGTAAAATGAGTCAGAGAAGGAAACCACTCCAGTATCTTTGCCAAGAAAACCCCAAATGGGACCATGAAAAGCTGGACACTACTAATTGGCTAAACAACAATAGGGTCTGTGAAATCACTTGCCTGGTCATCCTGTGCTGCTGGCCTATAACCCAGATTATGGCACAAATGGAAAGACTTAGATCCAAATTCACAAATGGTATAGCCAAAGAACAACAGATTTGAAGTAGGCCGACTTGTGTTCAAATCTTAGCCTTTTTATTTGTATGAGTATTTTTTTTCTTTTCTGGGCCTCAGTTTTTCTTTTCTGTAAAATGAAGTGATTGAACTGGATTATCTTCTGGTTCCAACCTATCATCCTAAGGAAAGAAAATAGGAGCAAACTGAAAGGGAAAAGACCTTCCTTCCACCTCTTTTGCCTTAATCTACCTGAAAATGCTGGACATAAAGGAATTGGAAAAAAGGGAATGAATCACCAAACATTGACACTGTTTTTATCTGGTATAATGAAAATAGCAAAGGACTGGGAATTAGGAGACCTGGGACCTAAACATAGGCTCTGCTGCCAATTGGCTACATGACTGAGAATGTCTGCGAATCAGTTTTCTCATCTGTAAAATAAGAGGGAGAGAGGGGGCTAGAGTATCCTTAAAGTTCTTTCTTAAGTTCTTATTCCTTCCTATCTCATTAGGATTTGATGGGAGACATGATATAAAAGATATCATCAGAGAGCCATCTGACTAGAAAGGGAGGTAGGCCTGTTATGTAGTGAGCATGAACTATAGAGTGCCGGGAATGGTCCATGAAAGGAAGGCTCCCCTAAGACCTTTATATGGACATTTTGTTGAAAAATTTATGGAAAGTGGTGAACAAAAGCTGTATAGGACAAAAAGGTGTTTGCCTCATGGTTTACAAATTAAAAAAAAATTGAGACCAGTCACCAGAAGACCAGTCTTCTCTCCTCCTCTTAATCTCATATCACTAAGACACCTTTCTCTACTATCTCCTCCTTCACTCTGGTTTCAGATAAAGAAGTGGACCTTGCCTTTGTGAAGGCAAATCCCTCTATATGTACCTTTGATCCCTTCTACTAGCAAATTGCCTCCATTATCCTCCCTGTTCTCTCTTATCTTCATTTTCTTCCTATCTACTGTCTCCTTCTCTGTTGCTTACACATATACTCATCTCTCCCCCATTTAAAAAAAAACCCTCTTTCAATCCTACCATTTCCCCTTGACTGTGTATAACTCTCTTCCTGTTCTTGGCTAAACTGCTTGAGAAAGCCATTGACATTAGATGCCACCATTTCCTCTCTTGTCAATCTGGCTTCCAACTTCACCATTCAAATGAAACTACTCTTTCCAAATGACATCTTAATGGCCAAACCTAAAGTCCTTTTCTCATTGTCCTTGACCTCTCTTCAGCATTTGACATGGTTGACCACTCTCTCCTGAATTCTCTCTCCTCTCCAAGTTTTTGTGACACTATTCTCTCCTTGTTCTCCTTTTATCACTCAGATGGTTCTTTATCCATGTCACACTCACTAACCGTGGGTCCCTCAGGACTCTCCTAAGCCCCCTCCTCTTCCCTAAAGCCTATAACACCTCCTTTAGTGTTTTTATCAGTTCCCATGGGTTCAATTATTACCTCTAGGCAGATGATTCCCAGACCTATGTATCCAATCCCATTCTCTCTCTTGAGTTATAGTCATACGTAGGCAACTACCTCTTAGACAACTCAAGTTGGATGCATTGGAGACATCTTAAATTCAACATGTCCAAAGCAGAGTTTATCTTTTTCCTGCAAACTCTCATCCCCTTCTTCACCAAGCTCCCTGACTTCCTTTAAGTACCAACTAAAACCATACCTTTTATAGGAAGCTTTCCCTAACCACTCTTAATTCTACTTTCTTTCTTTTAATTATTTCTGAATTATCCTATATATTGCTTGCTTTGCATATTTTTGTTTGCATGTTGTCTCCCCATTAGAATGTAAGCTCCTCGGGATGGAAAGCCGGGACTTGAGTGAGTTCCCACCCAGGTCCCTCCAAACACCTATAAAAATGGCTCTGAACAAATTCTAGAACTGCAGAACCCACGAAATAGCAGAGGGAAGCAGGGCTCCAGCCCAGGACAGCCTGGATGGTCGCAGGGTAAGGTCTATCGCACGGGGCTGGGGAGCAGAGCAGAACAGAGCCCAGCATGGGCTATGCGGACCAACCAGACCAGGAGCCGGGTGGAACAGGCCCTAGTGCCCTGAATCAGTGAGCAGTGGCAGTTACCAGACTTCTCAACCCACAAACACCAAAGACAACAGAGAAGGTTATTGGGAAAAACTGCTGAGACAGAGTGAAAGGAGTTTGAGGTTTGGCCACTGCCCTGGGGGCAGCAGAGGAGGTGCTCCTACAGAATTACAGCTGCAGTTGCTTCCGGCCCCAGGCCCACCTGGTGGGAGGAATTAAGTGGTGGATCTGAGTGGGAGTACAGAGCCAGCTTAGATCTGAGTCCTGTCCAGGTTGACAGTTTTTGGGGGAGGAGTAGCGCTGGTGTGGCAGAGCTTGTTGTGTACCTCTGAAAACAATAGTGCAGCCCCTCAAGCTTGGGACAAAGTACTCTATACTCTACAAACAGTCACACTCTGACTAAAAACTCAAGGGTCAAGTAAGTTGGCTGGGAACATGGACAGGCAGTGAAAATGGATTCAGATTCAGATTCAGACTTTGGAATCTTTCTTTGGTGACAAAGAAGACCAAAACATACAACCAGAAGAAGTCAACAAAGTCAAAGAGCCTACATCAAAAGCCTCCAAGAAAAACATGAACTGGGCTGAGGCCATGGAAGAACTCAAAAAGGATTTGGAAAAGCAAGTTAGAGAAGTAGAGGAAAAATCGGGAAGAGAAATGAGTGATTTGAGAAAACCATGAAAAACAAGTCAATGACTGGCTAAAGGAGACCCAGAATGTAAGTTCCTTGAATTCAGGGATTGTCTTTTGCCTCTTTTTGTATCCCCAGCACTTAGCTCAGTGCCTGGCACATAGTAGGCACTTAATAAGTGTTTATTGAATTGAATTATTGGTAAAGGTACCACCATCTTTCTTGCCACCCAAGCCCATAAATCTGGTGTTGTCTTTGATTCATCATTCCCATTTACCCCACAAATCAAATACATCGCCAAACCTTGTCATTTCTACCTTCACAACATTTCTCACATATGTCCCCTTCTTTTAACTCTATGGTCACAATCCTGCTTCAGTCATCTCAGTTGTGTCTGACTCTTCATGGCCCCATTTGGGGTTTTCTTGGCAAAAATACTGGAATGGTTTGCCATTTCCTTCTCCAACTCATTTTACAGATTCACAAAGATGATTCTTCCTGACCCCAAGCCCAGGACTCTATCCACTATGCCTCCTAGCTGCCCTCCCTATTTATTGCCTCTTTGGAGGCAACAAAATCCTCTATTTGGCACTCAAAACTCTTTATAACCTGGCACCTTCCTACTTTTCCAAACTGTAAGTATCATTCATCCTATTTTCCAGATAAGGAAACTGAGGTTCAAAGTAAATAAAGGACTTGCCCAAAGTCACAAAATTAAGAAGCAAGACTGGCACTGAAACTCTAATCATCTGGCCTAAAGTGCAGTGTCCCGGAATAGATGGCTAGCTGGCTTAGGGAAGAGGGGCAAGGGAAAACAAACAGAATATGAATCTATTTGTCCCTTCCTTCAACGCACATTCAGGCCAACAGATAGCTAAAAAGATCTAAGAATGTCCCCAAACGGCACAGGGAAATAAGTGTAGACATATAAGTACTGGAGGGATATAGTGGGGAATGAAGGATCCAAGTAATTAGAATCAGATTGAGTTAGCTAGGGAAGGTTTGATGAAGTGATTTTTTTTACTAATTTCCTTTTAGGGTTATCCTCTATAAACTAATTTTTAGGGGGTGAGGTAATCTGGTTTAAGTGACTTGACCAGGGTCACACAGTAAGTGTCGAGTGTCTGAGGCCATATCTATAAACTCTTTAGACTATCTCTCTATTCCTTTAAATCTTTATTTTTTCATGTACCATTAACACCTTAGACTTCCTATCAAACGTAAGTATAGAGTATCTTAAAATCCAAGACACCTTTTTTGTTTTTCTTGTTCAGTCATTTGAGTCATGTCTGACTCTTTGTGACCTCATTTCTGGTATTTTCTTGGCAAAGATACTGGAGTGGTTTACCGTTTCCTTCTGCAGCTCATTTTACAGATGAGGAAACTGAGGCAAACAGGGTTAAGTGAGGGTCACACAGCTAGTAAGTGTCTGAGGCAGGATTTGAGCTCATGTCTCCTGATTCCAGTCCCCTGTGCCACCTAGCTGTCTGGAGGCATCTTTTACCTGCTGAGTATTTATGTTAAAGGCAAGAATGTGGCCCAGGAGAAGGCAGATAATAATCTTTGTTCATGCTTTCCTCCAACCCATTCTTTCTCAAGGGAGAACTAGAGTTCTTGGGGGCTGAAAGAAAAAAGGTGCTTCAGATCATTCATTCAATAAACATTTATTAAGTGCCTACTATGTGCCAGGCACCATGCTGTGCCCTGGGGAAGCAAAAAGAGACCCACATAGTTCCAATTGGGTTTATTTGGCCTAGTCCTCTGAAAGTACCTGAACAACAGTGTATCCCCAAAAGGGATTAAATAGTAGTTACAAGGTATTCCTAACTTTAAGTCAGATAGTAGATCAGATAATCCATTGTGATTCAAAAGCAGGCACTGAATAGATGTAACTTTGGCCTAGTAGCATTTTTCCCAGCTTTTATTTGGGATCTCAGCTGGACATCTTAATTTAAAGCCTTACCTATGACTAAAGAGTTTTAAGCCTTCCTTAATCAAAGAGAGGGGTTTTTTTAAAGCCATTATGCCATAGTAAAGAGAAGTCAACTTAGCTAACAGGTATCTCTGAGGAGCATAAGTTTAGCCTCTGGCCTCTAAGCTAAAAAAAAAGATGGCAGAGGTCACAAAATGGTGAGATTTCTTAAAAGTCTACCCAATACGGTGAATCTTTAGTAAACTTTGTTTTACTTTGACTGAAAGAAGGCTTGGGATGAATTCATTGGGGCAGGATGTGGCGTGTTGGTATTTTGGAGTCCTGAGCACCCTTAAACCCTTAACCTCAACACCAGCACCCCTAAACCTCAACAATACCACATAGTCACAAGACATCAGGAAATTAGAACGGAAACTCTAGACCCAGAGCCAACTGGGCCATGCTGTAATTGAATGACATCGCCCAGGGCAGTGGCATATCCCTGCTCCCTGGCAGTCTGAAGTTTGGGATGGAATTTCTCCTTTGAATACATTAAACAGGGTATGTATCTTTTACATATCATCCACTTGGCATGTCCACATCTTCATGATCAAACCCTGTGTTTTCCAAGAGAGGGGAGAGCCTTCAACTCCCGTTATAGTCCATCTCATGTTACAGCAGAACACATGGCATCAAGCCTCAGCCCCATTATTTTTCTTTTGTGGCTGAATTAGATTGAAATGACCTGTTTCGTTTGTTTGTCTCTAAATGCAGTCAGACCTAGGTCCTCCCTGTACCCCTTCACACCCTCTAACCATTTTGGAGCTAAGTGAATAGGGTTTTCCAAATATAGTTCTGCAGCCAGTTTGTTAGTCCTTCTAATGAGCCACGGTAATTGCTTCTGCGATTTTCCAGAATGAAAATCAACCTCTGAGGAGCAGCTGGTTAGTTATGATGTTTCTGCTGCCTCAGTGCTCCTGCTCCAGGAAGTCAGTCAAATGGGGGTGGGGCTGGATGGAATTGGGGGGAAGGGGAGGAAGAAGTCCTATTTCACTGTCGACTTTGGAGGAAGGACCTGGGGGTGTTGGGAGGATGAATTTGCTGATGGGAGCAAACACACTGAAGGAGAGAGAGATGATTGACATAATTATTTTAAAAGAAAGAGAAAAAAGGAAATAAAAAAGAAGAGACTTTGTATTTCCATGATAATTTAAATCTCCAGTTGCATTACTAGTGGGTCCAAAAGGATTTCCTTAAGAATGGTGGTTCCGCCCAAGTGAAATTCATAGCCCAATTGTCCTCAGGTAACCAGTGGCGCTAACTCCTTCTTGGCATTATTTTCTCACTCTCCTTCTTTTCTTTGCTTCATTTCTTTCCTTGACTATTTGACCTAACTTCTAGAAGGTTCATTGCAAGGAGACTATAGTAAGGTAGACCTCCTCCTTGGCCTTACTACTTCTGTGATCTTAGATGAATCACAGCCTCTGACTTCAGTGTCCTTATCTGTAAAATGAAGGGATTGGAATAGATCGGAGTGAGGAACCTGTGGCCTCTAAGCCTCTAGATCCTCAAGGGTGAAGGCCCTCATGTTGAGTTTGGATTCGGTCAAAGGGCCTCACTTGATGACCTAAAGGGCCACAGGTAGACTCACAGCCACAGGTTCCTCACCCCCTGGAATAGATGAACTCTACATCTACAGAAATAAGGAACCGTGTGAGTCCCACCCACAATCTCTTGGTGGCATGGTTCTTGTGGAAGAGTGTACCCCAGATCTAGGGATGCAGGACTAGACTGTGGCTTGACTAAGAAGTGGATGTTTTTAGGTCCAGAATGACCTTAGGGGCCTGTGAGGATCCCAAGGGATCTCTGGCCTGGAAAACCAATGACTGACATTATGGGTTCACTGGTGTTCCTGAGGATACCACATACAACACATAGTACAAGAATGAGCTCAAATAATTATCCCTAATTGTTAATCATCCCTAAGACTTTCCTATTTTTTTTTTCCTGAGGGCTTTCCAGATTAGATATAGAAATAATAATCGTTCCTATTTGTACAGTAATTAAAAGTTTAAAAGCAAATTCCTCGCAGCAATCCTGAGTTAGGTAATGTAAGAATTTTAGCCCCATTTTATGGATGAGGAAACAGATTCAGAAGGGGCAGGAGGGGGTTCAAATGATTTGTCCCTGGTCCCTAGCTCCTAAGTGTAAGAGGTGGAATATGAACCTAAGTTTCTTAACTTTATTCTGACACTTTTCCCACCATATCACCTAGGCTGGTCCCATTGGGCCTGCATAGACTGCAGCAGCAGCATCAGATTATAAGATCTTAATTTTTGAGCAGAAAGGGATAATAGAAGCCATCTAGTCCAACCCCCTCATTTTAGAGAGGAAACCAGGCTTGCCAAGGTCACAAGCTAATAAAGTATCAGAGGCACGGTTTGAAGAACCCACGTTTTTTGGACACCAAGGCCAGCATTCATTCCATCCATTATGTTATGTTGATTCTCTGGCCCTGCCACTGGGTCTATCCTAAGCGAGGGCTATGGACAAGAATAGCCTGACCCCTTGGGGGGGCAGTTGGGGAGAGAGTGAGATAGGTGTGAGTATTCTTCTTCCAACATCCTTTTCACCTTTATTTCTCAGTGCCTTTGCCAAGCCAGAGTTGGGGACCTATTCCTGTCCTTGCCCAGCCACAGGACTGAGTTTGATTTAAATGTTCAACAAACACTAAAAAAGCCTGTGATTCCAAATCATGGAGAAAACAAATAACCAAATTTCACGAAAGACTAAATTATCCTAGCTGTCCACGTTCATCCCTCAATCAGGTATTGATCGGGTACCTGTTGAGTAGGAAGCCTTCGTGCTTGGCTGTGGGTGATGAAAAGAAAACACAAGAATCCTGTCCTCAAGGCACATGCAGTCAATTTAGTTGGAGAGGTGTCTGCCAAGGCAGGCTGTGAGCGTGCCAACAGAACAGAAGAGGGAATGGTGCTCTTGGATTACAAAGAAGGCGGTTCTTATGGTGGCTTGGATGGTCAGGGGAGGCTTCACAGAGGAGGAAAGTGAGCTGCATTTGAAGGGGTCACCAGGAACACACTGGACATCAGAAAGCATGACAAGTGTGACCCTGAAAAAGTCAGCTTCGGGCAGACTGATAGCACAGGGATATGAAAATAGAGACTACATGGGAAACTCTAACAGAACAACAGTGAATAAAAGTAGGTCTAGAAACAATTGGGTGTCCCAAACCAGACTTGGGCAGGGAATTGGATTTCCCAATTTTGCACATTCAAAGCAAGTTTTACCAGGAATGTTAATGCTCTAACGGGTCAGTCTAATTATTATTGTCTTTAATTAGCAGTCAACAAGCTGTAATATTCTTTACCTGCAACCAAATGACTTTCAGAAAGGTGTGAAATTTTTTCTTTGGCCTTGAAAGCATCAAAGAGATGGGTTTCCTATTTGCCTTTTATACCCTGCATTTGCCAAGGGATCAGGAACAAAGCAACAATAGCAGAAGGAAACTACTTTGGGCACACTCAGTTTGGGTCATACGACTGAAAGGCAAGCTCCAGTTGTGCCATTGAAACCAGACTTATTTGCTACATGCACACGTATGCATTGATAGACATGCCCCAACAGCTGATGGTTAATCTTGTTATGATAGCTAATGATAATAGTTAACATTTGTATAGCACTTACTATGTGCTAAGAGCTTTAAAGTGATCATCCTATTTGATCCTCGTAACAAACAACCTTCAGAGGCTGGTGCTATCATTATTCCTATTTTATTAAGTCCTTTCAGTTGTGTCTGACTCATGGTGACCCCATTTGGGGTTTTTTGGCAAAGATACCAGAGTGGTTTGTCATTTCCTTCTCCACCTCATTTTACAGATGAGGAAACTGAGGTGAACAGGGTTAAGTGACTTGCCCAGGGTCACACACCTAGTAAGTGTCTGAGGCTGGATTTCCTGACCCCAAGCCCCGTGCTCTATCCTGGTAAATGTATACACACATATATAGTGTGCACATGTATATATACACATACATGTAGATACATAAATGCAATACACATATACACACATACACATTTACATATACGTAGATATACACGTGCATAGAGGCAGTGTAGTAGAGTAGGGAAAATACCTGCTATGGAGTCAGAGGACTTCTGATAACATTCATCTATTTGACTTTGGACAATTGATTTTACATCCCCAGCACAGGAATGCCTAGACCTACCCTGCATCTATGGATCCCTATGCTCCCTTGGCTTCTGATTCCACAATCTTTAAATGATGGGGGTGGGAGAGGTGTGGACTACTTGGCCAGTAATTTACCTTCTCCTTCTAAATCTGTGATCTTAAAATTCTCTGGGTGACCGACTCATTACTCAACTAGTCAAAAAAAAAAAATCAAGGATTTCACAGCCATCTCAGGCTTCCTCTATTTTGAATTCTATCCTTTGGGATGAAGATCTATGAATTGTCAGCACCTTTCAGTGGAAGTCTGAATGACCAGGTAGTTCCAGAGTCACAGGTTTGGAAGGGACCTCAGAGGTCATTTAGTCTGAACTACACCTGAAAAAGAATCCTCTTTAAAAGAGCCCAGACAAGTGACTGCCCACCTTTTCCTCAAAGACCTTTCAGTCAAAAAGGGGTAATCTATATCTGCTAGTCCTTTCCACTCATGGCATGTCTAATTTTCTTCAAGACCCAATCTGGATGCATACTACAAAACACACACACAGGCAGTGAGAAAAGTGCATCGTAAGTATAAAAGTTCAGCATAAATGAGTTGCTGTTCTTACCTCCCCATGACCTGATGCTGTACCTTATGCATAGTAGGCATTGAAATCCATAGCTATATAAAGAGAAAGTCTGCAACCCAAAGTCATTTGAATGTTTTACACAACTTCACACATTTTTCTACGAAAATAATTGGGGGCTTGGGGATTGGTTTAATTAGCTCTTTTAATTTTTTGAGCTATGAGCTTTGTAGCAAAAAAAAAAATGTCCATAGGCTGTAGAACAGTAATGTGGATTGAATTAACACAGTTTTGTGTCAAATGGCCACACTTTATATAATTGTTAATAATTCCATCTTTGAGTGTACAATCCTGCAAGACATGCTGTATCCATCTGAAATGAATAACAAAATAAGATCATTATGTTTTAGGGAAAAGATTGTTTAAAGTTGACCCAGTTTCCTAAGCACAGAAGAGAAGAACAAGAAGGAAAAAGAAAGATAGCAAGGAAGACGAAAGGAAATGGTAAGAAGCGATGATTACCCAACATGGAGAAGGATAGTCAGGGGGCTAAGGAACTGTCAGATTCAAGGAAGGACTCCTCCATCAAGTGAGCCTGCTCTTCTCACCCATGGGGAGGCTGAACATGAAAGAACAGGTTTCAAGTGCCCGGTTGGGGATTGGCAGGGATAGAATCTCAGATGTCTGACTGGTCTCCATTAATGTTCCAGAAAGCATAATCAGACCTCTGGGGAGAGGCCAAGCTCACTTAGGAGGTATTTCTCTTGAGGAGGCATGCCACTTTGTGTGTTTATGATGAAAAAATATGTTACCCCCAAAGGGGCTCAAGAGCTTTTGGAATCAGATCCTGCCAGCTGCTTCTTTCCCCGTATTGTACCTAGGACCAGCCCTTCTTCCTCTGGACGCTATTTGTGTTACTGTCTCATTGTCACTGTGTCTAGGGCCTGAGTTTCAGGTCATGGTGATGGTAGGGTGGAATGATAGTACAATAGTTATTCAGATTACAAAAGATCCAATAGGCATGATCAGTCTATTATCTGGCAATTATTAAGTAAGTACCTACTATGTACCAGGCACTATGCTAGATGCTTGGGATACAGAGACAGAAGTAAGATAGCCTCTGCCCTCAAAGAGCTTCCATTCTAATTGGGGGTGGGGGGTGGGGATGGGGATAGCGTACACATAGGGAATAATGGCCAATGAAGGAGGTTTTGATCTAGGCCATAGGTTCTTAACCTGGGATCTTTGGACTTGGGTTCTTTTTCGGGGGGGAGGGTTGTTTTGATTTATTATTTTGATACTGTTTTATCAGCAACTCATAGAATATAAGATATGGAAGTAGAAGCTGTACCCATGAAATGACAGGCTTTTCAAAATATGGATTACATCGTCATAAGCTGCAATCTGGCGCAGTAGGTAGAGAGGGCTCTGGGCCCTCTCAAGGCTCTGGGCAACTCTGTCAATCAATATACATTTCCTATGCTGGGCACTGGGGATACAAATAAAAATAATGAAACCGTCTCTACACCAAAGGTTTTTAACCTGAGGTCCATGGACTTGTAAAAAAAAAAGAAGATATCTTGCTAACTGCATTTCAATGTAATTGGCTTCTTTTGCAAACTTATGTATTTTATTTTATGCATTCAAAAACATAATTCTGGACCCATCAGCTTGACCAGAATGTCCAAAGGATCTATGACATAACCCTGTCTAGGCTGTCACAATTATTGTGAATGGAGACACAAGGCAGTCAATTGTCACTCTTTTTCCAGTAGCAAAGCTAGTGCTAATCTGTTTATTATTTCTAGGGCATGAACAAGAGGGGGAGAGCGAGGAGGAAAGTGGTACTTCCCTAACGGAAGGAAGTCTGCAAAGATGCCCAGGCTGGGTCTCTTGATAGATGGCTAGATGGCCTGTAATGTGTGGTGTCAGGATGGCTAGATATGATGAGTTAAGTTGAATTTTTGCTCACTCACCCATCAAAATGGGTCAAGCATTGCGGGTTGAATGCATGGGTATACCAACAATGAGCTTTACACACTGGTCCTTAAGTCAGTGCTATAGCTGGGCATTAACAACCGTGATTTCATAAAGAGCCCTTGGACTTATGGTTAATCTCAAAACAAACAGATGTTTTAGTTCCCCTACAAAGGCAAGGAATTAGACATACCTTTGGAGGAAAAGGGTAGCTGTCCTGACCCTTGCTTATCCTCATAGTCCTTTGAATTTTCCCATGAAGACCAGCCAGCTGAATGAATACCTTGTGGCCAGAATCTCTTCAAGTTTAGATGAGAGTGGGAGGCAAAATACTGTGTTGGAAAAATTATTGGATTCTGCCACTAATTAGCTCTCTGAGCCTCAGTTTCTTCATCTGTAAAATGAGGAAGATGAACCAGATGACTGTTGATGTTCCATCCACTTTGAACATTCCATGAATGCTGAATTTAACTGAAGTGAATGGGTAAAGCCATCTGTGGTGCCTTAGACGTTTCTGTAACCCTCAGCAAATAGCATCCCAATTCCGACCACGATGACTTCCAGGGTTGTTCCTTTGGGGCCCATTTAACTTCCAGGGGTGGGGAACCTGAGGCCTCAAGGCCACATGTGGCCCTTTAGGTCCTCAAGTGCAGCCCTTTGACTCAATCTGTACTTCACAAGACAAATCCCCTTAATAAAAGGATTTGTTCTATAAAACTTGGACTCAGTCAAAAGGCCGCTCCCAAGGACCTAGAAGGCCACGTACAGCCTCAGGGCTGCAGGTTCCCCATCCTGGCAGTCTCTTAAGCTTTCTTGGGGATGCGTGTCTCCTCACATCTAAGGAAAGCTTAGATAAAAAACAGGTATGGTGTAATGGGCAGATCACTGAGCTTGGAGTAATAAGGGCCTGGTTTCAAATCCTGCTTCAGACATTTCCCAGCTGTGCAAGTCAGCTAACCTCCCTGGAAGGGAAGAAAGGTTCTTTTAGAAGGAAGGTGGGTAGAAGGCTCTCCGGGCCTCAGTTTTCTCACTGTAAAAGTATGATACAATTGCACCTACCTCGCAGGATTGTTGTGAGGACAAAACTAAATAATAATAGTTACCATTTATGTAGCACTTCAGGGTCTGCAAAGCACTGTGACTATGTTATTTCATTTGATCCTCATAGCAGCCCGGCAGAGTAGGTGCTAATACCATCCCCATTATACAAATGGACTGGCAGAGGTAAATTGACCCGTCAAGAGTTACAGAACTAGGAAGTGTCTGAAGTGGGGTTTGAACTCAAATCTTTCTAACTCAAGGCAGTTAGATGGATAAAGTGCCCTGCATGGAGTGAGGAAGACTCATCTTTCTGAGTTCAAATCTTACCTGAGACGCTTACAAGCTGTGTGACCCTGGGCAAGTCACTTAACTCTGCCTCAGTTTCCTCGTCTGTTAAATGAGCTAGAGAAGAAAATGACAAAACACGCTAGTATCTTTACCAAGAAAACCCCAAATAGGGTCATGAAGAGTCAGACATGACTGAAACAACTGAACCACTTCCTAACTACAAGTCCGGTCCTCTATCATCGTACCACTTTGCTGCCTAGATAGCAGCCGACTTCCTTTCCTTCTTTCTTTCCTTTCTTCCTTCCTCCCTCCTTCCCTTCCCTTGCTCTTCCCTCCCTTCCTTCTCTTTACTTCCCCTCCACTCTCCTTTTTTCTTTCCTTCCTTCCTTCCTTCCTTCCTTTCCTTCCTTCTTTCCTTCCTTCCTTCCTTCCTTCCTTCCTTCCTTCCTTCCTTCCTTCCTTCCTTCCTTCCTTCTTTTCCTTCCCCTTCTTCTCCCTTCCTCCCTCTCCCTTTCTCCTATCCCCCTTTCTTCCTTTAATCTTTCTTCTCTTCCTTCTTTCTGTCATTGCTTCCTTCCTAGGTGGTCAATAAGAATATACCTAAAAAGCTTCACCAACCTTAAAGTACTATATAAATGCTGGCTATGACGATGATGATGACGCTGCAAAAGTCCTTTTTAAAGAGGCTCTTACAACAAACCTGTTAAACCCACCTTATTTTCTCCTAACCATCACCATCATCAAGAAAAAGTAAAAAATTTCCCATCTTCTTTAAGATATGCTCTTCAAGCATCCATTTTATGAATTATTTTCTCCTAAAATTCCCTTACATTTGATTTTAACTAGGTTTTATCTACATAAAAAATTGGGAGCAGGGAACGGAGAGATATCCACACAATGCATGATTTGCCCCACATAGGCATCCCTTCGAGGATGGTCAAGGTGACAACCCATATTTACATAGCCCAGAGACATGTACAGAGCTTGGGGAGGGAACGACAGCATATGTTAAGGTCAACGTTCCCACCACTCTTTCGTAATGCTCACTCTGGGTATGCCCAAACACCCAGCCCGTGCTCTGTGCATACTTTGATATGGCTTTTTAAGGACAAAAAAGTCCTGTGGGGTAGGTAAGACAAGATCTATTCCTGTTTAGTAGATGAGGAAACCATGGATCAGAGACAAGTTACGTGACTTCCCCAGGCTCACACAGCTCCTAAGTGTCAGGGTCAAGAAGGCCTCAAATCTAGATCCTTGGACGCCAAGTTGAACCTTCTTCTCACTCTAGCCCCTTGCTTCAGCTAAAGCTAGGAATATCTAGGATTTGTGTTTAAGGTTAAAAGAAGCACGATGAGAAGAGATTTTGTAGGGCTGATGGAGTGTCGTTCACCTAGATTGGGAACCAAGGAAACCGGATTAACTTTTGGCAGGAAGGATTTGGGATAATTAGGAAGAATTTCCTGACTGTAATGGTGATGAGATATGGGAATACTGATCTAAAAGGAAGCATCCAAGGAACTAGCTCTCCAAGATGATTTTGGCCTTTCTAAAGGTTGGGGCCAGGAACTAGGTAGTTGGATGATTATCTGTCAGGGTCTGTTGTTGGGATTTGAAGATGCTTTACTGAAGAATCAGATAAGCCAAACAATGCCGAAAGCAATTGTCCCTCTATTTAACAGGTTTAAGGTAAGGCCACTTATCTGGAGACATCCAAGGGAGCACTGAGGAGAGACAGGGTAACAAGGGAATTATACTAGGGTGGTGTTTACCCCAAAAGTGCAGCAGCAGCAATTTCCTATACAGTAGGGCAGCTTGCTAACCCTCCCCCCCCACACACACATGTGCATATTGAGGCCAAGTCTGACATCTTCAGAACAGGCCTGGTAAAAGGCAGAGAGGGGATACATTGGTTCCTGAAAGCCTCAGGCACAATTGCCTTCAAACCATGGCAGCAGTAAAAGATGCTATCAGGACCTGGCACATCACCACACCAAATTCTCCCTGGTTTTTTTGGATCCACCCTCAGTCTATAGACCAAGTCAGCTTCTGTGTTTTATGGGGATGGGTGGGAATTGAGGTGGAAGAGCCTGAAGAAGAGAAGGCTGGGAGGTGGGAAGGGAAAATGATTTCGAGAACCTGAAAGGCTGTCATATAGAAGATGGCTTAGCTTTGTTCAGTTGGGCCCCAGAGGACTGAACTAGCAACAATGAGTGGAAGTTGCTAAGAGGCAGATTTGAGCTTGTTGTTAGGAAATTAGAGCTATCCAAAAATGGAATAGGCTGTCTCAGGAAACAGTGGGTTCCCCCTTCCTGGAGGTCTTTAAGCAAAATCCAGATGACCTCTTGAGACTCTTCCAGCTCTGGAATTCTGTGATTCTGGGAACTCAGATGGGTTTGATTGGTTTCTCACTTTGGATATAGGAGGCAAAGAGGTGGAAATTAGCAAAGCAACTGGACTTCACGAGGCAGCAAAGTGGCACGATGGACAGAACACAGGCCCTGGAGTCAGGAGCACTTGACTCCAAATCTGGTCTCAGAAACATACTAGTTATGTGACCCTGGGCAAGTCACTTAACCCTTATTGCCTCAAGAAAAAAAAGAAACTGGAATTTAGAAGGTTCTAAGCATAGACCCCATGCATGTTGGGTTCTAGAGAAGGGGCAGGGAAGAAGGGAGGGATGCCAGGCAGGGGGTGGGAGGATGATCAAGGCATAGGCACTTTACTGGCCTGAGAAAGAGTAGGCCTCCAATCCAGGGGTTTCTCCAGACTGCAAGGTCCCTTTCAGGCTTACTATTATATTAGTCTATGTGTTTCCTGTTTTCTCAGAGAACCTAAGTGCTTTGGAGACATCCTAGAGATTAGAGTAACTCAGGCATAATTCTCCTTAATTCCCTTTTGTTCATTTGTTATTACAATTAGCATTATGTCAGTACTTTAGTGACTATGTTAGAGTATATGTCAGAAAGTCACCAATACTCAATTCAATAAACATTTATTAAGCATTCACTATAGGGACAGCCCTGTGCAAGGTCCCAGGAATACTAAATGGAAAAATGGCAATGTCTCGCCCATGAGGAGCTTAAATCTAGAAGGAGGAAAAAGAACAGGTATGTAAATAACTATAAGACAAGTTAAAATATGGAGAAATGCATAAGAGGGGTCAAAATGGCAGGGGCAGAAGTAAAACCAGTTGGATTTTGCAAATGATTCAGTGTATTGGTTTGAGACAGACAGACAAAAATGGGTCAGTTCTCTGAGGCTTGGGGCTAGGAAATAATGGTCTGTATCTTTGGCTGAAATAAGAATATTAGGAAGGAGGAGGGGCAGATTTCAAGGGAAAGACGATTAGTGCAGAGTTCTTAGGGACCTGAGCAATCATTGTTGGTCCCACTTCATTTTGTATGTAAGCCTAATGAAGATAAGGGACTTAGCCAAGGTCACAATGTGGCAAAGCCAAGCAGAGAACCCAGGAGTCCTGTCAACTCCCAATCCAGTGCTCTTTCCATTTATCACAGAGCTGTCTTTAAACCTGGAAGCTTGTCTTTGCCGCGAATTGATTGGGGTGAGGCCCCTGGAGTGGTTCCTTCCAACAAGCTAGTTTGGTGAGCAGCCCCCATGATAATGTAGCCTGTGTTTATTGTCTTTGTTTGGAAATATTCAATCCAGCCAGAGAACCGACTTGTGGCCTAGAGTTCAGGGCTTGGAGCCACGTTCCCTTGCACACTGCCCAGTGTGTCTGTGTGTCTCCTTTATTCTCATCCATCATACTGTTCCTGCTAATTACATTGGCCACATCAGTGGCACAGATTGTTCATTTCAAGAAGCTGATAGAGGGGACTACCCAGAGAGGTGCTAGACCTCTTACAGGAGTGTCAGGTGTCACCCTGTAGGATATTAAAACTGACTCAAGATTGTGTCGAAAAATATTTTCCTTTTCAGTATGCTAATAGGAACAAGATCATATCGATGGGTGTGGAGCATGGCAAGGTTTTCTTGCTACAGCTTGCTGTGGTTGTAATTTTCATCAAACATTTCAGTTCTCTAATGAACAGCACTCTAATGAGATTGGAGAAATCTGCCCTCCACAGCTATCTGGCGGCCAAAGTTTAGAGACCTTCCTTCCCCCTCCCCCACCCCTTCAAAGTCCTGGTTCTAATTTTTTTTTTAATATGAACCATTAATTGGCCATTAAGTAAAACAGGAAAGAACACAATGGATTTATGATATTTTGAGAAACCAAACCAGATCTCAGGCATTCTGAGAAACAGGCTTTGCTTTTATGAGGTAATTATGATTTAGTGTTTACTCTCTCCCTGTTGAGTCTGTGGGCTGCCTTTAAAGTGGCTCTGGGATGGATGTCAAAATCGGAATTTACAGTCAAACCTTTTCAACATATAAAGCACAGGAGGAGTTTATTGTTTTTTTTTTCCTAAGCAATATTTCCTTCTGCATTTCTATGCTGTTAGATTTCGTGGGTTCCCCCCCCCTTGAAATGGTACCTATAAATTACACCTCATGATAAGGCTGCTGTATCATCAGAAAGTGATTGTTTTTGCAAGGGATCATGAGAGAGTATGTCAATTTAAATAATTTCTTCCTTTCCTTCTCTCCTCATCTTCTCCCTTTACCCTCAGCCCAGAAGATCCCATCATTTGTGGCTCAATTTTTCCAGCCTCTCAGAAATAACCAAGAGCTGATTAAACTTGATCAGCATGAAACTTAGTGATCTTTACCCCCAGCTCCTCAGGCTTTCTCTTCTCTTTTTTACCATTGTCTCTGCAACCAAGAAGTATTTGGGCTGTGTCATCATGTAGGAGCTGTGTGGGATTGTTAAAGAACAATCAGGAGATAACATTTTCTGATGAGCAGGTCCACTTCATTAGAGGTGGAATGATTGTAGAAAAGGCTATTTACCTTTCTTCTGGAAGCCTATGGGCCGCAAGGGCCTTTTTGAGACAGCTAGGTGGCAGAGTGGCTAGAATGCCATACCAGGAGTGAAGAAGAGCTAAGTTCAAATCAATGTATGACCCTGAGCTAATCACTTAACCAATCTCCCTCAGTTTCCTCATACGCAAAATGGGGATAAACCTACTTCACAGGGCTGTTGTGAGGATCAAATGAGATGATGCAGGTAAAGCATTTTGCAAACCTTAAGGAAGTACATAAATGCTAGCTATTATAATTATTTTGAAAGGGAGGAGGTCCCACTATCATATCTCCAAATCTCTGCCAAATGGTATCTAAAAAGCCATGGCAAGTATGATCTCAGCTCTAAAGCACACTGGTGGGGCTGTCTGGTAAGGAAAGGAGGAGAGCTATCTTGGAGGCAAGGGCTCTTATCGCAGCAAGGCAGTTTTTTATCCCTCCCTCAGTGGTTCCCTATCTCTTTTACTCCAGGTGCTATTCCAAACCATCTCCTTCCTGCCTGCCTGCCTGCCTGCTTCCCTCCCTTTCTCCCTCCCTCCCTTCCTTCCTTCCTTCCTTCCTTCCTTCCTTCCTTCCTTCCTTCCTTCCTTCCTTCCTTCCTTCCTTCCTTCCTTCTGTCCTTCCTTCTTTCCTTCCTTCATTTTTTCTTTCATTCTTTCTCTTTCTCTGTCTCTCTCTGTCTCTGTCTCTCCCTGGCTTTCTCTTTCTCCCTGTCTCTCTCTGTGTCTCTGTGTCTCTCTGTCTCTGTGTCTCTGTGTCTCTCTGTCTCTGTCTGTCTCTGTCTCTCTGTCTCTCTCTCTCTCAACACCGCCCCCCCCCCCCCAGCAGACTGCTGCTTCAATCATCACTCTCCACTTTAGTCCATCCTACACAGTACTGGCAAAGTAATTAGGCATACTTCTGACCATGTCACCTCCAACCCCCACTCAATAAATTTCAGTAGTTCCCTATTGCCTCTAGGAGAAAATATAAACTCTTCCACTTAGTTTTTAAAGCCCTGTTTAACCTGCCAGCTTCATTGGACATTTGTACTCTGTGATCCAGCCCAACTGGCCTTCTCTCTGCTGCTCACACACAATGCTTCATCTCCCATTTTTTTTGCATTGACTGTCTCCCACTCCTGGAGTGCACTCCCTCTTCACTTGTGGTCCATAAGACTCCTCTCTTTCTTCAGTACACACTGAAGCACTGGCTTCTGCATGAAGCTTTTCCTCATCACCCCACTTGCTAGGGCCCTCTCCTCCCGACTACTTTGTAATTAATTACATTGTATTTATAGTTAATTACAAAGTAATTGAGCCAAACAAAGACTAGTCCTCATACATGTGGAACCTGACTGCACATGTGGGATCCACACTCTCCTATTGCTACATCTTTATTCTCTTTATATTTATTCTAAATATATTTATATGTCTATTTGTTTAGAAGTAAGTTCTTAGTTGGGCAGTAGTTCTTAGCCCTTTTTTTAGTGTCCTGGACCCCTCTGACAGTTTGGTAAAACCTATAGCCCTTCACAGAATCATGTTTTTAAATGTTTAAAATACGTAGGATTATAATAAAATCAATTATTCTAAAACACAGTTATCAAACATTCTAAAAATAAAAACCCATGTTGTTGAGATTGTTTCATTCTTTCTCTTTGTATCCCCAGTGCCTAACATAGAGCTTGTCCATGTTTGTTGACTGATTGCTCCAGAGACTTACCCAGAGCCCTGAGAGCTTCAGATGTCTATCAGCTAGATCACACTGTGGCACAAGACTACATAACTGTAGCTGATATTTTGAAAAATCTGTGATTTCATTGGTGGAACTTCTACCTCCACAGATGTATCTCACATTCTGTAAGTTGCTAATGAAACACCATCACCTTGCAGCCAACTTTCTGGTTGAACCTCCCTGACCACACACAGCCTAGCCTGATCTTTGCCTGACATACACAATGTCCACTGCTGGACTGGACCCATACTTGAAGCTTTTTTCAGACTGATTAAGCCTATAAGAAGCAGTTTGTTGGTGGCAAAAGAGCAGAGAATTTAGTGCCAGAAGTTGTTGTAATTCAGTCATTTTTTTCAGTCTTGTCTGACTCTTTGTGACCCCATTTGGGGTTTTCTTGGTAAAGATGCTAGAGTGGTATGCCATTTCCTTCTCCAGATCATTTTACAGATGAGAAACTGAGGCAAGCAGGGTTAAGTGACTTGCCCAAAGTCACACAGCTAGTGTCTGAAGCTAGATTTGAACTCAGGAAGATGAGTCTTCCTGCCTCAGGGCCTGGCACTCTATCCACTGTTCCACTTAGCTGCCTAGTGCCAAAAGATCTAGGTTCAGATCTTTGCTCTTCCACATTACTCTGTGACCTTGGCCAAGTCACTTAACTTAATAAGACCTTAGCTCCTCTCCCTAAATCAGGAGAGGGTCAGACTCAGGCCTTTGAAGTCCTTTTCTAGCTTTAAATCTATGTCTGTCCCTCCCTCGCCCCATATCCAATATGTTCCAAAGTCCTATACCTTCTACTTTCATAATGTCTCTTGAATAGGCCTCCTTCTCTCTTCTGACACTGTCACCATCCTGGTGCAGGCCCAATATCTCACTCCTGGTTTATTGCAAAAGCCTATTGATTGTTCTCCCTACCACAAGTCTCTCCCCACCCCAGTCCCTCCTCCATTCACTGTCAAATTAATCTTCCAAAAGTGCAAGTCTGACCAAGTCAGTCAGCCAGTCAGTCAATAAACATTTATTAAGCACCTACTACATGCCAGGCACTGTGCTAAGTTCTGGAGGCACTGACATCATTCTCCACTCTCAATTTCTTGTCTCTCTGTCTCTGTCTCTGTCTCTGTCTCTGTCTCTGTCTCTCTCTCTCTCTCTCTCTCTCTCTCTCTCTCTCTCTCTCTCTCTTTCTCTCTCCCTCCCCTCCTCTCCCCTCCTCTTCTCCCCTCTCCTCTCTTCCCCTCCCCTCCCTTCTCCTCTCCTTTTCCCTCTCCTCCTCCTTTCCCTCTCCTCCCCTCTTCCCTTCTCCTTCCCAGAACCAACCCTTACCTGGACAGGGAGGAAGTCATTCTCTTTGCCAAGGCCAAGCTTTCTACAGGAACATGATCCCATCTCTTCTCATCTCCTCTAGCTACTTCACTCATCTCTCCCCAGTTCAGTCCATTGCTAGCAAAGTAATTAGCTATACACCTGAATATGTCACTCCCTATTCAGTAAAGTCTGGTAGCTCCCTATTACTTCCAGTTTCGAATACAAAATCCCCTGGCCTTCAAAGCCCTTCACAATCTGTCTCTTCTCTTACCTTTCTAGTCTTCATTCACCTTACTCTCCTCCTCAGTCTCTTGGATCCGGTGACATTGGTCTTCCTTGACCAAGACACTCTATGTCCACACTTGGGGCATTTTCACTGACTGTCCCTCATGCCTGGAATGCTCTCCATCATCTCTACCTCCTGGCTTCCTTAAGTCCCAGCCAAAATCCCATCTCCTAGGAGAAGCCTTTCCTGATCTTCCTTAATTATTTTTTCCATCTATTCCTAAGCTTG
Source organism: Trichosurus vulpecula (assembly GCF_011100635.1). Classification (NCBI taxonomy): domain Eukaryota; kingdom Metazoa; phylum Chordata; class Mammalia; order Diprotodontia; family Phalangeridae; genus Trichosurus; species Trichosurus vulpecula. The sequence continues at coordinate 181,909,644 of NC_050573.1, read as the reverse complement.
TTTGCACATAATGGTTGGTATGTTGTCTCCCCCATTAGACATGACCTCATTCAGAGAAGGGACTATGTTTTTTTTTAATTAAATAAATTTTTTTGTTTTTAGTTTACAGCACTCAGTTCCATGTTTTACCCTCCTTTCTAACCCCAGCATTTAGCACAGTGCCTGTCACATACTAGGCACTTAATAAAAGCTGACTGACTAACCTACCATAGGACGAACTTAGCTGCCAGAAGCATGGTGAACCCAAGGGTCATATTCACAGTGAAATCTCATTGATATAAACATTATCATGTGTCTTAATAGTAGGGATACTCTAGAGTCAGCTCACTAAGACTGATTGTTAAATTTTCAGTGTGAATATTTCAAGGGTGGGGAACCTGGGGCCTCGAGGCCAAATGTGGCCTTTTAGATCCTTGGGTGTAGCCTGTTGACTGAGTCCAAGTTTAACAGAACAAATCCTTTTATTAAGGAGATTTGTTCTGTGAAGTTTGGATTCAGTCAAAAGTCTGCACTTGAGGACCTAGAGGGCCGCAGGTTTCCCACCCCTGATTCACACCATAGAAACTGGCACGCATTATACATCAGGGCTTGAGTTATTGTTTTGTTGATTGTCCAGACTTGAAAGATGTTAATAATGCAAATTAAACTGAAAAAGGTGTCCTGGGTAAACGTTTTCCCCTCAGACTGTTGCTAAATATTTACCAACAGGCTTTTGAGAAGATAGTAACCCCTTTTTCCTCAAAAGCATAGTATCCCTTTTCCAGGGAAAAATTAGGAAAAGGAATAAGATAGATAAACTAAAGTAAGTCCATAAAGTGAAGAGAATAAGAGATGAAATATCACCAAGTCCTTCTGGTAACCCTTCCCCCCCACACATCCACCCACCATCTCCCCTGAGTGTCTAGTGGGCAATCTTCCTGGGTCTCTTTAGCCTCTCAATTCTTCTCAGCTGGGGTAATTGGCTCCTGAGTCTCCCTTTCCCCCCAAGTCTCTTTCTCACATATGCCAACATCTCTAACGCATAGATAATTTATGAAAGCAGAGTAGACAGTTTTTAATAATTAAGTAATAGATAATAGGACGTTTTAAAAAAAAAAACCTGTGAGGACTTTGAAGTAGCGTGGAGCTCGACGTGCCCTCTACCCCTGCTCCAAGTTGTATTTAGGGCGGCCCAAGAAAGCAGCTAATCTTACTCTCTTTAATCGTCTCCCAAGCCCCAGAAAGTTTGCTTATTTTGACAACCTGGATCCCTCCTCCTCCTCCCCATCCCCAGCCGAGCGATCAGCGCCGGCGCTGCGAGGCACAGAGCCAGCCGACTGCCCCAATCTGAATCACACAGCATCAACACGGCGTATTCTCTCCAAATTACAGGGCAAACAGTCACGCAGGTAAAATTAGCCAAGGCACTAATTATACAGCGCAAGTGTGTAAAGGATATAGAATGATAAATGGCAAACAGCGAGGCTTGTGGTGTCATATCGTGTAATCTCCCTTGCTGCGGAGCGGAAGAACAAAGGGAGAATTGTGCCTTGTTTGTCTAACATGCCCTATATCACAAATTGGAAATCCTTCCTAATTAAGATATTGTTAAATTTCCTTTGTTAGTAGATTTTAACAATGTTAATTAGGAGGTTAGAGTGATCATTGTTTATCTAACAAACAATTAGGGTGATTTGCATTGTAGCGTTTGGGAAACTTGGAGCAACCAGGAAGTTTGTTTGGGGGAAGGTATTTTGGGGGTATGGAGAGTGTAAGGGGTATTTTTTTTGACGTCGCAGTCCCTAGGCTTGTTGAACTTAAAACCAGGCATCTGAAAATATTAACATTGTATGTGCACCAAGGAACAGTCTAGTTAAAAGCCGGCATTGGCCTTCCTCTCCAATTCTCCATGATTCTCGTCTTGGAAATCTGAGACAGCCTGGACTGGTGCTGGTGGGAAGGATTCAACCTTTGAGAAAACCCAAAGCCCCCACAGTTTCACAAGCATGTATCCATTAAGGGTTGTTGTCTGAGAAGGGAAAAAAAGGAGAGGAATGGAAAAGGAAGAGAAGACATGCAACCCATTGTTCCAGAGATCATGTTTGCACAGTCCACTGCTCTTTTGCTCAGGACCCTGGAGCTTATACGTGCAACGTATTCAGTTTTCAACTTTGTTTATATTTTTGGCATCGGACATTTTTTTTAAATAGACTTATAGAATTGCACAGGCATCAAGTCCAGCCTTTATCCAAAGCATGAATCTTATCTTTGGATTCCATGACAAGTGACCATCTAGGCACTGCTTGAATATCTCCAGAGCCCAGGAACTTGTTTCTTTTCGAGGCACCTCATTCCATTTGGGGAGAGTTCTCCCTCACAGACATGTAACTAACTCCTGGTTAGGTTGCTGTGGAGGCAGTTAGGAAGCAAAAAAAAAAATTGGTTGTTGGGGTTTTTTTTGGGGGGGGGCAAAATTACATTATAAACTTAGTAACTTTGATAGTTCTTTCATTGACGAAAGCCCTATTCCAATGCCTCTTCATTTCTTGGAGGTCACTCTGCATTGTCCAAAGCCTATGACTTTGAAATAAGTTCTGGCCTGTTTTAGTGAGCCAGAAGTCTTCAAATACTGATCAGGGGATAGAGAGGACCAACAAAGTTTAGCTTGGAAAAATTCACTCACACAGCACTGGACTCTACTGCCGGGTGATAAATTCTTCTGGCTACAACACATCCTGATATTGTCTACTGAGGCATGGAGTGGGGTAGAATAGAATCTATGCCAGTGGTGTGGGAAGGCCCATTTCATGCAAGTCAGATTTTTAAAATTTTATAGTTAGTAACTTCAATATGTAATCTCTTAAGGACTGCTTTAGCTTCATTCCAGAAGTTTTGGTATGTTGCCTCATGGTTGTCATTTTCTTTGATGAAATTTCCTGTGGTTTCTATGATTTGTTTTTTAACCCAACATCTTTTTTTTTTTAGAATTAAATCATTGAGTCTCTAATTTCTAATCCATTCCTCAAAAGCTTTTTATTGAATGTAGTCCATTATGGTCAGTAAATGATATGTGTAATATTTCTACTTTTCTGCACTTATTTGTAGTGTTTTTGTAACCCAATATATGGTCAATTTTTGTAAAGGTGCCCAGACCAGCTAAGAAATATTTAAATTCCTTTCTGTTCCCATTCCATAATCACCAGAGACTTACCATAACTAACTTTAAAAAAAAGTTTTGATGCTTAATGTCAGCAAATATAAATAACCAGAATATGAACTAAAACCCCAAGTAAAATCATACCATTGGAACTATTTATACTGGATTAAAGAGAAAAAAAAAGACTCATCTCACTTAAACTTTAGTTATTATGATTAATTTGCTCTATATCCCCTTCCAATTTTTTTCTGTGTTCTTGCTGTATAAAATTTTGTTGTCATTATATACTATATATATGTATATATTCACACACACACAGAGACATATATACATGTAATATGTGCATACATATGTAATTATAGTCAATGTGTATATTGTCCTAGTTCTACTTTTTTCATCCTGTATTACTTCATGTCTTATTATATTTCTCCATATTTGACATTTTTTTAGGACTCAATTGCATTCTACTGTATTTTTAGACTACAGTTTATTCAGCTGTTCCTCAATCATTAAACTTGTAGGTTGTTCCAGTGTTTTAGTATTACAAAGAAAGCAGCTATGAATTATTTGTGAGTCCTTATTTTGATAGGATCTAATCCTTGTGGTGGAACCACTGGTTCAAAGGGTTTGATCAGTTTTGTAACTTACTGTATTTGGCCACATTGTTCTCCAGACAAATCTATAGCCCTACTTTGGTCATATAATGAGAAGACAGGACTTATTGGAAAAGACATTGATGTTGGGAAAGATTGAAGGCAAACAGAAAAAGAGATAGCAGAGGATGAGATGGACAGATAGCATTATGGAAACGATGAACGTGAGTTTGGACGGACTTCGGGAAATAGTGGAAGACAGAAGAACCTGTCATGCTATGGTCTATGGGGTCACAAAGAGTCAGACATTAATGAACAGCTAAATAACAACAAAAATAATGTCCTATCTTTCCAGTTTTCCTACAACCCTGCCAACATTTTTTTTTCCATGATTAGCTATTTTTGTCAATTTGACAGGGGTAAGGTGATACCTCCACGTTGTTTTTAGTTTACATTTCTCTAATTATTTAAGTTCAGATTGAGGAGGGAAGAGTGTTTCTACTTGGTAGGGTGACGGTGACATTTTTTTGCTCCCTGCCCTTTATACCTTCCAAGTGACATGTATGGGTGTTCAGGGAGGACCAGCACCCCTGGTGTGAGGGCTTGCTGAGCCCTTTTCAATGCTGCTCATTTACTTTTGGTATCTGCCTGGCACTCAACTCTCACCTCTGCCTCCAAGAAGTTGTAGCGTGTGCGGCGGGCACACCCCAGTAAACTGTCTTGACAGATGGGCTAAAATAGGTTGAGAGCGACCATGAGTTAGGAGAGTGTCTGCCTTAAGCATGTGAAGACTTCGTCTTGGTAGAATGGGCAGATGAAACAATTTGTTCCAGTGGCCATGAAGGCGGCTGAAGCTGGTGCTGTGAAACACTTAGAGCTTGGTCAAACATCAAAGTCACCTACTGCATCTGGGGCCATTGCCATTCTTCTTGACTTTTATCTTGCCAGTCGGCTTTGACAGCTCTGGAAGAGTAAGGCTGACAATTTTGTACAGCTCTGTCTCACTTAAATCCAATTCGCACATGAGTCAATAGAGCCATTGGTCCTCTTCAAAAATGAAGGACCAACAACAACACCTTCAAAGTCTTGAGAATGGAAGAAAAGTAGATTTCTGTCCTTGGCATCAAAAGGCAGCCTGGAAACCACCAAAGTGCTAAAAGCTACTTCAGGAAATCCACTTATGGGGAAAAAAAGTTTCCTTGAAAAGGCAGCCAACATTCCTAGTGAAAGAAGGCATTGAATTGGGAATCAGAGTCAGTGACACAAAATCTGGGTCCATTTCTTTTCTTGGTTTGGCCAACGCTATAACACAGAATGCTGAACAAGTCACTCAAACGCTCTGTAGAATAAAAGGAACGGTTTACCTAATAGGCAGTGCGGGGGCTTACAATATATTGATCCTGTGAAAGAACTGGCTCATTCTTTAGGCTAATGTTATGTCTTCTCAACGGCCACCACTTAGGTCATTAATATTTAGCCCCCTAGGACAGTGGTTCTCAAACACTGTCTCTGTGGTTGTCTGAAAAGCACTATTTCTTCAGGGAAAAAGACCACTGAATTCTCAGCCCGACACAACACTTATTCTGCTTCTCAACAAGAATCCTGACCTAAAATAATAGGAAAATAACCACTACTTTTGATGAAATATGAATTAAATAATTAATTCATGACAAAGAAGATATTGTTGTTTTGTAAATCTCCTCACCTCCTCACACTTAGATAACAAAAATAGTCTACTAACCGTGCTGTTTGATGAGTCTCTTGTCTCTCCAGTATTGCATACAGCTGCCAGGTTAATTTCCTTTTAACATTACTTTCATTGCATCACTGCCCCCACTAGACAATCTACCATATCTCCCTAGCCCTTACTGTCTTGAATAGAAAACTCCTTTGCCTGTTTTTCAAGGCTCACTATAATCTAGATTCCCTCCTGACATCTAGAAGTTAAGGATTAGGAGTCAGGAGAAATGGGTTGTAGAGCCAGTGGTCACCCATTCATTGAGTGTCCAAAAGCAGGTCACTTTATTTCTCCAGACCTCAGTTTCCTCATATGTCAAATGAGAGGAATTAAGTCGAAGGGAAACTCTACAACTCTCTGATTCTCTGACTTAAAAAAAACTCAATTTCCCAGAATCCCCTCATACTCACCATATCTTTGGAGAAGGTAGCATGATGTGATGAAAAGTGTGCTTGCTTGAGAATAAAGAGGACCTAGGTTTGAATCCTGGTTCTTCCACTTCTCTTTGTGTGACATTGGGTAAATCATTTGACTCTTTTGGACCTCAATTTCCTCATCTGTAAAATGAGAATGATGTCAGAGTTTCCTTCCAGCTCTTCATCTATAAGGGTTTTGGTCAAACTATTCTCTTTCCTGCTGCACAAATACCCCAGGCTTATGCCTACAATCACAAATACCCAACACATATTTATTTATTTATTTTTTTATTTACATATTTAAATTTATTTATTTAACATATTTGGTTTTCAGCATTGATTTTCACAGCAGTTTGAATTACAAATTTTCTCCCCATTTCTACCCTCCCCCCACTCCAAGATGGCTTATATTCTGGTTGCCCTGTTCCCCAGTCAGCCCTCCCCTCTATCACCCCCCTCCCCTCTCATCCCCTTTTCCCTTCCTTTCTTGTAGGGCAAGATAAATTTCTACGCCCCATTGCCTGTGTATCTTATTTTTTAGTTGCATACAAAAAGTTTTTTTGTTTTTGAACATCTGATTTTAAAACTTTGAGTTCCAAATTCTCTTCCCTCTTCCCTTCCCACCCACCCTCCCTAAGAAGCCGAGCAATTCAACCTAAGCCACACATGTATTATTATGTATAACCCTTCCACAGTACTCATGTTGTGAAAGGCTAACTACATTTTGCTCCTTCCCAACCCATCCCGCTTTATTGAATTTTCTCCCTTGACCCTGTCCCCTTTCCAAAGTGTTTGTTTTGATTACCTCCACCCCCATCTGCCCTCCCCTCCATCATCCCCCCGCCTTTTATTTTTTTTTTATCTTCCTCCCTCTTCTTTCCTGTGGGGTAAGATACCCAACTGAGTATGTATGGTATTCCCCCTCAGGCCAAATCTGATGAGAGCAAGGTTCACTCATTCCCCCCTCACCTGCCCTCTCCCCTCCTCCCATAGAAGTGCTTCCTCTTGCCACCTTTATGCAAGATAATCCACCCCGTTCTATCTCTCCCTATCTCCCTCTCTCAGTATGTTGCTCTCACATCCCTTAATTTCATTTTATTTCTTTTAGATATCTTCCCTTCATCTTCAACTCACCCTGTCCCTGCTCTCTCTCTTTTACATATATATATATATATATATATATATATATATATATATATATATATGTAAACACATATATATATATACACATACATACACATACATACACATACACATAGATATATACATACATACACATTCACTTATATATATACATAAACATATATATATATATATATATATATATATATATATGCATATTCCCTTCAACTACCCTAATACTGAGGTCTCATGAATCATACTCATCATCTTTCCATGTAGGAATGTAAACAAAACAGTTCAACTTTAGTAAGTCCATTGCAATTTCCGTTTCTTGATTACCTTTTCATGCTTCTCTTGATTCTTGTGTTTGAAAGTCAAATTTTCTATTCAGTTCTGGTCTTTTCACTGAGAAAGCTTGAAAGTCCTCTATTTTATTGAAACTCCATATTTTGCCTTGGAACATGATACTCAGTTTTGCTGGGTAGGTGATTCTAGGTTTTAATCCTAGCTCCATTGACCTCCGGAATATCGCATTCCAAGCCCTTCGATCTCTTAATGTAGAAGCTGCCAGATCTTGGGTTATTCTGATTGGGTTTCCACAATACTCAAATTGTTTCTTTCTGGCTGCTTGCAGTATTTTCTCCTTGATCTGGGAGCTCTGGAATTTGGCAACAATATTCCTAGGAGATTTCTTTTTGGGATCTATTTGAGGAGGCGATCGATGGATTCTTTCAATTTCTATTTTGCCCTGTGGCTCTAGAATATCAGGGCAGTTCTCCTTGATAATTTCTTGAAAGATGGTATCTAGGCTCTTTTTTTGATCATGGCTTTCAGGTAGTCCAACAATTTTTAAATTATCCCTCCTGGATCTATTTTCCAGGTCAGTGGTTTTTCCAAGGAGATATTTCACATTGTCTTCCATTTTTTCATTCCTTTGGTTCTGTTTTATAATATCCTGATTTCTCATAAAGTCACTAGCTTCCACTTGCTCCAATCTAATTTTAAAGTAGTATTTTCTTCAGTGGTCTTTTGGACCTCCTTTTCCATTTGGCTAATTCTGCCTTTCAAGGCATTCTTCTCCTCATTGGCTTTTTGGAGCTCTTTTGCCATTTGAGTTAGTCTGTTTTTTAAGGTGTTGTTTTCTTCAGTGTATTTTCAGTATTTTTGGGGGTCTCCTTTAGCAAGTCATTGACTTGTTTTCATGGTTTTCTCGCATCCTTCTCATTTCTCTTCCCAATTTTTCCTCTACTTCTCTAACTTGCTTTTCCAAATCCTTTTTGAGTTCTTCTATGGCCTGGGGCCAGTTCATGTTTTTCTTGGAGGCTTTTGTTGTAGGCTCTATGACTTTGTTGTCTTCTTTAGGCTGTATGTTTTGGTCTTCTTTGTCACCAAAAAAAGAATCCAAAGTCTGAGACTGAATCTGGGCACTTTTTCGCTGCCTGGCCATATTCCCAACCAAGTAACTTGACCCTTGAGTTTTTCAGTGGGGTATGACTGCTTGTAGATTACAGATTTCTATGTTCCACGTTTGGGGGGGAGGTGCCAGCTCTGTCAGACCCACACTACTCCTTCCCCAAGAACCCCCAGTCCAGGCTGGGCTTAGATCTTCAGCAGGCTGTTGCACTCCTGCTCTGATCCGCCACTTAATTCCTCCTACCAGATGGGCCTGGAGCCGGAAGTAACAACAGCTGTAGCTGCCCCACCTCCGCTGCCCCCGGGGCTGGAAGCCGAACCGCAAACTCCTTCCACTCCTGCAGCTTTTCCCACTAACCTTCTCTGCAGTCTTTGGTGTTTGTGGGTCGAGGGGTCTGGTAACTGCCGCAGCTCACATATTCAGGGTGCTAGGGCCCCCTCCGCCCAGCTTCTGTTCTGGATGGTCCACGCCGCTCAGGCTGGGCTCTGCTCCACTCCGTTCCCAGCTCCCAGCTCCCAGCTCCGTGTGGAATAGACCTCACCCAGAGACCATCCAGGCTGTCCTGGGCTGGAGCCCTGCTTCCCTCTGCTGTTCTGTGGGTTCTGCCGTTCTAGAATTGGTTCAGAGCCATTTTTATAGGTTTTTGGAGGGACTCGGGTACGGAGCTCACTCTAGTCCATGCTTACCAGCCCCAACACATATTTATTAAGCATCTACCACGGGCAAGGGGCTGTGCTGATATTTTTTTCTCCTTCTCCTGAAATGTTATTCCTCTTCCATATAGACTCTCTTCTCCAAAGCTCCCTAACTTTCAAGGATAAGCTCAAATATGATCTTCCCTTACCATGATAGACATCATTCATCTGCCTCTCATCTTAATCATGGAACTTTAGAATCAGAGAAGAGCTCTACAAAATCCCCAACAAGTGATCACCCTATGATTACTTCACTCTGTTTGAAGATCTGGCACATAGTACATGCTTAAGAAATAGCTGACTGATAGCCGACTGTAGCCAGAATGGCCTTTGTTTTCTTTGAATGACTCAGCTTACCTCATTGAGCCTCTGGACACTGTGGCTTGCTCTTCCGGGGCAGGAGGCCCGGGGAGCATGCCGGGAAGCAGACAACTTCCTGTGTGATGAGTCATGGGGCTGGCTGAGGGGAGGTGTTAGCTCCAGAACCTGGTCTACCCTAGGGAGAGGAGCCAACTCAAGAACCAATCAGCCCTGGTCATTTGGGCGGAGCTTGATGATGTCAAAGACCCTATAAGAGGGGAGAGGACAGCTTGAAGAGTCTTCTTTTCCTTTTCCGGTTGGAGCCAGTGACAGTTACATCGTCAGTTACAGCGACCGTTACATCGTCAGTTACAGTTGCAGCTTCAGTTACAGACACAGACACAGCTGAGGCAGGAGCTGCCAGTAGCAGAGCTGATCTACGGGAGGAAGCTGAACAAAGACTTCAGTCCAGTGGGTAATCTTATTACCATAAAAGGGGGAAACATGATTTTGCTTTACGCAATCATGTTTCTCTGTAGCCTCCTGGTTACTCTTTCAAGGCGTACTTATTGGGCCTGGAAGATTATGATCAACATATCAAAATGGGGCTGCTGGTTCATGGGTTGGTTACTGTGGAGCCTAAATAAATGTTTTGATTCTTCTGCCTTCTACTTTGAGAGTTTCTTCTATCCGGCGATTCCGAACCTTTCAGACATGTTTATGATCCTCTTTGAGATTATAAACTCTGCCCTCCTGATACATTTGGCGTCACGAACAGGATCGCTAGGTATAAGATCTCTATTTAGAAGCAGAACAATTTCAGAGGAAGAGATGAATATCCCAGGATGGGAGGATCCATTTTATTCCTCCCTAGCAAAAGAATTGGCTAAAAAAGCTGGACCCTGTGAAAACTGGGAACCAAGGCTACGGAAAGGAGATCCTAGGGATTTGGAAAAGTATTTACGAGAAGTTGGGATTCAGTCAGGGGCATCACTATCTAGGCAAAGCTGGATAGTGTTATCAGCCTACCGGCTAGTATACGAAAGATTGAGATTAAGTGAAAGACATGGGGGCACTCCTACCCCACAGGAAGAAGAGGAATCTCAGATAGCAGGAGACCAAACTGACTCAAATGAGAACTTTTCTATTAATGTGGCTAAGAGCAACAGGAGACCAAAAAAGCCCAGAGTGCATTTCAACCCAGCCCAGAAAGAGCCTGACTGCCTGCTTCGTCCTAGCCATGGTGGCAGAGGAAGTGAGTGGGGAGAGAATGAGACAATGTTAGGGGCTGAGGCACAAAACACTACTGGGGTTCAGGATGTGCCTCACACAGAGAATAGGAGATGGTTAAATGATCAGACAAGGGCTCGACCCATACAAAGGAGGAAGACAGAAACCCGAGGTGAAGATTCAGTTACAAGGGAAATTCAGGAAGATTTCTCACCGCAAGAGGTCACAGATATTTTGAGTAGATTCAGCCAAAGAATAGGAGAACCATTGATATCTTGGATGGTAAGACTCAGTGATCAAGGGGCCGGTGGAATATCAGTAGATGGGACAGACTGCATGAGATTCATAGGTATCAGCCATGATCCTCTAGTTCAACAAGCTTTTAGGGAACATCATCAGCAAGGAGATGGTGATAGCAGGACTACTCTGTTGGCATTAGCCGCTGTGGGATGCAATAAGAGATATGCTACTGATTCTATGTGGCCCACTGAGCACAGACCCTGGTATTCACTTAGAGATTGTATCATGAGACTAAAGGAGGAGGTAATGAAGACTGCCATTATGACAGGAACTGCAGACAAATATTACAATGATTCAATGGAACTGCCTCATAGGAATTTAATAATTAGGACAGCTCCCCCTGCTTATAAACAACTAATTTTGAATTTATTACTTGGAGAAGTAGGGAGCCGTCTTACAACAGTGATAAATAAGATTTTACAGTTATATGACTTAGGTGACTGGGGAGGGGATAGATCTCCTCGAGAGAGAAGGGTGAATAACCAGCAAACTTGGCGCCAAAGGAGAGTAACAAGGAAAGAAATGTTTACTGCTTTATTGAGAGCAGGAGTAGGTTTTGAAATGATAGATGGAATTCCAACCAATGAATTATACAGAATGTATAGAGGACTTGATAACACGAGAAATAGGGAAATAAGAACTGCTCCTGGAAGCCCACAAGCCACTCAGAGTGAAGGTGACCTTGTGTGATCAACGGATGAAAACTTGTACATCTGGGGAAAGGCTGGGAGGACAATCTTAGTCTATATCTAGGGTGGGATCCTCTTGGCGTCCTCATTATGTTCCTTTTGAAAAGAAACATTTCCCACCTGAGTTTGGCTCTGATGTTGGATCTTTGCATAACTGAAATCTCAACCAAACTTGAGATGATTTTATTTGAAGAATTATAGTCCATACTTGTCTATTCTTTTTGTCCTTTGTTTTGGCTAACCTTGTTGCTAGTTTTGTTTCCTTCAGGCTTAAGCACCCTGCACTTTCCGGTGACTGCCTAAGCATGTAGCATTCTTGGAATTCCTGCCAGCTCGTTAAAGAAATGACCTCTGGAATGGGACTTTTTGGGGGCAGGGACATCTCTACATCCAATTTCAGCATGAAGAAGCTATGGAAAATGAGACCTTCACCCCTCACCCCAAGATTTTGAGCCCCAATCGTTCAAGGGGGGTGGAAATGATGATAGTGTTCTGTTTACTTATTTTGTGTTATCCTTGCTGTGTTGTTTTATTGTTATGATATTATTGATCCTATGTAATGGATACAAGGATTTAGGGGTGGACATTTGAATTATTAATAATTATTTTGGGGATGATTGATTGAAGAGATTATCTTGCTGGGACCTAGGGGTGGATCACATTTGAATCGTAAACCAATATTTAGGAATGTCACCAAATGATATGTTTTAGTTTCCTTTGTAATTGGATCACAATGTATGTTCTAGGATACATGGCTGATTAGATTATGTATCCTATAACAAGGGGTGGAGTGTAGCCAGAATGGCCTTTGTTTTCTTTGAATGACTCAGCTTACCTCATTGAGCCTCTGGACACTGTGGCTTGCTCTTCCGGGGCAGGAGGCCCGGGGAGCATGCCGGGAAGCAGACAACTTCCTGTGTGATGAGTCATGGGGCTGGCTGAGGGGAGGTGTTAGCTCCAGAACCTGGTCTACCCTAGGGGGAGGAGCCAACTCAAGAACCAATCAGCCCTGGTCATTTGGGCGGAGCTTGATGATGTCAAAGACCCTATAAGAGGGGAGAGGACAGCTTGAAGAGTCTTCTTTTCCTTTTCTGGTTGGAGCCAGTGACAGTTACATCGTCAGTTACAGCGACCGTTACATCGTCAGTTACAGTTGCAGCTTCAGTTACAGACACAGACACAGCTGAGGCAGGAGCTGCCAGTAGCAGAGCTGATCTACGGGAGGAAGCTGAACAAAGACTTCAGTCCAGTGGGTAATCTTATTACCATAAAAGGGGGAAACATGATTTTGCTTTACGCAATCATGTTTCTCTGTAGCCTCCTGGTTACTCTTTCAAGGCGTACTTATTGGGCCTGGAAGATTATGATCAACATATCAAAATGGGGCTGCTGGTTCATGGGTTGGTTACTGTGGAGCCTAAATAAATGTTTTGATTCTTCTGCCTTCTACTTTGAGAGTTTCTTCTATCCGGCGATTCCGAACCTTTCAGACATGTTTATGATCCTCTTTGAGATTATAAACTCTGCCCTCCTGATACACCGACTGATTGACTAATTTCAAATTACTTCCCTTCATTTAACTGTATCTTCTAGCCAAGCTGCCTACTCTCTATTCCTCAACCTCATGATTTTGTCCCCTATTTCTATGCTTTTCTATGAACTGTCCACCATCCCTGGAATATACCAGCTCTTCTCCACCTCTTAGAGTGGCTTCCTCCAAGACTTACCTTTTATTTCCTACAGCAATGAAGCCTTTTTTGATCCCCCTAGTTCATACTGTTTCTCTTTTCAGGTAGTCATGTTTATTTTTGTTTACATATTTTATTCTCCCAATAAATTATAAGCTCTTTAAGAGTAGAAGCTGTTTGTTTTGTTTTGTGATTCTATCACCCATGCTTAGTACATTGTCTTGCACATGCTATTCAGTGCTTTCAGTCATGTCCGACTCTCCATGACCAGCTTTGGGGTTTGCCGTTTCCTTCTCTAGCTCATTTTACAGATGAGGAAACTGAGGCAAACAGGGTTAAGTGACTTGCCCAGGATCACACAGCTAGTATGTGTCTGAGGCCAGGTTTGAACTCAGGAAGAAAAGTCTTTCTGACTCCAGTCCCAGCATTCTTTCCACTGTGCCACCTAGCTGCCATCTTGCACATAGTAGGCACTTAATAAATACTTGTTCACTTCAATGCCTAACACTGTGTCTTGGACACAGTAGGTACTTAAAAATACTTGTTTCATTCAATTGGATTGGATCTGAGTGATGTGGTACTCAGTAACACCTTGGGTAGCCCATTCCATTCTTTATCAGTCTTACTGTAAGGGTATGTTTCCTTATGTTGAGCTGAAAGATGCCTTGCTGGAGCTTCTATCAATTATTACTAGTTTTGCTCACAGCAGAACAAGCTCAGCTTCTCCTCCTCTGAACTTCAAAGTCTCATAGTCTAACATATATAAAATGAACAGAAAACAATGCAAGACAATAAAACAGTGCACTAGATTGTGTCTTTTTCCTCCTAAAATGTAATTTTCTTTGTCAGCAGGCCACATCAGCCTAGACATGTTTATCCCTTATCTGATAAAGTTCTTCCTAGCATTTAGGGCTGGCAGATAGGAGAGATTCAATAAATACTTGGTGATTAATTACAGAATAACTCCTTATCCATCCACCAATGCCCCTCCCACATTACACTCTGAGAACCATTGTTTAAGTTGCAAAACTATAGCAAACCTCAATTTCTCACCTCAGAACATCTTAAACCTAGAAACTAAGATTGCCTCTGATAAACAGACCTGAGAAGAACCTTGTTTTAGAAAAACCAAGGTCATTCATTTCATCCTTGGCCATTACCAGTTGTCTTGACCTTTGTCTCACCACTGGACTTTGATGATTCAGAAGGAGAGAGTGAGACTGAGGACTTCGCATGCCTCTGCCTCTCTTAAACCCAGTTCACGTGGAAGTTGAGACATCACCCTCATGACATCATTGGTCCTCTTAGAGAACAAAGGATGAACAACAACAACCAATCAGTTGCCACCTTTACTCCCCTCTATTTTTCATCTTTCTCCTCTTCTCTTCACTCACACAGCTACCACACTAATTCAGTCATCACTTTCATGACATCATTGGTCCTCTTCAGGAATGAAGGATGAACAAAAACAGCAACACTAAGGCAAAACCCTTGAGAGACAAGGTCTTTGGTGAAAATTGCAATGATAATTGGGGAGAAATACTATTAAAATAAAATAAAATTGAACCCAGTTATTTGGTGGTTAATATGATATTCTCCAATATGGAAAGCTTTTAAACAATATCGTGGCCCATTCACAATCAACACCAAACAGAAGACAGAGGACTCCACTGGACATGAGATTTCATAGATGAGGGATTGCTCTAGCAATAGAGGTCATCCACTTTTCTGCAATTCATAATCTTAGAGAGTTGTTCAGAGCACTGAGAAGTTAAGTGACTTGCTCACAGTCACAAGGCACAGGTCAGGACTTGAACCCAGATCTTCTTGACACCTAGGTCAGTTCAAAATCCACTACGCTGAGCTGCCTCTAATCCATGGCTGCTTCTAGGAAATCTTGACAGATGAGGAGCTGGCTTTTCCATTTCTCAGACAAGGAATGCTTTTTCGAGGAAAAGCACATTGCATTCTGAACCTTTAAAAACTCCTACACCTAAACTATTTGGCATCCAACTTTGAAGACTGGCCATCTTTAAATGGGTAAGCTTTTTCAGTCCCTTTCCTTCCACTGAAAGATGGAGACAGGGGACCAATTAAAAAAAATACCTGGGGTAACAAACACACAGTGAGGAGCTGAGAGAATATTCAGGCTGTGAAATTCTTATAACTGATTACCATGACAAAGGTTGGAACAACTTGGACGGGAAAAGGGACAAAAGAACCTTTGCAATTCTGGGATTGTATTTGTAATCTCTCTTTGCCAGAAAAAAAAGATACTGTACTGAATGACTGAAATACAATGGAAAAGGGAATCTGCTCTGATGGAGGGGAGGGGGACTAACAGGATCAGTGCATGTGCATACATGCACAGGGTATTGTGTGTACATGCATGCATGTACGTATATCCTACATAATATAGTAACTATGGATATGTATGCATTGGTTTATATATCTGTATTTGTGTGTGTAGATATAGTATGTATATATGCATGCACATACCGTGCAGAAGAGATTGAATTCTTGCCGTGAGTAGTGGCTTAAAATTATTGAAAGATAAGATGGGTTTAAAAACACACACAACATAAGTTGAATGCCAATTTGAGGTGGAGAGCATTTAGGGAAATGACTAGGCTGAGTAGTAGCATTTTCATGGTATGGAATGTGCCTCTTTAATTTGCTCACTTGAGTCTTGAGTCGAAGCGAGCACTTGTAACCCAGTAAGTACAGTGCTGTGAACATGATTAATAACATAGAGGTGAAGATCCCAGCTCACTGGGCTGTGCAATTTGGGGGTGTCACAGATGCAGGGGTTGCTGTGAGAGGTACTGACAATTTGGGCTCACAAGGGGTACAAATGAAGCAGGTGAGTGTGCCCGGTTTTTTGGGCCATCCCTTGGCCACCAAGATGAAACTTTGCAAATAATCCTGTTTTATTACAGTCTTCTTTCCTTTTGTTAGTTATTCTGCCGGAGACCCACAGGCCGTTGGAAGGGAGTGTGTTGTTTCAGGGAGCCCGGGATGGCACAAAGGAGTCCAGGTTTCTGTACAATCCCTGGAGCTGTCCCGCAAAGCCTTTCCTTTTGTTCAGAAAGAAAAGAAGAAAAACCAGGTTCTAGTCTATTGTCCTGCTGCAAACTGGGCTTTTAATTGGCATGTTGGCGTCTGTGTGTAAAAGGGGTTTGTGATGACAGTTCAGAAGTGAGGCATCATGGGGACAGAAGTGACTTCACCTCAGGGTTAATTCTGGTTTGAGGGGTGTGCGTGTGTGCGTGTGTGTGTGTGTGTGTGTGTGTGTGTGTAGCTTCTTCAGCTGTTCCTGGCTCTTAGGAAATGTGAGTGGTTCCTGTTAGCTGGGGAGCAGACAGCGCTGTTATTAGATTATAGGCCCACAGTTAATATGTTGCATTAACAGAATGCTTGGATGAATCGATCTTTCCCCCCACCCCACCCCCACCCCATTACTTTGCCCCTGATGAACATTAACAAAGCTGGAGTGTAAACCAAACCTTTCAGCCTGCTTTCTTTGGTTCCTCCATCCTGTAAGGTGCACCCATGAATAAATAAAAATGTCAGTGTATCAATCCCATTTACATTTACAAAGTGCCCCTCATGTAAATACCTGAGGACGGCACAGCGTAGACGGTTAGCATCAGGATAAAATCAATCAGAGGAGCTGAGTCATTAACGAAAGCACTTTGATGACTTTCATGACTAGATCAAGGTAATTCTTCTTCCAGTTAGTCTCCTGGTCCTCCATCCCTCTCCTGCCATCCCCCCCCAATACATAATAAGCAACTCTGTGCTTCAAATGGAAGAAACTACAAAACCACAGAATCTAGCGCTGAAAGAGACCTTGAGATGCTCTATACCATCACTCTCAATTTGGTAGATGGAGAAACTGAGGCCCAGAGACAGGATGTAGGTCTCCCAAGATCATACAACATACAAGTAGCAGGACATAAGATTCAAACCCAGGTTCTTTGACTAGACTACACTGCACCGAATCAATATGAATTTTTGTTTACCACAACTCCTTTAGGCTCACCCCCAATTCTTCCAGTTATACCAGGGCCTTTCACAGTAATGTTACATTAATGAGACCTAGATTCCCTATGATGCTTCGCTTCCAAACTTGAGATAAGGATGGACCATATGAAAACATGTGAATGGGGAAGAGGAGTCCTCAAATGGGAGCAATGGACTCAGATTACAATGCCATTATTGCTTTCATTCTGACCCATCCCTTTGCTAAGCATAAATAACCATGGCACTACACTCTCCAAGACTGATTGGGTTGATGGTATTTGGGCAAAATGGTTGTTTCAGAAAGGATGCAACTGGTAAGTAATTTAATTTCTGTGTAATGGGTCTCTCTGGCTCGTTCTTCTAAAACCAGGCCACTCAGGGATCAAGGGGTTCTCCCAAGGGGTTGGGGGAATCTCTTCTCTAATGCTATCATCTCAAGCCCATATTCCCAATGCATTTATCTCCACTTGTTAACTGACAATGACTAGGGCCCCAGTTCCATTTAACCAATTAATGTCAGCTAACTTTTACAAAGGAATATTTACATCAAAGATATCATCAGTACAAAAGCACAAACATTTCTCATCAATACCTTGGAGGGAAACAATCTCGGGGGAGAGTAGGCTCAGACTGAATGAAATTTCTATATGATCTCGGACTCAAATGGTTCACATTTGAATGGAGCATCAATGCCAGATGAGTCCTTATCTCAGTTACGGCAGCATCAGGTCCTAAACGTGAAAGTTGCTCGCATCAATTAATATCGACTGACTGACATAGCCACTAAACCTTGTATAAACTAAACTCCAGGACTCCTAGACCTTGGGTGGCTCATTCTCTGTTTCCCTTTCACAGCTCACAAAATGGTATGATGAAAGAACAGATGCCTAGGCTGAGAACTCAGTTCTATAGTCACTCAGCCACATGTTAGACTTGGATAGGGAAAGCCCAAGGTCTCTCCTTGCACAGCATTGTCTCTTACCAGAATTCCACCAGACCAGAAGTCAAACCAATAGACAGGGACTAGGTTGAACAGTGTGGTCCCAGTGAATGCAAACCTAGTTCTGGCTACATAGCCACAACTAATCAAAGAGGTTCTTTATCATTGTGGTGAGCGGCCCAGAGCAGGTACAGAATGTCCACCACTTCCATGGCACGTCATCATGACTCTCTCAGGAGCACACTCCCCAGACTCTACCATGTGGGGAACTGCATCAGTAGCACTCTGTGCCTGTTCGTTGGGACTGGGGCATAGTGTCCCTGGTACATCTGCGTTCCAGAACTTTCAGTAACAACTTCTGTATTGTAAAAATAAGGGAGAAAATGCTCTCCACATCCAGAGAAAGAACTATGGAGTCTGAATGCAGATCGAAGTATACTATTTTCTCCCTCTATTTTGTTTTTTGTTTTTTCTTTCTTGTGGCTTTTCCCTTTTGTTTTGATTCTTCTTTCACAACATGACTAATGTGGAAATATGTTTAATATGATTGTACGTGTACAGCCTATACCAGATTGTGTGCTGTCTTGGGGAGGGGGGAATGGGAAGGAGGGGAGAAAATTTAGAGCTCAAAATCTTATAAAAGTGAATGTTGAAAACTAATAATAAATTAATTAATTAATTTTTCAAAAAAGAAAGACTAAAGGATATCAACAACCTCTTCGTGACAAGCTGTTTGCTTAAATAAGGCACCTAACTTCCAAGTTACCTTATTATCATAGGATGTAGGATGTATTTTAGGGGAAATAATCTTCCCTAATAAACCGTAATGCCCTTTTAGTCTGGAAATGCCATATAAAGAGCAATTCTGGCAGATTGCTTATCGCTATCATTTAGTAATAACTATCACCATCACCATCATCATCATCGTTCTCTTACTGTCTAGATCTGTTATTTCATGGCCACCTCAATGAGGAAACTTCTCTCTACTAACAGATTAGCAATTGTTTTGTAACTGATATAGTCTAGGGCACCAAGAGGTTAAGAGATTTGCCCACAATCATAAACAAAGTACAGTCATCCCTTCCATATTGCAGAGATTAGGAATGCGGTGCCCCCATGATCTGGAACATCCATGTAAACTTTTCTGGCCCTCCCTTCATAGCAGAGAAGAAATCTGAATTATTATGGTATTACAAGATAAAATATGTTGATATCATACAATACTGTACACATATTTTATGCATTTCTGAGTCTCTAAACTTTTTCAGTATCATCTGTTGGCCTTCTCATGTCATCTGTGGTTTCCTCAAAGCTCCCCAAAGTTTCCCATTTAATTTCTTATGCCAACCCGTGATATAACCAAACTGTGATGGGGAAAATCACCATGTGGAAGGGATAACTGTAAATACATGTTAAAGGCAAAACTTAATCCAGGTCGATTTGACTCCAAGGCCAACTCTCTCTACTCTGTGTCTAATTGGCCTCTCTGATAACAATAACATTAACCACACAAATAAGCTTTATGTAATACTTTAAAGTTTGCAAAGTCTTGTACATACATTATCTCACTGGATGAGTCTTATAACCACCTGAATATACAATGGTTATTTCAAATAATGGTGCAGCTATTTTGAATAATATATAGTTTAGCATCTTTCCATCCAAAAAGTTCAACGTGATATAAATTGAGGTCATTTTTTTCTAAGCTGTCCTTTCAATTCAATTCAATCTAAAAAAAAAAACAGTAGCAACTAGAGAGCCAGTGACAGAACCACTTGCCTTTAACATATACTAGATGTGTTACTTTGGGCAAGTAATTAAATCTCTCAGTGCCTCAGGCAACTCTCTTAGACTAGAAATTGCAGACTATATGCTGCTAAGGTTCATTAGCAAAGGGACTTGTTCTGCTTGGCCCAGGAGGGGAGGACTTGGAGCAATGGGCAGTAATTGCAGAGAGACAGATTTAGATTGATAAAAGGAAAATCCTCCTATTAGAGTATCCAAGAGTATAAGGTGATTGCTGAAATCTTGAGAAAAAAAGATGTCCAAAGAGTATAGAAAGAAAAAGAGAGGAGACCTGAGGACAAATACTGGAGAATGCCAACAATCAGGGGTCAAGAAGAGAAAGGAGACAGAGGAGGAGTTGTTAGAAAGGCAGGAGGAGGTCAGTCAAGAAAATGTGGCATCTCGGAAGCCAAGGGAAGAAAAACTGTTCCAAAGAAACTCTCACTTCCTTGTGCTGGACATTGAGTCTCTCTTTGTGCAGTTTATTGTTGTTCAGTCTTGTCTGATTCGCTGTGACCCCACTTGGAGTTTTCTTGGCAAAGATATTGGAATGGTTTGCCATTTCCTTCTCTAGCTCATTTTACAGATGAGGAAACTGAGGCAAACAGGGTTAAGTGACTTGCCCAGGATCACTCAGCTAGTAAGTGTCTGAGGCCAGATTTGAACTCAGGAAGATGAGTCTTTCTGACTCAAGGGCCAGCACACTGTGCCATCTAACTGCCCTATAATGCAGCTTAACATAGTCCTTTCTCAGGCTCATCTGCTACTTCCTCTTTAATTTCATGCTGTCTGAGTCCTGGACCCTCTTCTGTTTTCTCTATGAACTCTAACTTGGCAAGAAATAATATCAAAAGCTGGAGAGAAAGATTAAAGATAGAGAAAGACAGAGAGAGATGAAGAGAGACACAGAGACATATGGAGAGAGAGAGAGAGACAGAGACAGAGATAGAGAGAGAGAGAGAGAGAGAGAGACAGAGAGAGAGAGAGACAGAGAGAGAGAGACACACACAGAGAGAGAGCTGAGAAAAAGCTATTGAGAAAGAGGTAATTAGAGCATTGGTGAACTCTGAGGAAGCAGTTTCCTTGAACAGTAGGGATGGAAACTAGCCTGGAAGGGGCTGACAAGTGATGAGCAAATGAAGGCATTGGGTTTAACTATTGTTAAGTTAGTCCATGCAGGAGAAAACAGATGGGAGGGTTGCTGGATGGATTAGCAGGGTTAAAGTCTTTTTTAGGCTTAGAAAGACCTGAACATGTTTGTAGACAGATGGGAAGGAACTAGTAAAGAGAGAATGTTTGAAGATTCATGAGAGAGAGATAATTGCCAGAGTGAGATCCCAGAGGAGGCAGAAGGACAAGATGAGCCTTGTCCAGGAGAGGGCTAGCTCGTTGTATGAGACAAATGGAAAGGAACGTCAAGTGAATTAGCAATTAAAGGGTTCAGGGAGTTCCCATCAGATATCTTTGGTCTTTTCAGAGAAGTAGAAGGCTAGGTCATCTGTTATAAATCTGGGGGCTGGGGGTGCAGTCAGGGCCTTGAGCAGAAAGGAAAATATTCAGAACAGTTGATGTGAAAAATGGAACATAGAATATGGAATCAATATGTGTGGAATGAAAGGGCTGCTGAGCCCCAGTGAAGGCCCAGCAGAGGGTAAGCAGCATGCATGTGGAGTAGGTGAAATTGATTCAAGTTGGTAATTTTCTTCAGTGAAGCTCACGACCCTGGAGATGGTGGAAGCTACCCAATATTGAGGATTAGCAGGTTGGAAGTGGTGGAAAGATATTGCAACTACACCATATCGTCTCACAAATAAGATACAATCCTCAAAAAACATATGAAGTAGTAGAGGATTAAGAGATACAGATTTAATTGTGGATGTATAGATATCTATATCTACATATAACTCAGATACAGAACATGGTAGGCGTGACAAACAAAAACAATACCAGATCCTCAAAGTGTACCTGAGTCCTTTGTGTCAAGAAGACAATTAGGTGGTTCAGTGGATAAAGCATGAGACTTGGAGTCAGCAAGACTGAATTTGAATCTTGCCCCAGGTATTACTTGCTACATGGCCATGGATGAGTCACTTAACTGTTCTCAGCCTCATGAAGCTAGTAATAGCACCTACCTAAGAGGGGCTACTGTGAGGATCATATGAGCACTATATAAATGCTGGCTCTTAGGAGGAGGCAGTGACCTTGGTTACCAGGGTTTCAATTAAGTTACCATTCCGTGGGGTTGGTGTAGGAAACAGAATATATGATATGGAAGCAATATGGGTGATGTGGATAAAAATGTAGCTAGAGTGGCCAAGATACTTCATTTCTCAAGGCTTTTTGATAATCTGTAAATAGGGTGTGGGAATAGATCTGTGTTTCTCCCGGTTTGCTACTGTGAAAATTTGGATTTTGTGTCATTGTAGGTAAAAGATAATTTATAAATAATTTTGTTTTATATGTATATATATATATATATACATATATATATATTTATTACTTACTTGCCCAACATGTATAATATGGTGAGTCTAATGTTCACAAAATAAAGGAAACTTGCCTGTTACATAAACATGGTATCCTCAAAACACATCTGACCTTGAACTTGTGAAGAACTCAGCAAAAATATCTTTTTGTTGAAGAGAAACTGAGCATGTACTTGGTCTCCCTACTTTCCTATAGTTTTGCCACCCTAAACATTCAATGTGATGTGATTCCTCACAGCAAAGAATACTGTGCCATGAGCAAAAAAAGGTTTCAGAATCACTGGATTAGATGATTTTTATATTCTCTTCCAGCTCTAACAATCTGTGATTCTATGATTTTTCACATATGAGAACGGTCCCAATGAATGAAATTTCCCCTGTGGGTAAAGGTTTATCTCAATAGCTTGGATACCCTCTTGTTCATTCACAAAGGCATACATTTATAAGAAGACTGGCAGGGGTCAGTGGTCTAGCCTTCGGCCATAAAAGAGAGCAAAGCTAATGGGTCCATGCAGGGACTAAATCCAAGATATTAGTCTCCACTGGACCAGCAATCATGGCACAAATGGCTTCACAGTTAGAAATCTTGCTGGGTGTAAACCATGATTGTCCTATCTGTTTCACCTGGGGGCCCCTGGAAGCCTGTACGTCCCTATACAACGGACACACAGAAACCCTTGAAGAAAGACCCCAAGTGCTTTCAGGCTGCTCTTCTACTTATGTATGTGTCATATAAGTATCTTTATCAGAACCATCTTGGAACCAAGTTTTGGGAATGCTACAGAATGGGGTGATAAGATATGAAGTTGACATGTGCCTCCCTAAGAGTTGTACAGGCTTAAGGAAGGTCAGCTTCAAGGTCAGTAATAAAAATAATCACCTAGAGCAGGATTTCTTTATCTGGGACCCATAAACTTTAAGTGTGTGCGTGTGTGTGTGTGTGTGTGTGTGTGTGTGTACACGGTTATCCCTTCCACATTTTGAACATTAGGGGCATGACACCCCCACAATCTAGAAAATCCATGTAAAATTTTTTGGCCTTCCCTCTGTTCCAAAGAAGTCTGATTTTTTTCTTTTTTTTTTGTTGGGTGTTGATACTACGTTATTGTAAAATTCGGGTTAAGTATTTGGTCACAGGCTCTGTGTCATCTGCTGGCCTTTGAGTGTCATCTGTGGCTTCTGCAAAACTCCCCCAAAATACCCATTTAATTTCTTATGCTGACCTGCGATATACTGAAACCGCTGTGGGAAAAGTCACACCCTAGAAGGAATAACCGTATATAAAAAATACTATTTCATTATAACTCTTTCATGGCTTTCCTTTGCAATCTTAGGTATTTTTTGTACATTGAAATATCATACTAAGAAGGGGCCTTTAGACTTCACTAGACTGCCAAAGGGGTCCATGACATATACTCCTACTCTAGAGGTTGCCAGGTCATTTCATAAAAGGATCTAACTCCACCTTCCTTAACCAGGATTCATTGGGTTCATTAGTAGTTCCCTAATAGGCAAGCCATGCTTGAACCGTGCTGCTCTCCATCACTTCATGTGTAAGTCACAACATCTCAAGCATTAACTGCACCAGTTGCTAGAGTTTTACCATTCCTGGCCACTCATTCTCTGAGTTATACATACATCAAGCAGGGGAAGGAAAGTTTGGCAGTGAAACAGGAGAAATCTGCAAGACTTCGTTCCATTTTCTTAAGGAGCCAGGAAGAGAAAATCCACAAAAGTGGTGGAGAAAAACTGAAGCAGATGCATGGAATATTGTTTTTGTATGTGTTCCTAAATAAGGTAATTTGAGAGCCACATAAAGGCAATTGGCAAAAAGGGAAAGATACATTTTAAATGGATTCTCGAATGAGTCAAAACAAACAGGAGGCAAACAGTGGTGTCCTCTCATCTGTTCCTATACTTCCCTGTCTGGCATAATCTCATGCTACTGTATGTTAAAAAAAAGAGTTAAATTAAATTAAAAGAAAACCAAAACCTTGGTTGATATTCCACACTGTGTAACTAAAACTTTACATTCAGATATCACTCCAAATTGATGAAGAGGCAATCAGTTCCAAACTCACCCTCCATGACTCCCTAGCCTTTTTTCTGTCTATCTTCCTTCTATTTCTGCTCTTGATACAGCCATTCAACTTTCTTCCTTCCCATACTTCAAGCCCCAGAGATCCCCTCATGAATATCCCATCTTTCCTACTATTCCCATGTGTTATTCCTGCATTGACTATCTCCCTCCTGGGTTTGTCTATCATGGTTTATAACAACTTTCTTTTCTTGTTCTACTAATTCCCTTTCATTCCTACCTGTTCCCTCCTCCCTGTGCCTCTCCCTACATTCTATCTTGCTCTTCCCCCAGCCCCCATTCCCACCCCCTTTCCTTAAGGGCAAAAAGGTTAGTAACAGTCTTAGCTCAGCTGTGAGCACTTTAGGAAGCTTCTCATGGCCCATCCTTTGCTTTGGTGAGGGGGGCAGGCTGGCACCAGCCCAAATGCATGTTTAAATAATGGGCATGCCAGTGCCAGAAAATTAAAACACAGCGTGGAATTGCTGAATTCACAATTTTATTGTCAATGATTGCCTGGTGGCTCTGCTTATCAAGGAAATCGTCACAGCTTCTTCCATTTTCCACGACTTGGTTATTGTTCGGTTAATTCTAGCAGTAAACTTCATCAGGAAAAACAGCCAAAAAAAATTCCTTAGTGACATTTCATATGTTACCATATGAGGTAAATTTGCAAGAGTCAGGTTTGCTTAGTGGTTAGAGAACTAGTCCTTGGAGCCCGGTAGATCTCTGACACATACTAGTTGGGTGACCCTGAGCAAGTCACTTAATTTAACAATTAACACTTACCGCTTAACCGTGTCTTAGAGTCTAGACCAGTGGAATCAAACTCAGATAGAAATGGGACTACTCAAGTGTATGTAAGGATCTCTTTTGGTCCCATATTGACTTGGAAAACCAGATACTAACATTATCTATATTTTGTTGTATTTTTATTTATTTTGTTAAATATTTCCCAATTACATTTTAATCTGGTTGGGGCACACTAAGAAGTGTTGTAGGCCTGCTGTAGACAATTCTCTTAGACTATGGGCTGTAGAGAATGTGCTGACCTGCTTTGGTAGAGAGAATTTTCTAAACTGAGTTTCTTCTACCAAGGACATCAGAGGTTTGGTTCCCAGTGGAACAGACATTGGATTTGAAGGCAGCAGGCCTGTGTTCAAACCTTGGACTTGCTTCTTCTTAGCTGGGTGACTTCTGTCAGTCATGTTTCCTTTCTGGGATCCAATTTCCTTACCCATAAAGTAAAGGAGTCGGATTAAATGACTTTTGGGTCATTTCAAGTTCTAATTCTATCATCCCATGAATAGTTTTAGTCTATCTTAGAGCTGGAAGGAGACCTAAGAGATTATTTAGTTTGACCCTTTCAGGAAAATGAGGCTGAGAAGTGAAGGACTAGTTGGGGGAAATAGCTAGTTAGTAGCAGAATTAAAACTTGAACCCAAATCCAGTGTTCCTGATAATAATAGCAGCTAGCATTTTAAGGTTTGCGAAGCACTTTACAAATATCAGCAACCATGTGAGGAGTGTATTATCCTCATTTTCATGACTAAACTGAGACAGACAAAAGCTTAAGTGACTTGCCCAGGATGACTCAGCTAGTAAGTGTTCAAGGCTGGATTATGAACTCAGGTCCTTCAGACTTTAGGTTCAGAGTTCTATCCACTGAACCATCTAGCCACCTCTTACTTCTACTCAGTTGGTACCTAGCAGCCTGGGCCAGGAAGACTCATCTTCCTGAGTTCAGATATGTCCTCAGATGCTTACTAGGTGTGTGACCCTGGGCAAATTACTTAACCCTCTTTGCATCAGTTTCCTCATCTGTCAAATGAGCTGGAGAAGGAAATGGCAAACCACTCTAGTTTCTTTGCTAAGAAAACTCCAAATGGGGTCACAAAGAATGGGACACGATTGAAATGACTGAACAAAAACATCTTGATGATTGGTTCATTTCTTTTCCAAAGTTACCCATTCAAGAAAGTCATATCCTTTGATCACATTTCACAGGTGCTTATTGTTGCCTGCATTAAGTCTGTTAGTCCAAAAAGACTTGAGATATTTATGCCTGTTCCGTAGGGATCACTTGTATAATCTCATTGTGCTATGTTTCGAGGTGCTCTGGAGAGAAAGGTTAATATGCAGATGTCTAAAACCTGTCTCAAGGGATTGGCTGTGGGATTGGTGGCCTGCTTCTGAGCACCTCTCAGTCAGGAGTGAATAAAGGTTTTCTCTTGAGCAGTTAATGGAAAATAATAACCCTCTGCTAAGATAGCGACCTTATCCTGGGAACAAGGGCTTAACATTTATGGGCTTGTCTATAAGGCAAAAGGGCATATCCTTTTCAAGATAGAGGGCAAATATTTTAATTTTCAATTCACAACTGGGGGAAACTGAGGCATGGTTAAATGAAATGACTTGGCCAAAGCCATAGAATGACTCTGGAGTTAGAAGTTTGCCTGCTAGCAAAGCAGGGAAACCAGCAAACATGTCAAAAACGCTGCTCAAAATTCTTAGTCATAAGCCAAGTGAGATCTGAACTCTCTTCTGCCCACTACTACCAGAAGTGGACTATTACTAAATCAGTGGTGTCAACCACTGTCACAAAGATCCCTGCGGGCACATAATGACTTTGAGTACCACATATCAATTAATGTAAATACCTTCTATGTGCCAGGCACTGTGTTAAGCATTGGGAATGCAGAAAAAGGCAAAAGTTTCTGCCTTCAAGGAGCTCACTGTCTAATAGGGGAGATAGCATATAAATACGTACAAACAAGATACACCCAGGATAAACGGAAAATGATCAACGGAGAGAAGGCATTAGCGTTAAGGGAGATCAGGAAAGGTTCTAGCAGAAAGTGAGACTTTAGCTGAGACTTGAAGGAAGCCTGGGACACCAGGATGCAGAGATGAGGAAGGAGAGAGTTCCAGGCATGGAATTCAGTCAATGAAAACACCTCGAGTTGGGAGGTGCAGTATTTGGTATAAGGAAGAGTAAGGAAGCTGGTGGCACTGGATTGCATTGTGTAGGGGTGCTTAGGGGAGAAAGGGATATAAGATATAAAAAGACTGGAGAGGTGTATTGGCAGAGAGGGGGTAGGGCTTTGAACACCCAAAAGAGGATTTCCTATTTGATCCAGGTGGTAAAAGTGAACCACAGAAGCTGTTAGAATTGGGGATGGGGGATGATATACTTAGGCCTGGGCTTTAGGAAGATCACTTTGACAGCTGAGTGGAGAATGACTGGACTGAAAAGATTTCAGCAGGGAGACCAAACAGCAGGCAACAGTCCAAGTGTGAGGCAAGGTGATGAGTGTCTGAACCAGGTTGCAGGCAGTGTCAGAGGAGAGAAGGTGTTGGACATTAAGAACCATGCATTCAGAATTGTTAGGGGCCTTTGACTTTCTGCTGACCTCCAGAGAGGTGAAAAACTACTTTGCCCAAGGGTTCATGTAATTAGTAAGCATTAGTCTTGGGGGTTTGTACCCAACTCCTCTGCCTCTAATTCCAACATTCTGGAGCTCTTTGAGTCAAAGATAGTCATTCTAGGTGGTGGTTTACCTTGGAAGTCTTATCAACCCCATCTCAAAATGGTATTTTTAAATGTATAAAATGAAATATATAGGATTACAAAGGAAACCAAATATATTGAAATGAAGATAATTTTTCCCCATCCAAGATCATAGACATCCTGGGGGTTGGTGAACCCAAGTTAAGAACCATCCCTCTAGGTTAAGTGCTATGTCTTACAGAAAGCAGCATGTTCCTGTTGCTACTAGTGGCCTCTTTCTTATTAAATCAAGAAGCAGCATAGGCATAGTAGAACGAATGTTAAGATAGGAATCTGAGATCTTGGGTTTTAGACCTGACATTTCCTCTTTTTAGCTCAGTGATGTTTGGCAAATCACTTCACCTTTCTGTCAAGGAGGATAACCAGATTTGTTATTTGCTTCACATGAACGGTAGGGAGATTTTTGTTGGGGAAAACCATTAGAAGGCTATTGTGATCAGCCAGGAGAGAGGTGATAAGGCCCTGAACTAGAATGGTTGCTATGTTGATGGAGAAAAGGGGAAAACTGGGAGAGATTCTGTAGAGGCGGAAATAACAAGATTTGGGAATGAATTAAATATGTGAGATGAAGGCGAGGGAGGAGCTGGAAGATGACTCTGAGATGGTGAAATCAGATATGATACAATTCAATGAGCATTTATTAACCATCCGCTATGTGTCAGACATTATGGGAGGCTTTGGGAAAATATAGACAAATCAAAAACAGTCCTGGCCCTCATGAAACTGACATTCTACTCAATAACGTCTGGAAAGCTCCTTGGGACTGTCGCTATATAATTGTCAGTTGTTATAATTATGAAAGATTCAAGTTTCCTTGGAGATCAGTTTGACACCGTCGCCAATTAAGCATTTAAAAATGTCTGACCATTTTAAATCAATGCTGCCTTCCTAATGCTGACATTTATGTATTCCTCAAAGAAATAAAATGAGCTGCAACAGAAGAGTTCTGAGAGTTGTATGGTGCCCTCACAACCTGGAGGGAGAAACTGTATTGTATGTAGCACTCTATAGTAGAGAAGGTAAAAATAGAGGTTGGGCTCAAAAGCTTTTGGAAGGAGACCCCAGATAAAGCCCCCAAAGTCATGCGACCTCCAAAGTGTGTACAGGCACACCTTGTTTTATCGCACTTTTCCCTATTGCACTTTGCAGATATTGCATTTATTGTTGTTTTGTTTTGTTTTTACAAATTGGAAATTTGTAGCATCGAGCAAGTCTATGGGGGCCATTTCCTCAATTGCATGTGCTAACATCATGTCTCTGTGTCACATTTTGGTAATTATTACAATATTTCAAACTTCATTATTATTATATCTGTTATGGTGATCTGTGATCAGTGATCTTTGAAGTTACTATTGTATAGGGTACCACAAACCATGCTCATATAAGATGGCAAACTTAATAAATGTGTGTGTTCTGATGGACCAGCCATTGCCCAGTCTCTCTCCCTCTCCTTAGGTTTCCCTATCCCCTGAGATACAACAATATTGAAGGATATAACATAAACTTAGTTGATAAAACAGCAGCAGGGTTTGAGAGAATTTACTCCAATTTTGAAAGAAGTTTTATGGTGGGTAGAATTCTGTCGAACAGCGTCTTGTGCTACAGAGAAATCTTTCATGAAAGGAAGAGTCAATCGATGTGGCAAACTTCATTGTTGTCTTATTTTAAGAAATTGCTACCTTCAGCAACCACTACCCTGATCAGTCAGCAGCCATCAACATTGAGGCAAAACCCTCCACCAGAAAAAAAGGTTACAACTCACTGAAGGCTCAGGTTAGCTTTTTTATTTTTTTCAATAATAGCTATTTAGCAAATATTTAGCAAAATAAAATATCTTTAATTAAGGTATGTGCATTTTTAGACATAATACTGTTGCACACTACAGTATGGTGTAAATATAACTTTTATATGCACTGGGAAACCAAAAAATTCATGTGATTTGCTTTATTGCAAAATTTGCTTTATTGGGGTGGTCTGGAATCAAACCCACAATATTTCCACAATCTCTTCACTGTAATATCACCCAAAAAAGGTCTCCTTCAAGTACTTAAGAGTCCAGAGAGAAATACACTGGCATTTGCTCCATGAAAGTAGCAATGGGTTCTTTGTTTCCCAATTTAAAGCAATTCTGACACAAAAATACCCAATTACTACATTTAAATAACAATGCCAGGTCTGCCAGAAACTCACAGAAAACAAGGAAATCAACACTTAAGGCTGAAAATCTGGAGCTGACATGGTGACCTCACTTCATACTGTTATGCCAACAAATAAGCAAAAGAAAGAGTTAGGACTCACATTTGGCAAGCTAGAGTTTGGGAGGGCTGACTGGGAGATTCATGGCTGGGAGAGGCTGTCCGAATTTTTGCTCTGCTTTAATGAAATATTTGGGAGCTCAGTTCCTTTGTTTTCTTTTAGGGAAAGGGGTGTATTTTATTTTTAAAAAAAATGACAATTTGAGTGGTTGAGTCCAAGAGAAGTGAATACACCATATGGTCTATTGTGGAATAAGTAATTACAGACTTATTAAAAATACATGTTAATTTTACTCACTGACACTATGTGATAATGGTTTCCTCAGGACTGAATCTATTTTGCCTGTATTGTCTGTTTCCAGCTCAGAAACCTCTATGCCTGACCATGGGAATAGATAAAATGGAGCTGACTCAATTGACCTTAGGTGATTAAAGCAATTTAAGATTGTTTTCCTGCTATCGTTCCATAGCTGGGCATGTGGTGAGGTGGAAAGAGAGCTAGACGTGGAAACAGGGTACTCAGGTTTAAGTCTGGACTCAGTCATTTACCACCAATGTGACCTTGGGCAACTGACTTAACCTTGCTGAGACTCATTATCCTGATCTGTAAAATGAAGGGTTGATCTATTAGCAAAGGTGTCAAACACATGACCTGGGTTATACCGGCAGAACCAGATTAAAATGGGATTTAGGAGGATTTAACAAAATGAACAAAAATACTGTAGAACATAGATGTGAATTTGTGGTTTTCTAAGTCAGTGTGCAATGTGCAGGGATCCTCAAGTGAGGTGGAGTGGCCCTGGTTTCTCTTCGAGTTTAACACCATTGGTCTAGACCTCTAAGATACTTTCTAACTATTAGTCTTGTTTAAAGACAAAAGGAGAATACAAATAATAATAATTTAAAAATGGTAAGACAGCTGGGAGGTGAGGAGATGGTATCTGAATGAGAAAATTAAAGAAAGTGAAAAAGTGAGAAATTCAGTCATTTTTACTTTATAAGCAGGGGTGTGCTGGAGGCAGCTCACGCCAGCCCATGAGGGCCGGTTGTCAAATTTTTGGTCTAAGCAGTTACACCTCCGAAATTGGCAATGCTACAAATCAGGGCTTGATGTATTATTTTGTTGATTATTTAGACTTAAGAAAGAGATGGGAAGAATGTTAGCCATGCAGTCTAACTTAAGAATGGCTTGAGGGTATCTTTTCCCCCAAAAGCTAATTGTTAAACATTTATCAACATATTTCTATTTATAAGTATTAATAAATCGCAGCAGTATTTTCTAGACATCTTTCACAAGATAGTCAATAATCATAGTGCAGTTATGCAGTTTGGATACTTTCAGAATGGTGCACTAGAAAGAGAAGACTTGGGTTCAAAAGCCACTTTTGAGACTACCTGAGTGATCTTGGGGCAACTAGGTGATGCACTAGATAGAATGTTGACTCTGGAGTCAGGAGAACTTGAGTTCAAATCCAGCCTCAGACACTGACTAGCTGTGTGACTCTGAGAAAGTTTCTTCATCTCAGTTCCTCACTGTAAATTGAGCTGGAGAAGGAAATGGCAGAGCACTCCAATATCTTTGCCAAGAAAACCCCAAATGAGGTCACAAAGAGTCAGACACAAGTGAAACGACTAAACAACAACAAACTGAAACTAAAGATGATGAGGATGATGATGCCAAGCACTTTAAGGCTTACAAATCACTACATATATATATGTATATATCTCAATCCTCATATCAACCCCATAAAACAGATGGTATTAATTTAACATAATATTAATTATTAACATTATTAAACTATTATAATATTATTAGGAAATTATTGGCCCAATATAGTATTAATTATTAGGATTATTGGCCCAATATACCATTAATTATTAGGATTATTATCCTAATATAATATTATTAAGATCATTACTATCCTATTCACTTTACCGATGAAGAAATTGAGTCTTAGAGAGGCCAAATGATTTACTCAGCCTCACAAAGCTAGTAAATATTTGAGGTAGGATTTAAAATCAGTCTTCTGTACTCCAGATCCAGCCGGTGCTTATGTGACATAGTGCCTGGCACACAGTAGGCACTTAATAAATAGCAGCTGATTGACAGCTAGTTTGCTATGTATCTACTGTACAACCTAGGTACCATCTTAGTGGTCTTATCAACACAGGCAGTATTTCCATTGCTGCTGTTAATCGAATATAGAAAAACAAGGTGGAGTTGCAAAGGGAAAAGCTAGTTAATGTGATGCTCGAGAAGAGGATTGGTATTTCTGGACTATCACTTAAGACAGAGGAATGATGGTCAGGTACAGTGTGCAGCTAATGAAGGCCGATAAAAATAGATTTCCCTGGGGACTTGTGAGCCCGAACAAGACAGTTTTAAACTGAAAATGGAGGAGAAGGAGAAAAACTGCCCATATGGCTTCACCAAGTCAGACGCCACAGTGAGTCACAGGTCTGACAGAGGAAGAAAGTCCGTGGTCAGGACCAGTAACTCACAGGAAATAATATCCCAGATGAGGTACAGTAATGAAACTCCTGACCTTGGGTGTCTCTGTACTCTGTGTGGAGTATGGATAATAAACAAGATGAACTAGAAAACAATGCAAGAAGGTATTTTTGACCTCATAAATATCCCTAAGACTTAGTGGGGTGTGATTCCTAACTGGACGAAGGCTGTGGAAGGAAGAGAGTAGAAGAAAGAGGCAATGGAATAGCATTGGATATAAAGGAGGCGTGATCATATGATGAAATCCATGAACTGGGGTACAGAGGCGTCAATCAATCAATAAACAGTTATTGTTGTGGTTTTTCAGTTTTTTCAGTCATGTCCAACTCTTTGTGACCCCATTTGGGGCTTCCTTGGCAAAGATACAATCTAATGGAGGAGACATGTGAGCAGAAATATACAAAGCCAGCTATACAGAGGACAAAGAGGAGATAAGAGAGGGAAGGGGCTGGAATTGAGAGGTTGGGGCAAGCTAACTGTAGAAGGTGGGATTTTAGCTGGGATTTAAAGGAAGCCAAGGAGGTCGATGGTCAGAGTAAAGGAGGGAAAATGTTCTAGGCATGGGGGACAGCCAGAGAAAATGCCTGGAACTGAAAGATAAGAGTGTTATGTGCATGGAACAGCAGAGAACATTTGGGCAACAATTAAGAAAAGGAGAAATAAAAGAGATATTGTGGTGGTAATATTCCACACTAGGTGAAAGATGGGGAGAAAATTTGGAACTCAAAATCTTGTGGAAATGAATGTTGAAAATTAAAAATAAATTAATAAAATGCCCAGCAGCAAAAAAATAGCATTAACGGTAATTATAGCTAGCATTGTTATAGAACGTTCATGTTTACAAGGCATTTTACATATAGCATCTCTTTCGATCCTGTAGCACCCCTTTGAAGTAGATGCTAGTATTATTTCCACTTGAAGTTAAGTGACTTGCCCAAGGTCACACAATTAGGAAGTGTCTGAGACAGGATTTGAACTTGTCATCCAGACTTCAAGCGCAGCGCTCTGTCAGTTCTGTCTCCTACCTGCCTATCCTGGAGGAACCAATAACAAATCTAGGAAACAGATCATAAATCTAGCCTGGAGGCACTATGCACTAAGACACTTCAAGCACTGGAACACAAGAGCATCTTCTCCATGTACAGAAGCAGAAGAACTGACCAATTTTTGACTTGCCTTTGTGATCATTTCCTCTTCAAAGTTGGAGGAAGCAATAAAACAACTTTGATGTATCCAGTCATGACCCACAAGGAGGAATTGATGGCTGAGGTCTTGGAGCTCATGGTCAATAAATAGAGCATTGTGTAAGTTCACTTCCAGACTTGGGAAGAGCAGATTTCACAGAGTGCAGAGAAAGCAAAGCGAAGATCCCATAGCTTAAAATTCTTTAGGAGAAACCAACAGGACAAGGAGAGCGGACAGCTGTGAGGCACTGGAAAGGGAGAAGCCATGTAGTCAGGTGACCTGGGTTCAAATCCTGCCTCTAAAGCTTGCTCCCTGTGTGATCTTGGGGGAGTCATTTTCCTTCTATAGGAATCATTTTCCTCAACAATAAAATGAATGGGTCAAACTGTATCCCTTCTGGATCTAAATCTATTATCCTCTCAAGAATAAAATTCTGCTAATATAAATACACAACTTATCCTGAGAGGAAAGGGGGAACTGTTAATTTTTTATTGGAAGGGGAAGGGAAGTCATTTGGGGTTAAGTGACTTTCCCAAGGTCACACAGCTAGTAAATGTGCCAAGTGTCTGAGACTGGATTTGAACTCAGGTCCTACTGACTCCAGGGCCGGAGCTCTACTCACTGCACTACCTAGCTGCCCCTGGGGGAAACTGTTTAAATAGAATAATGTGGATAGGCTGAAATTCCCTTTATTTTTATTGACTAGGGTCTTTTTAGACATCACATAGAAAACCAATGTAACCTACAATCACATACCCCCATCATTTACAATGCCCCCAAATACCCCAAATTATTAACCAGATAATTAATGTCATAAAAGAGCAACTGGGTAGCTCATTCAACCTTATATTTTAGTAATTTTTGTTTGTTCAAGGAGGGGCATATGCTTAGACTTCAGTAAGTCAGTACCAGCATCCGTCTACCATATTCATATATGTGTGTACTGTATGAATGTATGTATGTATAATACACACGCATATATGTATACACACATACATACATATATATGTATATATACATATATACGTATATATGTGTATATATATGTGTGTGTGTGTATGTGTATATATATATATATATATATACAGTTATCCCTTCCGCATTGCAGGGTTTAGTGCCCCTGTGATCTGAAAAATCCGTGTAAAATTTTTTGGCCCTCCCTTTGTACCAGAGAAGAAGTCTGAATTATTATGGCATTAAAAGATAAATGTGTTGATATTATACTCTATACATTTACTTTATGCATTTCTGAGTTTCTAAACTTTTTCTGTGTCATCTGCTAGCCTTCATGTGTCGTCCAAAACTCCCAGAAAATTACCATTTAGTTTCTTATGCCAACCTGTGATATACTGAAACTGTGAAGGGGAAAGCCATGATGGGAAGGGGATGACTGTATAGACCTGTGGTGATGTTCAGTTGTTTTCAGTCGTGTCTGACACTCCATGACCCCATTTGGGGTTTTCTTGGCAGTTTGCCATTTCCTTCTCCAGCTCATTTTACAGATGAAGAACAGAGACAACCAGGGTTCAGTGACTTACCCAGGATCACACAGCTAATAAGTGTCAGAGGCTGGATTTGAACTCAGGTTCTCCTGACTTCAAGCCTGGCACTCTATCCAGTACATGCCACCTAGCTTCCCCTTATGCACACACACACACACACACACACACACACACACACACACACACTCAGGCACAATTCTAGTGTGTATCTGCAGCCTTTATAAGCTCACAGAGTCCTCAACCTAATTCTTTCTTAAACAAGTTGGGTCCCCAGAAGATAGGTAGCAATAAACTCTGGGGATTCTTAATCTGATTTCCCCTCTCACTGATGAGTTGTGTCCTCCAAGGCAAGGCTAAGTGTAAACTCTAGGGTTCTTATCCCAATCCTCACTCTCATTGGCAAGTCCAGGCTCCAGGGGGTATCTAGCTATAGATTCTAGGGGTCCTTATCTTAACACCTATTCTCATTGGTAAGTCAGCTCTGGAGAGCAAAACTATACGTCCCCTTCAAGGTTCCAAGGGGTATCTTCAAGTGCTGGGGTTGTCTTACGGATGCCATCAGCATCATTCTGATGTGTTCTTCCCAATATCGATGACCATGATTAGCATCCCAGTATCACTTAACCAATTAACATCAATTAGCTTTTCCAAAGTGCTATTTCTGGAGAAAAGCAAGCAAGGTCAGAAGTACAATGTTTCCCTTCAGCACCCAGGGGCACACTCTCCCTAATAACACTTCAGTTCCTGAGAAGAGCAGGTTCAAACTTAAAGCAGCAGCTTTTGCTTTTCTTTGCTTTCTTTCCCCCACCACCCTCAACCCACCACGGTCATTGCCGATCTGCTGCAACACCGAAGCATGCAGGTCATTCACCAAGCTCAGGACCCACAAATTCTGACATGGACTCCCTACATTGGTGCCTCGTTCTTCCAACCTTCTGAAGCTCACACGGTCGTAGCCTAGTCCATTCTTTCTCCAATATTCCTTTATCGAAGGCAGGGAAGATTGTATACATCAGAGACAGAAGCAACCAGGGCCATGTGCTGATGGATTCATGTAGACCCAGGAGGGTAGAAGAGGCTTCTGTCTCTGTCTGTCTTTGTCTCTGTCTCTGTATCTTCCCTACCCATCCCCTCCCTACCCCCAGAAGTTTACAGCAGGCCTTAGCTCTTCACTGAATTCAGCTAAGAAGGGAGAGAGAGAGAGAGAGAGAGAGAGAGAGAGAGAGAGAGAGAGAGAGAGAAAGAGAGAAAAACTGCTTTGACTGCCTAGTGCCTTTGGAATGCACACCAGGCTCCAGTTCAACAATTAATCAAAAGTTAAGCAGACGGGAAAGAAGAAGAATTATTGAATGTTGGTGCATGCTCTGAGATGGGGAGCCTGGCCCCTCTGTTTTGAGCCATCAGGTGCTTCCAGAAGCAGGCTAACCAAAAGCACATGCTCCCAGGACCAAACCCTCATTGGTTAGTCTCCCTTATATATTACTAAAGGGATGGTTTATGAGCATTTAGAAAGAGAAATAGGAATCAGTAAAAAGCCAGCATGGCTTCATAAAGAGTAAATCATGCCAGGCTAACTCAATTTCCTTTTTTTCACAAAGTTACCAGACTAACAATATGTCAGTGGAATACTGTAAACATACTATTTGTGGATTTTAGTAAGGCACCTCATGAAAATTCTTCATAATATGGGCAAAGATGAACTGGCTTATTGCTTTTAAAAATGGCTCCATTTTTTGAGCCATTAAAAAGTGGCTGACCCAAAAACTAATAATTAATGGTTCCA
Organism: Trichosurus vulpecula; assembly: GCF_011100635.1. Taxonomy (NCBI): domain Eukaryota; kingdom Metazoa; phylum Chordata; class Mammalia; order Diprotodontia; family Phalangeridae; genus Trichosurus; species Trichosurus vulpecula. The sequence goes on along the minus strand of NC_050573.1, from coordinate 181,872,201 downwards.
GTTTGACAAGTAGACCAATAGACAATTGCTGGGGAATTATTTGTTTTTATCGTTCTATCCCCAAAGCTTAGCACAGTGCATTGAACTCAGTAAGAAAAGTCTGTTGAACTGCTTGTTAAGCCTTAGGTCCTTTCCTGTGACTTGGATAAAGATACTGATGACATACTTATCAAATTGCCAGATGCCACAAAGCTGGTTAGAAGGGCTAATTTCTTAGATTGCAGAGGCAGGATCTCAAAAGTACTCATAAGTCTGGAATGAAGGATTCAATCTATAATAACATTAAATTAAATTAACAGGAATAAAAATGAAATTCTATACATGGGTTCAAAAAATCAACTAGACAAGTATAGAATAGTTGCAGTGAGGATAGGAAAAAATTTGTGTGAAAAGGATTTGAGTCTTTTAGCAAAAATGACGATGATAATGATGATGATGATGATGATAGCTGGCATTGTTATAATATGTTAAGGTTTGCAAAGCCCTTTATAAGTATTTTTTTTCATTTTAATGGACTACATAATTATTATCTTGTGTTTTAATGGACCATGAACTCAATACAAATTGATGGTGTGAGGTGACCTCAAAACAGTTAATGTGATCTTAGAATAATGTTACTCTGTTATGTGTGTGCGTGTGCGCACAAGCGTGTGTTCATGCATGTGTGTGTATGTATGTGTGTGTATGTACAGTGTACTCCACTCCAGTATCTTTTCCAAGAAAACCCCAAATCCTGTTATGAAGAGCCAGGCATGACTAAAATGACTGAACAACAAACACACAAACATACATATGTGCATGCATGTCATCTACAAAATATTAAAAGTCACACAGGAAGGCCTCTAGAACATTGGGTGGATCTATATGAAGGACTTATGGAAGCACATAGATTAGAATTGCACAAGACGAGAAGGAAGGGATTAATTGTAATTTGCACCAGTAGAAAGAAAACTCACACTGAAGAGATCACAGATGCGCTGGCATACTTCTGAACTATGTAGTCGTGCTAAAAAGAATGACGAGTAAGTATTTATTATTTTTGTCGTGCTGTTGAATTGTTTCAGTCATGTCCAACTCTTCATGATCCCATTTGGCAAAGATACTAGAGTGGTTTGCCATTTCCTTCTCCAGCTCATTTTACAGATGAGGAAACTGAGGCCAACAGGGCTAAGAGGTTTACTCAGGGTCACACAGCTAGTAAACGAAGCTGGATTTGAACTCAGGAAGATGAGTCTTCCTCACTTCAGGCCTGGCACTCTATCCACTGTACCATCTCATTGCTCAGGTATATAATATACAGTCCATAATATATGTATAAAATTATATAAGCTCCTAGAAGTTAATGACTGTATCATATGTATATTTTGTGTATTCCCCATCACCTAGTGGAGATTCAACCAATAGCAATTAGCAAGCAAAATAGCTTTGGGTGCAATTACGTTACTTACTAGTGCAACACACTATATCAATTAAATATCACACTGCTGTGAATAGTTTCTAAGATTGAACAAAAAAGGTTTTGTTATTACTCTACCGTGAGCTTTTTTTATAAGCTCAGTTACATTGCGTCTCCCTTCATTTTTTACTGCACAGTAAAATTTAATTAACTTGAACCCAGTAATTTGGAATGTATAGTAATTAGGACACATATCTATTTATTGAGAACAGGGCTTAAAGTAAATAAAACATACTTTAGGACCTTTGTGTTTATGAGGTGTGCACATATGACATAAGCTTAGTATGAAATGCAATTTCACATTAGTTCATTTTATTCATTTGCCCATTCATTGCTTAGGGTATGCTGTGTGCAGTGTTTGAAAAATTCTAAAGCTTTATATTTCTTTTTAATTTGTCTTATAATCTTCAAATTCTTTCATTGGGACTCATTTCTTCCAAATCAATGAGGTCACAATGGTTTTGTCTTTTGAATCAACCTCCCACCAGATTTCCCTAAAACATGACTAGAGAGGTAAAAGTTATCTTACTGATATTATAGAATCTGGAACCTGGCTAGTCTGAGCCCCCACTCCCAGCTTTCTCCATCACACCCAGGACTTGGTTTACCAGTACTCCCTTAAGGTTTCTGACCACCACCATCGCCATTCTTTGGAAGGAATTCACTGACAGACACACAGTTCATGTAATAATTCAGGTTCTGTATGGTAGAACAATGGATAGCATGTGGGACCTGAAGTCAGCAAGACTCAGCTGCCTGAGTTCAAATCTGGCCTTAGACACTTACTAGCTGTGTGACCCTGGACAAGTTACTTAACCCCATTCACCTCAGTTCCTTCATCTGTAAAATGAGCTGGAGAAGCAAATGGCAAACCACTCCAGTATCTTTTCCAAGAAAACCCCAAATCCTGTTATGAAGAATCAGGCATGACTAAAATGACTGAACAACAAACACACACACACATACAAACATACATATGTGCATGCATGCATACATAAATACATACATATGTATGTATGTGTGTATGTTATCTGTGTTAGCATCGTTTGCCCCCTTTGCTACCATGCTTAGTGAAGAAATGGAAAAGGACCATAGGATTGGGGGCCATTTTTTTTATTTTTCTGTTTTAATGGTTACCATGGCCATGTCATCCCTTAGTGATTGTGAAGAACCTTCCAGGCTGGTATTTGTATTGGGGTTTAGTCTCTACCTACCCAGGAACACCAAAAACTGCTACGGTTCAGACTCTGCCCACCCAGGGACACCAATGGGGTTTCATGATGTGTTGTGGTGGAATTGTCTCAAAGAATTCCGTCAGATCACCTTTAATCCAAGTACAGGCATTTATTGAGATTGACACCTCTCATGAAGTGGGCTAAGTTCCAAGAGGAACCAGCAACTTCGGAGAAAGCAAGATGGATTTTATAGGGTGAAGATGCAATTATATAACAGAAATTATGAATATTAAAAAGGCAGGAGAGATTTGTTAAGGGATTAGGTAATGTGGGGAGGGGGCCTCAGCCACAGTGGAACTGTGTATGCGATTACCCACAATGCATACAGAAAAATCCATTTGGCAGGGTACTTACATATGATAATGATATTACAATCAGCCTCTCTGTGTCATAAGTTCATTCTAGATCAGTTCTTTACTATTATTGTGTAGGTACCTACTTAGAGAAATTCCCTTCTATTGTTTTCAGGTCCACATCCTGCTTGGGCATCCTGGTGGTGCTGCTTTCTGATTGGCTGAGTATTTTGGTTCTGTCTAAGACTAGATGGATGTGGTTGTGGTTGAGTGCATGGACACACCTGCTGTTTCTGTGGGAAATATGAGTTCATGGACACATCTGTTGTTCTAGTGAGCACTGAGGCATATATGAAGAAGTTAGGATATTGATTGTGTGTGTGTTGGGGGTGGGGTGAGTGGCTAGGTGGGGGCAATGGGCCTGCTATTCAGTGGGGCCTATAAGAAAGAATATCAGGGCTGGGGGTAGCTTTATTAGGATTCCATCACTGGGAATGCAGACTTCAGTTTGTTGGTTGAGGAAATGTACAGAGAAATGAAAAAGGGAGGACGATGACACATATGAAGAGAAGGTACAATGTTATAAATGTCCATTCTCTTGACCCCAACCTTCTGTGGTGTCCTAGGGAAACTTTGTCCTGATAGTTCAGCATCCTTTTCTCTGCACAACCCGTTTCAACACTCTGGCTAGCAGCTGCTGTGGGGGTGAAAGACTAACACAAGACCAAAAACAAGAATGCTACCAGCACGCTGCAAAAGCCCAGGTTCTTTTGATCTGCTTTACTAAGGAAAGCAACGTTAAGGGGTTGACAAGTTTACTTTAATCCAGCACACAAATATCACTCTCTTAGTTCAGGGGAAAAAGCCAGCACCCTGAGCTTCGGAGCAAAATACAAACAAATTACAAATATTGATAGACCCAGTACAATTCATAGTTACCAACATCTAGGTTCAGCCCGGGAGCTCACAACAAGGGCTGGCCCAGAGTCATGCGCACCACCGCTGCTGTGGATAAGAGCTCCAAAAAACGAGAAAGCCAACCCCTGGTTTTATATCTTTTTCAGGGTCCATGGTGAGTCACACATGCGACTCACCCACATGACCTAGAATCCTCACAAAGAGGGTACTTAAACCCACGTGGTCTAAAAGCCTCTGATGTCCCAAACATGTCACTCAAACTCATGTGTAAACTAGGCCCTCCCCTGAGGCAAGGAGGCCACCAAGGACTCCCAAATCTAATCAAGGAAACAAAGGCCAAACTCTTCAAGGGCACTTGGTTGAACTGAGTGCTAAGAGCCCATTTTGCTTGCCAACACAGCCTTCCTTGGAGCTTTCTCTTGAGTCAGCCTGTTAGATGTTATCTCAGATCTCAGTCTTGAGACAATAGATTCAATTTGGCAAAGTTGTCAGTGTTTCACCCCTTTTAGAATTCATTTCTCTAGTCCTTACCTCTGTATGCAAAAGCCTTTGCACTGGATAGATGCCCTCGATCCTTTCCCATAAATTTTCCCTCTTCCCCCTCCCCATCTACCCTTCTAGCTCCTTGCCTTCAAGCATCTTCTCCCCCGGAATGGACAGGGTTTATTCTTTCTCCTGCTTCTCTGCATGATAAAGATCCTTTCTTCTTTGTTCTTAGGAAGACTTCTCCCTGTTTGGGTTTCTAGCTATTCACCTCACCTAGCCAGTGTCTAGTCACTCCTTTCCTTTGCTAGAGTTTGTTAAATCACAGGATTTAGTGCTAGAAAGTACCTCAGAGATTATCTTATTTCACATTTTCATTGTACAGATGAGAAAATTGAGGCATGCAGAAATTAAATGATTTGCCCAAGGTCACACAGATAGTATGTAGCAGAGACAGAATTTGAACCCAATCCTCTCACTACAAATCTAATGCCCTTGGTATTGTACTTAACTGCTTCTTTTTAGGAGTCCAGTCTCCGGAAGCTTCATCTTGTCCCAACCTCTATGTAGTTGTTTGTTTAAATGATTATTCTAACTACTTGCCCATCCAGTTCCCATCTATACCTCTTGCCTGGTAGCTGTATCCTTCTTTCTTGTGCAGCCTCCCTGGATGACATGATCTAAGCCATCATGGTCTCCATAAGGTGATTCTTGTTGCTAGCAGTGACCCATTACTTCATTAATTCTTCTTCCTGTTAGAAACCACACATTCACTGGGGTTCTTCCCATCAGGTTCCTGTCTCCCCACTTTCCTGCAATGAATTTACTGCTAGGCCTTCTTTCAACAACAGATGTTAGGTCCAATCAATACTCGATAACTTTCCTTGGTCCTTCTTCATGTTTAAGGCCACCTTACTCTAGCCTCAAGCTACAGAGTCACTAAGGGCTATTGATTTTATAGACTTCTGTTTCATGTAATATTCAGCAAGCACCTAAGCACCTATGATATGCCAGGTCCTGGACTGGACTCTGGAGAGAAAAAAGACAAAATAGCATCTACCCTCGAGGACTTTATATTCTAGAGGAAAGGAGGACAGACACAGAAAAGAAACTAAAAAATATACATAAAGTACATGCAAAATAATTTCAGGAGTAAGGGGAGGGTACTCAAGGCTAGAGAGAGCCAAATAGATTCCCTCTAATAGATGGTACATGAGCTGAGCTTTCAAAAAGCTAGAAATTCTGTGAGGCAGAGGTAAGAATAAAGTACATTCAAGTTAATGCAGATGGTCTACAAAAGATGTGGAAACAGTAGAAGGAATGCCATATATAGGAAGCAGCAAGCAGGATGGCTTGACTGAAACATAGAATGGATGAAGGAAGCCTGAAAAGGTAAAATGGGTCCAGAATGTGAAGGGCTTTAAAAGTCTGATAGAAGACTTTGCATTTTATCCCTATAGACAAGATGGAGTCACTTCAACAGGAAAGTAACATTGATGAATATCAATTTGATGGATGTGTAGAGAAGGAACCAGAAAGGGGAGAGACTTCAAGCAGGTATGCCAGTTAGGAAGCTATTGTAATGGTCCATGTAAAAGGTAAGGAAGGTCTGAGCTAGGGGAGTGGGAATGGGAGTAGAAAGAGGTTGGCAGATATAAGAGATATTGTGAAACTAGAATCGGCAATTGAGCGGGTATGATGGATGGTTGAGGGTGAAGAGCCAGGGATGAATCTGAGACTACAATCCTGTGTTAGAAGAATGGTAGTGACTGTAATAGAATTAGGGAGGATAGGAAGAGAGGAGGGTTTGAGATAGAAAAATGACATATTGAGTTTTAGATGTCTATGGGACATCCAGTTGAAGATGTCCAAAAGTCATTTGGTAATGAAGGATTGGAGTTCAGGAGAGAGAACAGAGATGAATGTAGAGATCCAGGAGCTGTCTGCATAGAGGTGATAGTCAAATCCATGGAAGCCAATGAGATCACGAAGGTGACAGTACAAAGAGAAAAGAGAATAAATAGGTCTGAGTTTGAGCCCTGAGGTAGACCTCCACAAAGGGAGTGAGACATGGGGGGATGACTCAACAAAGGAACTTGAGAAGGCATAGCCAGAAAGACAGGAGTAGGAACAAAACAAAACAAAAAAAGTCTCATAAAAATCCAAGCAGGAGACAGAATCCTGGTGGAGGTGGTGGTCAACTGTAAAATGCTAAAGAGAGGTCAAAAAGGGAAGAATGAGAAAAATGCCATCATATTTTACAAATAAGAGATCACTGATATCTTTTGAGAGATCAGTTTCACTTGAATGATGAAGTCAGAAGAATAATTTCAGGGGGTAGGAAAGTGAGTAGAAAATGGAGGCAATGAGTGTAGACTTTTTTCTAGGAGTTTGGCTATGAAAAAGAGAAGAGATAGGATGACAGATGGAGGATACGGCAAGATTTAAGTGAACATTTTTCTAATGATGAGGGTAATCTGGGTGTCTTTGTAAACAGAAGCGAAGGAACCAGTAGAGAGTAAGAGAACGAAAATTATGGAGAAAAGGGGTCTTTGGAAGGGCAAGCTCATGCAGAATGTGGGTGGGTGTGGCAACCAGGACAAAAGTAGAAAGGTTGGTGCTACAAAGGAGACATCTCTTCTGAGACTGGAGCAAAGGAAAAGACAGTGGGGTTAATGTTGAGGTGATTTAAAGCATAGCACTACAGGGGAAGAGGGAGCTCCCCACATGGTCTCCATTTTGTCAGTGAAGTATGAGATGAACTCTTCTGCTGAGAGTGATAATGGAAAGGTAGTATAAGTGGCTTGAGGAAAGATGAGAAGTTTGGAAAAGATACTGTGGAATCAAAAAAAAAATCACACACATTTATTAAGCACCAGGGACCATGAATTATGCTAAGCACTGGGGATACAATGAAAGACAAAAAAAAAACAGTCCCTGCCCTCAAGAAGTTCACAGTCTAATGGGGGAGACAACGAGCAAACAGATGTGTACAAGCAAGATATGTACAGGATGAATTAGATATATTTAAGAGAGGGAAGGCAGCAGTATTTTTTTTTTTGCTGTTGGGCATTTTATTAATTTATTTTTAGTTTTCAACATTCATTTCCACAAGATTTTGGGTTCCAAATTTTCTCCCCATCTTTCACCTACCCCCAGCCAAGATGGCATGCATTCTGATTATCCCTTCCCCCAGTCTGCCTTCCCTTCTATCACCCCATCCCAACCCCTCTTATCCCCTTCTCCCTTATTTTCTTTTAGGGCAAGATAGATTTCTATACCCCATTGGGAAGGTACCAGTATTAAGGTGGATCAGGAAAGGCTTCTTATGGAAGGATTTCGGTTGGGACTTGATGGAAGCCAAGGAAGCCAGCGAGCAGAGATGAGGAGGAAAAGATTTCCAGGCACGGAGGATGGTGATATAGAAAATCAACTAGGGAAGAGTAAAAAGGATTGCCTTGATAGCTCAGGTGAGATTACACAAAATAAATGTGTAGTAGAGACAGGTTTCCATGTTTGTGAAAAGATATTAGAAGACTGAGAGGAATGGGCCTAATATGAAGGCCTGCTAACAATAGGGCAGGTTCTATAGGGTACAATGGAATGGGATGGGGAGCCAGGGATAAGGCTGACATGGATGAGTGGTAGCCAGAGAAGGGAGTTTCTGCTGAAGTAAGCTAAAGCTCTGAATGATGGGGACTCTAAGTCAAGTCAGAGGACAGTAAATTGTTATCTCCTTCCCAATAACAACGGTACTGTAGATGTGATTATAACTCCCAGAGAAGGAAATGGTGATGGCGCAGAAGGGGTTGTTCACACAGGAGCTTATTAATTCTCTAATCATCCTCCAGGGCAGCTCTAAGCTGAGAGAGAAAGGGAAGAATCCACTTCTTTTATGTATGTGCCCTTCTGTATACGCCCCCTAGATGTGCCCTTCCTTTGTGGGCAAAGTTCTTGTGGGAAAGTTTGTCCTAGGCTTCTGAGGTTTTGTTGCAAGTTTTCTCACTATGTTACAATATTTCATTGAAAGTTTCTGTTCTGAGTTAATTGTCTAACTAGTAAATATGTTAATGGGGGCTTATGAGCTATATGAGTGAATATGTACCCACAGAGTATCTTGAACTTGGGATAGAGCATCTGGGAAAGAGGAGTGCTGGAGGTGCGGCTTGAATGCCAGCATCCTCTTAGCTCAGGTTCAATGTTGGGATGAAATGAGACACTTACAAGTTACTAATGCTTACCAAGGAGGTTTACCTTGCCCTAACACCACAAGAATCTGGAACTAGGAAGGTGACACCTAAGTTCTCTGAATGTGGCCCCTTCCTCTCCATCTGGAAACACATTTGATCTACAAGTCATCAGAATATGGCAAGCTATGTAGTCTTAGGCACCCACTAAGTCTTAGATAAGCCTTTTTTTGTTCCTGGATGACCAGAAAGCCTTATCATGGAAGCTGGCGTTGATCACATCCCAGAGGCAGCTGTGTTCTTCGACTATTCCATTTTGGCTGGAGGTGGGGATGGGAGGTGGAGAAAGGAGGTGTGGAGAGGAAGCTGCATCTGGGCATCTTTGTCCTGGGACTATTCTGTGTTGGTTGGGGGAGGGAGGGTAACAAGATGGGGGGATGGGGGATGAGGAAGAAGGTGCATCTGAGAAGCTGAAAGAAATCAAGTCCCAGGGCAGCTTAGCCCTATCATAGTGGGCATAGACAGGCCCTTTACCTCATTAGTTTTTTCCCTTTTTTTTTGAAGGGGGAAGGCAGGGCAATTGGGGTTAAGTGACTTGCCCAAGGTCACACAGCTAGTAAGTGTGTCAAGTGTCTGAGGCTGGATTTGAACTCAGATCCTCCTGACTCCAGGGCCGGTGCTCTACTCACTTCGCCACCTAGCTGCACCCCTGCCCCCTTTAGTATTTTTCCAACTGGTATTTCTACCCCTTAGAAAGCATATCCTAAGAAAATCCTAAGAAAAATCACTTTATCTAGGGATCTCCCCAAAAGGTGTTTATAGCAAACCTACCCTCATTCCTACCACACACACACTATTATCTATCGTGTGACTTTTCTTATTTTCTATCACATTGGAATTCTGATTTGACCTTTCTTTCTTATTTATTTTCACCTTGTTCCCTCCCTGTTAATATTTCTCTATTAAACAAAAAAGAAAAAAATGGCAATATGATACTTCTTATCCTCCAGAAAGGAAATCCTGATGCTTTTAAAAATTTTATTTACATCATCATCATCATCATCATCATCATCATCATCATCATCATCATTATTTAGTGAGGAATCGAGAGATGTCATGGGAAGCCAGGAAGAGGCAGAGAGAAGAAGGTTTCCCAAGAACTACCACTTTAGTTTTTTCATAGACAGAAGCTTACACAGCAAACATTCTGTTGGCTTGGTTGTTCTTGGAACCTGCCTAAAGTGAGAGGAAATTCTACACAAAGGGCAAGTCAAAAAGTGAAGAGAGAAACCCAATCAGGGAAAGGGGCCAGATATTCTGAATTCTAGATGCAGTCACTTAAGTGTACCCAGTGGCATAGTTAAACTCTTAATATATGTACAATTGAATTTAGTGAGAAATAGAGTAATCTTGAAAGTGCAAATTTTCTTGAAGATTAAATACTGGTTTCAAAATAGACTTATTTTTAAATGCCCCTAAAACCAAACCTACCATTTTCCTGATTTCACTATTTGCCTCCCATTTTGACACAGCATGCAAAGTCATTTCCTTCTAGCAGCCCTTGTGAAAGGCAGCCTTTGGCCTTCCAATCTTAAAGGAACTTGCAAGGAACAATTATAGGCTCATCTTTGTGGGGAGGGAAAACTCCAAAGATTTGATAGTTTTGAAACTGCTGCCCTCCTGGGAGCTACTAAATGGCTCATAAATACAGCCAGAGGAATATTGCCTCCATGTTTTTTCCACTTAAACTCACCTTTTGAGATTCTTTTTGGTCCCTTGGGAATCAATAAGCACAATAACAGACCTGCTGATATATTAATTCTATTTGCTGATCTAAGCTATTTTCTGCATAAAGTGAAGGGAGAAAGTGTGGGAAAGGAAATCTATCCCAGTATGAAATTAGTGGGGAAAATTTAATTTCCAGGCTTTGGGAAATATACTCAACATTTTTCTTATATGCTCTCTGAGACATATTGATGTAGTCTCTCAGATCAAGGAACTGGAACTTATCTTGCTACTTACTGGGTTATTTTATCCTGGTAATTAGGAATGGCTAATTCAAGCTTTTAAAGCAAAGAAATAAGAAAGTTTGCAGATAAAATCTATCTGGTAAGTAGTGAGGTGCTCTCTCCAGAACTGTTTGCCAACTCTGCAGCAATCATATCACTCATTGTGAATTTCTTCATATAACCTAAATGCATCTGGGCACTGGTGGTGCAGTGTGGATAGAGTACAGGGCAGGGAGTTATGAAGATCTGAGTTCAAATCCAACTTCAACTAGCTCTGTGACCCTGGGCAAATCACTTAACTTCTGTTTGCCTCAGTTTTCTCATCTGTAAATGGGGATAATAATAGCAACGACTTCTCAGGATTCTCATGAGGATCGAATGAGACAATAATTATTAAGTGCTTAGCATAGTAAGTGCTATATAAATGTTAACTGTTATTATTGTGATATCAATGAATGGAACCAATTGAATCTATAAAATGGACAAAAATACAAAATGAATGAGCCTCAACACCGTTATGCCCCTTTCCACTTCCACATTGATGATGGCAGAATAGAGGAAAAGGGCACAGTTTATTTAACTCATTGTACTTTTGATCTTTTAATATGGTCTTTGTACAAGGAACACATTGATGAAGAAAGTGCACCACATCTAAATTGACATCCTCGCTAACAATCCTGTCAGAAGATTTAAGGAAGTTCTACCTCAACAGAAGGATGGTAAAAAAGCAAACAAACAAGATATTGACTCTGACTATAACCATTTCCTGGAAAATTAAGCTGATGAAAAACAGTTGCAAAAATGAGTCTATAAGTTTCCAAAAACTATTGGTTAAACCAGGTTGAGGATACCAATAGGACTCAAATCTGCCAGTGAGTTAGGGAGATATCTACCTCAAGCATGAAAAGACTTCTCCCCGTGGAATGGACAGGTGAGAACAGTTTGTACCAGTGGCAATGAAAGCAGCTGAAGCAGGAGTTGTGGAACATTTAGAGTTTGGTCAGATATCAAAGATGCCAAGGTCACCCCAAGGTGACCCAAGGTCATGCATCCCTGGCCATCACCAGTCATCTTGACTGCTGTCTCGCCACTGGATTTTGATAACTCTGAAAGAGAGAGTGAGGCTGATGACTTTGAGCAACTCTGTCTCACTTAAACCCGATTCATGCATAAGTCAAGACATCACTCCATGATGTCATTGGTCCTTTTCGAAAACAAAGGATGAATAACAATTGACTTCCCAAACAGAGAGGCATGGCAGCTGCGAGCAATACCAAATCAGAGTATAAGTCCATTTATAAAACATTGTGAAGGAAAAATGTGAAAGAGTATATTTATAATGAGCACTACCTCTTCACAAAACAGTGAAAAGTGTATGAGCAGAAACCAAGGTTAAAAGGAAGAAAGCCACAAAAAAGAAAGTGATAAACAGCATGCTATTTTATTTATTTATTTTTAGCTATTTATTTATTTATAGTACACTTATTTATTTAAATTCATAGTTTATCACCCCACAATGTTGTTATTACTATGTACAGTGTTCTCCTGGTTCAGCTTACTTCACTTTGCATCAGTTCATGTAAATCTTTCCAGATTTTTCTGAAATCTGCCTGCTCATCATTTCTTATAGCACACTAGTACTCCATTGCATTCATATGCCACAATGTGTTCAACCCTTCCCCACTTGATGGACATCCCCTCAATATCCAATTCTTTGCTACCACAAAAAAGAGCTACTATAAATATTTTTGTATATGTGAATCCTTTTCCCTTTTTATGATCTCTTTGGGACATAGACCTAGTAGTGGTTGTATCAAAGGGTATGCAAAGTTTGATTGCCCTTCGGGCATAGTTCAAAATTGCTCTCCAGAATGGTTGGATCAGTTCAGAACTTCACCAACAATGCATTAGTGTCCTGCTTTTCCCACATCCTCTCCAACATGCATCATTTTATTTTTCTGTCATATTAGCCAATCTAATCTGAAGTAGTACCTCAGAGTTGTTTTAATTTGCATTTCTCTAATCAGTAGTGATTTAAAACATTTTTTCATATGACTATAGATAGTTTTGATTTCTTCATCTGAAAACTGCCTCTTCATATCCTTTAACTATTTATCAATTGGGGAATGACTTATATTCTTATAAATTTGACTCAGTTCTTAATATATTTGAGAAATGAGGCCTTTATTAGAGACTCTCACTATAAATTGTTTCCCAGCTTTCTGCTTTCCTTCTAATCTTGGTTGCAATGGTTTTGTTTGTGCAAAACCTTTTTAATTTAATAAAATCAAAATTATCCATTTTATATCTTGTAATGCTCTCTATCTCTCACTTCTCCATAAATCTGACAGGTAAACTATTCCTTGCTCCCCTAATTTGGGGCTATAAATCTTGAAGGAAGGGGAGGATTAAACAAGTGGAAATGGAGGTTGGACTTTATCCCAGGATTCCCCAACTTCACATGTGAGAAAAATTAGACAGACAGAAGAATAGATGAGAAAGGCAGATGGAGAAGAGTCCGGTTTGGCTAGAAGATAGGATTGTAAGGGGGCAGCGAGATGACACAATGGATAGAGTGTCAGGCCTGGGGTCAAGGAGACCTGAGTTCAAATCTGGCCTCAGATACTTACTAGCTGTGTGACCCTGGGCAACTCACTTCACCCTGCTTGCCTTAGTTTCTTCAAATGTAAAATGAGCTGGAGAAGGAAATGGCAAATCACATCAGTATCTCTGCCAAGAAAACCCCAAATGGGGTCATGAAGAGTCAGACACAACTGAACAAAAGTGGAATTGTGAAAGGCAGTACTATGAGATAAGCCTGGAAAGGTGACTGAATACAGATGACAGAGGGCCTCAAATTAGAGTATACACTATAATTGGGAAGCAAGGAAGAACATGTAGAGAGAGGGCTGTTGTATTAAGTAGCTGTGTTAAGTAGTGGCATGAAGGATGAATTGGAAAGGGGATCAATTGGAGGAAAAAGACTTCTCAAAAGATTATTAAAATAGACCATGTGAGAAGCTGTTGTTGTTGTTTGTTGTTGTGGATTCTTTGTTTTTTGTTTTTTTTTTCAAAGAAGACCAATAACATTACAGACCTGAATGAAGGAGGAGATGGATGTGAGCTAGGGTAGAATTAACGGGACTTGATGCCTGATTAAATGAAGGCAGTGAGAGAGAGGGAAGAGTTAATAGCCTGGGAGATTAGGAAGCTCTAGGAAATATCAAGGAAGCTGAGTGATTAGAGCATGAGTCGAGGGAAATAGAGAGGTTAGAGGGAAGAATTATTTTTGTGGGTAGTTCATTTTTTGATTTGTTGAGGACTTTTTTTTTTTGGTTGTTGTTGGTCAGTCATGTCTGATTCTTCATGACCCAATTTGGGATTCTCTTGGCAAAGATACTGGAGTGGTTTGCCTTTTCGAGATCATTTTACAGATGAGGAAACTGAGGCCCAGAGAGATTGTGACCTAGTAATTCCATTAGTAAATGGAATTTACTAATTCCTAGTAAGTAAATACTATTCATAGATAGGCTACGTTTAAAGCATATGGAATAAATGAGATGGACAAAGGAAAGAGAACATGGAGTAAGAAGTAAAGAGAAGATAGATTTGGGGAAGACGTTCACAGAGTGGGAAAAGAGAAAATGATTTAGGGAAGAAATTTAAAGAATGAGAGAACCAAACTCTTAAGTTATTGAGTAGTGGTGGATTAAACGCTTTCTTGACTAGGCTTTTCTCTGGCAAAATGAGGGCTGTTTTAAAAATCTGCTAAGGTGAAACATGAATCATTTCTTTGATTTTGCCAGAATAGACCAGTTGCTTTTGTTGGTTTGTTTTGTTTTTTTCTGTGACAAGCTGTGTAAAGGGAGCAGCCATCGGGTAAGTGATAGGTATAGACTGGAATGAGGAATTCAGACTTTAGTCATTTTGTTCCTTCTTTTCAAGGCTCCTGCCTGTGCTTAAAAAGACCATTCACTCCAAACGAAGCTGAAATTTGCCCCCTTGATGGCTTCATTTGACATGCTTCTATATATGCTCCAATGCCTTAGCCCACTCGGTGCTGGGAGCAGACGCTCCCTGGCCCACGAAGGCCGTCTCTCCCCCAGGAGGCTTGTTGTGGCAGCAATCATCCCGACAGCCCCAGAGTGGAGTCTTTTACTGTTTGGGTTTATTTATTTATTTAAATTTGAAAGCCGAATCACCCACTTAGGAGGGTTTCTTTTGGCGCACCAGAGCAAACGAGGGCATTCTCTGTTTGTGTGCTTGTCTGCCCTGGTGAGCCAGAGCTGTGTGCTGTGTGCTGTGTTGGTCCCTTCCCCTCTCCCCCTCCTCCCACCACCACCCCCAGCCAATTTGGTGTCTCCTTTCTTAATGCCCATTTTCTAATTAAGCAATAAGTCATGACAGATGGTGTGGTAGTACTGATTAATACACACTTTGGGAGTGTACTGCAACACCTGAGGTGTACATTCATCAGGAAACACTCGCCCATCATCTGAAATGGCTTATTGTGATTATAAAGTGGGTGAATTAGGAAAAGAACCCCTCCTCCCCACACACACACATAAAACCATCAAACAAAAAAAATGCATTTTGAAATTCATTGTTTTAAACACACACACACACACACACAAGCATGTATATGTGTTTATTTATGTATATATTCTTATGCCCACGTCTCTATTCTTAAATTAGTGTTTTATAGGAGATAATGGAGGGCGGGGATCACGTTGGAGCTGCAGAGATTTTCCTCTCTTTCCAAACTAAACCATGTGCCCAGAAACTCAATTATTCCCCTTTCCTGTCTGACCCTGCCTTATGGCCCTGACCTCCACACCCCTACATAAAGAAATGGGGCCTCACTTTCATTGGGGAGCAGGTGACTGGTGGTGGAGCCAGGGTGATTACAGAGCCCCCTACGGCGCTCCTGGGACTAGCCAAGAGCTCTGACTGCTCTTTCCCCTCCTACCCCAGCTCTGCAAAGTCTCACCAAACATAACTCTCACCAGATGGAGACCCACTGTCTCCCTTTTCATAGGCCCCTTCCTAAAGATTTACTCAAACAGCCCACTTATTTTCCCCATTTCCTGGCTAGCCGCCCAAAGGATTTTCTATTGCTTGATGAACGAGATTTATTTTTCAGGCAGCCGAACAGATAACCAGTTACCTACGGGTTTTCCTACTGCCAACACGAGGCTCCTGCCCACCTTCCCTCTGTTTTTTCTCTCCCATATTCCCAGTGGATGTCTCGAAACAAACAAACAAACAAACAAACAGAAGACTGGAAGTTAAGGAAACAAGGTTCTCGTTCTGAACAGGGAGGTGCCCTTGGCCAGGCTTCCTGGTCTGTAAATAACAACTCACACGTATTCGTTGCTTTAAAGCATTTATTTCAATTAGATAGAACAATACCATGACCCCTATTCTACAGATGAGGAAAGTAATTCTGAGTCCAATTGATCTGTCTAACTTCATGCAAGTATATAAAAGGGGCCTCTAGGCCCCATGCTTTTCTCACTCGTATCAAGAACGTAGATGGTCTCTAAGTTCTGGTCCATTTCTCAAATTCACTCTTATTGTATAAAACTTGCATGCTACAGAAGCACAAAGAGTCTTCTGAGTAAGTCATTTTTACTCCATTCTTTGAAGTTATCTTCCTCCCCCAGCCCCTCCCCCTCCCCCTCAACAGAACTAGACTATCTTGAGTCCACACAATTTTATTCTCTTTTTTTTTTCCCATGCAGGCAGTGTCATAAGCCCCCTATTAAAGGAACAGATCAAATGTCAAAAGTTTGGTTGTAAATCAACAGGGAGTCTGTAAGAAGCAAAGGAAGTGGGGAGGGGGGGGTGAGATGGAGGCCCGGGGGCAACAGGCAGCCAAGGACACAAATAAGCCTGGTTGCCAAGTTATTAGAAATGAATACTTTTCAGATAAGCCTACTTGAACTTTCTTTAGGACAACTTGGTAACAATAACAGTGATGCATTACTTCTGTCTTGGCCCCTGGCCAGACCAGCCCTGGGAAGTGTGGTCAACCTCTCTAACTGAACCTGTCATCTGGAAATAAAGCTAAACCTCCCTGACAGTATGGAGAGTTTCCCTCTGCCCACTAAACTGTTTGCAAAAAAGAATATAAATATTTGAAGAGCCTAAAATAAATAAACAATGCAGGCTTCCTTAAGGGAGGGATGGGGGAGGAGGGGCATCATTTCCTACCTTAGGACTTCCCTGGCTATGCTCCCCTCTTACCAGCACTCGCCTCGTCCCCATCTCCCTCCCCCTCTTCTTCTTTCCACTGGATAGAAACCACATTCCCCTACTTACTCCCCTGACAGCTTCATATAAACTTTCTAACTTGGCCTTTCATAAATTTTCACAGAGGATGCCTCAGTTTCTTTCCAGCGAGGACAATGTGGAGCCTGTGCTCAGCCTGGAGTATACTGCACTACACCAACCATACTGTTTAGCTTCCCTCCTGTCAGCCCCACCAGCTCCCCCCGCACCCCAATCCTTGCGCCTAGCAAATGCTTTATATGCTGTCAGAGCTAACATCCATGAACAGGAAAATGCTATTCTTGGAGCTAGCAAGCAAATCCTGATGAAAAACTCACTCCTTCTCTCCTGCCCTCCACCCTACCCAAGCCCTCCACCCCATTTTCCCTATCCTCCCCATAATATACCACATAGATTCAGGCCATCCTAGAACCATCGTTTTTCCATATGTGGGTCCCATATCAAGAAAACCAAATAAATACAAAATTCAGGCTTACAGAACAGAGTCGTGGTGGGGGGGGGTGATTATCTATTCGTTCTCTTCTTTATGTACTGGGAAGTTTTCTTTTATTTAGAGTGAACTCTCCTAATGCATTTTACAAGAAGATAGAATTTACAAAATCTTTTTTTTTTTTGGGGGGGGGCTTCTTTACAAGATGGTTCTAAGGGTGGGAGTATAGCATAGTGGAAAACACATTAGCTTTGAAGTCAGAGAATTTGGGTTCAAACCTGATTCTGCCTGTCACCTTTCTGGGCTTCAGTTTCCTTAGCTATAAACAGAGATGATCATAATTCCGATAGTTATCTACCTCCCAAGGCTGTGGTGAAGACTGAATGAGATGATGTATGCAAAGCATTACGTAAATAGGAGCTATTATTGTAATCGCTCATAGATAGACACCTCAGCTCTGTGTGTGAGTGCACATGTTTCCCTTGAGGAAGTGTGGAATATGATGAGGGTGGAAGCAGAGCAGTTGTAAATAATAAATGAATCAGGGACACAGCTATGAGAACAACAAAAAAGCAAAGATTCAAGAGGAGAAGCAAAGGGGTATGGTGAATAAAGAAATCACCTTGAGGTCAGAGGACTTAGATTTAAATCCCAGCACTGCTGGACCTTGTGTGACCTTGAGCAAGTTACCAGATGTCTTTGAGTCTCAGTTTCTTCATTTGTAAAAATAAAGAGATTGGAATAGGTGATCTCTACAATCCCTTCTGGTCCTAACACCTATAAAGAACTAGAATGGGAGAAAAAAATCAGTCCATAAAATTTCAAAATCAGAGGAGCCCAGTTTCACTGGAATGTTGAGTTCATGTAGGAGAAATGTTAAATAAACAGGAAATATAGGTTGGATCCTGAAGGTAGAGGGTTTGAAATGAGAGGCTGAAGAGTTTGTATTTAGGGAGCCACTGAAGATTCATCAGCAAGGGAGTGTGACATGGTCATATGTGACTTATGAATAGGGGAACAACGTGGTCATATATATGTGTATGTCTTGGGAGTGCGGCATGGTCATATGGGACTTCTGACTAGGGGAACAACATGGTCATATGTATGTGTATGTCTTAGGAAGATCACTTCAGCAGCTTTGTGGAGGATGGATTGAAGAGATATTACAAGAAAATGCAGCAATTTGGCAGCTTTATGAATTCACATGAGAGATGAAGGACTGAATTAGGATGATAGCTATGTGAATGAAGAGAAGAGGACAGAGATGAGAAAAAAAGGGGATAAAGATGGCAACTGATTGATTATTGTTGCTCATCCTTCATTCTCGAAGAAGACCAATGACATCACAAGGGTGGTGTCTTGACTTGCCAGTGAATTGGATTTAAGAGAGGCAGAGCTGTGCAAAGTCCTCAGCCTCACTTTCTCCTGGGCTAAGGGAAGGGGGGGTCATGGTTATGGTCACAGGTGACTTGGAAAATGCTTGTGCTCTCAAAAAAACAGGTAAGTTTGGAGAAAAAGTGGGTTTAGAGGGAAAGATAAGAAGTTCTATTTGGGGCATGTTGAATTTGAGTTGCCAATAGGACAATTAGGTTTAATTGTTAGTATTAAGCATGTATTTAGTACTTCCTATGCGCCAGGCACTGTGTTCAACACTGGAGATAGAAAGAAAGGCATAAAGAGCTTCTCTCCTCAAGGGCCCCCCAGTCTAATGGGGGAGACAATTCACAAACAACTGTCTACAAACAATATATATGAACGATATGTTGGAAGCAGTTAATAGAGGGAAGGCATTAGTTTTAAGGGAGAGAAGGAAAGGCTTCTTGGAGAAGTTGGGATTTTAGCTGAAATTTGAAGGAACACAGAATGTGGAGATGAGGAGGGAGAACATTCTAGACATAAGAGACAGCCAAGGAAAATGCCAAGTGAGAAGTGTCTTGTGCAAGGAATGACAAAGAGACCAGTATCACTGGATAATAGGGTACATGGAAGGGAGTAAGGTATAAGAACACTGGAGAGGTAGGAAGGGCTTTAAAAGCCTAATAGGATTTTATATTTGATCCTGGAGGTAATAGGGAGCCACTGGAATTGAGTGAATGGAGTGTGGGGTTGATGTGATCAGGCTTGCTCATTAGGAAGATCACTTTGATAGCTGAGTACATAATGGATTAGAGTGAGGAAATGTTTAGAAGGTAGGTAGAAGTGGCTGAATTCGGTTAAAATTGTACGTGGAGGGCAAGAGAGTGAGGAAATGAGAACGGTACTGAAGTTGAGAGCTTGAGCAATTGGGAGGATGATGGTACCCTCAATAGTAATAGGGAAGGTGGGAAAAGTGGGGGTTAGGGGAGATGAGTTCAGTTTTGGACATGTTGAGTTTAATATGTCTCTAGAACATTCAGTTTGAAAAGTCTAGCAGGCAGTTGGGAAAGAGGCTAGGGCTGGATAAATACAGCTGAGAATTATTTGCATAGCAAAGAATCAACAGGAGTTGATGAGATTACCTAGTGAAATAATAGAGAGAGAGAGAAGAAAAGAGGACCTTAGACAAAGTTTTGCGATACTTACAATTAGTAGGCATGACCTCCATGAAGATTCAGCAAAGGAGGCTGAGAAGAAGTGATCAGACAGGCAGAAGGAGAACTAGGGAAGAGTAATGTCATGAAAACTGAGAGAGAGGGGAGTGTCAAAGAGAAGAGAATGCTCAACAATATTAAGTCTGCAGAGAGAGGTCAAGGATGTTGATTGAGACAGATTTGACAATTGAGAGACCATTAGTAACTTCGGAAAGAGTACTGGGTTGGAAGCTAGACTGCAGAGACTCAAGCAGAGAATAATAGGAGTAGAGGCACCAAAGTTAACTTTCTCAAGCTATAAAAGGAATGGAAATATAGAATGATACCTAGTGGGCATGGATGGATCAAGTGAGAGTTTAGAGACAGGGAGAGATTGAAGCTCACTGAGAAAATAGGGGTGCCAGAGGGCACCAACTTGCTAGAGAAGATGAAATGGAATGGGATTACTTATGCATTCATAGGGGCTTGTTTGGACAAGGAGAAGGGCCACTTGGGGGTAAAGGCAACTGAGTGATGTGAGATGAGAAAGAAAGAAGAAACGAGAGATATTGGTGAATGGCCTTGATTTTTTTCAGTGAAATATGGGGTGAGGTTCTTACTTGAAATTGATGATCAAGCCACTAATTAATTGATTAGCAATAACTAACCTATTGATTAGTTGGTGGAATGGGACAGGAATATAGGAAAGAGATTATGGACATATACATACATACATGCATATATAACTTAAACACATATAGGTAATGGTGGACTGGTGAGGAGAGATCAATGTGCTCAGGTGATGCAATACCTCATGTGGAACAGGCTGGGGAGCCTGTTTCTAGAGAGGCATGATGACCTGAAATGGAAGTGCCTTGGAGAGATTTGGATAATGTATAGATAAGATGTAATTTGTTCTAATCTGCTAGCTAGCCCTGTGATGAAGAGAAACCTTTTTTTTTATTAAATTTTTTTCAATCAGAAAAAAATCTACCTTTTCTTCCTCCCATCTTGTTCCTTTCCACCCCATTGAGAAAGAAAGAAAAACAAGACTCTTGTTACAAACATGTATAGCCAAGCAGAAAAAACCAACAACTCCATATTGGCCATGTCCAAAATTATACACACACACACATATATGCATATGCACATGTGAATATGTAGGTACAGGCATATGAATGCATATACATGTATGGGTACGTATGTCTCATTTTACACTCTGAGTCTTTCACCTCTCTATCAGGAGGTATATAGCATATTTCACCATTAGTCCTCTGGAATCATGGTTGGCCAGTTAGTCAACAAACATTTATTAAGCGTTCACTATGTGCCAGGCATTATGCTTACATTGGGGAAACAAAAAAGGCAAAAGGAAATCCTTGATCTCTTTTTTTGTTTTGTTTTTTTTGGAGGGGGGTTGGCAGGGCAATTGGGGTTAAGTGACTTGCTCAAGGTCACACAGCTAGTAAGTATATCAAATATCTGAGGCCGGATTTGAACTCAGGTCCTCCTGACTCCAGGGCTGGTGCTCTACTCACTGTACCACCTAGCTGCCCCTGAAATCCTTGATCTCAAGGAGCTCACTTTCTAATGGGGGATACAAGATGCAAACAACTATGTATAAACAAGCCATATACAGGATAAATTGGAGGTAATCAACACAGGGAAGGCAGAATTAAGGGGGATTGGGAAAGGCTTACAGTAGAAGATAAGATTTTAGCTGGGACTTGGAGGCAGCCAGGAAAACCATTAGCCAAGAAAAGATCATTACACAGATCAGAGTTCTTGCATCTTTTAGAGTTAATTAACTTTATAATATTGTCATCTTTGTATAAATTGTTCTGGTTCTGCTTACTTCACTCTGCATCAGCTCATGCAAGTCTTCCCAGGTTTCTTTAAAACCATTCTCTTCATTACTTCTTACCACAAAATTATATTCCATCATGTGTATATCATAACTTGTTTGGTAATTCCCCACTTGACAAGCCTCTTTTTAGTTTTCAATTCTTGGTCACTGAAAAAAGAACTGTAAGTATATTTGTATATCTTTAGTTACAGTTTGTTTTTCATAGGACTAATCCTTGCCTTAATCTACCCTCTCTCAAATTTCCCTTTCTCCTTTCTCCCCTTTCCCTCCCTATTTCCCTGTTGAGTGAAATATATTTTTGTAGTCAGCTATGTGTGTGTGTGTGTGTGTGTGTGTGTGTGTGTGTGCACACGCATTTTTCCCTTCTTTAACCAGTTCATATGAGAATGAGGCTCAATCATCCATAACTTCCCCCTACCTGCTCCATCTATACCTTCCTTTCACTCATATAAACTTCTACTTGTGCATCCTGATTATATGAAATAATTTCCCTCATCCTTTCTTGCCCTTCCTTCCTCCTCTCACTATGGCCCTCTTCCCCTACCTTTCCATTCTTCTTCTGTCTAATTAGACTCCCTCTATGATCCTTGATGAGAGTAGGGTTCAGTGGCAGCACATGAAGGTCTTTTGGTCTTGCCAAAATCTGCCTCTCTGCAACTTTTATCCATTGTTCCTAGTTCTGCCCACTGAAGCCAAGCAGAGAAAGTCTGCCCTTTTTACACGATAGGTGTTCAAACACCTAACTATAGCTATCATGTCCCCGATATATCTCCTCTTCTCCAGAATAACCAAGTGGATTAACTAAAATGCTGATCTATCACTTCATAATTAGAAATAGACATGCTTAGAAGATTCATAGAATAGTAGATTTGGAATTAGAAGAACCTTAGAGATCATTTAGGCCCATAAGGTCATGTTGCAAATGAGGAAACTGAGGCCCCAAGAGATAAAGTTTCTTGCCTGTGGTCATACAGAGAGTAGGCAGCAAAACAGAATGGACATTTTGTGTGTGCACATGCATTTGTATATGAGTGCATGTGTGTGTGTGGGGGGGGGTGTATCCTCTTCCTGGTAGGAAAGTATGGAGGACAGTCAACTCCATGGACTATCTGCTTGATGGATATATGCTCATTAGTTGAGCTTTGCTTTTTGGCTGATCTCTACTTCTCAGGAATCACCTTTCTCCAACTCCTTCCCCACCTCTGTCCTACCCCCTAACCTGATTTCACATAGAAAGGGCCCTTATGTACCTCTTGCCATAGACCCTGCCACATCTCAGAAGATATTGGCATAAGATCATCTCTGGAGAGACAAATTATGTACTCAGCTCAGGAGCAGATTTATTGGCACCCATGCCCAACCAACTCCTGTTTGAGATGATGAATTACATGATATATATTGCTTTTCTTTCTGAGATGGAGCCCAAATCCTGTTAATTACTAATGGCAAAATTTGTTGATTTATATACCCATCCAGCTGCCTAGAACAAAGACAGGGAAGGAGCCTAACTCTCTCCATCAACTCAGGAATCATTACCTATGCCAGATAGAGGTCTTATATGGAGTCAACATAAGGTCACCTAGCACAGGATAGGGATCTCTTACAGATTAACCAATCACCATTTAAGTGACTGATCCAGAATAACTGATGCTGCTCATGTGAACACCTATCATTGATGAGACTAAAAGAGTATTGAACAGCAAAGGCCAGAATGTCATTGGAGCATCCACCACGCCACCACAAACATTAAACATTAGTGAGGCACTCATGGTATACTTCGAAGTAAGGGAACCTGATGTTAGGGACTCACTATGCTGAATGAGACTGTCATTTTGGGGTGGTGGGAATGGACCACAGGGTTATTGATTTTCTTTGTATCCTTCAAGAAGCTTCTGTAGCTTTCTAAATCTCATTTATATTGCCATACAGCACCCTCTAATTCAAACAGCAACATGGCGCAGTGGATAGAGTGCCCAACCTGGAGTCAAAAAGACTCAGCTTCCTGAGTTCAAATATGGCCTTAGACACTTACTAGCTGTGTGACCCTGGAGAAGTCACTTAACCCTATTTGCCTCAGTTTCCTCATCTGTGGAATGAGCTGGAGAAGGAAATGGGTCTGAAGTCAGGAAGGCTCAGTTTGTTGAGTTCAATTCTGGCCTCAGACACTTGCTAGCTGTGTGACCCTGGGGCAAGTCACTTAACCCTTTTTACCTCAGTTTCCTCATTTGTGGAATGAGCTGGAGAAGGAAATGGTAAGCCATACCAGTATCTTTGCCAAGAAAATCCCAAATGGGGTCACAAAGAGTCAAACAAAACTGAAAACGACTGAACAACAACTAATTTAAACCCAAGAACTAATCTAGTCTTTCAGGCTAACTGAGAAATTCTGAATGGAAAACCTAATTAATATCACATGTTGCTCAGGGAGACTAAAGTCAGAGTAAAGGAACATGAGCAATAAATGTATAGCCACACTGGTCTGGTGCACCCCTTTCTACTCTAGACACAAGCTTGCCAAGTTGACTAGAGTCTTGTGTTGGCTGGTCGGGGTACCATCTCCCCTAAATGAACAGTGAAAGGGATACACTGAAAAATTCTTACTATCTCAGTCTCCTTATTCATTATTCATTATCGGTCCCTGAAAGCTTTAGTCATCATAATAGAGCCTCATGACAGAGAAGTTACAGTTTCTGGGATTACAGCTTATTTTACATTAGTTACATTTTAAATTAATGCCTTCCTTTTTTGAGGAGGCCCCCTGGTGAGATTTAAGGAGCACCCCAGCTTTCGCAGCAACACATTTTGCAAATCATCTCTCAGGGTGGGCTTCTTCTGAGGCTGGCTAATCTCATCCATTTTATATAGATTATTGTTAGTTTCAGCTGAGGGTTACCTCTCCTAGCCTGGTGTTTCTCATCCCATGTCTGTATGGTGCACACAATTTGGAGTCTACAATCCTCTGTGAATTGACGATACTTTTAGAACATTCTTATTGTGATCTAAAGAGTCAATGAATATTCCCATTGGAAGGCCACAGAGTTTTCAAGGCAAAAATTATCATAGTTTATAGATCTCCAACTCTCTCATTTTATAGATGAGTAATTCAGTATCTAGAACTTAAATGACTTACCTCGGGTTATATAGAAATGAAAATTGGTACCTGGGATTTGAATGTAGGTCCTCTGATTCCCAACACCATTCTTTCCACTGATCCATCTTGTTATCATGGCATTTTATGCTCAGGTTAAACCATGGTGGGCAATCCTGCAGAAAAGAGAGGCATCTTGGAGTAACAGGTTGTTGCAACAATTTGGCTAGCAGCTGCTGTGGGGGTGAGAGACCAACATAAGCCCAACAACAAGAACACTGCCAGCACAGATTCTTTTATCTGCTTTACTAAGAAAAGTAGCATTAGGGGGTTAACAATCTTATTTCAATCCAACATACAAATATCATTCACTTAGTTCTTGGGAAAAAACCAGCACCCTGAACTTCAGAGCAAATACAAACAAATTACGAACATACATTATACACAGACCGAATACAATTCATAGTTACCAAGAAACCATCAACATCTGAGTTCAGGAGCCAGGGAGCTCATAACAACGTCTGGCCGAGAGTCATGTGCCACTCCTCCTATGGCTCAGAGCCCCCAGCAAATAGCTCTGTTCTCTCTTTTTATGACCTCTTTAGCCATCATCAAATGTCATCTGAGTGACCAGAACTCAGGCTCCTACTATTGGCTCTGGTCTTAGCAACTCCCCTTAGGACCCTGAGGGCTTCACGCCCACATAGGCTTAGCACCTAGTAGATAGGGGTTTGGGCCTGCGGCTTTGCACCTTAAGACACTTAATTTATCATTCTAAAACAGTAAAAAAGTCCCAACTTAATTGATATTACACAGGTCAAGTCAGCAGCATCTAGGAGATCCAGGACTCAACCACTTGTTTCTTGTAACCTTGAGTGTGGACCTAAGGGTCTCCATTTATAGACCGGCCCTATTAATAATGGCAGTATGTTCTTGAGTGACTACATCATTTTGACTAATATAAATATCCAAATTAAAAATAAAGGACATATGAAAAGAGACATTATATGCATCCAGAGAAGAAACTGATAAGTAGATGTATAGAATAATTTTACATATATACATACACACATATATACACACATGCATGCATACATTTTCATATATGTGTATGTGTGCGTGTATATATGTGTATACATATATACAGGTGTATGTATAGAATGATTTTATATATACACACATACACACGTATGTACACACACACATATAAATACTTATTTGTCTAATGGTAGCCATCTCTAGGGTAGGGTGGAGGAGGGAAGAAAAAAAAGAGAAATTTACGTGATAACTTCATTGTATATCTGGAGGGAATAGCAAGTTGTACTTAGTAGATTTGCAGTTTCATGAGCAATCATCTTTTTTATTGTATTGTATTATGGAAATGTTTGTTTTGTTCTGTGAATTATAAATAAAATAAATTTAAAAAAATAAACACCAAAAAATGGCAGTATGTTCTTATTGGTAGGGGAAGAGGAGGGGTCAGACAGAGTTTGTTGTAAAAATTTTTGTACTCAGAATTATCAAACTAAATAATTCTGTGTTTATAGCCTATGACTGTAACTCATTGCCTCAAATAATGGCCCTATCTTGATTTCACATTAAACACTGGTCTCTATTTCAACTCAATATAATATGAAGTCCACTCTTGAATTTGTTGTATATTTTGTTTCCTTTAGTTCACACCGCGACTGGATACTTGTCATTATACCATAATCCATACAGATGTCTCATCTTTGTGGGACTCTGAGACTTTGGTTATACTTGACATGAATCACCCTGGACCAGAGTCAGTATTCTTGCTTCCAGGGCTGGCTCCTACATTTCTGAAGGAACACTGGTGGTGCTTAAGCAAGCCTCATCTGTGCTCCTGTCTGCTTAGAGCAGTCCTCTATACTAATACTCCTCATGTCATCAACCACCACGGCAGTACTTTCCAAAAAAGACCCAAGATGGGGAAAGGTCAGGAAAGATGTGGGAATGGCAAGTTGCAGCTGCTGGGTGCAGAGGCCCTTTCAATAGCAACTTTGGGCAGAAGGCTGCCTATAACCAGGATATTTCTATCTGTCCTTCTCATTACTTGCCTCCTTCAAACAAAAAGAACAACGACAACCTCATACTATCACTTTTCATTTAACTGTGCTCTAATCTTAGTTTTTAGGCCAGGAATGGGCAACCTCGAAGACACATAAGGCCCTCTAGGTCCTCAAGCCTGGCCCTTTGACTGAATCCAAACTTCATTTGTTCTGTGAAGTTTGGATTCAGTCAAAGGGTTGCCCTTAAGGACCTAGAGGGCCACATGTAGCTTCAAGGCCACAGGTTCCCCACCCCTGTTTTAGGTCGTGCTACGTGTACAATAATAAAGATTACTGGATTCACAATTGAAGGACTTAGGTTCGAATTCTGACTCTACTATTGACCTTGGGCAAGTTACTCCAAGTAGTTGTGAACCTCAGTCTCCCTATCTGTAAAGTGAGGGCTGGGGGCTAGACTAGATGATGTCTCAGGATCTAAATGCCAGGGCAATGCAAGCAAAGGAGAAACAAGTAGAAAAAATACTTCAGGGCATAAAGACAGCATACACTCTCAGAGAGAATGAGAAGAGCAACTTTCAATAGTTTATAAGGTCAGCTAACATCGGGCCCTTTCTTAATGAATTTTTAAAAGAGTATGTAATGTATTTAATTAATTACGTTAATAATTAATTATGTATACTAATTAATTGTGCTAATTATTAATTAATTTATTTTAAAAATACATTCTATAAATCTGTGAGTTGGAAATGGGGGAGGGTGGCGGGGGTGGGGGTGGGGAATGATGATGGAAAACAAGGACCTACAGCTTAAGCTCCCTGGGGAGAGGAAGCTCAAACTCGGAGAGCTTATTTGACCACAGGGTATAGTATTCATAAGTCCTAGTTTCTGGAAGTAACCCATAGCTCCTTTTCTTCCTTCCTGAAGTCAAAGAGTTCCTGTTGTCTATAGCCCTCTACAGGGCCTCAAGGACAGAGGCTCTTTAGAGGGTCCACAATCGGCCTTATCTTGGTGAATTTAATTTGCACTCACATATTTCTTAGTGGGGACATCTAGGTGATGCAGTGGGTAGAGTGCTGGGCCTGGAGTCAGGAAGACTCATCTTCCTGAGTTCAAATCTGTCCTCAGACACTTAGTACCTGTGTGACCCTGGGCACGTCACTTAACCCTGTTTGCCTCAGTTTTCTCATCTGTAAAATGAGCTTGGAGAAGGAAATGGTGAACCACTCCAGTATCTTTGTCAAGAAAATTCCAAATGGGGTCATGAAGAGTCGGGCATGACTGAAAAATGACTGAACACTCCAAGACAGCAATTTCCCATTCCTAGATCTGGTAATGACTTTCTCATGCAAAAATATCTGCCAAACAAGACTTTACTCGTCCTCAGGAAAAAGTTTGGAGCTAGCTATCAGAAACATTAGCTTAAGAAGCCATAAGGAACTCCTCTCTTTGGTGCTTTATCCCCAGAAGAGCTGGCTGGGGGAAAAGAGGCAACAGTGGGATTCAATGCAAGAGAACACAGTCCCAGGCCTTCTGGGCTAATCATGTAACAGGATACTCAGCGACTTAACAGCAACCCTCCCAGGGTTCCCAAGAATAAATATTGTCCAGTTATACCTCTGCTCAAAAGACCAGATGGGTTTCATCAGAATTTTTTGTTAATTGAGCTAACTTCTTTCTCAAATGCCAGACTTCCATAAAAACTTGGCTGCCATGATGTTGCCTTAAGATAGGTCTTTTTCAGACCTCACCTCTCAGGATCTCTTCCCTGCCTGATGGTAACTGAATACCTAAATTCAGAAATGTGTTAACAATTTACAGAATGCTGACTGATTATATCAAGATTGCTCTTAAAATTCTTGGTCGTTTTTTACAACTCTTTATAACATTCCCCCTGTGAAATGGGTCTTTTTTGTTCTCTTTTAAAAAACTTTTTATGTGTAGATGAGAGAATAAGTAAATAAAGGTGTATCTGTCTTGTTAGAGGCAGCCAAGTTGTACAGTGGATTGATTTCAGGGCCTGGGGTCAGCAAGAGGCAAGTTCAAAACCTGCTTCCAACACATACTACTTGTATGATCCTGGGCAAGTCATTTAACTTCTCCAAGGCCCCAACAGTCCCACCCCCTCCTCATTCGTAAAGTGTAAAACGATAGTAGCTTTCTTAAGGAATTGTAAGGATCAAACGAGATAACACATATAAAGCCTTTTGTAAACCTTTTGTTGTTCTTTAGTGTTTTTCAGTCATATCTGACTCTTCATGACCCCATTTGGGTTTTTGGTTTTATTTATTTATTTATTGGCAAAGATACTGGTATGGTTTGTCATTTCCTCCTACAACTCATTTTACAGATGAGGAAATGGAGGCAAACAGGGTTGAGTAACTTACCCAGGGTCACACTGCTACTACATATCAGAGGCCAGATTTGATCATAGGAAGAGTCACCTAAGTAACTTCTCTTTTTCCAGGTAGAACTGATTGGGTTAGCCCCTACTGCAATTATATATGGCTACATGTTTGTGAGATTGTAGGATCATAGATTTAGGACTAGAAGAAAACTTATGGGCCAGTTAATTATCAAAACTATCTGGTGCTGGCTAAGAAATAGAAGAATAGATTGATGGAACAGAGTAGAAATCCAATTACAGCAGCATCTAGTCCAAATCTTTTATTTTGTAAATGGGGATACTAAGGGACTTGCCCCAAGTCTAATGGGGGGTAAGCAGTGGAGTCAGAATTTGAAACCAGGTCCTTGGACTCAAAATGTATCACATTACTCTGTGTCACCTTCTTTGGATTTATATATTGGCAAAAAATAGTGAAAATACACTGGCCCTAGATTTTGGAGATCTAGGTTGGAGTCCAGCTTTGCTATGAACAAGCTGCGCCATCCAAGGCTCATCATAGAATCTCTCTGATAGTCATTTCTTTATCTCTGAAAATTGGTATAGTACTTATGCTATTTATCTCAGGGTAATTTTGAAGAAAATGACTCTATAAGCCTTAAAAAGATGAATTATCATGACAAAACAGGAAAATGATAAATGTTGAAGAAAATATGGGAAAATTGGAATATTAACGCTGGCTGTTGGTGGAGTTGTGAACTGATCCAATGATTCTGGACTGCAATTTGGAACTATGCCCAAAGGGCTATAAAACTATGCATACCCTTTGATCCAGCAATACCACTACTAGGGCTATATCCCAAAGAGATCATAAAAAAGGGAAAAGGATCCACATGTACAAAAACATTTATAATAGCTCTTTTTGTGGTGGCAAAGAATTGGAAATTAAGGGGATGTCCATCCATTGGGGAATGGCTAAACAAGTTGAGTATATGAATGTCATGGAATATTATTGTGCGTGCTATAAGAAATAATGAGCAGTCAGATTTCAGAAAAATCTGGAAAAATTTCCATGAACGGATGCTGAGTAAAGTGAGCAGAACCAGGAGAACGCCGTACACAGTAATAGCAACATTCTGCAATGATCAACTGCGATACACTTAGCTCTTCTCAAAAATGTAATGATCCAAGATACTTCCGGAAGACTCATGATGGAAGATGCTATCCACATCCAGAGAAAGAATTATGGAGTAAGAATGTAGACTGAAGCACACTATATTCTTTTTTTCTTTCTCGTGTTTTTTCTCTTCAGTTCTGATTCTTCTTTCATAACATGACTCATGTGGAAATATGTTTAATGCAATTGTACATGCATAGCCTATATGGAAAAGGGGGAGGGGAGGGGGGAATTTAGAACTCAGAATCTTAGAAAAGTGAATATTGAAAAATAAAAATCAATTAATTAATTACTTTAAAAAGATGAGTTGTCAGTGTATATGCTTATAGGTTGTAATCTCTCTAAGAGCAGAGACAATTTATCACTACCGAAGATTAGTTATGGTACCATAACGAGGTAGCACGATTTATCACTACAGAAGCCTAGTTATGTTACCATGCACAGAATGGTATGCTGTGATTATTCAATGAAATGCGGAAAGGAAGCTTCCCCACTAGAGGCCAGCCAGCATCTTTTTTGTCTCCCCACCATAGGGTTAACAAGGAATTGAGTTCATTGACTTACTGACCCCTAGCAGGGGTCTAACAAGGATGGAAATGTTCCTCATAGAATGGTGTGCCCCGGGCCCTAACTCCTTCTACTCTTTTCTGTTTTTCCCAGTGGAACCTCATGTGCCCACCTTTACTAATGCAGCTTAGTATACACAGGGACTCCATCAACAGTTTGAGGGCATCAGTACAGTACCCAGCTTGGCTGAGGTTTAAACTCAATCATTCCACTGCAGGGGCTGATGATGGCAAAAGTTTAAAAGTAAATACAATAGCTCCCATGTCTATAGTACTTTATGGCTTATAAAGGGCTCACTACAACTCTGTGAATAAGATAGGGAATAACCGTACAAATGGACAAACAGATAGCTAGGTGATAGACATGCATTTATTAAAGTGGGACTGTATTAAACAGATATATATATATGTATATATGCACATATGCATGTATATTTACATGTAGATATACATATATATGAGCAGCAAAGTGGTAGAACAGAGAGAGCTCCAGGTCTGGAGTCAGAAAGACTCATCTTTCCGAGTTCAAATCTAGCCTCGGACACTTACTAGCAGTGTGGCCCTGGGCAAGTTACTTCACCCTGTTTGCCTCAGTCTCTTCATCTCTAAAATGAGCTGGAGAAGGAAATGGCAAACCACTCTGGTATCTTTGTCAAGAAAACCCCAAATGGAGTCACAGACAATTGGACACAACTGAAACTACCGAACAACAATATACATATCTAAATATACATACATAAACATACGCATGGGCATCAGGTGTGTTGGCCTGTTTCCTTGCCTGATAAAACAAACAAAAAAGCTCACTTATCAGAGCCAGGGGACCCAGCAGTGGATCCCTAGTTTCCAGTAGAGTGGAGATGGTTGGGGAGTTATACCTGTGAAGGATGCTGTGCAAAATGAACCGAAGAATCTTAGAGCTAGAATGTACCTCAGAGGCAAACAGACCACCCCACTCAGATCGATTACAAAATCCTCAGCCTGTCATTTACAGACCTCCACAACCTTGTTCCCACCTACCTTTCAGGCCCTATTTTATGGAACACCCCTACATGCACACTCTCCTTTCCAGTCTAACCAGTCTGATTGCCCACACTTCATATTCTTTTCCTCAGTTCTATGCCTTCCCACACGTGGTCCCCCACATTTAGAATGCACTACCTGCTCATTTCTGCCTCATATTATCACCAGCTCTCTTTGAAGCATAGCTTTGGAACCATCTTCTACATGAAACCTTTCCTGATTCTCTTGGTGCACTCACTCTTGTATCTATACAAGATCTATATAAAAGATACACTTTTTGTATCTATATCACTTAGTTTTCATTTATCTCTGGGGCAACTAGGTGGTGCAGTAGGTAGAGTGCTGGGCTTGGAATCAGGACGCCTCATCTTCATGAGTTCAAATCTGGCCTCAGACACTAGCTGTGTGACTCTGGGCAAGTCACTTAATCTTGTTAGCTTTAATTTCCTCATCTGCAAAATGAGTTGGAGAAGGGAATGGCAAACTACTCCAGTATCCTTGCCAAGAAATCCCCAAAGGGGTCACAAAGAGTCAGACACAACTGAAATGAATGAACAACAGACAAAAATTATATTGTATTTCCTCCCCTTTCTTCTCCCACCCTATAGAAAGTAAACTCTTTTAAGGTAGAGCCTGGATTTTGGAGGGGCAGAGCCAAGATGGCGGCTGGAAAGCAAGGACTTGCATGAGTTCCCCCCACCCAGGTCCCTCCAAACACCTATGAAAAATTGCTCTGAACAAATTCTAGAACTGCAGAATCCATGAAATAGCAGAGGGCGGCAGGGCTCCAGCCCAGGACAGCCTGGATGGTCGCTGGATAAGGTCTATCGCACAGAGCAGGGAGCAGAGATGATCAGAACCCAGCGTGAGCCACACCTGGACCAACCAGACCAGGAGCCAGGCAGAACAGGTGCTAGGGCCTGAATCAGTGAGCTGTGGCAGTTACCAGACTTTTCAACCCACAAACACAAAAGACGACAGAGAAGGTTAGTGGGAAAAACTGTGGGCACAGAGTGAAAGGAGTTCTCAGTTCAGCCACCACCCCAGGGGCAGTGGAGGAGGTGCAGCTACAGCACTACAGCTGCAGTTGCTTCCAGGCCCCAGGCCCACCTGCTGGGAGGAATTAAGTGGCAGATCTGAGCAAGAGTGCAGAGCCAGCTTAGATCTGAGTCTGGTCCAGGTTAGTGGTTCTTGGGGGAGGAGGAGCGCTGGTGTGGCAGAGCTTGCTGTGTAGAAATAGCTCTGAAAACAATAGCACAGACCCTCCAGCTTGGGACAAAGTACTCTCTACTCTACAAGCAGTCATACCCCCATGAAAAACTCAAGGGTCAAGTAAGTTGGCTGGGAACATGGCCAGGCAGCAAAAACAGACTCAGATTCAGACTCAGACTTTGGAATCTTTCTTTGGTGACAAAGAAGATCAAAACATACAGCCAGAAGAAGTCAACAAAGTCAAAGAGCCTACATCAAAAGCCTCCAAGAAAAACATGAACTGGTCTGAGGCCATGGAAGAGCTCAAAAAGGATTTGGAAAAGCAAGTTAGAGAAGTAGAGGAAAAATTGGGAAGAGAAATGAGAGTGATGCAAGAAAATCATGAAAAAGAAGTCAATGACTTGCTAAAGGAGACCCCAAAAAATACTGAAGAAAATAAGACCTTAAAAGATAGACTAATTCAAATAGCAAAAGAGCCCCAAAAAGCCAATGAGGAGAAGAATGCCTTGAAAGGCAGAATTAGCCAAATGGAAAAGGAGGTCCAAAAGACTACTGAAGAAAATACTACCTTAAAAATGAGATTGGAGCAAGTGGAAGCTAGTGACTTTACGAGAAATAAATATATTATAAAACAGCACCAACGGAATGAAAAAATGGAAGACAATGTGAAATATCTCATTGGAAAAACCACTGACCTGGAAAATAGATCCAGGAGAGAGAATTTAAAAATTATTGGACTACCTGAAAGCCATGATCAAAAAAAGAGCCTACATATCATCTTTCAAGAAATTATTAAGGAGAACTGGCCTGATATTCTAGAGCCAGAGGGTAATATAGAAATTGAAAGAATCCACTGATCACCTCCTGAAAAAGATCCCAAAAAGAGCCTGGATTTTGGGGGTCTTTGTAATCCTACTTTATAGAACAGGGTCCTTTGGATATCAGGTGTTTGTTGAATACCTAACCAAAGGTGGGGAACCTGCAGCCTTGAGGCCACATGTGGCCTTCTAGGTCCTCAAGGGCAGCCCTTTGACTGAATCCAAACTTCTTTTTGTGGAGTTTGGATTCAGTCAAAAGGCTGCCCTTGAGGACCTAGAGGGCCACATGTGGCCTCGAGGCTACAAACAATCAATTATCCCGTTGCTTGATTACCTTCACTGATCCCTAAGGCAAATACCATTCTATTTTTGGATAGCTCTAAATTGTTAGGAATTAATGGTTAGTTAGAGCAATGCATAGAGTGCTAGACTTGCAGTCAGGAAGACTCAAGTTCAAATATAGCCTCAGTCTATGTAAAGTGCCTTGCAAACCTTAAAGTGCCATATAAATACCATGTTGTTGTTCAGTTGTGTCTGACTCTTCATGACCCTATTTGTGGTTTTCTTTGCAGAGATACTAGAGCAGTTTGCCATTTCCTTTCCCAGATCATTTTACAGGTAAGGAAAATAAGGCAAACAGGGTTAAGTGACTTGCCCAGGGTCACACAGCTAGTAAGGGTCTGAATCCAGATTTGAACTCACAAAGATGAGTCTTCCTGCCTCTAGTCCCATTGCTCTTTCCACTGTGCCCATGGGGTTCCAGTCAAGGGTTCCACACACTCAGTCTGGGATATCAATAAGGTCAAATTTGCCTCCTTGAATTACGGTCTCTAGTTTACCTATTTTATCACCCATACTTTTACATCGATGTATTGAACTCTTAGGTTGTGGGTTCCATTGCATTTTGTCTCTTTATATATTGTCTCATGTGAGTTATCGGTCATCTCCACTGATATTCATCATCTTATGTGGTAAACAGCATACTAAAAAGCAGAGACATCACCTCGCTGACAGAAGTCTGTATCGTCAAAACTATAGTTGTTTGCAGTAGCAATGGATGGCTGTCGGAGTTGGAGTGCTGCAGAACTGACACTTCCAAACCCTGGTGCTCGAGAAGACTTTTGAGAGGACCTTGGATAGCAAGGAGATCAAATCAGTCAACTCTTAAAGAAGTTAATTCAGGCTTTGCACTGGAAGGTCAAATACTGAAGCTGAAGCTTAAATACTTTGACCACATAATGAGAAGATGAGACTCATTGGAAAAGACCCTGATGTTTGGAAAGACTGAAGATAAAAGGAAAAGGGGCTAACAGAGGATGAAATGCATAGATCGTATCACAGAAACAACAACATGAACTTGAAAAGACTTCAAGAGATAGTGGAGGATAGAAGATTCTGACCTTGGGGTCATGAAGAGTTGAACATGATGGAATGACTGAACAACAACATCAATGCTATTCATGGTAAGTGGAGGGGCAGATATTTGGCAGTTTTCTCTTTCCCTCTCCATTTTCAATTTAAAGCCTTCTTAATAGGATTTTGAAGATTCTAGACAAATATTGTTTTAGTGGCATTTGTCAGAGGTGTTTTGTGTGAAGGGTTCATCATTCCTATACTTGAAGTCACAGTTGAAAAATCTTAATCCCATTCTCAGATGTCATTTTTCCAAAATGGCACCTCTCTTGGGAGGCCACTACTGTCAATGGGCATCAGTCATGAAAATGCCACCCATGACTTTAAAGTCTCAAGCTTTCCATTCCCAATTAATGTTTTCTAGGTTTTTTTCTGTTAGTAGCTTTTTGTCCTCATATTATATACCAGCAATGGGTGGGAGGTCCTGTGGTGGCGAGCAGGGTGGGACTTTTTGCTGTTTTGTCTTTGGAGTACTTCTCAGCACTATGGCAATCAACTGCCTTTGATTGAGCCTTGCTTTTGTTTCATTCAAAAGTCTTTGATTGAATCAAGAGTCTTTGATCACCTGCTTAAGTCACAAGAAAGCCTAAGTCACAAGAGTTTGAGTCACATGTTTGTGATGCCCTCTGACCCTGAAAAAGTATATATATACTCTGAGGTTAGCATTTTGCTTTTGGGGCTCACTCATTGGAGGAGCGTTCCTGTGATTTGGCCAGCTGAGTCTCTGGGTAGCCATTAAGGAGCCCCCCCGGCTTTGAAAACCCAGATGTTCTTGCTTCTCTCTCTGGTAACTACGTATGTATGTATTGCTATGGACAAACAGTTAGAAGCCCTGTCTGCTGATTTGTGCTATTTGCTCTATTTGTATAATTTATGTTTGTAATTTCTGTTTGTGTTTTCTCTGAAGTTCAGGGGGCTGACTTTTTCCCCTGAACTGAGTGAATGATATATGTATGTTTAATTAAAGTGAGATTGTAAACCCCTTAAAGTTGCTTTCCTTAGAGAAGCAGATCAAAGAACCTGTGCTAACAGCCCTCCTGTATGCTGGTGTTGTTGGTCTAACACCTCCACAGCAGCTGCTAGCAGCATTGTTGTTACAGGTCCTGGCCATATCCTAGACACATGCTTCAGGAAAATAGCAATGCTTCTCTACTGTTTCTGCAAAATTGACAGACTATGCCTTGGTACCCATCAGGAAGGAATCGTAAGTCACCAACTCATGACTGATTGGTCTTCCTATCTCTGAATAACTTCTTTCCTGGGAGTACCTTTGGATTCATACCCACACTTCTTAAGAGTACAAGTAGCTATTTCTTCCTCAGAGGACAGAGCTCAACCTTCCATGGTAGGAAGGGAGAGGGGGAAAGCCTCTTACCTATTCCATGGTTCCAACTAATCACTGGCCCTTCTCTTCCTGTTCTGTGCCACATTCTTCCACCTGTCATGTCAAAGTACAACATGTTAAGAAATCCTTTCTTCAGTTTTTTTTGTTTCCTTTTTTTTTTTTCTGAAGCGCTCCTTACGGGCTTCTAAAGAAGATTTAATTCTTTCTGATAATTTGTAGAGTGGAGGTATTCCACCAACATGCACTTTAGGATTTCAGATTTGTTATTTGTGCCTGGCAGAGACACAAATATAGCATATTGTCTATGGGTCTCTTTTGCCCTCTATACCTTCTGGAAGTGAGATCCTCAGTCTTTTGCCATCCTAATGGGTAGCTCTTATGGTAAGTCCTTTTTACACATCACCCGCTTGTTAAAGGAGGACAAGCATTAACTCAGCACCAACTGCACTTTACAAGTATTATCTAAATTGATTCTCGCAACAATCTTGGGAGATAGGTGCTATTAATATTTCTATATTATAGCTAAGGGAACTGAATTAAGCAAAGGTTAAGTGACTTGCCCAGGGTCACACAATAGCCAGTGTGTACTTACTAACTTACGCAGCTACTAGGTGTCTGGGGCTAGATTTGAACTTAGGTCTTCCCAATCCCAGGCCCGGTGTTTTACCCACTGCTACACTGGACACTAGCTAGGGAGCTCCTGAGAATTATTTATAGTAAACTTCCTGCCTTTTCTTGTGATATGATGCTATCTTGCTCAGGTTCTTTTGATTGGGAGTTACTCGATTTCTACTAAAGACATATAAATAGAAGCTGTTTATAGCTATTGTTTATGGGGGGTCTCAAGTGGAATCCAGTCATCAGCCCCTCCATATTACTTTCTGCCTCTTCTGTTCTCTCCTGTTCCTTAGACTTCAGAAACCATCTCCTGTCTTGCTATTTCCAACAGTGTCTCTGCTCCCAGCATTATGGAACCATCATGCTTTCTTTCCCTGACTTTTCTTTAATTTTTCCTTCTAGGGCTTTTCACCACTGCCCTCTCATTTCAGGTTTACTTTAAAGGAGATGTGACGAGAGTGAATTTTTGCTGAATTTCCCCCAGCACCTGACCTTCCCTGCTCCTACATCCTGTTTTCCCTTTATAATATCACCTTCATTGCTACACATCACACGTCCACATTTTGAAAAAACTCCTGTAGATTTCCATTATACTTGTTTATAGATGAACAAAATCAATTCTAGCCCTCATTCTGGGGAGCATCCCTCCAAAATTCATATCACCTCCTTGGTGAGGGGGTGTTTTACTGCAGGGTGGGTTTGACAGGAGGATCAAGTTTTTAATGAATTCAAATAGAGCTATTTGCTCAGTTTAGCTCTGAGACTGGGAAGAGACAGTGACTAATTTTAAAATAAAATAAAAATGAGGAAGTATGGAGAATCAAGAACGAAAGTTTGTTGTTTTTGCTCTTGAAATGGGGGTCTTTTTGGTCTGCTTGTTTCTGAGTGGAGAAAGCAGGCTGAGCTTTAAGACTCTGACTCAGGAAGTTTGTGGTAGAGTCAGAATCAGAACGTGGGCCTCTTGATTCCCAGTCTGCTTAGTGTTCTTTGTCCTCCACTCTGCTGTGACCGCATCCAGGGGGTAAGAGGAAGGAAGTGTGGGGATGATGGTGAAGAGAACTGGCCTGACTAGACTGGTGCCTAATTCATCCATCAGTATTTATTGCGTCTTTGCCAGGTACCAATTACTATGTTTGATTAAAGCCAGATCTGAGTAGAAGATGCATCCCATGAAGTCCCTCTGAAACAGATTTAAATGATGGGGACATCAAAATGTTTATTAATAATAATAAATGGCACATGATTTATTTATTTCAGATGCTGAGCACACAAATCGGCTTGCACTTCGCTATCATCTAACAGTTTTCCAGCAAGAGAGTCTTTTCAATGGAGCACCAAATGGGCATCAAGAGAGTGGAATTCTGATCTGTCTCTGATGCTAATGTTTTATGTGTGCTTAGACAAGCTATAGAGTCTTTCTGTGCCAGTTCCTATAAAAATGGGAATTATTATACTACTTGCCCATGCCCAACTTACAGGGATGTTGAGAGGGATGGTTCCTTTTTTATTTTTAATCAGAAAGAGGTTTTGAATGGCACATAGATAGCCATGTTATCAATACAAGGATTTTAGCATTTATTATTGCTATTCATCTTTCCTGGTTATTTCACAGGAGAGATTTGTGGTTGGCACTTCATTTTTTTTAAAGGATAAGATCCTTTCCTAAGTACCTTTTGAAAGCCAATTTATATTTCGGCCATTTGATTAATAGGAATCAGGGAGCCCGTCCTTCCAATCAAAGTGCTTCTGAATAATTCAATACCGTATATTAAAAGTGGAGACCCATTGCCTGGCATGGTTTACTTTAGTTGGTGGAGAAATATATGCTGCCCATCTACACAAGACCATTCTTCATCTTCCCTCCTTCAGCTGAAACAGAGTGAGGGGCTCGAAACTTTCAAGCAATCACTATTCATGACCTGCCCCCCTCCCTAACCCCACTGACTATTAGAGTGGTCTATTTGGGATAATCAATATAGGAAGATGCACAGAGCCATTCAATATCCAGTTATTCTGATAGACTTTATTACATAATGGCTGCTAACACAGGGAACTTTGTCAAGTACCATGTGGGAATGGAAGCCCCTATAGAGAAGGTGCCATTCTCTTTGTGACTGGAGAGAGTGTATCTTCCCAGTAACCACTCCGCCATTACCATCTTCTCAGTTAAACATGATTTCAAGCTGTCAGCAATATTGCCAGTCCATGACATTATGGAAAGAGAGTTGTCCACTGTTTCTCCTGCCTAGTTTTTTTTTCTTGCCTCCTTCTTTCTGTACTTTTTCCCCCCTTCCCCCACCTGTCTCCATGCCCTGACTTCCTCCCTTCTTACCCTCTTCCCACCTCCTCCCCTTCTCCCACTCTTTGACACAGACCTATAAATAGCTCATATTCTCTACCTCTGTGCTGTACATCTCTTTTCTCCATCAATATTTTTAATCTGCCCCTTTCTCCCTCTCTTTCCTGGCCTCTGTTCTTATTTTTTATCTCCAATTTTAAAGGTAAGAAAAATGTAAAGAAAGATGGTGGGATTTCTTGCCCCACCCCCCCCTGCCCCACACCCACTACTTCTTGCTGGAAATTCCATTCTAACTGTGGCATATACCAAGAAAAATTCCCAAGGTGCTCTCAGCTCATTCCCACAAATGAGCTCAGGTGTTTTAGAGACTATCCATGGACAGGTTTGTGATGGTTGGACATGGCCGTGGAAACAACACCTAACTTTATTTCCTTCTGTATCCTGGTTGGGGCCTCAGGAAAGTGGTTTACCCAAAATGGCTCAGTATAGTGAGGCTCAGACAACATCCCGAGTTGGGGAGGCACCGGAACTGGCCCTGTGCATAGATGGCATTGCCTGAAGGATATAATGTTAAGAATGTTTGAAATCCGGCCTTAACTGATTTTTTGCTTCGGGTTGAGCTTTGCCCTTTCCCTGAGGTTTCCTTATTAAAATGCAAATGCTGGTCCTCCTGTATAACACAGTGAGGTTAACAACTTAGTGTGATTGACTTTATCTCATATTTCTTCTTATAGGAAGGAGACAAGAGAATCTGCAAGGGTGAAAACGGTGACCACAACAATAACACCAATAATAACTAGCGTTTACATAGAATTTTATGGTTTGCAAAGTGGCTCCCCTGTTTTGCCCATA
The DNA here is from genome assembly GCF_011100635.1 of Trichosurus vulpecula. Taxonomy (NCBI): domain Eukaryota; kingdom Metazoa; phylum Chordata; class Mammalia; order Diprotodontia; family Phalangeridae; genus Trichosurus; species Trichosurus vulpecula. The sequence goes on along the minus strand of NC_050573.1, from coordinate 181,831,695 downwards.
TCACGGGAATCATTATAAGGATCAGAAGAGAAAAAAAGGTATGAAAGTACTTCAGAATGCATAAAGTAGCTTTAAAATGTTGAGTTTGTTGCTATTCTTCTCTGAAGTACCATCCTTTCTCCTTGGAATAGAGCTTACCTTCTCAAAGCCTGGCACAAGGAAGGGTACCATAACAATAATTCATATTCTGAGTTCTAATCTCATTTCTGCAAGTAATCTACATGATGGGTGATTCATCAAAGAAGAATTTATTAAGTACCGACTATGTGCTAGGTGAGATAGCTAGGTGGCTCAGTGGATAGAGTGCTGGGCCTAGAATCAGGAAGACTTGCATTCAAATCTGGCCTCAGACACTTACTAGCTGTGTGAGCCTGGGCAAGTCACTTAATCTCTGTTTGCCTTCATCCACTGCAGAAGGAAATGGCAAACCATTCCAGAATCTTTGCCAAGAAAACTCGATGGACAGAACTGGCATGCCATGGTCTATGGCAGGGTTGTCCAAAATGCGGCCTGCAGTTCGAGTTATGCAGCCCACCTAAAAGCATAGAAATTTACATAAATGCTTTAGTAAACGAAGCCTAGCTACTGCTACCACGGAGCTCTCACTAAAATGGCAAATCAAAATATATTGTCTATTGTTTCAATAAAAACTTAAGCTTGGACAGCCCTGGTCTATGGGGTCACAAAGAGTCAGATAAGACTGAACAACTGAACAACAAATGTGCTAGGTACTAAGGATGTGGAGACAAATAAATGAAGCAATCCATACCCACTAGGAATTTCCATTCTATCCAGAATCAGTCTCTTTATATCCAATCTCTCTCTGCCACCCTTATAAGACAGGAATGATAATGTTAATGTAGATGTGCCCACAATTGAATGGAACAATTGTATATTTAAAAAAGATTCCATCTCCCCATGCAGATTGTAGACCATCAGGAATTAAAAGATTGTCTTTGAGGGTTCTCGTAAGGGTGAATTCATCAGTGTGGTGATAATGAACCTTTGCAAAACCTAGCTAGGCTGGTCCTCATCACTGAAGTAGAACTCAGAGCTTTTCCAGCTTGGTAGGACCCACCAGATGTTGAACTCTTTTGACAAAGCCTCCAAGATCTCAGGATCAATTTTGTACCACAATAAGGCACTGGAATAAGCATATATCCAAAGCTAAGCATAAAAATGATTATGGATACAAAAGTGCTGTGGAAATGATTAAGCTTATCATTGCTCAGACTAGTTGTATCAGAAGGTCTCCTGGACCTCTGATATACTGGCTAAATTGAATGAAGTTAAAGGGCAACCCACATCTTATTCTGACCAAAAATAGACCAAATCTTCTCCTTTGGGGTATGAACAATGTCAAAACAAACACATTCTTTATGGATTTTGCATATCTGTTATCCTTTCTCTCCAGCTCCCGTAAAATCATGTAATAGAATGTAAGTTCCTTGAGGACAAGGATTGTTTCAGCTTTTTGTCTATGTCCACCCCCAGCATAGTGTTTAGTCTAGGCAATGCTTAAGAAATGCCTGTGAATTGATTGACTGCCTAGCACCTCTTCTCTGAGAAACTGTCCCATTGTACTCCTCTTCCAAATTTTTTTTCCAAATTAATTCCATCTAGTTCTACTATTCTAGTAACCTCTGGCTCAAGCTGTTCTTTTTTCTTCCCATCACCTCCAAATTCTTTCCACTTGTGAGTATATCCCCACAATGCTGCAGATGGTTGTAGATGTTTCTGTCTTTCAGGCCCTCTTGTTTGAGTGTAGAAAATTGGTAGCTGTTCTGGCTTTTCTCTTTAGAGGACAGAGATAAAGTCCGAGATTTCTTTTGTAAACCTGTGATGCCCATGCAGAGTGAGCCCCCTACCACTATGATGGTCTGTATGTGATAAAATTAACAAGACTGGATAATTATGTCTTTGACTGGTAAAAGGAAGAAAGAGTTAGAAATTCCCTCCTTTTTTAATAAACATTAAAACTTCAGGGCAACTTTTGAAAATAACTAACTCACATACTATTACTTGAATTTGTGTTTTGGTCCTATGCATGGTAATAACCATTTTTGGGGGGTCTTCTCCAAAGCAGTACAATTTTAGGGCTTAGATATCTTTCCCTTGTTGCTGGGAATTATTGGATATTTGAAAATACATATAAATTTAACATGATTTAAGAACGCATTCATCAGGGGCCATATTTTATGCCATTATAAATGCATATGAGGCTAATTTATGTGCAAATATATGTGTATGCAGGTACATGCATCCATTAAGCAGTCAAATAACAGAATCAAAAACTGCAGGTTGGAAAATAAAGATTCTGAGTGGAAAAGGTGTGACAGATTTTAAAAGAGCCAATTTAGAAAAGAGTTTGGCCTTTAATTGGCCAAGTTAAACAAGACACAATTAGGGCTCACTTGGTCCCTGAAGATTTGCTCTAATTGTGTCTTATTTAACTTGGCTGTTGAAACTGCTAACAGTGTCCTCTTTCTCAGAGTTGGCTCATTTGGTTAATCTCACACCTCTCTCTACAGCTGACTCTTTCTTGCCTAACTTAGGCCCTTCTGTGTATGTTAACTGGCATAAGATAATACTATACTTTGTTTAGAAAAAACAGCCCAATAGCTTTTAAAATATTTTTTAAATTGGACTGTAAGTCATGGGACAACCTAGAATAAACATTTCTGTACAATCCACAATCACAGACTTCCTGGATCCGCCATGTCAGCTCTAAGTAATTATTGGGGGCTGGGACTAGGAAATAAGCATTTAGTAAGAAGCTCTATGTGCCAGGCCCAGGGCTAAGCCTTTTACAAGTATTATCTCAGTGGATCCTCATAACAACCCTGGGAGGCAGGTGCTGTTATTTCTATTTTACAGTTGAGGAAACTGAAACAAGCAGGGGTTAAGTGAATCAACAAGCTTATGTTCAATGTCTACTATGTGCCAGACCCTGTCCTAGTTGCTGAGGTTAGAAAGAATGCTCCAACTTGACATTCCTGATTCTAGTCTATCACATAGAAACTTTAGGATCTACTACCTGTCATGTGGTGACTCAGCAATGAAAGGATTTTGTGTTTTGGTGTGATGGAACAAATCCCGAGTGGTCCTTCAGTTTTTCTCTTTCCCCATGAGAGTGGCAGGATGCCACGTCACCTTAAAGAAAAGACAGCTATTGCTTCAATCTCTTTCTTCAACCTTGAAACCATGAGACTTGCAGGAAGAGGTTGCAAAGGGCTATCCTCTTTCCACTCCATCCACCATGGGCTCCAGGAGCACATGTCAAACTAGCAGCTTTCTGATCAACATGTAGGATTTGGGCTATTTTTTTGTTTATTCTTTCCTAATACCTATTATGCATTATTAAGGAGGGATAGAGAGGTGCGAAATGAATATCTACATTCTAGATAATGTCGCTTGTTGGAGAATACACTCTAAGTCTGTATAATGTTGTAGGGAAGGTAAAAATTGGACAATAGGGGCCATCAAAGGGAGGGAGTGCACAACTAGAAAGCTCCCCTGGAAATTTTCAAGGACTTAGGTATTGGGTACATTGGAGATGACAAACACCCTAGGTGCTTACAGCCATATAGTGGTTCAGCATTTAATGAGCTAAATTTTGAAAGGACAAAGCAATACTCTCTTTGGTTTTCTGAGCTTGAGGAGTTAATGACTCAGTAGTGCCTTTAAGGAAAGAGACAACTTGTATATCAGTCTATGGTGGGAAGTAGTGCACTCTGTCTGTAGACTCACCGTAAGGAATATGACAGGGTGGGCTGTTTTCTTCCCTTACGCTCTACCAGAGTTCCCACGTGGAACACAGACTTAACCTGGGAGGTGTGCCCCTGGGCCTCTGGATACATTTTCTGGTATATTTTTCCTTTCCTAAGTAGACAATTGAACATCATTCTTAGGATCCAGTCTTGGAGGTGACCTTCTGAGTTCAAGAGGTCAGAGATCCTGGATCCAAGCTGAATTATGACAGGGGAAGAGACTCTGGAAATTGTTCCAACACTCCTGGAGGGGATGGCCACTGACAATTGGCTCAAGGCTGGCTGGTTTATCAGCATACATGTGGTAGAAGCTGTTTACACGGTGTAGAGCCAAAGTTAAATGTAAAATTCCTAAAAATATTACCATAAACTGCCCCATAGTCTCATAAGGTTTGACTATTCTCCTTCCAGCGGATTGCAAAAGCACATATTTACTGAGTCTCATTTTAAGTTATTTTTGTTTGTTTGGTCAAAAATGCAGCATGAGTCTTTTATGTTGAGCATTCTTTTTGTGTGTAGGAATAAATACCTGTTCCTTGCCTGATTCATACTAGACGTTGAGTATCTTTCTCCCTCCTTTTTTAGGAAAACCTAGTTATGAACCATATTCTAATTTACTATAGGTAAAATGGTCCTCAGGACATTAGGGTGGGGGATTTAACAAGAATGGAGTGAAGGCACAGAGTGCCTAATCCTGCTCCTTAGAGGCAGGTATTCCCAGGAATGAACCTGGGAATGAACCCAGGAATGCCTGGGCACAGAACAGGGAGTGGATGCAGTACCCCAAATCCTCCATGGGCTCAGCAATGGTTCCTCAAAATTCAATATGCAAAATACATACAAAGTGAACACAAAGTAATTTTGGGGGTGGGAGCACTAGCAGTCACGTTGAGGGGAGGAGTAAGGAGCTGAACTTTGAAGGAAGCTAGAGATTCGATAGATAAGGTTAATTCTCTGGGGCTTTTACACAAAAGCAAGCCAGGAACTGGGTGCTTCCAGGACAAGCTCTAGGGCCAGGGGTGGGGAACCTGTGGCCTCGAGGCCACATATGGCCTTCTAGGTCCTCAAGTGCAGCTCTTTGACTGAATCCAGGTACCCACCCCCACTCTAGGCAAAGCTGCAAGGGCTCAATTTGTCTTGATCCCTCCCTCTGCCTTGTCCCTTTTTTATTTTACTACCTTTTTCTCCATCCGTGCTTTCTCTGTCTTATTTCTCCTTCAGTGCTTATCTCTTTCTCTCTGCCACATGTAGTTACAGGTGTCTGTAGCTCCCAAAGTTTCTTTACCATCCCTCCGTCAAAATTGACTCAAGAAAGGTTCTATCTGACAAACTCATTCCGGGTATGTATGTAAGCTAAGTAATAACAACTTTAAGTGTTCTCTCTCCTGGGAGTGTTTGCATTTTAACAGGGCCAACAAAGCCTTAAGCAAAAAGAATGAAGAAAAGCTCCTTATTGGGGGTATGTGTGTAGAGAGATAGATCATTATGCATGTATATACACACACATACGCATATATACATACGAAGATACATCTATGTACACGTATGTAGATATATCTATATATGCATATAAATACGTAGGTATATACATCTATAGCAATATATACACACATGTATATGCACCTATACACATATATCCACACGTATGTGTGGACTCTAGATACATGTACATATATGTACCCATACCTGTATACATATGTATAGACATCTATACATGTATGTATACACCTATATGTATGTATATACATCTATAAATATGTATATATCTATGTATATGTACACATGTATATATACACCTATACATACATATACATGTGTGTAAGTGTATAAATATGTGCGTGTCTATGTATTACCTACAGCTCCCCAAAGCCTTTTCATTCTTTTAGCTCTACAAAGTCCACTGTATCTTTTGGCCATCCAGCTGGCAGCTTTGCCCAGGTCTCAAGCATGGAAGAAGGGAGAAAGGGAATTTAGCAGGGCCTAAAGGGCCTGAGTAACCTTACTAGGACAAGAAGGGAAAGAAAAACTAAAATGCAGCTCATAGATAAGGTTATTTATGAAAAGGTATAATGCAACATAGTAGTGAAAGGGCCAATTGTGAAGCTAGAAAGACCTAGGTTCAAGTCTTACCTCTGACACACATTAGCTACAGGACCATATACAACTTGCTTAACTCTTTGGTACACTATGTAATTAATAAAAAAAAAATAGTAACTTACAGGCAATTTGCTTAATTGCACTGGTGGAGGGAGTTTCTAAATTCAGAACTCACTATACTGATGAAATCATAGGCCTGTGTTAAAAAATTAAAAGTATAACTCAGAAATATACAATCTTCTTCATAGGAAGTTTGACTAGGACTGCTATGATGTTGCCATGTAACCATGGCATGTAGCCATGTAGGCTGTGAGCTTCCTTTTGAAAGTGGTGCCGGCATACAGAAAGCAAGCAGATATAAATGCAACCCAGCTGTTAACCAGTTTTGAGGTATTATGTGTGCTGTTGGGATATGGGAGCAACTTCTAATTGGACAGAATATTGATGTGATGCTGTGAACCTGTGTTTTTCATAAGAAAGAAACACATATGGTTGGATACTCTTCAGGAGAGATATGTGGAGAAAAAGAAAGTCTTAGATATATCACAGTCATGCAAAGAAAGATGGCTCTTCAATATGTCCCTAATTTCCAGCTTGCCTCTGCAGAAACTTCAGAAAGAGAACTTCTCCTTGGTCTGAGATCAGGCTTTCTCTCTTGGTTGGGACGAGATCTTATCTCACTCCCATCTAAAGAGTTCAGTCATTCTTGTGTATTTTCTTGGGGTACTCAGGGTGTTCATGGAGGACTAGCACTGCCTGTATGAGAGCTTGCTGAGCCCTACTCAGGGCTGCTCATCTACATGTGGTGTCTATCTGCCACTCAACTCTCGCCGATGGCTCCAAGAAGTTGTAGCATGCTTAGCGGCCACAGCCCAGTAAACCACTCCAACAGACAGATTAAACCAGGTTGAGGGTAGCTTACAGGCCTCAAACCCATTAGTGAGGCAGGGGGATGTCTACCCCAAGCATGTGAAGACTTTCCTCTGCAGAATGGGTGTATGAGAACAGTTTGTTCCAACAGCCATGAAGGCGGCTGAAGCAGGTGCTGTGGAGCGCTTAGATCTTGTTCAGACATCAAAGGTGCCAGGGTCATACACCGCATCTTGGACCATTGCCAGTTGTCCTGATTTTTTGTCACTGAACTTTGATGACTCTGGAAGAGAGAATGAGGCTGATGTGTGCAACTCTGCATCCTTTAAATCCAGTTCACGCAAACGTAAGATGTCTCTCTGTTAAACTGTTAACTCTGTTAACAGACACGACGCCATTGGCCTTCGAAAATGAAGGACATACAACAGCAATATTCTTATATATTCAAATCAGTAGAATGTCTCCAATTACTCTTAGTTGTTTTGCTTGGGTAAATGAGTTTACTCATTATTCACTATTTATAACAATCTTTTGTATAACCCATTTTTGGTGGGAAGGAGTTAAGCTGGTGAGTATAAGCTAATTACTAGCAACCAGGAAAGTAGCTTTTGTTCTGAGCCGTATTCATGTCCCTAGGCCAGTAATACTTATTTGGGTGGGGTTGGCGAGCAGATAGGTATTATTCTAGTCTAATATTCCACTTGGAACTAGGTGATGGAGCCCAGCCACCAGCCTTCTCTGGATACTTGAAGGTAGAAACTGTGGTCTCCCTTGGAGAGCTCCCTTGGAGATTTCAAACATATCTCTTTATGGCACCTTCAGACTACATTTAGACAACCCATGTGGATATATATTGCATGAGTACACACACATTTTACCAAAAAAAGAAAGAAATTGAAGTAAGGAAGAAAGAAAAAGAGAGGAAAAAAAGAGAAAGAAAGGAAGGAAGAGAGAGACAGAGAGAGATGGAGACAGAGAGAGAGAAAGAGAGAGAGAGAGACAGAGAGACAGAGAGAGACAGAGACAGAGAGACAGAGACAGAGAGACAGAGAGAGAGAGACAGAGAGAGAGAGAGACAGAGAGACAGAGAGAGAGAGACAGAGAGACAGAGAGAGAGAGAAAGAGAGAGAGGAAGGAAGGAAGAAAGGAAGGAAGGAAGGAAGGAAGGAAGGAAGGAAGGAAGGAAGGAAGGAAGAAACACACTATTCATGAAAACAGAGCTTGGTTCTAAGTCAGGTCAGCTGAGAACTGATGGGTTATTGAGAGCAGTGGATAGATCTCTTAGTGAGGAAATACCCTCTATTAATATAGATTGGTGATAGCTTTGTAGTTTCTAGACCTAGAGAGTCTCTGTGAGGTATGACAGTTAAGTGACTTGCCCCAGGTTACAGTCACACCATGTTGAAGATAAGACCCAAGTATTCCCGACTCAGGCCATCTCTCTCCCCTATTCCTTGATGTTTTTTTTGTCTTATATACAGTAGATTTTTTTTAAATTTATTTATTTATTTTTAGTTTACCACACATGGTTCTACATAATTTTGAGTTCCAGATTTTCTCCCCTCCCTCCTCAAGACAGCCTGGAATCTCATATAACTACCATGTATAACTTCGCATTGAATTAATTTATACACTAGTCAAGTTGTAGAGAAGAATTATGACCAATGGAATGAATCACGAGAAAGAAGAAACAGAACCAAAAAAAAACAAAACCCAAAAACAAAAACAAAAGAGAAGCAAAAAAGGGGAGCATGTAGTGTGCCTCAATCTGTATTCAAACTTCACAGTTCTTTCTCTGGATGAAGATAGCGTTCTCCATCGTGAGTCCCCTGGAGTTGTCCTTGCACCTTAGGTTGCTGAGAAGAGCGAAGTATGTCAGGGTTGGTCCTCATGGAGTCCATATATCTATGGTTGTGTACAATGATCTCCATACAGTAGATTTTTTAAGAAATGCTTGTTGAACTGTCAACACAGTGTTTCAAGCTTTCCCAGGCAGCCTTATCTTGAGATATCCCTACATTCCCTATGGGTCATTTGAGGGAAGGGCTCTGGGCCCGGTGGGGGCATCCATTTTTGTCTCATTTCACTCAAAGTTCTTCTGTATCTTGCTCAGGAGATAGGACTGCATCACTGGTGTGAATGGAGATTCCACTAGAGTCTTGATGGGAGAAGTAATTTTGGTGGAGGTGGGATGAGTAAGTTAACTAATCAAATCCATGGAGGTATTACTTTCTGATTCATCCAGCCAGGGCCAATAATAGGATGTTTGAGCATCTAATGTTCCTGCTTTCTGAAGAAGTATGAGAAGGTGTTTTCTGTTACACAGCTAAGTCTAGTCTGAGACATGGGGCTTTATGGTGTCCTGGGTAAATCCTTTAACCAAACAGTGTCCCAGGCACCTCTCTAAGATAGTAAGTTGTAAGTCAATGAACATTTATGACATGTTTATCATGTACCAGGCACCATGCTAAGCTCTGCAAATAGAAATAGAAGCAAAAAGACAAATAGATCATGACCTCAAGGAACCTACATTCTAACAGAATAAAAAATCCAAAAAATTAGAGGGGTTGGAAAGGGAAGTGCTTGCTCCAGGGAGTGGTGGAGAAAGAAGTTGGGAGACTCAGTTACAGAGCAGGCACCTATCTATATTGGTGGAGGGAGTTTCCTTATTTGGAATTACCTATGCCAATGAAATCACAAGTATAGTTCCTCCCAAAATATGATGTTATCTTTTAAGTACAAACCACAGGGTTCTGTGCATTGTATGTGTGGTAATAGGGAGTGGGGAAGAGGGAGACATGACAAAGGATACCCCAGTGACATTCCCCCAAAATGACAACAAAGTCCAATTTTGCTTTAACTAGAGGACTAGTCCTTGAACAAAGTTCCACTTTTAAGTATCTTTTTATTTCTAAGATGTGTGCGTACCCATGTAAGATATTTATGTTTATATGGATTGTCTACATGTAACTTGCAAGTGTCATGAATAGATATCTCTGGAACCTACCCATTCTTCTCCAAGAGATGCCACAGTTTTTGCCTTCCAACTGGAAAGGGTTATTTTTGTTGTTGTTTTGTTGTTCTTCAGTCATGTCCAACTCTTCATGACTCCATTGGGGGTTTTCTTGACAGAGATATTGGAGTGGTTTGCTTTTCCTTCTCTAGCTCATTTTACAGGTGAGGAAACTGAGGCAAATAAGGTTAAGTGACTTGCCCAGGGTGCAGCTAGTTGAGCGTCTGAGGCCAAATTTGAACTCAGGAAAATGAGTCTTCCTAAATCCAGGCCCCATGCGCTATCTACTGTGCTACCTAGCTGCCCCAGAAAAGAGTTAATAGCAGGCCCAGGATTGAGTAATTTGATCTAATTCAACTAACATTAGGTAAACTGCTGTCCAGAGCACTAGGATGGATATTAGAGGAGATCAATTAAGACCTTGCCCTTGGCCTCAAGGAGGTTACAGTCTAGAAGGGGGATAAAATATATGTACATATAATTATAGTTTATAGCACTATATGGGAAATGCATTACAGAAGTTGTTGGTATTGTTCAATCTTCAATTTTGAAGAGGTCCAATGACATCACAAGGCTGATGACTCATGCGTTAATGGGATTTAAGTGAGGCGGACTCACAGAGAGCTGTCAGCTTCACTCTCTCCTCCAGAGTCATCACAGTCCAGTGTTAGGTCAAAAGGCAGGATGACTGGTGATGGCCCAGGCTGCGGTGGAGGACCTTGGTGCCTTTGATATCTGACCAGGCTCCACAGCGCTGGCTTCAGCTGCCTTCATGACGTTGGAACAAGTTGTTCTCATCCATCCATTCTGTCAGAGGAAGTCCTCACACGCTTGGGGTAGATACTCCCTAATTCACTGATGGGTTTGAGGCCCATTGGTTACCCTCAACCTGGTTTAGCCTATCTGCTGAGATGGTTTTACTGGGGTGTGGTCAATGTGCATGCTACAATTTCTTGGAGCCACAGGTAAGAACTAGGTGACAGGTGGACACCAAAGGTGGATGAGCAGCCCTGAAAAGGACTCAACAAGCCCTCCCACCAGAGGTGCTACTCCACCCTAAACACCTCATACAACACATCAGAGAGGTACAAAGTATAATGCTATGTGATCTCTGAAATGGAAACCAATATTAAGAACATGTGGATTTAGATTTAGGTCTAGTGATCTCCACATTGCTCCGAGAGGAAATGAAATTTAAAAAAGAATGGAGTTACTGACTTTAGAAATGAAGAAGCTTATCTTCTCTCTCACACACACATATGTAGGCAATCCATGATGTCTGGTCATTAATGAAAAGCAGGGCTCTAGCTCAAAATGCAAAGGGATAAAACAGAGGAAAAGAAGAAAAAGATACCTGTCATTCAGATGGTGCTGTTAAAGAAAATTAACTTCCAGATGTACTGCATGACAACTTCAAATATCTAGTCTGTAGATTCAAACTCATAAGGAACATCAGAACAGGAAGAGACTTCAGAGTTCATGTAGTCCAAGCCCTCTTTTGACAGCTGATAAAACTGAAGCCCACATGGGGGAAGAAGCTTACCCAAGGTCACACAGAGATTATTCTGTCATCAAAGAGTTATGTAAAATTAACAGAAAAGAGTAATACTATGCTCTATGGCTTTTCAAAGATCTAGGCTTGTGGCCCAGACTAATAATGGGACATGTTAATCAATGTGTTGTTGGACCTAGTGTTGTGGATGGTTATTTGAGGAGGGAGGGGTGTATCCTTTGGCTTCAAGAAAATGAGTCTTCCTAAATGATTGGGGAGGAGTAGTTGAAATAATTTTAAAGAGGAATAAAATTAGGAATAAAAAGGGCAGATGTATAAAAAAACTGATGTGGCTACATAGGGAACTCACTGACTAATTCAGATTTTTGAAAGATACAAGATATTCACAGAAGACAAAATCAAGATCAAGGAAATGGGGGTTTTCAGAAAAGAAGAATGGCCCTAAAAGTATACATTTTTCTGGGACTCACTTTCCTTCTCTGAAAATGATGGGGTTGATTTAGCTTAGTAGTGTCAAACTCAAATAGAAATGGATCCCTACTTGCCACTTATAGATGTTTTTATAATTGTTGTTCAATTTTTCTAGTTCCGTCGGACTCCTCATGACCCTACTTTGGGTTTTCTTGGCAAAGATTGCTAGTGGCAAATGGTTTGCTATTTCCTTCTCCAGTTCATTTCATAGATGAGGAATAGAAGACCACAAATTAACAATATCTATATTGTGTTGAATTTTTATTTATTTTCTTAGAAATTTCCCAATTATATTTTAACCTGATTCAGGCCCCCTAGGGATTTTTGTGGGCTGCTTGGGGCTGTGGGCCAAAAGTTTGGCACCTCTGGTTTAGATGACCTCTGAGGTCCCTTCCAGTTCTCAAATGTCAGGTCAGCTGCAAGTCATGTCGTCACTTCCCTGATGTCATGGTCCTCTTTGAGAATGAAGGTCAAACAACCTGTGAGTAGCCTCTGCCTCTGCCTCCTTTCCTTGCTCTGTTTCAATGGCTGAAGGCTGCCCCCTTAACTTCAGGTTTACTGACTAGATTTCTTTCTCAAAAACAGCTTTAAACCCAATTCATTCTGGAGTTCCTACATTGGACGAAAGGGCCCTGCTCTCCTAGCACAGAGTGAATGCAAATACCAAATAGTAACTGTTTCTCTTTTGGCCAGGAACCCAAAAGGTCTTCCCCTCCCAGTTTGATTTTTTTTGAGTTTTGATTAAAGGGGCCATCCCTTGATTAACTTTTTAAAGGGACCTATTCATTGGGCACTACCTCATTCAAAGTGAGAACCTGAAAAGACCTTAGCCTGAAAGGGCCTGGGTCTCCCAATGCATCCTGGGCCATCGGCAGTCATCCTGATGAATATCAGGCCACTGGATCCAGACAGGTCTGGAGGAGAAAGTGAGGCTTGTGACCTTGCACAGAACCTCCCTCACTCAAATCAAAGTCAACTTCAAGTCATGTCATCATTTCCCTGATGTCATGGTCCTCTTCGAAAACAAAAGACAAACACAGCAACAACAACCTGTCAGGAATATTGAAGTCCAGAGGGAATCAAGATTGACATTAAATGTTAGAGGCAATTTAGGGGGTTGGGTTTGGTTGTGTTGTTTTTAATGCTGAATTGGATTAAGGAATGAGATTTTGAGGATCCCATTCAAAGTTTGTAAGGGATTTAAGACCTTGGTCAGGTTGCATATGAGAAGGTCAGAAAACTTTGAAGGGTTGGCAGAAAGAGTGAGAATAGCTTGGATGTGGCTGTTGTTTTTCCTTTGTTTTGGAAGAGGATCAATGACATTACGGGGTGATATCTTGATTTGTGAATGAATTGGATTTAAGTGAGGCAAAGTTGCATAGAGTTGTCAGCCTTACTCCCTCTTCCAGAGTCACCAACGTCCAGTGGCAGAGCGAAAGTCAAGACAACTTGGACCAGGATGCAGTGGATGACCTTGGTGACTTTTATATCTGACTAAGCTCTAAGCACTCTACTTCACCTGTCTCAGCCACTTTCATGGCTGTTGGAACAGATCGTTCTCATCCACTCATTTTGCTGGGAGAAGTCTTCACATGCCTGGATAAGAGTTTTTTTAATAGTAGGACTCAACCTGGTGTTGTTGGATAGAAGGGAGAGCTCAGAGAGCTAACCTGATATGGGGAGGCTGAGAATCCAAAGGCTGGAGTGGCCTCCTACTGGGAAGTTTTTGCTTCAGACTGAAAGAGCTTGGCACCCTAACCCAGTACTGAGATGGAAGCTGCCATGGTGGAAACTATGGCCAAGTAATAGAGCAAAGCTGGGAGCTGTGGAGCCTACAGCCAAGCACCGGAGGCCTGCCTAGGCATACAGAGATGCTGCTCCTGGGGAGGGACAGGATGAGGGCATTTTGAAAAGACATCATCAGTTTGGCAGCAGTGGAGGTGTAAATTGTCCCCTGCAAGTAGGTCTTTTCATGTTCAATCTATATGCTTGCTTTTAAACAACAACAACAAAAAAAATCAGTTGTTAGTGACAAGACAGCTGAAACTGAGAAAAGCTTCAGCTTTCATCTCCCTGTCTCAAGTCTCTCCCCACTCCGACCCATCATACACGCTGCAGCCAAAATGCTTCTCCTTAAACACAGATCTGACTGTGTGACTCCCCTACTTAGTTAACTTTAGTGGCTCCCCATTTCCTCTAAGAAAAAATATAAATCTCTCTGCTTAGTTCTTAAAACCCTTTACAAGCTGGCTGTAATCTATTTTTCTAGCTTCATTGGACATTACCACCCCTACCCTTACCCCCACACCCTTTAATCTGGACAATTCTGGCCTTCTCTTTGCTCTTCACACACAACACTTCATCTCATAACTCAGTTCTTTTGCCTTCAATATCCATCACCACCCCTCAACCTCCATACCTGGAATGTACTCCTTCCTCATCACTACCTTAGAGAATCTTTCTCCTCCTTCAAGATATAGCTTGAATACCACTTTTTATATGGAACATTTCCTGATCTCCTCAACTGATAGTATCCTCCCTAATTACTTTATGTTTAGCTAATTTATATTTGAAGAAATATTTATCCTGTATATACTTATATATGCACTTATCTTCCCCATTTGGATGGAAACTCCTTTCTGGGGGGGCAGGGATTATTTAATTTGTAATGCCCCCCTTGGGACTCACTTGCTCAATGCGAATCTGGCTTGTTGGGTCCCCAGAGTGGTGGCTATTACTATTCCCAGAAACCTAGGGCAACCCTGTGGGTGACTATCATCCCAAAAGCTAGTTTACAAGCTCCCACTGGTGTGCCTCACTTTAACAATCAGTCAGAAGTCTCAGTTCTTTAGTAATTACAAAATATCATTCATACACACACACACACACACACACACGATACCAGAGACATACTCTTCTACAAATAAGCTCAGAGACAAGGAGGAAGAGGAAGAGTGGGAATGAATTTATAGTTCAATGATAGTGAGGCATCTGTACAGGGAAAACATGGCTAGAGCAACTCACAACTCTAGAACTGAAGAACCTTACTGTCCTTTGCTCTCTCTGGGGTGTCCACAAAACATCTGAGTTGCTCCACTGTTCAGGTAGGCTGGATTTTCTCAGAGTTCAGTGTCTTCACTGGGCCAGTGGCTCAGCTGGGCTTACTCCTCCTAGAGTGCAGTCTCAGATGAGTGGGACAATCTGTTGCAGGCTGGGTCAAGCAGGTTGCTATGCTGGATTGTCTCTGGAATTTGCTGCTGCTGGACTAGGCTGAACAGGTCCTAAGAAGGTGGGCAGCTATTTGCCAGACAGTGCTGGGCAGGCCATAATTTCACTAGACAATGGCTGCCAGAAAAGGCCAGTAGGTATCTCTACTGCTAGGCAGTTGTTGGACAGTGGCTGCCATATAGGTCCAAGCAAAATTCTCTGCCAGAAGAAGGGCTCTTCCCAGGGTACGGAATCTCTGCTGGACACATTGATTTGCTGGTCTCTTGGGTTCAGTCTTCGATGGGAAAGTACAGACTTTTTCCACCTTTTTCCACCCCTACTGTGCTCTCTTTAGCTGGAATGCCTGTGCTCTTTTTAGCTAAAGTACTGCAGTGTTGAGCTAGAACAATGACTCTTAACTGAGAATTGTCAGAAACTTCTTCCCTTTGATTCACTCAGAGACTCAGAGCTTAAGTTGTTTTTCATCTCCAGGCAGGAGATGAGAGAGAGCACGCTTCTCCTTTCAACAAATTCTTCCTGACTTTAAATCCCCTTTCCTCAGTAATATACTCCATGTTGCCCAAGGGTAATTATTTTCAATTCATCCATTTTGATCTCCCTAGGAATAAAATTATGAATAAAGTCCATGCCCTGGAGGTCTTGATCATCTCTTTATACCCAGTGGAAGTATTCAAACCTCCCTAAAAGGGCCAGGGTCTCCCATTGCACCCTGGGTCATCTCCAGTCGTCCTGGTGAATATCAGGTCACTGGACCCAGATGGCTCTGGAGGAGATGTGAGGCTGGTGACCTTGCACAACCCTCCCTCACTCAAATCAAAGTCAACTACAAGTCATGTCATCATTTCCCTGATGTCATGTCCCTCTTTGAAAACGAAGGACAAACACAATTCACACTTCCCACCCTTTCTATTGCGGGAATATCCATTTTGAAGCTATAGACTTTCCCCTTCACATTTTCTTGTTTCTGACTTTCAGCTTCTGCAGACCATCAGTTTTTGCATAAGTCTCACTGTATCCCCTCACCCTATACATACATTATATTTGAATTCCTGGTGCCTAGAGTAGTTCTTGATACATTGCAGTTGCTTAATAAATACTTATTGATTGATTAATAACCATGTGCTGGGGGAGGAGTCAAGAAATTATGGTTCTGTACCTCCTACCTAGATCTTCATATGATGACTGATCCTGGTGGTTGCATGAACCAAACATCATGTGGGAAGTGTGTTGTATTGCATTACTTTGCTGACCTACAGGGATCAAGACCATAAGGAACTAAACAAACTATACATCTCCTAGGACTCCAATGTTAGGATCCTTTGCACTACCTGGGAGCTTTGGGGTTTGGGAAAAGTTGTGGGTTTGCAGATGCTTGATAGATATTTTATTACATAATGTTCACTGCTTTTATTGTTGCTATACTAAGTATATGCTAATATAATCTCCAAGCATACTTGGATCAAATCCACAACAATCCATATCCAAGTCGATGAGATGAAACTGAGACTTAGGTAGTCATCTGTTGCAGAAAACCATAGTCTCATTATAGTTTTCCCACCAAAGTAGGACCTTTTCATTACTTCTCTACAGTAGGGTATATAAATATAACTATCACGGTAGACAGTCTCCAGCTTTAAGGACTTCTCATGGAACAGGAGCAGGATAATGGCTACCACTGCCACCTTGTGGTTAAAGAAAGGGCCAGAGATGTCTGACCTACAGAACAGAAGATCTGGAAGTGGAGAATGGGTAGCTGTCTTCAGTGTGTAAAAGGTTAGCCTATGAAAGAAGGATTAGATATATTTTGTGTAATCCCAGAGGATGGAACACAAAGCAGTGGGTGGAAATACTGTCAGTACAAGAATATATTCCAAAGACGTATATAAGCCATCTTTAGATAATACATGGTTTAGTATTATCCATACCTCTATTATGCTTGATTAATGGGAATCATAATCAAAGCTGTAAGGTACAAGGATAAGAGTATTTCACTTGCAGTTCAGTTTTTATGTCATGTGCAGGCAAAAAATCATCAGAGTTGTTTCATTCAACTCAAGGTCATGTCTATTTGGGGGCAAAAGAAAGGGGGAGAAAGGTGGGATTTTCTTTCAGATAACATTAATGACATCAGACACGACCATGTATCTTCCCCTAGCCCCGACCAGGAGACCTTTTGGAGACAGGAAATATGTTGATTAGGGGGATGGGTTTTGACAATAATCTTCCCTCACCTTTCATATGATGAGATCAAGAAAGCAATTTTACAAGTGCCTTGTGAACAATATAGGAAATAGCAGATTTTGTAGGTAGGTGGAATTATTGGGATTTGATTAATTTCTATGATGTTAATTGATGGTTGCTTTGCCTTCAGATTTGTTTCTTAAATTAAAATTACCAGAATTTATGCTAAAAAGACATTAATCAAATTTAGATCCTTGGATTTAGGGTTCAGAGGTTGTATCATATATTGATGATCAAAGGTTTTCAAGGGTTCCATAGTGGAGTCCTCTAGATCACTTGAACTCAGTCTCTGCTCTTTTTGCCTTATTACCACTCACTGGGGTATAACATCCTGACTTTTGTTCAAGCACGTCTCTGTTTTCCCTCAGCAAGACTGTTGTGGGCCTCAGTATCTTAAAAAGACTTGGTCCCTGCTTTAGTGACTGTAGCTGAGCTGATCCATTCCATAGCTCCCAAGTGCTGGGAACATTTCAAAAACACAAAAACAAAAACTTGGCCCAAGTTTTCTGAAAGGCTCTTGACCCTCTGGGGTAATTCTATCCCTCCTTCCTCCATAGGCACCAAGAAGAAATTTCAGGATTTCAAGTGCAAATGGCAAAAACCCCAGCAATTTCAGTCCAACTTTGACTTTGAAGTAAATTTCCTTTTCTGAAGTGAAAAGCAGGGGTGGAAACCCACACAAGCCTAAATCAAACAAAGATTTGGACAACCTCTAATGGACTAAAACTTCAGCAAGTCACGTAGCTTTCAACAGTGACTCAATCCTTCCTTGTCACCCCAGCTAGAATGACATTCTTTCCCAGCTCCCACCCACCCAGCTGCCACCTGCAGCCCTCCAATTTCAAGGACAGGTTCCCTCAACCAAGTCCACTGTTGTTTTGCTTTTCCCTAAGAGTGAATGCATTCATCTCTCTGTGTGTGTGTGTGTGTGTGTGTGTGTGTGTGTGTGTGGTGGGGGCAGTAATTGGGAGTCCCCAGATCAATTGACTCCCCTTCCACACAAGCCAATTGCTAAACCAAAGATGATAAAAGAAAGGTAATAGACAGAAAGGTGCCAAAGTTTTAAAAGAACAGTTAAAAAAGGGCATTTTTGTTACTTCCTTAGAGTATTTCTGGCTTTTCAAAGGGTCAGGAGGGCACCTGAGATCTTTGACTAACTTATGGCTGGGTGCCCTTTAATTCAACCAACTTTGATCTTAGAACTCCTTCACACCTTGTAAAGGAATGACAAAATGTAAACTCTTCTTCACACTTCCTTTAAAGTCTTAACACCTTCTCTCTGTTACCTATACTGTAGCCTCTGTGACTTCAGCAACTAGGCTGGGGGAAATCAATTGAATCCTGATCAATCTTTCACCATCCCCCCACTGCACATCATTCCAGCAACATCTTTTCCATATAAAAAGCACTGGATTTGGAACCGTAGAATCTGCCCTCAAATCCTCTGTTTACTACCTGTATGACCTTGGGAAATGACTTAACTTCTCTGAGCCTCAGTTTACCAGTTATTCATTTGTAAAATAAAAGGAGGCGGGGGGGGGGGGGGGTGGAAGGTGGACTAGATGGCCTCTGAGGTGTCTTTTAGTCTTAGATCTTTCATCTATGGTCCCATCCTTCTGGTCACAGAAACTCAATAATTTATTATTCTTATTCCAAAGGAGCCCAGACTTCTAAAGGAAAGAAATTTCTCTGAAGGCTTCTCCAGCATTCTTGCTCCCACAAAGAAACCATGAGAACTCCAGCTTCCTTCCTATCAGAACTTCCTGCCCTCGGGGCCTTTTCTCCTCCACTAATAATAACGTTCTGTCTCTGAGACCTGGGCTGCTCTGTTACCCAAGCCCAAACCAGCTCCATCCCTCGTGCTTGGTGGGACACTTTCTTTCCAGACATGACCAACTCTGTCTGGTTGCCAGCTCTTGCCACTTCTGACTCAAGCCGGAGAAAAGGAAATAAACAACTTCAGCTTCATTTCAGAAAATGATGCCTAACATTCCCTTCTGCACCCTAATCACTGATTATCTGAGAGCTGACTAATGACAGACAGTTCTGCATCATTGCTTACATTAATCCATGTAGAACAGCAGCTTTATGACCGACATGCCGTGTATCATCTCAGCTATTCCATTTATTTCCCTTCAGGGACATTGGCAATTCCACATCCTCCCCCCCCCATCTCAATGTCCCATTGAGATTACCCAAGATAAGGAATCCAACAGAGGGAAACAGCACAGTAGGTTGGTGGGATATAAAGAGCAAGAGCTCTGTTGAACTGAGCTGCTTCTTAGCTGGGTGAAATGTCAGCAGGGAATCTCTCTAGACCAGTGGATCCCGGCCTTTTAAAGTATAAGGACTGCTTCTTAACATATAAAAAAAAAATCTGTGGACCCCTGACCCCAAGGACCAGTGGTAGGGCCAGTAGGATCTCTTGACTGAGAAAGTCCATAACAACAAAACGCAACTGTGATTTCCACAACGCTTTTAAATGAATTGGTATTTCATATCATAATAACATCAACATAAACTTGAAAATAATTACATACACATATGGGATGTTATTTTTGAATCTTATTTTTATTTCTCTTTTATTTTTGCATACTCTTGCTTTCCAGATATATTCTTCCCTTAACATGCAAACTATCCTTTTTGGTCATTTTGAAAATAGGAAATAAAATCAATTTAGCAAGACCAATTAACACATCAATTGAATCTGATAGTGTATGCAACACCCATAGTCCCCTTACCTCAAAAAAAAAAAAGAGCAGAAGATGAATTTCTCAATTTATATCTTAGGTCAAGGTGGTTATTATAATTTCACAATGTTCGGTTTCTCTTTTTTGCCCTGTTCTCTCCATTTACATTATTAGGTGTATGTATGTATGTGTGTATATATGAGAGAAAGGGGGGGGTAGGGAGAGGTGGGTCGGTAGATAGAGCACAGGGACAGGAGCTCCAATCCAGCCTCAGACACTTACTAGTGACCCTGGGCAAGTCACTTAACCTCTGATTGCCTGACAAAAGGATCCACTGGATCATTGGAGAATGAAATGACAAACTATACCAGTATCTTTGATAAGAAAACCTCACAGACAGATGAAATCCACGGGGTCCCAAAGAGTTGGACACAACCGAATGACTGAACAATAACATCCCAGTGCTGTGCTAGGTGCTTATAGTTATTTTGGTGAAATATAACAGGAACCTCACCTCAAACTAATCCACACAATTGGCAAATGCCAGAGACAAAATTCAGGCTCCAAGTGCTGTAAAGAGTCAATGGATAGTGAGACTGATTGCAGCCATGAGAGAAGAGAAGGCCTCATGGAAGAGGTGTGAACTGAAAACTAGACTTTGAATGACAAATAGGATTTGGGCTGGTGCTGAGGTAAAGAATTCCAATTAGAAGTAATATGAGGGAGATCAGGAGAAAGATTATAAAAATAAGCATGTTGCTTGAAGTTTGGCCGTTCTTCAATAAGATGACAAAACTGAGTCACCATTAGGCCATTTATTATAGCACTATATACCTCTTTCTGCCCCCTTCCCCAAAGACTTCTATTGTGAAATCATATCAGGGAGTAAGTATAGTGCTTCACAAAATAACCACTGAGCTATCTCCTGGAAGTTTCACATACTTATTATTCCCAGTAACCTAGTTCAGTGCCCTACATAAGGTGGGAACTCAATCAGTGAATGTTAACTCCCTAGACACCACCCTTATCACTGATAGGCATCTTCTTAGCCTCTCTTTGGAGGGAGATTTTCTGGGCCATATAAGATCCCTAAGGGGAGCAAATAGTTAAGAAAATAGTGACGTTTGGATTATAGATGAGTATCCTATCATTAGATGAGTAGCCACTGACTCCTATTTAGAATGAGACAGCCCTTAAGAGTTAGTCTAACATCCCTCTCTCCATTTAAGAAAAGAAAAGCCAAGAAAAATAGAATGACTTGCCCAGCATCCCACTAAATTAGTGGCAAAGCCAAGACTAGAATCCAGTGATCTTGATTTCAGAACCAGGGTTCTTCTTTCCCAGTGTTCTCTCTTTGTGTAGATTCTAGTGTAGTGGGGAGAACACCTGTTAGGAATCAAGAAACCTGAATTCTATCCCCAATTCTCCCACTAACTCACTACGTGGCCTCAGGCAAATCATTTCAACTATCTGGGTCTCATTTTCCTCATCTGTAAAATGAGAAAATTTGATTCAATGATTTCTGCGATCCTTTGTCCTCTGATGATTTATGATTCTTTTTCTATGATTCCTCTTCCAGGTAAAGTTCTTAGAAATATATGAAAAGGTATGAACCAACAAATCCCCATGGGAAAAAGATTGGTTCTTAAGAAGCATAAATGATAAAAACTGATGAGAAGACATTTGTGGTCATGATCATTGAGGAGGGTGAATGAAGTTCCTAGAAAGGTAAAGATCATTAGAATCTAAGAAATTCCAGATACTTTCACCACATCCCCAACCCCAACACACTCTCCTTAATTCCAATATTTATGGGAAAGGGCTCCTGATGCCTCCTTCAGTCAAAAACTCGGGCCTGATCCTCTCTGATTGATGAAGACAAAAACTTATCTCCCAGGTGTTCATGGGAAGAGAGGAGATAGAGCAATGCAGGGCTACATTCTCAGGCCCAAAGAAGCAAAGTCGATGATACATCCTTAGTGGCTCTTGCCTCAGAAACCCCAGGTGGGCTTGCCTAATGGATTCAAGTGCACACATTATGCCAAGCTGTGACACAGCAGCTGGATGAGTAAGTGATATTAAGAAGGAGGGAGTTGAACTGGGTAAGCTTCATGATGAAAGGGCAACCCACGCTTTACATGTTGGAACAAAATAAAGTTTCATCAGGAGCTTGCAAAAGGAAACAATCACCACTTGGCCCCAGAGCCGTGTTTTATATGCCGTTGTTTTTTAATAGTGACAGTAGAACATGGTTGTTGCTTGACTCCCACATAGGTATCTGGCATAAAAAGTTTCTCCGTCTCTTGAACAAAGCTGGGGAACGCAACCTACTGCTCTAGGGCTATTGGTTTGAATTTTGCTCGATTTAGAAACCCAATGCCAAGGTTCCCAGTATTCGGTGTTATACATGCAAAGTGGTCAATACAAACATTTGCCCTAAACACCCATTAGACTCTGACTCAACTAGAAGCAGATTGTTAAATGCTTGATTGAAAGCGCTCATAGACAGCCAGACGTTACTTGTTGTGTCAGCTGGCTTTACTCCAGTGATGGTCAGGTCCTTAAGGAGAACTGTTTTGACTGACTTGGGAACTGACTTGACTTAGATAAAAGTCAAATTGGTTATTGATGCAGACACAAACAATGCAAGTGAAAGGAGACCAAGGAGTCAGCACCTTATGGCACCAATATCAACTGAAGCAATTTCTAATGGCATTGCTGAACTTGATATGGCGTTCTTAATCTCTATCTCTGTCTCTCTCCCTCCCTCCCTCTTTGCTTCTCCCCATTATTTCTCTCTCTTTTCCTTCTTCCCTCCCTCCTTTTATCCCTCTCCCTCCTTCTTCTCTTTTTCTCTCTCCCTCCTTCTCTTCCTCTCTCCTTCCTTCTCTCCCTCTTCCTTTCCCTGACTTACTCTGTCTCTCTCCCCCTTTCTATCTCTGTTTCTGTCTCTTTGCCTCTCTCTCCACTCTTTCCCTTCCTCTTTTTCTTCCTTTCCTTCTTCCCTCTCCTCTTTCTCTCTTTCTTCTTCCACTCCTCCTCCTCCTCCATCTTCTCTTTCTCCTCCAATCTCTCCCCTTTTTCTCCACTTTTTTCCACCCTCTACTTTTCCTTTCTTGCTCAAAGACATATGATGACACAATAGCTGTTTGGTATAAAGTGTTTGTAAGAAAAAATTCTGTGTCTTTTCTTATTTTTCATCAGTGATGCTATGATTCACGGACTCTAAGGGTCATGGAGTCTCAAGCAGAGAGCTTCTGTCAAGGGTCTAAAAAAAACTGAGAACTCAAAAACATAAGACAAAAAATTCCCACTGACCAGTCATTTTCCACCCCTTTTCACCTATACATACCCTATACACATATATAAAACATAGCCAGTTACATGTGTTTCCTTAGCACCCAACAGTTGAAATGCAACTAACATTGTGATGGAAACACCCCCATTCATTTTATTTAAAGGGCATTTTAAAGCCCATTGACTCCACCAGAAGATCCCCAAGACAGTCTCTCTTTTCCGTCAGTTTCAAAGTGGGGAGGGGGCTGGGTCTTATTCTCCTCAGTGTTAATGTTGTAGAGGAAGGCTTTGAAGTTGACAAGAAAGGTTCCAACCTGGAAGGGGCCGCTCTGAAACCTGAGGCGGAAAAGGACTGTGTGCTCACATACCACTGAGCTGGTTATGGGTTTGTGTCTCTGACTTTTTTTTGTTCTTCTACTTCACTGTGGCATGAAGAAGGAATAAAGAGGAAGAAATATGAGTTAAAAGTATGTGTGTGTTGGGAAGATGGGTTATGAAGTCAAAATTTCACATGTATCATCAAAGAGAGAGGTTCAGAAAGCATTGTCCCTGTCTCAGGAGTCTGTGGTTTCTTTGAGTAGTCTAAGGAATCCTTCTATCTACTGGTTAATCCAACCAAATGCTTGGTAGATCATGATATAATGCAGTTTCCAAAAGAAATTTGGGTGAAATAAGGTGATACTTTTTTTTTGCTTTTTTATTACTGAAACTTAAATACACAATAAGAAAAAAAGAAACATATTATAAACTTAAATATTGAAAGAAATACAAAATAAGAAAAGAAAAAAAGCATATCAGGTACAAAGCAGAATGCCAGAGGATTCAAAAACATAGTAATAAATTTCCATTTCAAGAAAGCCTAGATAATAAATACTATGCTTTATGTAGAGGGCTGCCCATCTTTTCTTTGCTTCCTTGTTGGTTTTCTTCTGTTCTCTGCTGTGCAATTTTTACTTTGTTCTTCCCCCCTTCCCCTCCCCCCAAAGGCTACAATTAAGCATGTATATATTTAGATATAGATATATAAATAAACATATACATATATTCACATACATACATATATAGACATATACTTTCCTTAACAAATTCTACTTCTGGTCTTAGTTTTATGTTTGTGCATATCTCTTATTTCTTATCCCTTCTGATTCTACCCTCTATCCTGGCCTCTTATTACTTAACCTACCCCCCTCCAAGGATCCCTCCCTTATCCTCCCATTCCCATAAATCTAAACACCCTTCTATAACCCTCCTTTCAACTATTCCCTCATCCTCCCCTCTAGAGATCCCTCCATTATTCTCTCCCCTTCCCTATCCCTTTAGCATTTTATTTCTTTCTGAGTTTAGAAGACCTTTCTATTCTTCTAGACATATATGTATTGTTCCCTCTTGAACCCATTCCCAATGAAAGTAGGTTTCCAGAACAGCCCTCTTTCCCCATCTAATTCCTCTGTGTCACTTCTTCCTCTCATACTTCATTTGTATAAAATAAATACTCTTTTTTAGCTGTTCCTAAATGGTTTTATTTTTCAAAGTCATATCACACTCAAGTCTACCCTAACCTTTCTTATGAACTACCCAATTACTAATAACAATCTTAGCACACATTTTACATTTTTGCATATATAAAAAGTAAACAATCTGACCTTAATGAGTCCCTTGTAATTAGTCTTTGGTATGTACCTTATATTTCTCTTGGCTCTTGTATATCAAATCTTCTATTAAGTTCAGGTTTGTTTGATTGTTTTTTTTTAAATAAAGTCCTGAAAGTATGACAGTTCATTAAATGCCTTTTTTTATTCAGGATTATGCTTAGCTTTGCTGGGTATGATATTTTCAGCTCAAACCCCATTTCTTTTGCTATATAGTATCCCAAGACCTGTGGTCTTTTAGGGTTACTGCTGCTAGGTCTTGTGTGATTCTAATTGTGGTACCACCATATTTAAATTGTTTTTTCTTGATGCTCATATTATTTTATCCTTGAGCTGGAAGGGTCCAAATTTGACTATAATGTTCCAACGGGTTTTCCTTATAGGATCTCTTTCAGGTAGTGATTGGTGGATTTTTTCTCTATTTCTACTCTCCCCTCTTGTTCTAATGCTTCAGGACAATTTTCTCTAATTATTTCTTGTATTATTGTATCAAGATTCTTTATTTGATGATAGATTTCAAGCAGTCCAATTACTCTTATATTTTCATTTCTTAATCTGTTCTCTAGATCCATTTTTTTCTTATGAGATGGTTCACATTCTCCTCTATTTTCTCATTCTTCATATTTCTGTTTTATTATCTTTTGATCTCTCATAACTTCATTGGCTTCCCCTTGCCCAATTCTGATTTTCAAGGAGTCCTTTTCTTCCTTAAGATTTTAGATCTGCTTTTCTAATTGGTTGGCTTTCTTTTCATAATCTTATTTTTCTTGGATTGTTCTTTTTCTAAAAAGTTTTCCCTCAATCTCTCCCATTTGGTTTTTAAAGTCTTTTAAAAGTTCTTCTATTAATTCTTTTTGAGCAGGTGACCATTCAACATTATTCTTTGGGGTAGAAGAGGGTTTATTTGCTTCAGTATCCTCCTCTGAGGATGAACCCCAGTCTTTTCTATTCCCAAAGTAACTCTCTATGGTTGGATTCTTTCTCCTTTACTTGTGCACTTTTTAAAATTTGTAGTAGCTTAGTTTTTATAATCATCTCCAGTCCTGGGGTATGAGGGATGGTGCCTCTGGCCTCAGATCCAGCGATTCTGTTCTCTCCTCTGGCCTCCTGCAAATGCCCACAGCCAGTAGCTTGCCCACCCCCTGCTTCTGCACTCACCAGATGTGCTGGTTCCTTCTTGTCCCTACCACATCGCAGCATACCTGGGTCTGGCATTCCCTGTCAGTGAGGTTCCCTCAATTTTCCCTGACTCAGACACCCAACACCCCTCACTGTCCCAGAGGTTCCTGTGGCTGGGGCTGAGGTAGCCTCCCAACCCAGCTAACCTCAGGGCTTGCTGCTTGTTGTTTAAGCAGACCTAGGACCTAGCCTGAAGGTGTTTACTCTTCACAAGGATCAAACCTCTTCCTGAGACCCCTCTTCAGATCTTCTCAGACTGTCCCAGGAGGACCCCTGTTCTGCTCCTACTCCTACTTATTTTCACTGCTCAATATTCACCCTGAGGCTATGTTTCATCTCTTATGGAGGAAAATCTTGAAATCTTGGAATTTTATGACCTATTCCATCATCTTCCCAGAATCCTCTCAGGGTGATACTTTTGAAATAAAATATGTGTAACATGGATGCTCTGGCCTTATTCTCTCAGGGACAGGCAGGCTACCTGTCTTTGTTAGGATGCTTTGGTACCTTGAGAGTTTTGTAGATATTTCTTTTTTCTGCACCAGCTGGAACTCAGACCTGCTATGCTCTAACTATTTTTTAGAAGCCAATGACTAGTTACACACAAACATTTACCACTACCATGAAACATGAAATCAGAAAATCATATTGAAGACTCAGCATTGTTACTTATTAACTACATGATCAACACCTCAGGGCTTATTCTCCCACTTTGGTCTATGGTGGAATAGGCTTAAAACTTGGCTCAGTTCTAACTTGGAACTTAGTAGAAACATTGGTCACACCAAGTGCATGTCCAGAGGTGATAAAACTGTCAGACAAAGCCAAATCTCAGCTACTGTTCCCAAAGGTCACTTTTTGCTTCTTAGGGCATTGATGTAGCGCTGGCTATGAAACTCAGTCTGGGATCTGATTTGCAGATTCCTGTGGCTTGTTCTTTCAACTTTTTATTTTTTTAATTTATGGAATAAAACAACCTTTTCCATAACGTAGTACAATAAAAAGGACGATTGTACGTGAAACTGAAAATTTACTACACGCAAGTTGCTATCCTTTTGAATATACAATGAAATTATCATGTAAATTTCTCTTCTTCTTCTTCTTCTTCTTCTTCTTCTTCTTCTTCTTCTTTCGACTTTTTAACTTCAAATATTGACCTGGTCTCTCACCAAATCCTATAAGATAAAGCATCACCAAATGAAGCCCAAAGAAAATGCCTCCCCTCCCCCCTCAAAAAATGTTAGCACCTTTTGAATGTCTCTATAGCCACTCAAAGGGACAGCCAGATGATTCAGTGAATAGAGTGTTGGGCCTCCAGTCAAGAAGACCTAAGTTCAAATTCAGCCATCAGATACTAGTTGTGTGACCCTGGACAAGTCACTTAACCTCTGTTTGCCTTAATCTGCTGGAGAAGGAAATGGCAAGCTATCCTAGTATTTTTGCCCAGAAAACCCCATGGACAGTATTGGCATGCTACAGTCTACAAGACCACTAAGAATGAAACACAAACAAATGACTGAACTACAACAGTTACTCAAAGAGTTCCTCTTCAAAAAATCTCTCCAAGAGACTTCCCTTACATATCTTCAGGATTCTCACAGAATCAAGTTTCCCAGATTGCCCATATGGAGCCCCTCTGTCCCAAGTGCTCTGTGCTTATATACCAGATCCCCATCGTACACACATTATGCCCCTGTGGTTTGAACTTTCTCTAGGCATCATTCAAAGGTTTCTCAAAGATCTGTCTTATCATGTATATGCACAGAACCTATTACCCTAGAACAGATCTAAAATGAACTTGTAGCAATGAACAAAGTCATCCAGTTACACAGATCAGTTTTTGTATCAGACATCAGTGAATATATGATAACTGTTTTGAGGAACTGGAGTTTTTGTTGAAATGTGTAATCAGACATCAAGAGCACAAGGATTTCAATTATTCACCTAATCCATTTTCTTTCTTCCTGAAGAAAAAGAAACTGTAAGTTATTCAGGGCTCCTAAATAACATAAGAGTTGCTTTGGGGGAAGCTGTGGTCAAGGAACCATTTCCCTGTTGGTTTATTTTTAATAATTAATCCTCACCAAGATGAGGTTGCTTTATTTTAAAATGTTATCTTGGACTGTTTGGGCAAAATAAAGCTGGAGTCCCTCCTTCAATATACACGCAAAGCATGTTTATTGCTGGACTGCAAGAAACCTTGTCTCTTTAGTACACAACGTCTTGGTTTCAGGGATTTTCTTAGTGAGTGAAAAAATCTTATTTCTTATCATTACCTAATTCTAAAAGCCAGGAACGGGGGTAGAGAAAAAGGCAGATACCTTGAGGGTGTCCTTAGAAAAAGTGGGGCTAGATTATAGAATAAAATATTTACATCCTTCCACAGAGACGTGAGATCAGCACAGTTAATCCACGGAGCTTGATTCTTGTGAGTTATTTTTCTCATTCTCTCTGGAAAGGATAAAATCTAAACTGTACTTAAGAAATAGTGTTAAATGTGTTAGTTGACTGAATCTGGCATTTATAATGCAATTTAGCAAAGTTTTATATTGACAGCATGACATTTTTAAAGGGTCCTTTCTGATTAACAAGGTTCCAAATCACTCCCTTGATTATGCTCTCTGAGTGGGTATAAAATGCTACAAGCCCGAGAAATAGTGACCTCCGGCTTTGTTCGCATTCGGAGCATCTTGCTTTCTCAGTGACTGCTCCAGAAGCAGGATGTCATTGGCTTCTTTCAGAGAATGGAATCTAGGTTTTGCACATTCTCAGGGCACATCAAGACCCATCACAAAGGCATCAACAGTCAGAGAAGAAGTGACAGCTGTGGATCGCAGGACATTTTACCCACATACTAGTCTGAGTGTCAGTCTTGTCTTCTTAAAGTGGTTCCTAAGCTACTAGGACTTGGGGGGGAAGGAGAGGTGTGTACACATTGTTAATTTCAGAAAGGCTCAGACCGAGAAGAGAAGAGGCAAGGTAATTCCCTACTTTAGTTGCAGAGGTGGGGGACTAAGGGTGTGGAATTTGCATATGCTGTCAGACGTGGTTAATGTGCTGGTTTATTTTACTGCATTTTTTTTTCTTTATTACGAGGGAAAGCTCATGGGGTTGGGGGAGGGGTGCAATTTAGAAATGACTATGATGTAAAAACTTAAGGCAACAGCAATGCTTTTCTTCCAAGCCAAGGCAGCTTTTTAACTTCAACAGAGAATATTTCATTATTATTAATGTAGTACCTGGAGGTACCCCTCCCCTCCAACATACGCACTGGCCCAACCCGATTTCCCTCAGAGAAGCTACATCAAGTTGATGGC
Source organism: Trichosurus vulpecula (assembly GCF_011100635.1). Classification (NCBI taxonomy): domain Eukaryota; kingdom Metazoa; phylum Chordata; class Mammalia; order Diprotodontia; family Phalangeridae; genus Trichosurus; species Trichosurus vulpecula. The sequence continues at coordinate 181,802,360 of NC_050573.1, read as the reverse complement.
AGTTTGTGGGTCTGCATCTGCTCAAAAACATAGCCCACAAGCTCCCACCAATGTGTTTCCTTTTGCTAGTGAGCCAGAGGATGCAGTTAATTCAAAGCAAAGGAATTTAATGAAATAGCGTAGTAAGGAGAATAGCAAATAGAACATTTGCCTTATAAATCTGAGATACGCTCTCCCACAAATGTCTGGGTGGCTTTGGTGGATGGAATGATAGATTTTGAGTCAGGAAGACCTAAGTTCAAATCCAGCCTCAGAGACTTACTAGCTATACAGCCCTGGGCAAGTCACCTGACCTTTTTCTGTCTCAGTAAAATGGGGAGTCATAAAACCACTTACTTCCTAGGGTTATTGTGAAAATAAGATAATATTTTAAAAGTGGTTTGCAAAACTTAAGCATCATATAAATACTAGCTGCTATCAGTATTACTGATTTTTATATACATACATCAGTTGGAAGAGTAGGCATACCTAAGGAAAACACATGGACAAGCACATGCATTAGAGAATATGTGTAACCAGAGCACGTGTGCGGAGGAAGACACAAGGGGAGCAAATATCTGGTCAGGGCATGTGTGGAGGGGCAGCTCATGCCTCACATGCTACAAGATTGATGATGTCATCCCCATGGCTCCTTCTGCACCTCATGTGACACATAGTCTTGGCTAGGTATATGGTCTCTGCTAGGCATGAGAGTAAAATGGGTAGTTTCTTCTGGGAATTGCTCCCTGTTGGTCTCGTGTGGCTGTTGCTTGAAGTTTCTCTTCAGATCCCATGATTTCTGTTAGTGGCTGTCAGATGTGGTCTCATGAAGCTAGAGAGCTCCTCTATGATTCTAGGTTCTGACTTCAGCTGGAGTCCTTGGCTAAAGTGATACCTTTTCATTATAAGAGAGAGTGGACTTTGCCATCTCTCTTTTAGCTTAAAGTCCAGAGGCTTTAACTATATCTCTTTTAGGAAAACAAGGTCTCCACACACCCCAGTCGTCAGATGTGGGAAAAATCCTTTGTCAGCTTTTCCTCCTATAAAGAGGGTTCAACTGTTCTCACATCTTTGGCTGTAAGAGGCTTATGCTCTCTAAAAGGAGATCCCTCACCCCAGGAATCAAGCTTACGAATCCAGAATAGTCAGCCATCTAGGTGGACTATGGATTTTGTCTTTGTTTTAAACACCCCTTTCTACTCACCAAGGACAGGGTGTCTGTCAGAAATCTCAATATGACTTTGGAATAGAAATTCCTCTTAACTCCCTCTAACTATCCAAAAGCTAACTTGTATCAATTCAGAAACATCTGAGAGTCTGCCTTCCTAACCAACTGCCAAGGGATGTCTGGTTCTGAGGCCTCCCTCCATCCTTCAGTTTTTCTCAACCCCCACATTTCTATTGGTTTTTCGTGCAAACAAATGGAAGGGGGGAAAGGCAAAGAAGAAAACCTTTCAGATGGAGCTGCTTCCTGCCCTCCCTCGCCTTTATTTATCCTGCCTTTACAATATAGATGTGGCTAGCCTCAGACCTTTCCAAGCTCTGAGCCCTGTCTTACATTAATAGTTATGAGAATAGTAATAAGAATAAAGCATATCCCATTTTATAGTACTTCTCCATGTGTGTTCCTTAGGTGTGTCTACACTTCCAACTGCTGGTATGTGTATATAAAAAATCAACACTGAGAACAATAATAACGGCAGTTAGTGTTTATACAGTGCTTAGGTTTTGCAAAGCATTTTTAAAATAAGACCTTAATATTTATCTTATTTATTATTGAATTTCATCTTGTGCTGAACGACACTACAAAGGAGTTTGGGACAGGTGTTGTTTTGCATATGGGGAGACCGAGACCAAGAGATGTTAAGTGACTTATCCATTGGCATGGTGGAATTGGAACAATCATCATGGCTTCCAGTTCAGTGTAATTTCTATCACATCACACTGATTTTTATAGAGTTTGTGGTTTACCCACTAGGTAACATATTTTTTCCCTTATAAATTATGGCCTTGAACTTTATATCTTTAGGGACAGCTAGATACAGTGCCAAGGCCTGGAATAAAAATGGCTCATCTTTCTGAATTCAAATCGGGCCTCAGACTCTTAGTAGCCATGTAACTGGGCAAGTCACTTCACCCTGTTTGCCTCAGTTTCCTCATCTATAAAATGAGCTGGAGAAGGAAATGATGAATCACTCCAGCATCTTTGCTAATAAAACCCCAAATAGGGTCACGAAGAGTTGGGCATATTTGAAATTACTGAACAACAAGAAGGATAGGAGTCACACAGGATGGGCGGCATAGACAGATTGTAATCTGCATCGTTGCGGGGAACAGCAAGATCGAGGCACTCAAAAATCTTTTTTCTAACTGCAGGGTGATGAAAGGAAGAGAAAATGGATATTTTGTTAATTGAAAAAAAATTGAAAAATAAACTCAACCTCTAACTTTCAAAAGAACCTAACAGCAACACACTCCTTCTTGTAAGAAAGCTAGATGGTCACTAAGATTCCTCCCCCACCCCGCACCCCACTCCCCTAGCTCTGTGAGTCTGACATTTTAGGAAGAGCAATGTTGACATGGTTTCATAAGAGAAAACAATGGATAAGGCTTGGAAAAAATGGGAAGGGAAGTGAGTAAAATATATAACAGAAATGGCCTTTTCTGTTATTATTGTTAGATGAATGGTTCTTTTTTTTAAAGGAGGCTCATGGGATTAGAGGCTCATAGATCTAGAAGTTGAAAAGACCTTAGAGGCCATCTGCTATAACTTCCTCCTTTTACAGATGAGGAAACTGAGGCCCAAGGCATCTACTTTTCTGATGGTACCACAATAACGGCTTCATGCTGCTGATCACGGCAATAACGTATGACTGCTGAGCCCGGGAGCACCATCTGAGCTCAGAGAAGCCTACCAACCAAATCTTCCTAACACAGGGCATTGGATCCCCCAGGCATGCTGTCTCTTTCCATGTCATAGTGATGCCTAGCAGCGTGTAACAATTAAAGAAAGAGCCTATCAGCATTTCCATTCTAAATGCCCTCTTTGGAAGGATTTATTATTTGTCCATTAGAATGTACTAGAGGCAAGCTGGCATGCCTCTCCTCAGTCTGCTAGCAATTTGTTAGTAGGTTTTTACTTTGCTTTTGTTTTCTTCATGCCAAATTTGAGACTAAAGCCATAAAATAGGCCAGGCTCAAACCTGCTTTGTTTTTAAGTAAACAAAACTTCTCCATCAAAGGGAGACCTATTGTTTAAGTCACCTTTTTCTCTGGGAACCAGATTGGAAGCAGTGGGGCAGCCTAGGAAATTGGCCTGGGAGTGAATCTGGGGGCAATTCCGCCATTCCTAAAACACCAAATGGAATTCTCCCAGAGAAATGGCACTGGTGAAATCATAGATTTGCTACCGGGTGACAAAGTCCTCAGTCAAAACAAGGTCTGTCCTCTTGACTGAATGTAAAATGTGTCTACTTGTACCCTTATGGTGCATTAGGATAAGAATTGCAAGGGGAGTCAGAGAATCTGGATTCTTATTGCCCACATGCCCGTGGCCCGTTTATATCACTTCTTTGGGCTTCTGTTGTCTCATATGTAAAATAAGGTGATTGGACTGGATAATGTCTAAGATAGGGGTTCTTACTCTCCTTTGTATCATCTGATTCTTCAGCAATCTAGTAAAGCCTATGAGCCTCTTCTGATTACAATGTTTTTAAATACATAAAACAAAATAGGATTGCAAAGGAAATTAATTCTATCGAAATAGAGATATAATATTTTCCCCATCTTTGATAGAACCAATATTAATTGGGTTCCACCTTTCTAACCACAACATGGGTTGAGAAATGCCAACAAAGCTGAGTCTTGATTGTCTGGGAGTAGGCTAAGACTTAAGCACTACCTCCTCTGATGCAGCTTCCGATTGGTCTCTGGCTGTGCTGGTGTGGCTTTCTGGTCATCTGGGAGCATAAAATGTCCCTCCCTCGTGGGTTTGTGTCCTTTCAACTTGATGGATGCTAGAAGACTATCTGAGTCACCATACCTTGCCCTGCTCATCACATATGTTTCCAGATGAGAGAGGAGGAGGGGTTGCTGGTCTACAGAGGCTAAGGACCACTGTATCTTTGTTGCATATCCTTTTGTTAACTATGTTTTTCTTTTATTTTTAATTTATAGATTAAAACAAGCATTTTCATAACATAGTATAATAAAAAGTTGATTGTACATGAAACTGCAAATCTACTATATACAACTTGCTATTCCTTTCAAATATGCAACAAAATTATTATGTATTTTTTTCTTTTTTTTCTTCCCTTTCCCTCCCTCCCCCTACTCTAGAGGTGGCTACCATTAGACACAAATAGGCATATATATATATATACATATATATATATATGTATGTATTTGTGTGTGTATGTATCTGTATATATATGTGTGTGTCTGTGTGTGTGTGCGTGTGTGTCTGTGTGTGCGTGTGTAGGTAAAATTATTCTACACATACTTCTATTTATCAGTTCTTTCTCTGGATGCAGATAACATCTTTCTTCATATGTCCTTTATAGTTAATTTGGGTATTTATAACAGACAAAATAACTGATTCAGTCAAAGCCGTTCTTAAAACAATATTGCTGTATACAATGTTCTCTTGGTTCTACTCATTTCGCTCTTCATTATTTCACGCAAGTCTTTCCACATTTTTCTAAAATCATTGAGTACATCATTTCTTATAGCACAATAATTTTGTTAAAAATTTGTTAACTATCAATGACTTATGAGTGTCTTGTTTCATCCCAATATCAAACCTGAAGTAATTGGGTGTTGATGTCAGGCCCACCCCAACATCATCCAAGTTCATGGACCTCCCGATATCAATCCATAGATCCCCAAAGGAATCATAGGCCCCAGCTTAAAAACCCTGCTCTAAGAACTTGAAGCTGTAGATCACATTCTTATGCTCTCTAAATACTATGATTGAAAGAACTGGTGGATATGATTGCTGAATCACTGTCAGCAATCTTTGAAAGATCAAGTTGGGTAGGAGAGGTGTCATAGACCTGGAGAAGAACAAATTTTGCCCTGATGGAGACACAGAGACGGAGAGACAAACAGAGAGAGAGACAGAGACAGAGAGTCAGAGAGACAGAGACAAATGGAGGGAAACAGACATAGAGACACAGAACAGAGGGAGAGAGAAAGAGACAGAGAGAAGATAATGGAGTGTGCAAATATAGAACACGGAACTTGACTTTAACTCCTGGCAATATTCTAGAACATATCATCAAAGGGATTGTTGCTGAATGTCTAGAAAAAATATTAAAAAGTGATGATCCAAAAGTGATAACCAACATGGCTTCACCAAGGACAAGTCATGCCAGATTAACCCTATTTCCTTTTTTTGACAACATTATTGTACTGGCAGATCAGAGGAATGCTGTAATTACAGTTTCCCTAGACCTTAGCAAAGCTTTTGAGGAAGTGTCATGCTATTCTTGTAGACAAGATGGAGATATGTGAGCAGTAGAATAATATAGTGTTCAGAATAAAAATGTGTTCAGACGTGATTGGATGGCCAGACCCAAAGAGTAGTCACTGAGAGCTTGATGGGAACTTGAAGGAGATCTCTAGTGGAGAGTGGAGTCCTTCCAGGCATATGTGTTTGGCTTTGTGCTGTTGGATGTATTTATCAGTGACTTAGATAAAGTCATTGACGACATGTTTGCAGATGACACAAAGTTGGAAGAGATAAATAACACAGTAAGGACAGAATCATGATCCAAAAGGTGTTAACAGGCTAGAAGGTTGGGCCAGGTCTAATAAGATTAAATTTAATAGGGATAAATGTAAGGCCTTACACTTGCGCTTTAAAAAATTAACTTCACAAGTACAAGATGGGGGAAGTGTGGCTAGACAGCAATCTGTCTGAAAAAAGACTTGAGGGTTTTCATGGACTGCAAATTCATTATGAGTCAACTGTGTGATGTAGCAGCCAAAAAAAGTTAACACTATCTTAAGCTATATTAAGAGAGAGGCACAATGTCCAGAATGAAGGAACTTATAGTTCCCATGTATTCTGCCCCGCTCAGATCACCAATACCTGAACATTATGTTCAGATCAAGGCACTCCCATCTTAGGAAACCCACTAATAAACTGGAGAGTGTTCAGGGGAGGGGAACCAGTAAGATGAAGGATCTCAAAGTCATGTTATATGAGGATCAGTTGAAGGAATCAGGGGTATTTAGTCTGGAGAAGAGAAGACTGAAAGAGCACATGATAGGGGTCATTTAGTATTCAAAAAGCTGTCATAGACCTAGAGAACTAGAAGTAGTGAGTGGAAGTTACAAAGAGGAAAATTTAGACTAACAATTAAAGCTATCCAAAAGGGGTGCAGTGGGTAGATCACAGGGCCTGGAGACAGAAAGCCTTGAATTCAAATATGGCCTCAGATACTTACTAGATGCATGACCCTGGGCAAGTCACTTCACTTTGTTTGCCTCAGTTTCCTCATCTGTAAAAATGATCTGGAGAAGGAAATGGCAATCCACTTCAGTATCTTTGCCAACATGGGGTCACAAAGACTTAGACACAACTAAACAATATTTCAGAGAAAACCAATAAGTAGGATAGGTAGTAGCTATTTAAGCTAGTATTTGAACCCAGATTCTCTGACTCTGAATCCTGCTTCCTTTGCACTGTACTATGCTGACTCAAATACATACATAAAATAAAGAAACAGAGTAGAACCAAATGTATTAACAGGCAGCAAATAAGCCCCAAATATATTTTTGCTGTATCCTTTTCCAAATTCCTCAGAAGTTCCACTAACTTTGGCCTTATTTGCTTTTGTGATTGATAGTTGTAGTCAGCATCTATACCATTTTGACTCTGCTGCCCTGACTTTGTATCACTTCATTGAGGTTTTCCCATATTTCCTTCCTTCTTCCTATTTATCATTTGTTTGGTGCTATCATATTCCATGGCAATAACATGCCTCAATTTACTCTACCATTCTCCAAATCATTAAATCTACAGGTTGTTTCAATTCTTTTTTAATCATTGCAAATAAAGGAGTTACGGATACTTTTGTGCAGTACTTTTGTCCTTGCTACCAAACTTTCAAAGAGGAGCACAGGTTAGCAATCTCAAAGAGAAGGAGAAAGTGATGGACACGTGCCTTCCCATGGGAGAGGTAGATGGTAAAGTGGTGACTTGTGGCTACATCTAGGTTTTGAGGTCCATACCGTTACATATATGTCAAAGCATTCTGCTAATACTTCATCTGAGGCTCAAGCATCAGTGACTAATGGGAGACAAGGTGAAATACAGACTTATCCATGGCATTTTTTGTTACTTCTCTAAATGTAGGGAAGAAGCAATATTGGAAATCTGAAGACATTCTACCTGATGGCCTGGGATCATGAGGATTTGTCTGTGCTGCTTTGGGTAGGGGCACAAAATATACTCTGGGTGCCAGGAAGATAGGAATATCAGATTTTGAATTAATAGTGTGCATGGGCAGCTAGGTGGCACGGTGGATAGAGTGCCAGGTTTGAACTCAGGAAGACTCAACTTCCTGAGTTCAAATCACTTACTAGCTGTGTGACCCTGGACAAATCACTTAACCCTGCCTCAGTTTCCTCATCTGTAAAATGAGATGGAGAAGGAAAGGACAAATCACTCCAGTATCTTTGCCAGGAAAACCCCAAATGGGGTCATGAGGAGTCAAACACAACTGAAAATGACTGACCAACAAGAGCAACAAAAAATTTGTATATCCTGGGAGGCAAGTCACTGCTTCTCCTTAAGTTGCTAGAAAAAAATACGTGTTTCTCTCTGCGGGGTGGGGGGCATAATCTAGCCAATTCAGGAATTCTAAATAGACATACCTGCTCTTTCCAGCATGCCTTATGGCACAAGTCAACAACCTTTTAAACCCAGTGTGGCATGGCTCTGATTCCTTTCTGTAATGTTTGGAGCCGGGGGTGCCGATCGTGTTACCCCACCTGACAAGTAAGGAGTACACAGTACTGTGTTAGTGCTTGCTTTCATTTCTCATGTAATGTATCAGACTCGTCTGAATCTTATCCTCCTACTAAACTGTAAGCTCCATGAGGGCAGGTTCCATGCTTTATCCAAACTTTTTATAGTTTACCATAGTACCTTCTGCAATGTTCTGCCTATGGTGTTTCATAAATGTTTGCTGAATGACTGAACTAATTAGTGGATAAACGGAAATACAAAGCAGTTCTCAAAGGTCTGAGTAGGGTAAGGACATGGTGGTGATAAACTTGCATGCTATAGGTTAGCAATCTCTACACTATGCATTTTACCAAGGGCAGGCACTATAGCTAGCCAACCAAAAATGTGCTCTCTTTCAGACATAGAGATGACAACCGCTAAATTATCATTGGAGGATACGTGCTTTGTTTCCTATCAGTGGTGATAGGTTGAATGTCAAACCACCCATACTCTCACCTTTCTACATCCTGGTGCATCAATGGCACACATTTTCAAGGAAACTTCTGGAGCTGCCTTTGCCAGAGGACCACAACAAATCAGCTTTATTACCTTAAATTCAATGGTACTCTGCTGCAACTTGCCAAACTGAGGCGTCACATGGAAATAACTCTCCCAACAATCACATTCCAAGGTAACAGACACTTCAGTGGTATGGGTCTGGAACTGCTAAGCATAGCCTCTCCTCCAGTGGGGCACATAGTGCCAAGTTACAGCTTCAAAGTTCTGTGGTCAAGCTCATGTTATTTGGTTTTGCGCAGCCCCACCTCACTTAAATGCAGTTCACTTGCAAGTCAAGGCATCTCCTTCCTGATGTCATTGGTCCTCTTTAAGAACAAAGGATAAACAATTGTTTTTGGTTGAGGGGATGGCTATATTGGACCAGTATACTTGCTCTACTATGAACATCCTGCCTTAGAGAATCCAATCTGGCCAAACACATCAACATTCACAGTCTGCTTTCAGTGGTATGGCATTGATAGAACTTATATCAGTATAAATATTACTTTAGCTTTTAACTGCTAATTATATCAACATAAACTTAATTTATAGAGATAATCACTGTCATAATGTGCCGCTGCCAAACATCCCCACTGACGCTTTGAGGCATCATCTAAAGCCAGCTATTAGCAATCAAGTAAGTATTCCCATTACATATTATGATCCTGGCTAAAGAACTTCTCGGGCTGACTTCTTCATGAGGTTCACAGCAGACAAGAGCAACTGAAGACCAGATGATCCTTATTTTCCTGAAAGATTTCCTGAAAGTTTTGACACAATAGCCTGTGAATTTTACATGGTTTTTGACACACTAAAAAATGAGGGGGAGACAAATGACTTCTAATGTCCTTTCTAGGTCTTAGGAGACTAATTCATAAGATGGACACTCATCAAACAGAGTTAACTCTAGTGTGAGTCAAGCTGTGTTCTTTGAAATATAACAACTGTGTTCAGTTGAGTCCATGTGTATAACTCAGCTAGCATATACCAGGATATTGATATTGGGCCCTGATAATTACAAAACAGTCCCAGCTGGGTGAGGCAATGGATAGAGTGCCAGGCCTGGAGACAGGAAGACTTATCTTCTTGAGTTCAAATCTGGCTTCAGACACTTACTAGCTGTGTGACCCTGGTCAAGTCATTGTTCAGTCATGTCTAACTCTCTGTGGCCCCATTTGGGGTTTTCTTCACAAAGACACTGGAGTAATTTGCCATTTCCTTCTCCAGCTCACTTTATGGATGAGGCAAACAGAGTTGAGTGACTTGCCCAGGGTCACACAGCTAGTAAGCGTCTGAGGCTGGATTTAAACTCTGGTCTTCCTGACTCCAAGCCCAGTACTCTATCCACTCTGCCACCTGGCTGCCCAAACTGGGCAAGTCATTTAAACCCTCTTTAAGTTTTTTTCTTCACCTGTAAAAATGGAGATAGTAATATGTACATTGCTACCTCACAAGGTTGTTGTGAGGTTGTTGTAAACCTTGAAGAATTAAATAAATGTCACTTATTATCACTGGACATCATGAGGTCCATTTTCCGGATAGGAAGATAGAGTTACCAAGAAAATTTAGTTGCTTCAGGTCAGTCAGTAAGGGAGCTACTACGAGCAGGCCTTCAGGTAGGATATAATAGGATCATAGATCTGTATCAGGAAGAAATATATTTTGATTCTAGTTCTTATCTTAGGAACATAATGTAAAATTACATCAAATTATATTATATTGTTAATATAACATATATAATGAGGAAATCGGGGCCCAGGAAGATTAAATAATTTGCCCAAGGAATCATAGAGATGATAAGCATCCAATGTTAGATTTGAACCCAGGTGTTCAGAGTCCAGAGTCAAGGTTCTTTGCATTATCCTGTGCTGCCTCCCCATGGTATTCCTGGACCCAGACTTACTATATACATCCAGGCCGTTTCTCTGCTGCTGTCCCAAATAGCATTAAATCACATTGCCAAGAGAAAGTACCCTATGGATGCAAAATAGTTTTAGCAAGATTGAAAAATCAGAAGAGGATAGAATTCCTAGTACAGAAACCGATCTCTTTCCCTTTTCATATTTCTGAGTCACCAGCTGGGTTATTGCCAAAGAAAATAATGCTCTTTGTAGACAAACTGAGGCTTCAGGATGGCCCAGATGGAATTTCTGGGTCCCTCCCCCACCTCCTTCCCTGTCTTTGCATGCTGAGTCTATGAAATGATCATTTCTAAGTTTGGAGGAAAATGGGTGACTGAATAGAGTGAAATTCCAGGAGCCCATTTGGGAGGACTCAAGAATAGATCAGGAGACCATCTTATACTTGTGAAATCCGTTTTAGGCTAAGTGTGAAGAAAATCAAATAAATCCTCAGGGTTTTTGAACATGCAATTTTTCATCCCTGCATCAGTATTCCTGACACCTCCCATGCTGCTCTCTATAATGTTGGGACATGTTATCTGTCACGGTATCCCCAATTAGCACTTTGTACAAGATCACAACAAAGCCAGACAAACGCACAGCTCTGTGCTGGGTGTGCTACTTTCAGCAATTAAAGGAAAGTTCAGGTTTGGGCTCTTCATAAGCAGTGATTATGAAGGGAAAAGTGATGCTCATTCATTAACTAATGCTAATGTGCAAAATACCAGAGCAGCCATGCAAAGCCCTCTGGTAGGATTGGAAGGGCCAGGGCCCATTCTGATCTCAGAACGTTTGCTTCTTGGCAGCTTTGTTGGGAAACATTGCTGGCAGTTGGGCAGGTTTTGGTTGGGGAGAATTTTTAAACTGCTTTGTGCAGTAGTACTTAGGTCTCAATATTTAATGAAAAATTAATTAGGTCTCTACATACTTTGCTAGGCGGGGAATGGAATTAAGAAAACTACATGTTTACGGAAGGAATTTCTCCTGGGATCCCTAACCATTTTGTGAATATGAATGCCCAGTTTCTTTACCCAGAGCTGCAAGGAAAGTGGCAAGGAACACACCCATCTTACTGACTGAGAAAGTAAGGGATTCTGGGGAAAGCAGCAAGATTGGAAGAGACAAGCTGGGCACGGCCTCAGAGGCATACTTGGGAATAAGGAAAATTATGTTGCAAGAATAGCATCATCCTTCCCAGAGTATGGTTATAAATCTCATGACTTCATAGAACAAATGATAGAAATTCAGAATTGGAAGGAAACTCAAGGGTTTCCATTCCAGCCTATATCTGAAATCAGAATTGCCTCTTCACCATCCTTGACAATTGCTCACCTAGCTGCCATTTAAATCCCTCCAGTGCAATCCTAGGCAGTCTATGCTGCTTTAGGAGACACCAAAATGCTCCCACTCTGTCACTTTCTTCCTTTCCTCCTAGGTCAGCTCTTGGTGGGGCAAGCCAAATAAACCTGATCTCTCTTCTATGGGATATTAGGAGACAACTGTCTTGTACCACCTCTCCAATCTCCTATTCTAAACATCCCTGTTTCCCTGAATCTATCCTAAAAGAATATGATCTTGAGTCCTTTCACTATCCTAGGATGCTTCTTCTGGATTCCCTCCAGTTTGTCAATGTCTTCCTAAAAGATGCTCTAGACATGAGGCAGGGCAGACAACAGTGGGAACATGCCCTCTCTCATTCTTGACACAATGTTTTACCATGAAGCTTAAGACAATACAGGTGTTTGTGGCTACCATGTTATACTGTGGGCTCTTAATGACATTGAAGCTCACTAAAAACCAAGGTCTTGTTTACTGTGCAAGGCGCAGTACCTTACACATAGCAGGCATTTACATTTAATTAAATGTTAGTCAATTAACTGCATGTTCAGTTCAAATGAATGAATTGCTGTCTAGCCATACGTCTTCCATCCTGCACTTGAGTGGTTTAAGTTCTGAATCTAACAATTAGACTTTATTATTTATTCATATGAAATTTCAGTTTCTTCAATTTGAAGTGAATTCTTCAATTATTGTTCTCGCTTTTCATCTTGTGTAACAAACCTGGGGATATATGCGTTACAAAGAGAATAAGGAAGGTCTCAGGAAGGTGGTTTCAAGGCTTTCTCTAACCTTGGGACAGTCATCATCATCATCATCATCATCCCCCAGCTTTTTGATTCATTCTATTCAACAGCTTACAGAACAGTTCAAACACTTGCTGGGGATGGATACTGAACAAGGGAATGCATACGTATAAGAAAAGATACACAGGGAAGCAGATTCACACACACACACACACACACACACACACATAAAACACACACATACGTACAAACATATACACACCCCTCCGCCCAGAGTCATAAGTGTTCTGCCTTAAAGATATTTCACCTGAATCTTTTTTCCCTCTCCTTTCATAATATACATGTAAGCTCATCCCCAAAGCCCGTTGGTATGGGGCTCTCCTCATTGATGGAGATCAAGTTCCTCATTTCTGCATGAGGAATGGGTAAAGTTGTTGAGAAGGAAGAGAAAAGAAATTTAGTCTCAAGTTTTTCAGGGTGCTTCTGGCTTCCAACTTTGAGAGAGAAGATAGACAATGCCAACCCCATTTCAGGTTGCTGAAGGAAGAAAAAGACTCTGAAAGGAAGTCAACATGTGAGGAGCTGGCAATTTCAATCATGTCCCTACTCCCAGCTTGCTATACTACAGACTTAAGGGAATTTCCCTGTGGGTGAAATCTGACTTTCTTATATGGATACTTTCTCTGATTTCTGTTTTCCTGTGGGTTTCTTTGCTACTTGCTATTCATTATGGAATTGGTCTTTGGTGTGAAGCGGGTGAAGCCTTGGATATAAATCAAAGGTCTTGTTTTCCCATTAAGAAATAGTGATCATGACTATATCTCCTAGGATAACAATATTTAAGAGAACAGACAGATATAATTCTAGTCCTATAGCCCCGCTCTCTGAGGAGAGCAGAATGACCAAGCTTCTGGCCCTAACCTCCTGTTCCCTCTCCTGGCAGGAATTAAAATCTCTCTTGGAAAAAGGTGGGGGGAGGAGATACAAAAGGCCAAATCAAGACATCTTCCCCAACATACAGCTCTACTGTCACATTAGAATGAGCCAGTCTAAACACTAGGACTGAGGATGGGCTTACCCTATTTTTATCTAATGCCTCCAGGTAGCTTCAGAGTAGGAGAGACTCTGGTGCCCTTGTTCAGGCTATTGGCAACAACTACTGCTTTCTTGTGCCATAGATCAAGCATTCAGCTTTCCTGATTATGGTAACATACGATGGGGGTGTTTTAAAATCCCAACTCAGTGGATTAACATATTAGCTATCCCTTCCAATCTACATATTTGATCATCACGTTTTCGAGCCTTTATCCAACTCACTGGTGAAAATGTTGAATGGTGCCAGACCAAAGACATAGTCTTGTGACACTCCAATAGAAACACCCTTCCAGGTTGATATTAGCCTCCTCTGTGGGTGCAGTCATTCACTTATTTCTAAAACCATATGGGTGTTCTATCATCCAATTCACATGACTCATTGTAAGAAACCTTGTAAAATACATTGCTAAACTCCAAGTATGTATTTCTAATGTATGTCCTTATCAGTCGAGTAACTCTGTCAAAAGAGAAAATTAAGTTGGTCTGAAGAATAACAGCTCATATTTATATAGGGATTTAAGATTTGAACTTCTCGAAAAGCCTGAGAGATAGGTGCTATGATTATCCACATTTTACAGATGAGGAATTGGAGGCAGACAGAGGTTAAATGTTAAGCCTAGGGTCACGCAGCTAGTAACTTTCTGAGGCCACATTGAAACTCAGGTCTTCCTGACTCCAAGGTCAACACTGTATCTACTGTACCACATAGGTGCATTGACTTTATAGAATCAAAGGTCTCCTAAGATTTAGAGTTGGTCCTCAAAAGTTGTCCAGTCTAATCCTATCATTTTATAGACATGGAACCTGAGTCCTTGAAAGGTTGCGTCTTTGGGGGATAAGTAGTAGAAGCTGTATTCAAACCCAAGCCCTCTGACTCCAAATCTAATACTCTTATTTTGGTAAGTCAATGCTTATTCTTAGTGAAGGGCAGCTAGATGGTACATGGAATAGAGTACTGGGCTAGGAATCAGGAAAACTCATCTTCCTGAACTCAAATCTGGCCTCAGACACTCACTAGCTGTGTGATCCTCGGCAAGTCACTTAACCCTGTTTGCCTCAGTTTCCTCATCTGTAAAATGAGCTGAAGAAGGAAATGAAAAACCACTCCAGTATCTTTCCCAAGAAAACCCCAAATGAGATTACAAAGAGTCAGACACGACTGAAAAGACTCGACAGCAACAAAACTGCTTAGTGATCATTGTATCCCTTTCTGAATGCTCACCAACCTTTCCTTTAATAGGAAGCTCCAGAATTTTGCCAGAAGTCCAAGTCACACTTGCTAGTCCAAAGTTTGAAAACTCCATCGGGAGCATTTTCCCACCTCCAGTTCCATGGCACATCCCATATTTTTTTTCATGATTTTTCAAAGACAGAAACTCAACAATGACATCCACAAGTTCTTTCAAAATCTTGGAATGCCTCCTGTTCAGGCCTCATGATTTAAGCCCATGGACAGCAGCTAGGACTATCACACCAGCTGCGCATTTTTTCCTTGGGTTTCCATTTGTTATTAATCATTTTCATTTTGGCCTCTTTGGGCAAAGCATCATTATTCTTGGCAAACAATGTAAAAGGAAAATAAGAGTCGAAATGGTCTACCTTTTCTCCTTTGTCCATTATCATCGCCCCATTCACTTCAGAATCGACTGTTTCTGACTTCTCCATTTGTTGTTGGCCCTGCTGTTGTTCATCCCTCTCTCCCACACTACTTCACTTTCTACATCTTGCTTTGGGAACAGTAATCAACTATCTTTGCTTCTGCTATGACTATGTCAATCGACGGCCCTATTGTTTCACTTACCATCCCTATGACATCCCAAACCAAAACCTTCCTTGGCCACTTCTCCTCTAGATGTATTATCTTCCTCTATTAGAATGTAACCTCCTCGAGGTCAGGGTCACATGTATATTTGTATCCCCAGCAGCTAGCACACGGAAAACACTTAATAAATATATTTGCATTCATTCATTTACCTCAAGCAAAGATCCTATTTCTTCTCTAACCTTCCTTTTGCTCTCAACCCAGCTTTAAGAAAGGGTGTGGGTTGGAGAGAGGAAGGATACATTTCTCATTGGTTACCTGCCCTTGCTTCTATCTACTTGCACATGTCTTTTAAAATTCTAAATTGGTCAAAGTATCCATATGATGGTCTTTAGATAATGCCTCCTTTTTTTTTTTTTGCTTTTTGGAATCCTTGTGTTTACGAGCAGTCAAGATTTTATTTAAGAATGCCCCATCCTTTTGGGGATGACTTTCATTGTGGAATTTTAGGCAATAGACCACTATCCAAATTTCCTTCGAACTCACATCTCTACAAATCTAGGGTAAGGCTTGGCTATACGTGACTTCCCCCTTTTTATCTGCAATATATTCTGAGATGTCATGGTCACTTGTTCCCAAAGTTCATGTTGTTACTACTTCTTTCTTAGACGGAGTCAGGTCTAGAATCATTCTTCTTGTCATCTTTTGATGAATGAAGTCATCATTAAGACAAGTGAAGAATTTCACTGAATCTTAGAGTTTGAAGAGACTGCAAAGGTGATCTAGTTCAAACCATGCCTGAAAAAGCGTGGTTCTATAACATAGCCAACAAAAGGTCTTCCAGACTTTGCTTAAAGACCTCCAGTGACGGGGAGCCCTCCTTCCTGAGACAACCTGTTTTATGTCTGGACAGTTCTAAATGTGAGACAGTTTTTCCTAACATCAAGCAACAGTATCCCCTCTGTGCCCATCCCCACATGACCAAAACTAAACTTGTTTCCTCTTTTTTTTTTTTTTTTGCACTTTTCGCCCACTGCCTCCTGTGGAGTCAAACAGGTCTTGTTCCATATGATGATCCTCCCAATACTTACTTCTCCCATATGTCAGCCTCTCAAAACTTAAAGACAACTATCACATCCCACATAAGTTTTTTTCTTTTCCAGCATTCTCCCCAATTCCTGCACCTAAACCTACTAGAGCACAATCTTGAGACCCTTCATTCTCTTGGTTACCATCCAACAATTGTTCTCCAGCTTATCAATGTCATTTCCAAAATGCAGTTAGTACATTTAGGACCATCATTTTCCTGGCCAGTATGGATCTCAGTGTATCTCAGGATCACATTCACATTTTTTTGCTGTTTCATTCACACCGCTGACTCATGTAGAGCCCGTACTCGAGGAAAAGCTTTGGATCTTTTCATATGAGCTAACCACACTTCTCTCATGTACTACCTAATTCATTAGGTACTATGCTCTCGGCAGAAAGGGCGCTCTGGTAAAGCTGCCAAAATAATCTTCCTAAAGCACAGCTCCTAAAGTAAAAGCGCATATTGCTCCCCTGTGTAAGAACCTCCAAGGACCCCTTTTTGCCTTTAGGATAAAATGTTTGGGATAAAATAGACATTTTATCCTAAATTTGCTTTTAGGATAAAATGTTCAGGAGAAAATTGATATTCTGTTCTAAATTTGCCTTTAGGATAAAATGGACATTTTACCCTAAATTTGCCTTTAGGATAAAATGGACATTTTACCCTAAATTTGCCTTTAGGATAAAATGGACATTTTACCCTAAATTTGCCTTTAGGATAAAGTGTTTGGGATAAAATTAACATTTTAGCCTAAATTTGTCTTTAGGATAAAATGTTTAGGATAAAAATTGACATTTTAACCTAAATTCGCCTTTGGGATAAAATTGACATTTTATCCTCATTTTGACACTTAAAACCCTTCACAATCTGGCTCCCAGATTGGACATCTCTGGGCATCCTGGGCCTACTTCCCATACTTCCCCTTCTGCCATCTAATGTTACAGTCACGCTGGCCTACTTGCTTTTCCTTGAACTTAGAATTCCATCTTCCCCCCGAGTGCCTTTGCTGAGAATGTCTTCTTACCTTGTCCTTTCAGAATCCCCAGCTTCCTAAAGTTTAGTTCTTCTTATGAGAGGTGGAAGATTTTCTTTATTCCCCTTTAGTCATTAGCGGTCATTCCTTTCTCATTTACTCCCTTATCAGTTTGTGGGTTACATCTCCCAATAGAATATAAATTCCCTAACAGCAGGTAAGATATTTTGTTTTGTCTTTGTATCCCCAGCACCAAGCAGAATATGCTCATACGAGATGCTCCATAAATGGTTATTGAATTGGGTCCCTATCGGGATCAATCGATGTATTGCCAAGAGCTTTCATTTGGAGCTAGAGGCCCTGGGTTCAAATTCTCCCTGTGTTACTTGTCACCTTCTCCCTGGGTTTCAGTTTCAGCAAAATAAGGGACTTACATTAGATGATCTCCAAGGAAGTCATCCTTATCCATAAAAACAGAGTACTGTAATTGTTGCTGGTCTTTGTCATGGGAGCTCAGAGCATCTGCTTCTAAGTCGAAGTCTCCATTTGTGACTTGTCAGTGATTATGTGTTCCAAACTCCTCTCCCAAACCTCAGCCTACAAAATACATTTATTAAATAGTACATTTTTTCATCAATACTTTTTTTTTTAGGCATCAGTGCTAGACACCGTTGTATGCAAAGCAGGCAGGTGGGAACTGGTCAATGTTTTAATCTTGAATTTTATGTGTAGGTCATTATTCTGTCATTTTCCTTCAGTTCCTGGGCATGTGTGTCAATATTTGCTGACTGCCACTTTGGAGGTTATTTATTTCTCCTGCTCTATTTCTCACAGTGACTTGGCTTTTCAGCACAGCCTGACAGGCTGTAGTTGGTATCAGTCTTTATTAAGTTCGGTTTACTCTGAAAATAGTCTTTCTACCTGCAGGAGGACAATGCCAGCAGTAAGGGGGAACAGCTTCTCAACATTTCCCCTTGAATTTTCCTTTAACACATACAGTTTTAGTGCTTCTTTTCTTCTTGTTCTTAAAAAAATGTTTTACTGATTTTTTTGAAACATCAATGCTGCTTCCCAATGACCAGCCCACATCTACACACACACACACACACACACACACACACACACACCCCACACCCAGGCACACAGACACACATTAGCATTTTAAAAAAATAGTAGAATTAAGCAAAAGACAAAAACAAAAGCCCAACCCACTAGTGGACATGTCTAACACTGTAAGCCTCATTCTGTCCCTGTAGTTCACCACTTCTCTGCCAAGAGAACTAACACAAATTTCATTGTCAGTCTTCTCTACGTAGTCATTTATTTTTTTTAATTTTTCCACTGCTGCTGAGTTAACATAGTAAGTACTCGTAATATTTATTCCAAAACTTTTTTTTAAGGATCCGTAATAATACAACCACCATGAGCTCAGAACTCAAGCTTCCCAATTGAATTTTTCATCGTTCAGTGGGAGGATGGATTGAGTTAGTGATGAAAGAAAGGGTCAGACAAAGAGAATAAAGGCCTTTTTACTGCACAACCAGTAACTGTAGCAAGCAGTCCTTTTAGGATCCAGTTCTTCATCACAGGGCTATGCTTTGATTCTAAAAGTGTTGTTCTCTCACATTTTGTTTTGTGGGAAAATAGCGACCAATTGTTACTGTTTTCAGTAGGGGAAACAGCATTGTTCCATTATTTGATCATAGAATATTAGAGTTGGAAGGGGCCCAGGAGTTCATCTAGGCCAGAGGGTCTTACCTTTTTTATGTCATGGACTTCTTTCATAAGAATGAATTAAAATGTATAGAGTTATGAAGGAAACCAATTATACTAAAATATAGTTATTAAAAATATTTTAAACCAAGTTCATGGACTCCAGGTTAAGAACCCCTGATATAACACCATCTGTCCATTTTACAAGTGAGAAAATTGAAATCCAGATATTAAGAAACTTTCCCAAACTGCATGGTTATTTAATAGCAAAGCTATGACCAGGTTCTCCACTCCCCTGTACCATACTGACTCCTAGCCATATAATCAGGAATCACATTATATTCCTTTAGAGTCTCAACTTCCTATCAATCTTAAGTTTTATTAGGCAAATTTTGCCTTATTAGGCAAAAACCAAATGGTAGTGATTATAGAGAGGGGTCTCCAACAAGTCAAATATTACATACCAATTGGTCTTGAAGTCTTGCCTGGGTGATTTCTGAGCCAAGTGTTACCCATCTCTTAATCCAATTAATGATTTACACCCTATAACTAATCCCAGCAGTTCTAAAGCACCAATCATGAGAACTGGAACAATTAAAAGTAGTTCTTTATTGGGGAAAAGTTGGAGACCTTTGATCGAGGCAGGGGTGGGGAACCTTCATCCTTGAGGACGCATATGACCCTCTAGGTCCTCAAGTGAGGGCCTTTGACTGAATCCAAACTTCACAGAGATCCTTGTGATCAGTCAAAAGGCCACACTTGAGGACCTAAAGAGCCACATGTGACTTCCAGGCCAAAGGTTCTCCACCCCTGATAGCCCAACCTTTGCATTTAACAAATGAGGGAACTGGGACCTAGAGATATTAAGTGACTTTTCCAAAATGACAATGCCCAGTTAATTTCAGACTTAGTCCTAGAACCCAGGTCTTCTGATCAGCATTTACCCAGATAGTCAATAAGCCTTTATGAACCATGTACTATGTACTAGGCACTGTGCTATGTGCTGGAGATACAAAGAATGGCAAAATGAAGGCCTTGCTCTCAAGGCACTCAGTGTAATGGGCGAGACAATATGAAAACAATTATGTACAAACAAATGCATATAGAATAGACTGGAGATAACCAACAGAGGGAAGACACTAGCGTTAAAGAGGTCATAAAAGGCCTCTTGTAGAAGGTAGGATTCTAACCTGGATCATCAATCTAGACAATGTCCCTTTTCTCCATCCCTTGTCTTTTCTTCTTGCCTTTACTTATATTTTAGTCTCACTTTAGATCATATCTCTGAATTTTTGTGAATTATTTCTTCTTTCCTAACAAATTAGTATTTAGAAAAAGCTATGCACATCCAGAGAAAGAATTATGGAGTCTGAATGCAAATTGAGGCAAACTATTTGCTCTCTTTTTTTCCTTTTTCTTTTTTGGTTTCATTTCTTCTTTGTCATGATTCATTCCATTGGTTATAATTCTTCTTTACAACTGGACTACTATGTAAATAAGTTCAATGAGAAGGTATATGTAGATCCTACATTGGATTACATTGCCATCCTGGGGGCGGGGGAGGAGAGGGAAGGAGAGAAAATTTGGGACCCCCCAAAATAGTGGAATTGAGTGTTGTAAACTAAAAATAAAAAATAAATACAAAAACAAGATTCAAGAAAAAAAATTAGTATTTATTTTCATTCATCATTCTTCATCACTGGCCAGTCTGCAATTTATCCAATGGGTAATTTTAATGAATTATTTTAATTTAATTATGATTGTCACCACTGAAATAATTTACTAAAGAGTGTCTCAGAGTAACCATAAGCTGTAGTGGATAGGGAATGGCTTCTGGCCCAGAAAGACCTGTATTCAAAGCTTTCCTCTGATGTATGCTGGCTTTTTTACTCTGGGCAAATTGCTTAACCTCGCAATGTCCCAGGAAACTTTCTAAGCCATGAGGTTCAGAGCAGATGCCAATCTGCACTGCTGGAGTGAATTCCCTCACTGGGAGACTTCCTATGCAGCTATGCAGTGCAGCGGATAGAGCTCTGGGCCTGGAATCAGGAAGATTTGAGTTCAAATTCAGCTATGTAACTATGTAACTAGCTATGTAACCCTGAGCAAGTGACTTAATCTCTGTCTCCCAACTGTAAAATGGGGATGATGATATTAACAATAGTCCCCACCTCCCAGAGTTGCTGTAAGGATCAAATGAGATATTTGCAAAGCACAGAGCACAGTTCTGTAGGGGCTTGTTCTCTTCTTCCCCCATGCCAATAAAAGCACAAATCTGATTCTCCCTGCCCCCACCAAATACATTTCAAAAAAATTAAAGAGTATATATGGAGAATGTATGTACAAGCTTATTCCTTTATAAGTGCCAGCTCATCTTGTATATTTCCATTGGCAACCATAGTCTATGATGCCACCTGTCTCCTAGGAAATTTGAGAGCAGAACAGAGATAACATGGCCCAAAAAGAGAGCACCAGACTTGGATTCAAAAGACCTGGGTTCAAATCCTGACTCTGATACTTATTTCTTGGATACCACTGGTCTTAGTCTCAACCTAAACCCCAGTTTCTTTATCCATAAAATAAGGGGGTTCAGTAAGAAGAGCCCTGAGAGCCCTCCTAGCTTTAATTCTATGATTCCATGATAAACCACTGAGTAAACAACATTTGTCCCTGCTAACAGTTTGGGGGCCTAAATCATGGGAGTAAAATTATGACTTATGATGTATAATAAACATAAATAAAAACATGCCAAAAAGTGAAGATTTAAAGGAATTTACTAATTTCAGATGACACTATTTAAAGATTCACAGTCTTTAGTGCAGCTCATACTTCAGCTGTTGTACTGGTTTCCAGCCAGATTTCATATTAGAAAGTAAAAATCTGCGTACACTCCACTCTCCTAACCCTCATTACTCAGGAGCTTAGCTGTCTTCTAAATAGTCCAATTGTTCAGAGAGGAAATTTTTGTTGAATGCCTAGAGATCTGACGCATTTAGATTTGAGAGAACTACATGAATTATCACTGGGTTCACAAGCAAAGTGACATAGTGGAAGACATGCTGGGCTTGGAGGAAAGGGATCTAGGCTGAGAAGCCTGTGGTAAAACGTATCACACAGTTGTATAATCCATGACAAGTTCTTTAACCAGGTATCAGTTTCTTCATCTGCAAAAATGGAAGTATTGATGCCTGTACTGCTTCTCTCACAAAGCGTTTGTGGAGAGGGAGCTTTGTAAATCATAGATTGTTATATAAATATGGATTACTGGTAATATGAGGTCTAATTTTATTGTTCAGTCACTCCAGGCATGCCCAACTCTCTGTGACCCCATTTGGGGTTTTTTGACAAATAGACTGGAGCGGGTTGCCATTTCCTTCTCCAGCTCATTTTACAGATGAGGAAACTGAGGCAAACAGGGTTGAGTGACTTGTCCAGGGTCACACAGCTAGGAAGTATCTGAGGCCAGATTTGAACTCGGGAAGATGATTTCTCTTGGCTCTGGGCTGGGAGTCCTATCCACTATATCACCTAGTTGCCCTATGTGGCATAATATCTATAAAATAATGAGAAGAATTTTTAGATAAACATACCAGAACTTTTACACCTAAATGAGTGTAGTCCCCTTAAAGATGGTCACCCTGGGGTTCTAGGCACTTATTCCAATGATACAATTTTGAAACGCCCCTTTTCATTCAATAAATACTTATGAAGCTCTTACTATATGCTAGGCACTGTGCTAAGTGCTGGGGATACAAAAAGAGGCAAGAGATAGTCCCTGCCTACAAGGAGCTTACACTCTTTACTTGTAGTATGAAATACGAGGCAACTGCAGTTGATAGTGTTGGACCTAGAGTCAGGAAGACCTGAGTTCAAATCCAGCCTCAGACACTTAGTAGCTTTGTAACCCTGGGCAAATCACTTAACCCTGTTTGTCTTAGTTTCCTCATCTGTAAGGAAGTGACAAGCCACTCCAGTATCTTTGCCAAGAAAACCCCTAATGGTATCATAAAGAGTCTGATGCAACTGAAAAAACTAAACAACAATAAATATAGGGACAGCTAGGTGGTGCAGTGAGTAGAGCACCAGCCCTGGAGTCAGGAGGACCTGAGTTCAAATCCAACCTCAGACTCTTGACACACTTACTAGCTGTGTGACCTTGGGCAAGTCACTTAACCCCAATTGCCCTGCCTTCCCACCTCCAAAAAAAAAAACCAAACCAATAAATATAGACAATCATCAGAGGCAGGATATGAACCCAGGACCTCTGTCTCCAAAGCTAATGTCTTCTCTTCTGTATCACACTGTTCAGAGATGTACACAAACCAAGAATGAAGAAGGAAAAAAAAAACTAATGAAAACATGGTGGGCATTGGAAACACTTTCAGTTACTGCTGCCTTCCAAGTCTTTGAGGATTAAAATTGATTTTGCCCCAATCTTTAGCTCTCTTCTCACAATCAGATCTTTCCTTTTCGATGGGGGATTCCGTAAGCGTATCTTTCAAGGAGATGGAATGGATTCAGAAGGTTGATGCTTTGCCAATCTTTGCACATCTGGCTTGCCTGGATGTCTTGGTTCGTCAGTTAACGAGGACTTGCAGGAACTCAACTTAAGTTTTGTCAGCCAATGATCAGCATTTGATCTCACCTGGATGCCTGCATTTGCATCTGGCCCTCCATTCCACATTCGTGGCCTCTTTTATTCCCAACACAAAACGGTCTCATGTTGTTAAATGGTCTCTAATTTTTCTAATAGTAGAGGGGACAGTTCCTTGCTGCTTTTCAGCAAGTGCTCTATGTTTTGCCTCCCTAATTTGCTCCCAGTTGAATCTGATTGCATTTGCTTGGGAGAAAAAGGAGGGGCTGTGGCGACCCTAAAAGCTATGGACTGGAAGCAGTTCTAATGATCTCATGGGGTGTTGTGTGTAATGCAAACACCAGGTCCACTCTGCTGTGTGTATATGCCAGTCTTGCTGACTGACATGTACTTAAGCACTTAGAGCTGTTTTTCAGCGTGTGATTTACTCTCTCCATTTAATTGCCCTAGAGATGGCAAGCCGGGAATATTTGAGGCTTGGTTTTCGGAGTAAAGCCTACTTAGCTGGCATAGGTCCCAGGCATGTACCCAGGACCTCGAGTGATGCCTAGAAGAGACTTGGAGGGAGCTCTAATTCAGGATTCCATACTGCTCTATCCAGGGTTTTCTTGTAAAGCCAAAATATATAGATATACATATAGCGCAGGAACTTTGAGACTGAATTATAGGCAACAGCAGCTGAGAATTTAACTCCTTCTGAGTAAGCTCCATAATGTTCAACAACCCATATTATGGTGAGCAATTTTTCTGTTTTACTTGCTAGTGGATTCCCTCTGCTGGGCACACAGAGGGGCTTGCTCAAGTGGGTTAGCATTTCCTTACTTGAGTTAGCCCTTGCCATATGGGACACCCAGATAAAAACCGTCTTTTCTTCAGTGAAACCTTCCCCTAAGTGACTCTGACGTGGTAATCCCACCGACTCATTCTGAGGCCAGTCCTCAGGTAAACAGCTAGCCAGTAGCACAGGGAGCAGCCTCGACTCTGTCATGTAAACGTGTTTTATCACCTTGGACTCATGCATATCTTCCTGCTAATATGCTTTATATTAAACCATCCTGCTGTCTTTTCAGAGAGGAAGATGAGGCAGCTGATGCACCATCAGTGGAAAGCTTGGTAAATCCCCCCATGCTATGAGCCACATGTTTCCATGAAAGGCAGGGTCTCAGAGAAGCTCAGGCTCAAATACCGTATCTGGAAGCATTTCTCATCACAGACCATCCAAATGTCCTCTAGCTGCTCGGACTAATGAACGCTTGCTTATGGCTGGCCATCCATGCACGATAGCCTCATTTTCCCAGGGATGCTCACAAGACATGAGGCTGAAGCCTAGAAGTGGCACTTATTCTAATGACACACATCCCCTCCCCCAAGTAAGCTCCT
Organism: Trichosurus vulpecula; assembly: GCF_011100635.1. NCBI lineage: Eukaryota > Metazoa > Chordata > Mammalia > Diprotodontia > Phalangeridae > Trichosurus > Trichosurus vulpecula. The sequence continues at coordinate 181,777,274 of NC_050573.1, read as the reverse complement.
TGTGGGCAGGGAATTTGTTTTTTGTCTTTGTATCCATAGCATCCTAGCACAGTGCCTTGCACAAAGTAGGAACTTAATACATGTTTGTTGAAAATGACTAATACCAAAATGTTTTACATGGTTGTACCTGTGTAACTTATACCTGATTGCTTACCATCTCAGGGAGGTGACAGGGGAAGAAGGGAAGGAGGGAAAGAATTTGGAACTCAAAAGTTAAAAAAAAAAAGTTTAAAAATTGTTTTAGCATATAATTGTGGAAAAAATATTGTAAAAGTATATTTTAAAAATAAATATATATTATAAAATAATACACAATTTATTATAAAAAATGACATACAAAAATAAAATGTCACAAAATACATTTTATAAAATGTTTGTTGAATTAAATCCCTAAGTTCACTTTTATGTTTCACAGTTATGACTCTAAATGAATTGGTAAACAAATGAGAAAACATTTGTTAAGTGCTTACTCTGTGCCAGACACTGTACTAAATACTAGGAATATAAATGCAAAAAGCAAAAAGACTTGAAGTCAGCCTCAATGACTCATCAATGAGTCAACAAGAATTTATTAAGCATTATAATGCAAACAAATCAAGTCTGCTGTATTATACATGTGTATGTCAGTAATGTATGTGAGAAGCTAAAATCTTGGGGCACAGAAAGGGCAAAAATGCTCCTTGCCTTCAAGAAGCTTACATTTGAATGAGGAAAAGATAAGCAAAGAACTATGTAGAGGCAAGAGGGGACAATTCCTTGCTGCTTTTCAGCAAGCACTCAGATGAGCTGAAGAAGGAAGTGGCAAACAGAAATTTAAATTAAATGTCATTTCAGAGGGCAGGCACAAAGGCACTGATCTGAGGTGAGTCCCTGCCTCTGACACATAGTAGCTCTGTAACAGTGGGCAAGTCACTCAATCCCTCAGCCCATAAGTAGCTGCCTGGGCCCAAAAGGGACACAGTGGGATACAGTGAAACAGCATTCATTCTAGATTCAGGGAACATGGGTTCGAATCCTACCTACTACCTGTGAAACCTTGATCAAGCCACTCAACTTCTCCCTCATCTGTAAAATGAAAGAGTTGGATTAGATGGTCTCTGAGTTCCTCTCTAACATCAAATCTATGAGCCTGTGTTCCTAAGTAACACACGAGTAGCTGACGTACCCATATCGCGCGTTCCTTACATTCATGAAATCAGAGCTCTGCACTAAAAAAACAAACAAACAAATCCAACAGTTGATGAGACAATCTGTCTGGAGCTGGTTACCAAAACCCCTAACTTTGAGCAAAGCACACAATTCAATTCAAAATATTTTATTAGTAACCAATCAATAAACCTCTTAAACCTCTACTAGGTACCAAACACTGTGTTAGATGCTGGGAATACAAAGACAAAAATGAAATGCATTGTCCTCCAGGAACTCATATTCTACTGAGGAAAATGTGTTCATATGTATGGGGGGAGGCAATGCACATATACATATATGCATATATACATATATATGTTTGTATATTTGTATATAAAAATAAAGGAGCTAGGTGGTATGGTAGATAGAGTGCCAGGCCTAAAGTCAAGAAGACTTATCTTAATAACTTCAAATCTGGCCTCAGATTCTATATCTATCTAACTATACACATACATATATATATATATACATACATATATGTATATATATATATATACATACATATATATATATATACACACACACACATACACACACGTATACATATATACTCAGCTATGTGACCCTGGGCAAGTCACTTAACCCTGTTTCCTCAGCTATACAATGAGCTGGAGAAGGAAATGGCAAAATACTCCAGTATCTTTGCCAAGAAAATCCCAAATGGGATCACAAAGAGTCGGACATGACTGAAAAATCACTGAACAACAACAAATATAAAAATAAAAAATATATAATAATGCAGTCAGGAAAACTTTTACATAGAAAGCAGCACAAGAGCAGAATTTTAAAGGAAACTAAGAATTCTAATAAGTGGTACCAAAGTGGGACTATATTTCAGGCTTAGAGGATAGCTAGTACATGGAGGGGTATGTGTGTGTGTGTGTGTGTGTGTGTGTGTGTGTGTGAACAAAAAGAAGTGGACTGTATTATGGAGAGAAGTGAGTGATAAGGCAGGAAAGGGATGGTGGGGGCCAGCTTATGAAGAGCTTCAAATGCCAGATATACCCCTTTATCCCCTTTATTTTTCACACTACTATAACTCCCTCATGAGTCAAATGTCTGTTTTTTGAAGCTCTTGATGAGCTTCTCTCTCTCTCCCTCTCTCTCTCTTTCTCTCTCTCTCTCTCTCTCTCTCTCTCTCACACACACACACACACACACACACACACACACACACACACACACACCCTTCCTTATAATAAGTGGTATGAAGCAAAATAAATCAATTCATTGGCCATGTCTGAAAATGTATGCTTCATTCCTCACCTATCACATACCATCTCTTTACCGATAGGTTGAAAGCATCCTTGACCATCATCCAGTCGGTTGATCATGTTTGATCAGAGTTCTGAAGCCCTCCAGTGTTGTTTCCTTCTATATCATAGTGGACATCATTTACGTTCTTTTCCTGGTTTACATATATTTGACTTTTTATCAGTTCATAGAAGCATTCCTATGATTCTCTGAATTATTCATATTTATTGTTTGTTAAGGCACAGTAATATTCCATTACATTTTTGTGCCACAATTTGTTTAACCATTCACGAATCATTGATTCCCTCTGTCCTTGACCTTCTAGAGTTATATGCCTAGTAGAATTCCATTCAATATTGACAAGCATTTATTTAATGCTCAACCTTCTTCCTTTTATTTGCATCCCTGGTACCTGACGCATAGTAGGTACTTAATAAGTGCTTGTTTATTGATTGACCCTGCACAAGGCTCACCAACAGCTTCAAAGAATAGGTCATTTCTGATCTGTAGTCTTGCCACAATATCAGTGTACAGACAAAACCCACTGTGTTTCTACTGTAGAAGAACCCAAAAAACTGAGTGAAGAAAAATATAGAAGCAATCTAATTAATCAATAGTGTGAAATCAGAGTGCTCTGCTAACTATTTATATTGTCTTCTACTGTCCCAAAGGTCAGGCTCTATTCCCCCACACCTGACCAGTGGACTGGCTGGAGGCCACACAAGGAAGGAGCTCAGGGCTCTATGGATCTGTGTATCTATCATGTCAATCAAAGTATCCAGTCCACTAGGGCTGGATACATTGATCTGAGACGGACTTACACTGAGATAATCTTTGAACCCATGAGCTGTGATGAGATCTCCATGATGTACAGTGTAGAGAAAGAGGAAAAGAGCATCCAGGACATAGCCCTGGGTCTCATCCAGATTTAGAGGGTCCTGAAAAAAGGCTAAAGAGAAGAAGTCAGACAGGTAGGAGGAAAACCAGCAGCGTCATGAAAACCCAGAGAGGAGAGAGTATCTGGGAAGTAGGGAGTAGTTGGAATCTATTGAGTAGGGGGCAAATGGACATCGAAAAGGAGGAGGACTAAGGGGCCACCACATTCCGCTATAAAAAGAGAAACAAAGGTGAATAAAGCAACTAAAACATCCACACCCTTTGATTTCTCTGCTAGGCATATACCCCTAAGGAGATCAGTGACTAAAAGAAAAGTCTCATATACACCAAAATATTTCTAGCAACACTTTTTGTGGCAGCAAAGAACTGGAAATAATCTTGATGTCCATTGATTGGGGAATGGCTAAACAAGTTGTAGTACATATATGGTAATATTAATGAGCTGTAAATATTAAGTTGTAAAAGTTTTTTAAAATAAATATTAGCTGAGAATATTGTTCAGTCATTCATTCGTGTCTGACTCTTTGTGACCCCATGGACCATAGCACACCAGACCCTTCTATCCTCCAATGTCTCTCGAGTTGAGAGTATTAATGAGCTGTAAAAATGATGTATATAATGAATAGTGAGGAGCATAGAAAGACTTATATAAACTAATGCAAAGTGAAGTGAACAAATCAGGAAAGGAATACACACAATGTCTACAAAAATGGAAATGGAAATAAAAACAATAAAAAATCAAATGCCATGAATGCTATGAAATTATAATGACCAAGATTATCCCCAGAGAAGAAATATGATAAGGCTTCTCTGCTTCTTGACAGAGATTGAGAACTAGGGATATAATACATTGAACATAACATCAAATGTCTTCCAATATATTGGTTTGTTTTGTCGAATTACTTTTTTTCCCTTTTTGTTATAAAGGATAGCCCCTAATCAGGAAGTGGTGGGGGGAGGGGCTGATGGAGGAGGGAGGCTGTATTAGGAAATGTAGATGATATAAAAGGAAAATATATCAATACAAAGTTATTTTTCTTTAAAAAAGAGATCACTAACAACCTTGGAAAAAGAAGTTTTAGTTGAGTGATGGATAAGATTGGATGAGTTTGGAACCGGATCATAAGTGAGAGAAGAGAAACCACAGGCAATGAGTGTAGACAGATGTAGGATTTTGGCTTTGAAAAGGCAGAAAGACATAGGATGATAGCTTGAAGAGCTATTAGGGTCAGGTGAAATTTTTTTTAGGGCAAGAGAGACTTACACACATTTTCTGGCAATGAGGAGGAAGATAAGAAATAAGAAGTTATTAAAAATTAGAGTGGGGCAGGGTAAGAGGATGATTGCAGAGGCAAGCTGCTTTAAGAGACATTAAGGATGGGATTAAGGACACAAGTAGAGGTTGGTCTTGGCAAGGAGGAGGGTCACATCTTAAGAGACAGGAGCAAAGGCAAAGAGGATAGAGAATGAAACTAAATTGTTTTGAGATGAAGAAAAGGAGGGAAGATGGGACATGCAGTGAATGGCCTCTACTTTCTCAGTAATGTTAAGGAGTCCTGGGCTGAGATGGAGGGGAAGTGAGTAGTGTGAGAGGCTTGAAGAGAAAAAAAAGATCTGGAACAGCCACTGCAGGAGTGAGATAGAGTCAATTGGGGAAGAGTAAAATGATCGCTTATGGTGCTGAGGGTTCAGCTGAGATTCGATAGAATAAATATGTAATGGACCCAGCCAGTATGGTTGTATGACTCTCCCCAGCATTGTTTAGGAACACACAAATAAGAACTGAGAAGGCAGATGGCAGGGGAAACCCAGGGTTGGGGTTTGGTCATGCGCCAGCACGGTCTTAGTCAGGGTCTGTCAGACCTATTTCTGAATTAGTCAATCCCTGTAGGGTATGGCTTACACAGTCTGTTTCCATAGAATAGAGAGATACTTAACTGGTCCAGCTGGTCAGTCATTGGAGCACTTGATCTAGAGAAGTGTTATGAAAAAAGTAAAGTACATATGACATTTAACTTACCCAGAGTTCCTTATTATCATCTGACCTCTACTATCCTATAATGCTTGTCCAGAGTATTGTAGAAGGAGTTTGTATGTGCTTCAGGTAGCAGTTACATTTGAGTCCCTTCCAATTCTAAGGATGTTACCATTATTCTATAAAATGTTTTTTTTAATTTCTTTATGCTTCCCTTCAAGAAAATTACTAGAGTCAGGAATGTTTTAGGACTTCATGTCTTTTTGGAAATAGATTTTTAGTGATATTTTAAAAATCTCATGTTTTTGGAGTGTCTCCTATCCATAGATCTCTATCTATGAAAGGAGTAGGAAAGATATCTTCTTAAATCTCTTCTTTGGAATCAAGACTGTTCTTTGTAATGCTGTACCATTCATTTTTGATTGTTTTGCAGTTGTTGTATTGAGGTCACTGCATATACTGTTTTTCTGGCTGCTCATATGTGTCCTTCCATGCTTTTCTATATTTGGCATTTTTTTTATTCCTTAAAGCAGCTTCATGCCTTTCTTAAGTGTTGTGGTAACTCATTCTTTGGGCTCAGGAGGTGATAATTTCATCAGGTTTTGCTTCTGGTCAGGGTACACTATAACTGCTTCTAGACATCTTATTTCAAAAGAGGTGATGACAAGTAGGAACAGATCTTCAAAGAAAGGAAATTCAAAACCAGGCCACACGAGGACAAATTAAATGAAGAAGTGATAGGTGTCATAATAAGTGGTCAAATAGTAACAACACAATAACAGCTCCCATTTATGTGACACTGTCCTTACAACAACCTGCGGAGCAGGAGAAAACATTTATTAAGCAACTAGTATTATCCCCATTTAACAGAGGATGAAAATTAAATACTAGAAAGTTAAATGACTAGTCCAAAGTCACACATAGTTAATGATGGAGCTAGGTTTTGAATCCAGGTATCTCTTGAGTTCAAGCCTGGTGTTCTTTCCATGTGTTACACCATTCTGTGTCCTTACTAATCATGTAATACAGTTTCTGTTTGTTGAAGAAGTCATTGGGGAATGATGGTGGCAGTCAGAGGACATGCCTTACTACTCACAGCAGTGCTAACCAGGTGTAACCTAATTAAGTAATTAACTAGGTGTACCTAGGTGAGTCACCAAACCTTTTTCCCTCATCTATTAAAAGAGAAAGTCATCCCCACTGACCTCTAAAGTACTTTCTGGCTCTAACGTTCTATGGGAACGGTGGCTAGAGTAAGCAACCTCTCCTGCAGAATTCTTGTAGCACCTTCTACCTCTCCACCATGCTTTTCACACGCTTCCCTACTAGATTATAAATTCCTTGACCTCAGAGGCCACGGCTTATTCATCTTGTTATTCATCTTAGTAGAGTACCTTGTACATAGGAAATTAAGTACATAGGAAATCAAGTACATAGGAAAATAAGTGATTCTTATTTCTTGAATGAAACCCATTTTCATATTTTACCAAATTTGTACAATCCACTTTCATTAGATTAATTTTTAGTAGATGAATTAAGTGAGTCATTTTGCTCCCTCTGTTAGCATCCTTTCAAAGTCAATGGAACTATTTCCTCACCATAACTAATCCTAAATGGTGGCTTGAAACATTGGAACGATTCAGTCCCAGGTAGTAGTAGTAGTAGTAGTAGTAGTGGTGGTGGTGGTGGTGGTGGTAGTAGTAGTAACAATAAAAATTATGATGATGATGATGGTGGTGGTGAGGGTGATGACGATATCTTACATTTCCAAATGTCATCTTACACTATGTAACACTTCATGTACATTATCTCATGTGACCCTAACAGCAACCTTAGGGAGCTAATAAGAATGGTACAGTCCGCTTTTTGCAGAGGAACAGCGGCTTGTTGTGATCCAAAAAGCCCTGGACCCAGAGGACATCAACATATGATGGTACTTTCCCAAATACTCTAACTTCCAGATTTCTCTGTATAATCAATTTCCATGACCTGTTCTTCCAAAACACCTCAACTTTGGTCTTGTCGTCACCCACCAAAGTTCCATTTTCACATTCATGAACGCCAAAGCTGCTTATTGAATCACAATCATTTATCACTTCATATTTCCCTGTGCCTTATGACCCCTAACTCATCTTGATCCCCATTTCCTCCTCTCCTCAGTTCTTTCCTAGGTCCATTATCCTCACACTGGCTGTTACTCTCCTCTCTTCCCTCTCTTAACCCATTAATAAATTAGTTTGTCCCTTTACTATCATCTACATGTCAATCCTTTATTTCTATGTTTTTGCCAATCATACCCTGCCAAGCCTCAACCCTGGATTAATAATAACAATAATAGCTGACATGTCAGGCACTATGCTAAGCACTTTACAGTAATTATCTCGTTTAATCCTCACAAGAACCCTGGGAAATGAATGCTATTATTATCCAAATTTTACAGATGGAGAAACTGAGGCCAACAGCTATTAAGTGACTTGGCTAGGGTCACACAGCCAGAAAGTGTCTGAAGCCAGATTTGAACTCAAATTTTCTTGACACCAGACCCAGCATTCTATGCATTACACCACCTAACTGCTCCTACCTGTTTATTCCTACTACTTGATGCTTTTGTGCTTATTCACATTCTGATCAATGGAGCTAGAGAAAATTATGAAAGCCATGCTCACTGGCTCCACTACAGATATGTTACATAATCTCAACTGGGCCCTCACTGCAGCAAGGCAATCCTTTTACACCACCCTAATCAATTCACTATCCCACTAACCACAGAAGCAGCTTCAAACCTTTTCATATCTCCTTAAACTTTCTTTGGTACCCTCTCCCTCTCACACTCTCAGCTGAGAACTTTGCCTCATATTTCACTTAAAAATCAAGATCTTTCCCTAAGGGTTTCCTTTTCTCCCTCTTTTTCATCTTACTAAGATGAAGACACTAAGATGTCTTCCCTCAGTATCTCTCCCATCACTTCTATCTCATATGAAGAAGTGGTCTTACTTCTTGCCAAAATAAGCAAGTGGTCCCATTCCATATTCCCATTTATATTCAGCAAATTGCCCATGATTCCCCTTCCTCATTTATCTTTAGTCTCCCCTGGCTACTGACTTCTTCCCTGATGCCTCCAAACACACTTGTGTCTCCCCAATCCCACAACAAGCTTCACCTGATCTGTCCATTCCTGCTAGTTATTATCCTATAGCTCTCCTCTCCTTTGTGGCTAAACTCCCTGAGAAAGTCATCTACACTAAGTATCCCCACTTCTCTCACTCTGATTCTTAAACCCCAGCAATCGAGCTACTGACCCGATCTTTCAATTGTTTATCCAGAGTTAACAATAATCTCTTAACTGATGGAGTCTGAATGCAGACTGAAGCATTTTTTTACTTGCTATATTATTCTTGAGGAGGTTTTTTGGTCCACATTTTCTTTTGCAATATAACTAATATGAAAATGTTTTGTGTGACTGCCCTTGTATAATCTATATCAAATTGCTTGCCTTCTCAAGGAGGGGGAAGGGAAGAGAGAGAGAGAGAGAGAATTTAGAACTCAAAATTTTTTAAATGTTAAAAAATTTTGTTTACATGTAATTGAGAAAAATAAAAAGTAAAAGTAAAAAAAAATCTATTTGCCAAATCTAGTCATCTTTCCTTAATCCTCATACTTCTTGACCTCTTTGTAAGCTTTGACATCATCGATCACCCTCTTCTAGATATTTCTCCTTTCTAAGTTTTCATGAGACTTCTCTCTTATTTTTCCCTCTAACTATGTGGCCACTTAGTCTCCTTTACTGGGTGGTCCTCCAGGTAACCCCTCCCCCAACTATGAGTACCCCTCTAGGCTCTGTCCTGGTTTATCACTTCTCCCTAGTTCCACCAGTGATATTATTGGCTCTCATGGGTCCACTTATCATTTCTATGCAGTTGATTCCCAGATCTATATACCTGTTCCTAACCTTTCTCCTGAACTCTGGTCTCCCTTCATATTTTGGACATCTCAAACCCAACACTTGCAAAAGAGAATCATTCTCTTTCCCCCCAAAGCCTTTTCCCCTTCCAGACTTTTTTTTATTACTATTGAGAATACTGTCATCATCCTAGGTACACAGACTTACAACTTTGGTGTCATCGTTGACTTCTTATTAGCACTAACTCCACATGTCCAATCTGTTACCAAGTCTTGTCCTTTTCACCTTCAAAATATGTCACCCTGATATCACCATCTCACTCCTGGATGATTACAATAGACTTCTGGTTGCTCTCCCTACTGAAATCTTTCTGTATTGCAATCTATACCCCACTCAGGTGGCAAAGTGACTTTCCTAAAATGTGGGTCTGATCCTGTCTATCCCCTACTCAATAAACTCCAGTGGCTCCCTATCCCCTCTAGGAGCAAATATCAAATTCTTCTGTTTGACATTTAAAGTCTTATATGACCTGGACTCTTTCTACCCTTCCAGTCTTCTTATACTTTATTCTTCTCCAAGTTCTATACAATCCAGCTACACTGGTCTTGCTTTTCCTTGGACATTGAATCCCATCTCCTGACTCTGTTTTTTCTTTGGCTGTCTCCTATACCTCAATGATCCCTCTGCTCACCTCTGCTTCTTAACTTCCTTGACTTTCTTCAGGACTCAGTTCAAATCCTACCTTCTGTAGGGATCCTTCCTGCCCATCCCTACTGCTATTGCCTTCCCTTTGAGATTACCTCATACTTACAATATCTATATCTCATACATCCTATTTTTTTGCATGTTGTCTCCCTTATTAAAATGTGAGTTCCTTAAAGCCAAAGATCATGTTTTATTTTGGGGTTTTTTTTTTGCCTTTTTTGTATACTAGAGCTTAGCATTGTACCTAGCATATAAAAAGTGCTTAATAAATGTTTTAGTTAATAAATAATTAATTTTATTGATTAATTACTTAATTAAGAAATAATGACTAATTGACTGGGCATGTAGTAATGAGAGACTTGGGTTCAAATCCAGCCTCTGGCACTTACTGTGTGCCCTTAAAGCAAATTTAAGTTTACTCTTCTGTAAAATGGGGGTGACAAATACCTGCAGTATCAGACTCTTTGGGTCTTTGTGAGAATTAAATGAAATAATGTAGTCCAAGTGCTCCACATACTTTAAAACACTATAAGGATGTCAGAGATTATTTGGAGAAAACTGAGTACTTGAAATAAAGTCCTTGAAGGTGTACAGACGGCTTTCCTTGCAAGAGCTTTGTGATGTAGGTAGCAAGGTAATATAAAGATTTGGTAACTGGAAGAAATTAGAACATTCGCCAGGTTGGGAACCCCTGGTCCAGACTGGATTTTCTGTCCAGAGCTGTCTTTTCTACATTATGTTGCCTCTCACATCGCACAAGGGACAGCCCCCATTGTGGAAACCAGAGCAATCGTAATATAGGAGTTGTTTTTTTTTAAGTGGTGCTCAAAGCAAGAAAATAATGAAAACTAGAGAGAGAGAATTGAAAGAAACAAGGCTTAGATTAATAGATCCAAGTCAGCTTGAACTTCCTCAGTGACTATGGCCACAAACCTACTATACGGAAGGAACCCACCCAGAAAATGAAGAATTAAGTCAGACCATTTAAATAAATATTTCTCTTCTTTATGTAACTAAGATAAACAAGCACTTTAGAAGTTAGCCCCATCTTGTTGTTGTCGTTCAGTCGTGTCCGCTCTTCATGATCCCTTGGACCATAGCGTGCCAATACTATCCACAGAGTTTTCTTGGCAAAGTTACTGGAGTGATTTGCCGTTTCCTTCTCCAGTGGATTAAGGCAAACAGAGGTTAAGTGACAGGGTCACATAGCTAATAAGTGTCTGAGGCTATATTTGAACTCAGGTCTTCCTGGTCCAAGTCCCAGCACTCCGTCTACAGAGTCTCCTAGTTGCTTCCAAGGCAAACTAAGGTTAAGTGACTAGGATCACACAGTTAATAAAGGCAAAGGTCACATTTGAACTCAGGCCCAGCACTCTATCCACTGAGCCATCTAGCTGTCCCAGTCCCATCTTGGGTATTTCACAAATATAAAATGTGAGATTCCAAAATGGAAGGCCTACAGAACAGACTTGCCCATTGGTCCTCAATCTGTGGATTACCCCATGGAGGGGGTAAGGGAGTGAAAAAGTTTTATAAGGGCTCTATGTATCTACAAATAAGCAAACACACTTTCTGTAAACTGGATGAATAATAGACTTCAAACATAAAAACATTATAATTTTTTCAAATACATATAGATACCATTTTGATCAATACTGTAAAAAATCCTCTAAAAGTATTACTGGACACTTTTTGCCTTTATTTTCTCAACCAACAGACTCTAACAGTATAGCTACTATAAGGTGGGAATCCTCGAATTTTTTTATTTTATTTTAAAAAGAAGCCTTCATACTGGAAAAAATCTGGGAACGCTTGATCCAGCCAATTATTGAGAAAAAACAGTTGTTAAGGCAGGATGTTTTAAGTTCATCTTTTTTCTAAATACAGCTTTTGGAAATGACTAAAATAGTCTTGTTCTATTTTTACTGACCTTAGGGCCATCTCTAGAGAAAACAAATTTTTATGGTATCTAAATTTTTGTCTTGGTCAGAAATGTGATTTCAATTCCTTTTACTAATTCACATTGGCAAGTATTGTTGAATTTATAATCTTTGAGTTGACTGGTGTACATCTCAAGAGAATAAGTGCCCCACCCAGGGTCTGGTAGCCAGTATGTATCAGAGGGAGACAGCTCTTCCTGACACTGAAAGCTCTCTTCCCACTATGTCACCCTCCCTCTCATCTTATCTAAAGATGGGTCATAAACCTAGATGCCGTTATACATGCGCAATCATGTAAAACATTTCCATATTAGTCATTTTGTATAAGAAGAGTTGAATAAAAGAAAAAGAATGAAAGAAAGAAAGTAAAAATAGCATGCATCAGTCTGTACTCAAACAGTAGGCAGATAGTGTGCTTCATCAGTAGTCCTTTGGGATTGTCTTAGCATTATATTGCTAAGAATAGCTAAGTCATTCACAGTCCTTCATCATGTAATAGTTACTGTGTACAATGTTCTCCAGATTCTGCTCACTTCACTCAGCATCCGTTCATGTAAGCTTTTCCAGGTTTTTCTGAAATCTGCCTGCTTGTTGTTTCTTATAGCACAATAATATTCCATCACAATCATATATCACAGCTTGTTCAGCCATTCCCCAATTGATGGGCATCCCCTCAATTTCCAATTCTTAGCCACCACAAAAAGGGCTGCTATAAATATTATTGGTACAAAAATATCATAAGTATCATTGGTGAATGATAAAACCATAGGACATTAAAAGATGTGGTCCAGAGGAACAGGCACTGGGATTAGAATCAGGACACCTGAATTCTACCCTTTACCCTGCCACTGAGCAAGTCTCCTAATGTCTTTCTCCCTCAGTTTTCCTATATTTAAAATGGGGATAATCTTTGTTAACTATATGTACAACTGAATGTACTTTGGAAGGAACAATTTTGTATAAATATAAGATATTGCTACAAAATACCAGAATATGCATGGATTAATTTTTTTCTCAAATAAAAATATTCTTTCTCCAGTATCTTAAATAGGATCCCCTGAAATTTGAAAGCTAATTCCAAGGCACTGCAGCTCTTAAGGAATATTTGTGTTATAAAATAGTATTTGTCGCTGTTCAAGCCTAACAATTTCTCAACAGTTACAAAATTAACAAAATGTTCTTATCTCAATTCAAAATTAAAAGGCTAGAAATAAGTTGGCCAAATAAATGCCCTGGGAAACAACTCTCTAGTACAAATGTATTACAAATGTGATAGTGGAATGAATAAGGGCTTGAGATAGAAGACCTGCTCTGAATCCAGCCTCTGCTACTTATTACTTGTGTGACCTTGGGATATCTCTGGGCCTCCATTTTCTTATCTGTAGAATGGGAGGGAAGAGGTAGACTGGATGATTTTAAAGGTCCTTTCCCACTTATAGCTCAGGGGAATCTAAACATCGAATAGGTGAGAATATACAAGTCATGGTCAACATGATCTTTTTGTTTTAAGGTGTCTGGATAGTATGAAGGGGAAGATGAATTGAGGCATTCTCTCCCTCCTGCTAACTGGATCTGATCCATTTCTCAGCAATTTCCTTGACGTTAAGGAAAAATTAGTGTTTCTTCCTTATACCTCCACCTCTACTCCCCAAAGAGATAAAAATAAAGTAATAGGATGCAAAGTCTGTCAGATGCTTTTGCCTGGGAGCTATTGGGCCAGTGTGACTTCACTTTAAAAAAATTTTTATTGATTTTATTTGAAGTTATGGAATAAAACAAGCATTTCCATAATATATTATAACAAAAAAGATGATTGCACATGAAGCTAGAAATCTATAGTGTACAACTTGCTATTCCTTTTAAATATATAATAGTTATCATGTAAATTTCTTTTTTTCCCTTTTTTTCTTCCCTCCCCACTCCCCCAGCCCTAGAGATGGCTATCATTAGACACAAATATATACACATATATGCAGTGGTGGGATTCAAACAAACTAACAACCGGTTCTCCACAGAACCGAACTGAAGCACCACTATCACTGCTGACATGGCGGGTGCAGGCCCTGCCCCTGCTAACAACCAGTTCACTGAACTTAACCTAAAATCAGGTATTGGTTCTGCCAAACTGGTGAGAACCAGCTGACTCTCACCACTGCATATATGTATGTGTGTGTATATATATTTACATATATTATATATAGTAACTCTATATACATTTCTATTTATCAGTTCTTTCTCTGAATGCAGATGGTCTTCCTTCACATATCCTTTGTAGTTAATTTAGGTATTTATAATAGTCAAAATGACTTAGTCATTCATAATTGTTCTTAAAACAGTATTGCTGTTACTGTATACAATGTTCTCTTGGTTCTGCTCATTTCACTCTTCATTATTTTGTGCAAGCCTATTGGCATTTTTCCAAGATCAAGTTCATCATTCCTTATAGTGATGCCCTCTTGAAGGATGATCCTTCCTTCTTGACTGGAGTCCCTCAGACCAGCTTGTGAATGTACATCATCAGCCCTGTGCTGTGCACAGTCTGGAGCCCTTAGCACCTCTGCCACATAAATCAAGCCTGGGTAAGAGCAGGATGAGTCTGCCATGTGCAGATGAAGTCATCATGGGATGGCAAAGGACCCCAGAGAGACTGATCCTCTTCTTCACTGCCATCTTTCCAGAGAATATGAATGATGAAGCCAGATTAGCTAAACTTAACCTCTTCCCTGGAGGAATGAGGGAGTTAAGAGGAATAATGGAGTGAGCTCATAACTATAACTTGTGGACAAATCTTGGGATACAGCACAATGGCTGAAGCTTATGGAAAATGTGTGCCCTGTATGATGCAATCCCCATCCCCACCTAAGTATCTATACCGAGCCCCTAACAGAGTAGTCAGCAGGGCCCAGTAACCCAACTCAACCAATAGAGAAGTGTAGAAATTCTGTTTTAGAAGCATCAATAGAGTGTCTGCTCAGTTCCAGGCACTATTCTGAATTCTCAGGACATAAACAGAAAGGAAATAATTCCTGTATTCAAGAAAGTTACATAATATTGAGTGAGAACAACATGTATACCACTAAGCATATAAAATGGCTCTGATAGGTGAGCTTTTGCCTCCTCTTGCTAGGAACCAGGCATCTGGATCACTGTTCCAAGAGATCTGCCCACCATGGTGGCTTTATCATTTGTGCTATATTCTTGAACTCAGCCCCTGGTACCCTTTATCTGACTTCCATCTTACTTCTCACCTATCTCTACACCTGAGAATGGAACCTTATCTCTCCACAGATCTCCTTTATGTTTTCTTCTTCCAAGTGCATATAAGCTCCTTACGGACAAAGACTGTCATACTGGTTTATATTTGCATCCCTAGCACTTAGCACAGTGCCCGCCATAAAGTAAGCTCTTATAAACTTAAACATGTTTTTCTCTCTCTGTCTCTCTGTCTCCCTCTCTCTCTCTTTTCCTCCCTTCTCTCTCTTTCTGCCTCTCTCTCTCTCTCTCTCTCTCTCTCTCTCTCTCTCTCTCTCTTCCCCTCCCTTGTCTCATTCTTTCTCCTTTCTCTCTTCCTCCCTTTCTATTTCCCTTTTCTTCTCTCTCCCTCTCTCTTCTCTCTCTTCTTCCCACCCTCTTTCTCTCTCTCTCTTCCTCTCTCCATCTATACCTCTCTCTTTCTTATTCTCCTCTCTTTCTTCTCCTCCCTCCCCCCTCATATATATGTGCATATATATTATATATATATATATATATCATATATTACAAAATAATTTGGTTGGAAGAAGAATAGTAACAACTTGGGGGAATCAGGAAAGGCTTCCTGTAGGAGGTGGCATGCAGCTGTGCTCTGAAGAAAGCTAGGTATTCTATAAGGTGGAAAAGAGGAAGGAGAGTGTTCCAGATATGGGGGTGTGGGTGGAGAGTAGATTGTGTGCACAGAGGTGGGAGATAGATTCGGGGGCATAAGGAATAGCAAGGTCATTTTGATTAGAAAAATAGTCTGGAGCCACTTTGTGGCTCCATTGTGCCACAGTGGACCCTACTCTTCTTCCCAAGCAATGGTGGCAGGAAAATCAATCTGCTAATTAGTCCAAAGCTTTGGATCTGATTTTCAGGCACTCTCCATTCCCAGGTACTTTCTTTTCTCATGAGGCGGCATCTGGGGGCTCAAAGCTCTGCCAATTAGATATCTGCCTCTATTCAAGGTTGGTAAAATGCTAGAATCTCTTTGGAGATGTGTGCTTAGGACCCAGTGCAAGCTCAGTCTTAGGACTTGAAGTATAAGGAGATCATGGCATAGTATTCACTCCCTCAATATTCCCATTCCCTCCCTGCCCTGGGATATGGTTGCAAAGTCCCCAAATGAATTCTCACAGTTTGCTGGAGAACTTCACCTAATAACCCAGCCCCACCCCCACACTGACTCATGAATCATGAGTAAACCACTGTCTTATGTTATTTATCATTGTCCAACATTAATACTCTGAGCGCTCCTCAGTCCCCACATACTTCCTACTCTTCCCCCTCCACAAATACCCAAGGGCCAGCCACTGGCCATTTCTCCACAGTTTATCAAATTGCTTTGGTTTTGGGAACTGGAGCATCAACTTCCTGTCGATGGCCCATATGTGAACCTTCAAGTTTTCCTTAGCAGTGCCTGATTATTCAACCCCGGACTCCCTGTGAGACAGCCTCTCTTCACCTGCATCTGGAAAATGAGGGGACTGAACTGGCCTCAGGGATGACCTCTAAAGTCCCTTCCAGTGCCAAGTTTGTGATTCCCTGATCCTATCCAATTAGCCCACTGGGTTTCAGGCCCTAACAGTTCCTAGGATTACTAAAAGCAAAATGTTCAGCTTAGGTCAGGAGTGCAGCCTTGTGGCCACCCCTGGCCTAGGTCCTTCTCCCAGAGCAAGACTTTAGCAACTGAGGACAAAATGGAGGGGATCTTGCAGCCT
Source organism: Trichosurus vulpecula (assembly GCF_011100635.1). NCBI lineage: Eukaryota > Metazoa > Chordata > Mammalia > Diprotodontia > Phalangeridae > Trichosurus > Trichosurus vulpecula. The sequence goes on along the minus strand of NC_050573.1, from coordinate 181,760,459 downwards.
CGGGGAGTTTTAATATATTGGCTGAAGAATCTCTCTCCTCTTCCTCTATTCCCTTAGAATTTCCTGTTAACAATCTCCAATAAGAATGGAATCTCTTCACAAGTAGAGACTTTCATTAATTATGTTTGTATCCCCAGTTCCTGGCATGTAGCTGGTGGCTAGGTGGCAAAGTGTATAGAGTGCTGGACCCAGAGTCAGAGAGACCTAAGTTAAAATCTGACTTCAAATACTTACTAGCTGTATGACCCTGGACAAGTCACTTGACCTCTGTTTGCTTCAGTTTCCTCATCTACAAAAAGGGGAAAATAATAGCCTCTACCTCCCAGGATCATTGTGAAGCTCAAACAAGATAATAATTGTAAAGTACACTCTATAAGAAGGGCAGCTAGGTGGCACAGTGTATAGAGTACTGGACCCAGAGTCAGGGAGCCCTGACAAAAATGGAGTCAGAAGCCTAGCTGTGTGATCATGGGTAGATTGTTTAACCTCTCTTAACCTTATTAAAATAATCCAAACCAATGGTAATTGGTTTAAAATAATAAATTAGTATTAAAATTACTGATATTAAAATAATCTAAACCAATGGCAATACTATGTTCAAGAAGCAGTTATCAAATGAGGATAATACTACCCACACAGTGACAAGAAAGGTGGCTTTTCCAAACTTTAAATACTGTATAAAATGTGTCAGATAGCTGTAAGATATTATGACCATATTCATCATATGAGCAAGCAAGGTAGCAGAGTAGATAGAGTACTGTTCTTGGAGTCAGGAAGACCTGAGTTGAAATCCTGACTGCGATACTTACTAATTCTACGACCCTAAGGAGGTCATACAGTTAGGAAGTATCAGTCAGGATTTCAGCTACAATTTCACTGATAGTTGAACCTCCTAGCCTTCCTGTCCCTCAGTTTCCCCTATCTAAACAAATAAAAGAAGAGAACTAACCTATTTGTAACATGGATATGCTTAAAACAAACAATTCCTAGTCAGAATTTCACAAATAACTTGAAAAACATAAAATGCTAAAGAAATATTTAATAATATGCAAAATTTTTTACTTGACAAATGTGCCATATTGTGGCTTCCCTGTTTAAAAAAAAACACTGATCATTTTTCACAACTTATTTATTACTGGTGGGCTTCTTTCCCTTTATTAAAAAAAGTGGGAGAGAAAGACTTTTTTGTGGATTTTTTTTTTCCTGATGAATGTTTTCTTCCTCACTCTTAAAACCTTATTTCCACATAAAGAATATAATTTAGGACCCTGCTTTCTGATTTCTTTCATTATCTAAATCATCTCCAATAGACTTTTAAAAGCAGTTTGTTAATTTAAATGTGTATATGTCGGCTCTAATTGAAATTCCTAAATAGTCACTTTCCGAACTGTCAAATTTTAAAGCTGTTGATGGGTGCAGCACTGAGGTTGCCGTGGCAACCACTTCCATCGCCTAGGAGACGCTGGTCTAGTGATATCACTGCTGAACTGGCTCAACTCTCAAAAAACTTGGCGGCTCCTAAAAATGTGCAACCATGTCCTGAAAGTTTAAGGGAGCTTTTATTTTTATTTCTGGCATAAGCCATACCCTGACAGAAAGCCCTCTGCCTTGGGCTGTCGGAACACGGGAAGGAAAAGAAGGTCCATTTTGAGATCCTCCATTGTGCAAGGGAGGGAAAGAGATTTGACAAGGATGCTAATACTCTCAGATACGATTTTGCTGGTGACCTTTTATCTGAACAGCTCCCAAATAACATGACCATCAGTCACGTCAACGGGGTTGGAGTCTGAGGTCCGTGACAGAGTCTTGATTCAGCAATGAGATAATGAGATGCTTCTAAATACATGTCACCATCAGAACCCAGACAGTCTCAGAATTGCTCAGATGGCTGTTCTGGGGGGAGGATTGGATCAGGAAGGGGGAAGTGGAAGCTGGTCACATCATGATTAGTTCACCTTCAGCGTCTGCTAGAATATGATGTTCCATTACTAAAGTGCCTCCTGTGAAACTCTTCGTGGGAAAGTTATCTTAAAAACAAATTACTATCATGATGACTATATTTATTTGTGCCTGGTCAGAAATTACCCAGGGAGAGAAAATTATTCATTTTGTCTTCTTTCCCATAAACTGACGACACACAAATGTTCTCTTAATTACATCTGGAAAATCATTTAAATTGGATGATCCACTTAAAATCAGTCCCATTTAAAGTTTATTTTGCATTGAATGAACAGGTTTTCAGATGAATCCATGAGTTCTCTATATGAGAACCAATGGATAGGTATAGCTTTGGCCACATCATGGAAACAGGGAGCATTTCAGAAAATGATGTTCATATGGATTCCTAGGTACAGATATTCCTTAAAGATTGATTTTTTAAAAAATGAATAAAATATTAAATGCATCCTATTTAGTCAAATGTATGCATCTGAAATTTGGTATATCCTAAATATCAGGGTAAGATGGCCAATTGCAAGGTTTACCTCTCAACCTTATACAGATACAAATGAAGCACCATTTAAATTAGAGTCAGGTTTATACAAACTCATTTGTAGAGCCATTTTTTTTTCAGTTAGTCAATTAACATTTATTAAGCACCTACAATGTGTCAGGCACTGTTCTAAGTGATGGGGACAAAGGAAGAAAGGTCAAAGACAGTACCTTCTTTCAAGAAGGGCACAGTCTAATGGGGGAGACAACAACAAACAATTGTGTACAAACAAGCAAAATACAGGATAAATCGGAAATAATATAAACTATATCTATGGCATTCCCTTAATCTAATGGCTTAGCAATTGTCAAAAAAAGCAATATAGGATTAGTCTGGCATGCTGTGTCTGTGATGGAGACATGCTAGCCTTTTGTGATCACTACATTCTTTCCTAGTAGATTGCTAATCATCCCTTTAATACTACGTTGTATAATTTTGCCACGATTTCAAGGAAAGATCATTGGCCAATAGTTTGTAAACTCTATTTTCTACCTTGCTTTTGAATACCAGAACATTTGCCCTTCTTTAATCCTGCAGTAATTCTATTATTCTCCTCCATCCTCCTGAGATCACTGACTGTGGTTCAGGAATCACACGCACCATTTCTTTCCGTATCTGAGGACAGGGTTCAAGCTACATGGCTTGAATCCATAAAAGTTTGATAGGTGTTTTCTTAACATATTTTTTACTTATCTTGGGTATTAACTGCCTATTTTCCATATTTATTCTGCCTTTCCCCATCCTAATATTTTCTTGGAGGGCCATTTTTAAATGACCAGCATGAAGGATTTGTATGGTGGCATCCCAACTGTTCTACAGTTGTTGAATGATGATGTGAAGTCCTGACTTCACATATAAGGCATGACTAAGAAGAAACAGTTTGGGATTTCTAAAGCAAATCTACCCAAATTTACACATCCAAAAGGCCATTGTTCCCTTTGAAGTAGCACCCTTTAGAGATCTGACACTTATTCTTATAAGGCTATCATTGCTCTAAGAATTTCTAGCATTCCTCTTTTGGAATTGTCTTTGGAGGCTACCACAAAATTCATTTTATGAGGCTAAACTGCCAAATAACTTTATCTTTTGAGTGTGGATGTGAATTTTTTGAAATGTGACAAATAAGATTTGTGATCTGGCTTAGTAATAGTATTTTAGGTCCATATCGAGAGGTGACTCTAAAGCAATGAGTGGTGGACGGAGTCATTTGTCTGCTGGCCCTGATAGGCATTCCAAAAGAACTTCCAAACTGTTGTGAGCAGTGGTAACATGGTCAGGAAAGCTATGACCTCCTAAGACAGCTGCCAGTCTTCCAGACAACACTCATTTTGTGTGCAATGGTTCCAGTCTCTGTTAGAAGCCACATTCTTTATAGTCACATCTTGTGTTATGCTCAACAAAGGAACTAAACCAGGAAACCTCTAGGAAAGTGTATAGAAAGCAGAGACAAGAAGTGTAGGAGGTGTCTGTAGAAAACAACACCAAAACTAAATATGACAAATACAGTATTATGCTCATCTTCACGGATCATAGTTCCTCTTACTTCAACTGGAATGTGAGCTTTTTGTGGGCAGGGAAAGCATTTTTGTCTTTCTTGATGTCCTCACTGCCTAACACAATGCCTGGCATGTAGAAATAATAATAATTATAACCAACATTTATATTACATTTACTATGTGCCAAGCTACATATGACTATTATCTCATTTGATCCTCATAATAACCTTGCAAGGTAGAATTATCCCCATTTTACAAATGACAGACCTGAGGCAGACAGTGGTTAAGTGACTTGCCCAAGGTCACACAGCTAATCATTGTCTAAAGCTGGATCTCAGGTCTTCCTGAGTCTAGACCCAGCTTTCTATCCACTAAGCCATATCCTGGCTCCCTATCCACTAGCATATAGTAGGTGCTTAATAAATGCTTGTTGCTGGCTTCCTCATACATTGGAAATAAATTGGAACCACATGGTAATCACATTCTCTATATTATAGAACAGAATCAATATAAAGCAGGCTTCTCTTTATACCCTAAGTGGATTTTATTACTGAAATACAAAAAGGACTCATAAGAAGTTGGGCATTGGAAACATCTTAAGAAATTAGTGAGTGGTCATTTAGCACAGACCCTCAAGCAACTACTAGAAAAAGCTTCAACTGCATAGCTAAAAACTTCTATGTCATTCAGCTAAAGCATTTTCAGCAGATTTTGTGCTTTTTTTTCTAAGTCAAGTGAGAGAAATAATGAACACAGATTCCAAACCATAAGGATATAAATTTGGTTCTATGTGAATTTCAGCTTTGCTGTGTAAATGTCTGGAATTTTTAAGACTTGAGTTTTTCCACTTGGTCCCAGGCAGAAACTTGACAATTTCTTCTCATGAATCATCTTTACATGGCAAGATTCCACACCCGGCAGAAAAATTATGTGAGGTCATACTCTTGGAGGGCTTGCTGGCCCACACTCAAAGAAAATACTCTTCTCCATGTGGTCTTTGAGTCATTCTTTAGACTTTGTATTTTCTTGGACTCCAAATCTAATACAGGTTAGCTGGGGAAAAAGAAAAGAAAACAGGACTCAGTGGGGGAAAAATGTTCCAAAGACACAGGAGGAATTTATCAATAAATCAGCAAGCATTGATTAAATAACTGTTATGTACCAGGCACTACGCTAGCACCTGAGGACGAAAGAAACAAAATTCTCATCATTATAAGGGGAAACAAGATTATATATATGTATATATATATATATACACACACACACACACACACACACACACAACCTATATATATATATATATATATATATATAAATATATATACACACACATAAGTAAATATAAAATGTATTCCACCTAGTTTTAATTTCAGGGGGAGGTGGGATGTGAGGCATTAGCAGCTGTTGGAGCCAGTAGGGTAAATCTGAGCAGCAAATGCTAGTAGACAATCTGGGAAAGAAAAAAAAGAGGAATACTTAAAGCTTGGGTTGCTAGGTGGCAGAACAGATAGAGTGCCAGGCCTGGAGTCAGGAAGACCTGAATTCAAATCCAGCCTCAGACGCTTGCTAGCTGTGTGACCCTGGGCAAGTCACTTAACCCTGTTTGTCTCAGGTTCTTCATCTGTAAAATGAGCTAGAGAAGGCAATGGTAAACCACTCCAGCATCTTTGCCAAGAAAACTCCCAATAGGGTCACAAAGAGCCGGGCACGAGAGAAATAACTGAACAACTGAACAACAACAACAAAACTTGAATCTAAGTTAGGAGATGGAAAAAGTAACAGTTCACTCAAAGGAGGTACATTGCTGAGGGAAAGGTAAAATGAGCATTTACTCCCATGAGCCTCTGTGATTTAGGAGCAATGCAGCGTGCTAAATGCAGTGCTGTGGTGTTCTTCCCCGAAGGCCTTGGTTATATCAAACACCTTCCACCCTGGACCACCACTTGGATTAAAGATTTGGAAAAGGAATGCTGAAAGTCAAATCAATGATGATTTGTGGAACAAATAATTTTTTAAAGTTAAAAGAAGAAAAAAGAGGAATCGGATGGCTCTCTTGAAGTAGGTAGGGGGAAGAAAAATACAAGCTATTTCAGTAATACATAAATAAAATTTATGAAGGAACAATTCAGCTTCAAGTTAAATTCCAGTTTCTCATTACCAACTTCTTATTGGACATCTCCATTTGAATATTCAGTTTTATTTTTGCTATTGTTGTTCAGTTATGTCTCTGTCTTCGTGACCCCATTTGGGGTTTTCTTGGCAAAGATACTAGAGAGGTTTGCCATTTCCTTCTCCAGCTCATTTTACAGATGAGGAAACTGAGGCAAACAGGGTTAAGAACTTGCCCAGGGTCACACAGATAGTAAGTGTCTGAAGCCAGATTCAAACTCAAAAAGGTGAGCTTTCTGGCTTCAGGCCTGAAACTCTATCTACTGTACCACCTACTAGGGGTGGGGAACCTTAGCTGTCAAGGCCACCTGTGGTCCTCCAGGTCCTCAAGTGTAGCCCTTTGACTGAATCCAAACTTCACAAAACTAAGTTTGGAATCTGCCAAAGGGCCACACTTGAGGACCTAGAGGGTCACATGTGGCCTCAAGGATGCTGGTTCCCTACCCCTGGACATCTCAAGCTCAATATATCTGAAATAACTCATCATCTCTGTCACAAAAAAACCCTCTCTGTTTCTTTTGAGTACCCCATCCTTCTTCCAGTTCCACAGGTTTATGGTCTGAGTCATCCTCCACCTTTCTTCCTCACCCCATATCTAATTATTTCCAAGTCTTGTGAAATCTACCTGTACTACATCTTTTGTACCTATCCCCTTTGTCTTTTTTTAAACACACATTAACCATGCTAGTTAGGACTCTTATCACTTGGATTATTATAATAACCTCTCAATCGGTCTCCCCAGTTCCAAGTTGTGCTTTCTACAACCCATCTTCTCCGCAGCCAGTAAAATGATAAAGCACAGGTCTGGCCATTTCAGTACACTGCTTAAGAATCTTCACTGGCTCCGTAGTGCCTCTAGAATAAAATTCAAAATTCTTAACTTGGTATTTAAAGTCTTTCACAATCTGCTCCAAACCTACATTTCCTGATTCATTTTACATACTCTCCTCCTTGCACTTTGGACTCTAGCCAAAACCCAGTATTTCATCTCCCACTTAGATGACTTTGTATTGACCTTCCCCAGTGCTTAAGATTCCCTTTTCCTTCACCTCCACCTCCTAGATTCCTTAGCAACCTTGAAGGATCAATTTCGGTGCCATCTCTAGGGGAAGATTTTCCTGATGCCTCTGACTGTTAGCGCTCCCACTTCAAATTATTTGTATTTACTTACCTATTTATCAGCTGTGTATTACCCCAGGCAGAATGTGAGCTCCTTGAGGGTAGGTATTACTTTGGCTTTGTTTTTGTCTTTGTACATCTAGCACCTTGCAAATGGTAGGGACTTAATAAGAATTCGTTGGTCATTTGTAGGAACAAGTGACCAGGTGGATAGAATATGAGAGTCAGCCTCAGACACTTGTTAGCTATGTGGTCCTAAACAAGTTATTTAACCTCTGTACATCTGTAAAATGGGGATAGAAATAGCACCTACCTTCCAGGATTGTCATGAGAATAAAGTGAGATCATACTTGTAAAGTGCCTTGCAAACCTTATAGTGTTATCTGAATGCTAGCTTTCCTTTCCTATTAGACTGTGAGCTCCTTCAGAGAAGAGACTATCTTTTGCTTTTCTTTGTATCCCTGGTACTTAGCACAGTGCCTGGCCAGTGGTAGGTAATTAATAAATGCTTGTTGACTTGATTTGATCTAACTTGTTGAATTGAAGAAGAATAATCCTAGGAAATTCAAAGGAAGCACATGACACAGTATAGAAAGGATATTGGATTGGCAATCAATAATCACTTATACATATAGCAAGGGATTGCTCACTCTCTCTGGGTCAAAAGTATGTTGACAAGAGCAGCAGCCAGGAACTGTTGGATCTGCCTCTCCTTCTTTTTGGTGACTTTAAGGACAATTTACATAACTAAGCCCAGTTGCCTTGTAAGAAGACAAAAGAAGCTTAAAAATGGAAAGAGAACAAAATTCCTCCCCAACGCCAAAAGATTTAGGAGAGTGTGCTAATGTAATTATGGGGCACACCACCAGATTCTCCAGAGAGAAAAGGTAAATGGCTACAGACTTACTGTGAGCTGATCAAGAACAGGAAATAGAGATGTATTTGAGTGGTCCAAGAAAGGGACATTCCTACAGCTACCTAAAGAGACTCTTTGTGTGGAGGTTTGATCTATGGAACCCATATATAAAACAGAAGAAGGTAAGAATGACCCATGATGCCTGCTGGTGAAGGAAGACACTAGCCAGTGGAGGGGTGGAATACTGACAACAGGAGAGTTTCTGGATAAAGAGCATAAGAATTTAAAAGTGTAAGATACTGCCTTTTTTGTATTTGAGTAATTTGCTTGTTGAATGGGACATAAAATGAACTTTTAAAGTATAAAATGAACTTCTGCACAAAGAAAAACAATTAAAACAACTTATAATGGATGTAAGATACTGCCCTTTTCATGGGTAAGCAGTTTAGTGACTGAAAGAAGCAGAAGCAGAACTTTAAAAAGTGATAAAATCCATATAGGAAGAAGTATAGTTTTTTTCCATTTAATTGTGAGGGGAGGCAGAGGGAACTGGCAGAGGAATGAGAAGACCTGTATGAGGGCAGAGAAATGACTGAAACTTCAGGATGTTGTGGTCTGTCACCTTATTTGGATGTGACTGTTTTTTATGCTTTATTAATTCAATAAATAGTTGTTAAGTGCCTACTATGTGCCAGGCACTGTGCTAAGTGCTGGGTTTGTTTTTTTTCTGAGCTTGAGAAGTTACATATCACCAAGTGGTCATTCAAATTACTACCTGAAGACAATGGAAAGATTAAATAAGGATTGTTGGTTTTCAAAACTGATAGAAAGTTGGATTTCTTGAGTTTTACCTTATAAGGCAAAGATGAGTCAAGGCTCTGATTTTTGCCATTAGAAACATTGAAGAATTCAGCAGGAAAGGAGTTAATTAGATAACAGGAGCAGCTAAGAAGGCAGCAGATACCAAGTGACAAACTGTTAGTGGGCACAGTCACCTACAAAGAAGGATTCCGCTACTGCACTTAGAAACCTTCTCTTTGGAAGAGGAGTATCCCTTGGAAGATGGCTGAAGAAAATGCTGGGAGCCTGTTGGAGGAGAGCTGATTTCTGTTGCAGTTTCGGCTACTGATCGTTAATGCCATCTCTAGTTTTCAGACAGGTAAAGCCTTTTAGAAATGCTAGGTTGCTCATTGATGTCTCCTTTGATTTGAGAAGGAGAAATAAATATAACAAACTATGCAAAGACACTATAAAGCTCGTGGTCTCACACGCTGCTGCAACAAGTATTTGTTGTTCTTGGATAGGTGACCCTGAAGATTTGTCTAAAAGAACTTTGAAAATTATAAAAAGCATTTATCTGGTCACTTCCTTCTGCTGCCTGTCCTTGAACAGGGAATAATTTCTTAAGATAAATCCTGCATTTGTGGTCCAAATACTCCTCTTTTCTCCCTTGACTGATCTTTCTTTACCCTCACCCCCTCTTGTGAAATGCTTTTCTTGTCTATGCTAAATTGCCATAGAGTGCTGCTGATTGTTTGTATACTCTAAGCTTGAAACCAAATTTCTACCCTAGGAAGCTGAGTCTGCCATTCAGTGAGAGCAGTCTTCCTTAGCATGCTAATAAATTTCTTTGCTTTCAGCTTGGCCTTCTATCTCTGACCCGCAGTCATCAGACACCCTTTCTCTCCCCCACAGGCACCTCTCCCAAGAGGTGTAATTCCTCTCAGTCAAGAAAACTCCCCCATTAAATAGGAAAACATCTGAAATGGAAAAGGAGAGACAAGCTCCAGCTTGGGTCTGTCAAATAATATGCTATATAACTTCAAGAAAGTCACTTCACCTCTCTGATGATTCTTTTCCTGCTCTATATAGAAATTGAAGGGATTACACTAGAGCATTGCTAAAGTCCCCTAGTCTAACTAGTCCTCTAGGTTCAACTCCGACATTCTATGTTATCCTAGAATATAAACTCCATAAGGGCAGTAACCTTGTCTTATCTAAACTCTGTATATTCTTGAGCACCTAAAATGGTATTTTGTCCACCATGGGTGCTTAGTATGTTTGTTGATTTGAATCAAATGAGAGTATTGAAAGCAAATTGAAAACACTAAAGCATTATGAAAATATAGAGTATTGTTTTTGTCAAGGAACTTGGGCAGTGTTACCTGGGAATGGCCTCTTAACTGGAACCCCCATAAATACTGAAAACCTCAGAACTCAGGGCTCAAACGATAGAAAACTGACCAAGTCAGAGTTGTTGTTCTCAAGAATTTATTTCTATCTTGTGAACTTGCCCTTGCATTTCTATAAAACCCTGGAAATAAAAGCTTATGATTATTCTTGTTCTCTTCAGAAAACTGGAGAAAATGTGATTTTGTTTTAAACAACAAAAAAGTTTGATTATTTAGGTTCATTGGTTTCACATGGACTCGCACATTTTCCCCAAAGGGCCACAAAAAAGGAACATTTATTAAACGATGAGTTATTCAAAAATCAGCACAGGCCCCAGTTGCCTCTCCAAAGCTCTGATTTACTGCGTAAGCCTCCCTTGAGAAAGACTTCTTTTAAATGTTCATTTCCATTTTAAGAGACTCTGGGCTTTGATCTGTTGGGAGCATTCCTTTTCTTTTCCTGACTGATACATGTAGACGATTGGAAACAGAATATGAGGTCTGCACCGGTCCTGAGTTTTGAAACGGCCTTCCTCAGACAGGCACACAGGCCTTTGCTGCATCTGCCTTTGCTCCTGGGAGAAATTCTGGCCGCATACCTGAGCTAAATATGTGCTGTTTCTTTGGGATACAGGAATGAATGGTCATAACCTATGTCAGGTGAGACAGGGACATATTTGTTCTTTACATCTCTTCCCACTAAAGAGCCTTCCCAGGGGACCAGGGCATACAAGTGTTTTTAATAGTAGGCAACATGATCAGAAGTCCATATGTGTGCAGGCTGCATTCATTTTTTTTTTTTTTACAATTACAATCACTAATTGATCCAAGCCTGCTAGCATAATACCTGGTAGCAGTCAATCACACAAAGAGAGGAGTGGCCTGCTGGTTAGATTGCATTAGCCTATTAGTTCATGTGCTATGCTAATTAATGTTAGTAAAAGCTAGTATATAGTACTTTAACGTTCGCGAATGCTTCACAAATATAATCTTAATTGATCCTCACAACAATCCTGAAAGGTAGGTGCCATTATTATCCCTAATTTTCAGATGAGGAAACTAAGGCAGACAATGATTGAGTGACTTGCCCAGGGTCACACACCTATTAAATGCCTGAGATTGAATTGGAACTGGGTCTTCCAGACTGCATGCCTGGCACTTTATCCACTGTTCTACCTACCTTAATAATTCTTTTTTCCCCTAAAAAATCTCAGGCAGGACATATTTGTTCTGTCGGGCTTTAGGACAGAAAAGAAAATTTAAAAATGTTTTCTTATCCCCAATCCTGAGCTTCGAGTGCCTTTAATATAGCCAGGGCTCCTTCTAGTACTAAATCTCTGGCTTCTATACAGCCCCCAGTGAGGCAAACTAAAAGGAATAATATTTGGGTGCTTTTATCCAGCCAGCACTTAGCTGTAGATTGTTCTGTGACTCATCCATCCCTAGGTTCCCTAAAACCTATGCTGGTAGGGTAAAGAGGGTCTCTGAGGATGGCGGATGTCTTTTAAACTCTACTCTTTCTAATTTTCTCCCTCCCCTTTCCCCATCTGAACGGTCAATGCCAGATCTGTTAACAAAAAGCCTTTCTCACTCATTTTCCCCATTCCTTCCTCAACTCAGGCAGGATCTAAAAATCTGTTTCCAAATACTTTCCCTGCCCACCATGACCACACGCACACACAAATGCGCTAGGTAAAACAAAACAGAACAAACAAAAAACTACATCTTCTACTCCTGTATTCTGTACCTCCTCACCCTCATTTCTTTCCCTTCTTTTCCCTCCCTCTCCCTCCTTCCCTTTCTCTCTTTCTCCCTGTATCTCTCTATATCTATCACCCTCAGTCTCTGTCTCTCCCTTTCCTATATTCCCCCTTTCCCAACTTTCCCACTTTCTCCACCTCTCCTTCTCTCTCTATGAACTACAGTAACTACATGAGTAACATTATATCCCTGTAAAGATTGACATAAGCTTAGAATCCAGCCTGCCCAGAGACTCCCCTACATTTATTTAGAAGAGTTTACATTTAGAAGTCTCTCCCTCCCTTCCTGGCTCCTTTTGGCACTGTGAAAGTTTATCATCGGACTCTTTTTTTCCTACAGTAATCCATAACTTGAATTATCCAGTCCTGAGTAAAATCAGACTGCCAAAGAACTGAGGCAGAGTGAGCAACTGATATACAGTCAATCCCTGTCTGCTATTGGCTACCACTGCTTTCTTTCACAGGTAAATGACGTGTAGACTTTTTTTAAGCAACCAGTTTCTTGTAACACATTTTTTTGTTTGTCAGATTACATGTTCAATCAATTGTGACAAGCCACTAGGCATGCTCGTCAGCAATGTAATCCAGTGTCAACTTGGGGCTTTCCAAGCAGAAAAGAAACTGATGACAAAATGGTGGATTGAGGTTTGTTTCCCCACTGTTGGGAGAAGGAAAGGGGGGACCCAGAGAGTTGCCTCAAAGTGACTTTCTGTCTCTCGGAGGGAAAGTACTGTGTTCCCCAGGAGAAAAATGGGTAATTTTATTTTATTTTATTTTTTTGTAGCTGCAGGCAGTCTGTGGATAAGTGGGTATTACGATCCTGGTACATCTCTAATTAATAAGATCAATTGCCCCTGTATTTTCTTTTACAAACTAATTTAGATATGTCAGGGCTGCAATTATTTTGAGAATGATCTGGCTTTACGCTTATTCATCTTTCCTTTTCCTCAAGGAGAAAATAAAACTGTCAGTTTAAATGCCCTTTGAAGTCTGTTTTAAGGCCTTGATTGAAAATTAAAAACAAAACTCTCTGCCCTGTTGCTATTACTGAGGTCAGGGTTCTTGCCCTCAAGTTGTTGGTTTTTTTATTTCTATTTTTTAAAAGGGCACCAATATGTTGGTTTCCTAACACAGACTAGCAGCGCTCTGCATTCGAGAACCCTTAAGTCTATTGATATTATTCAGAATTAGTAAATGTATAATTTAAGAGAGGTAGCATGGGGTAGTAGAAAGCTGGCCTTGGAAGCTGGAAGACCTGGGTTCAAGTCTCTCCTCTGATACATATAGGCTATGTAACCTTAGCAAAGTCACTTAATTTCTAGTGTTCTAGGCCAGTGATGTCAGACTCAAGTTAAAACAGGGCCGCTAAACCATACATAAGGATCCCTACCAGTCATATATTAACTAAGAAAACTAAATATCAACATTATCTATATCCTATTGTATTTTTATTTATTTTGTTTAATATTTCCCAATTATTTGTTAATCTGGTTCACAGCTCTCAGGAGTGTTGCAGGTTCAATCCTGCCCACTGGTGGCTTGATTGACACTTCTGTTCTAGTCAACAACCTAAAATCATAAGTTAGAAAGGTGAAGACCTGCCCTGGTAGAACCTATTTCTTCCCTATAGTAATAAAATCACAGTTGCAGTTCTGTTTCCCAATCCCCTAAATGCTCAATAGCCATTGCTCTTACGGGCCTCTCTCTACCCACCCACCTACCCCTGCTGTAGCATCTTGAGAAAGGTTTCTTTCTAAGGCTAAAGTCATGACTCCATGTGGATGGCACCGAATTCCCAACTTTCACCCCAATGGCAATAACTGTTATGAATTACAGGGGGGTAACACCTACCGCCTACCACCCCCAGAACAAGTACTCTCTGATTTCAATAGTCAGGCCAGGTGTACCAGCTAGAATAACTTTCCCATGGTGAAATTGGAATATTATCATGGAAGCCACTAAGAGATGCTACCAATGCACCAACCCGAGGTGAGGGAGAAGTTTCGGGGAAGCCCCTTCTGACTTCCTATCTGGGAGGGAGAGCTAAAGCTGGTCAAAAATGAGATGTAAGTCCGTCCACAGAAGAAAGTTCACATTAGCCATGAGGAGAACAAATCAAGGAAACTTCAGCCATTTCTCTGGGACCATCCCAGACCCAAAGAGTCTTGTCTTCTTCCTCCATCCTTGCTACTTGTCTGATTTGTCTTTAAGAATTTAAGTTTATCCCTCTGTTGACAAATGAATACTTTTCTAGAAAACAAGGCATTTCCAGAAGCTGACAGACACTGACTAGAATGCAGTGCTCAGAAGAGCTTTGGTTGGCCCAATTCATTAGTTGAAAGGGGGAGGCCTAGAGGTTTTACGCTACCATTACATTCAAGGTGATGATAAATGCAGTCTGGCTGGGGTGGTAATAAGGGGATTTCTAGCCAGGTCCTGTCTAGACCATGGTTTGTTATGGAGTGAAAGTCACAAAGGGGAACTATAGTAACCTACTCCATAGAAGGGCTGTCCTTGGGGAACCTCATACACATTTAAAGTCCAAACCTTGCTTCCGGCCCCTAACGGGGACTGCTGTAAATAACATTAGAGCTGTCTTTCAGCAAGCTCTGGGAAGCTTACAGACTGAACACAGTTTTTGTTGTTCGTAGCCATGCATTAAGCTCAGTAACTGTCAAGTCTAATTATTCTCATTAAGGCCTGAAAGTTTTAGGGATTAATTAAGCAGAGAGCAAAAGCTTATGCAAAACAGAAATATTTTCCCCCTGAAGGATTATCCAGCCATTTGATTGGGATTTTACTTGAGCTTTGCCCATTATTTTATGTGATAGGGAAGTGTGGAATTTATATAATACAAATGGGGAAGAAAAAAAAACACCTCCATTTCACATGTACTATTCAGCCATGAAAATAAGTACTGGCCCATGAGCCCATTACCCAGAAGGCTCCCTAATGAGAACCAGGCAGTGGGCCTAATGAGGCAGCCGATAAGCTCTACCCCTCCTATTTATTTGGTTATCTTGGGAATCTGTGTTTGTAGGGGAGTTTGGGATGAGGCTGGTACCTGGACTCTTACAGTATATTATCTCATTTTATCTCTACAACAGCCCTACAAAGTAAGTGCTGTTATCTCCATTTTACTAATGAGGAAACTGAGGGTAAGGAAGACAAAGCCTCTCATTTTACAGAAGAGGGGGCTGAAGTTTAGGGAATTCAAGTGACTGGTCTAAGGTCACAAAAATAGTAAACAACAGAAATAATACCCAGAACTCTCCTCTCAGGAAATAAAATGAAGATGTTGCAGTTGGTTTTAAAGAAAGCTTTTAGAAGAGGGGAAAATAGGGCCGATTTTGTGATCCAAAAAGGATTTGGGACAGTTTCATTTTATTGTGGACAACTGTTCTGCAAGGCTGTATTTGATCTTCATTCAATTGTCCCTGTCTAATAGTCTCTGTTTTCCCCAAAAACAGTATTATTCACAAGTAAAGGAAATTGATACGGGAAGATTCTTGATCAACTTGAACCTTGGTTTGTATTGTCTGTATTCTGAGATTTTCCAGGGGTATCTCTCAGCTGCGGTAAAATGAGAAAAAGAGAGTGATTAGGAAAACAAGTCAGCCTCTGTGACGGAATATAACCCATGCAAGCCTAGAGTTTAGGGTGCTGAGCCATAGGTTACAGGAGTCAAACAGGAGTCCATGAAGTATATCGATACTGAAGTAATGGGACATTTTTTTTAAAATATGCTTTCTGGAAATTTATTTGATGTATTCCTATTCACATCCAAATTAATGTAATCCTGGGGTTAAATACACAGAATCAGGAAATGTAAAATTACTAGCATTCATACTTTGCATTAATTTTGCCACGTTGCATGTATTTATGATCTTTGCATAGTGTAACTGCTTCTGAAAAGAAGATAATAAATTGAAAAAGCCAAATCTTCCCTTTATGATCAGAAAATGTGTTTATTAAACATCTTTTTATGGCACTGTGCTGGGATTTTTACAAGTCAGGTTAAATAGGAGGGACCTTTAGAAGTTTATGTTTTAATACATGTGAGCAGACACATGATATGCCCTTTTATAAGGGCACCCAAACAAACAGCTTTATTGATAGTGACCATGACTCCTCTGTATTATCTGAGCATCAGTGGCAGTAGTGGTGATGTGAATAGTGGAAAATATATTCAGACTAGGTTGTAAGCAGACAACAGATCACTTTGATCTTAGGTGGGGTTTGCAGCAAGGGTGAGATTTCAAGGGCTCTTGAGACCAGGGATATTGGTGAATACAGTGGATACAATGAATATAGCATTGCAAGCATTAGGTTTAAGAAAAGTGGGAATGAGATTATCCATCAAAGGTAGCAATGAGTAGGTTTGCAGACTGGTATGGGTTTGCAGTTTCCACATGGAAGGAAACTACAGAGGATTTTTCTGTTGGCAGATATGCCTAATGAAAGCCAAAATGTGGACAGGTCAGAGACTATGGCCCTCCTTGTTATACCTAGCCTTTTATTCTTGTACTTAGTTTCATTTTCATGCTAATCAGTGAAAGCCTTAGGGGAGGATCATAGACTTGTCAAACCCAACCCCTACATAGCTCCTATGGAGTTTTGTGGGGCTTTTGGGGGAGGGGAGAGAAGGAGAGACAGTCTCTGATTTGGGTTTAAGGGATAGACTCTCATGATCAGAAATCTGGAAGGACTTAAAAGGAATTTTCTAACCTCAAGTCAGATAGTTTGTCTGGATTCTAGAACCTTTAATTTGCATCAGAAGTGTGGTCAAAAAAAATAGACTTAATTTTAGTCTGGGGCATTTTGTTGGCTTTTGTTATCTGCCTGGATGGGTATAGTGACTCACAGCCCTCAGCCACGTACAGAAAAAAAAGTGGTAGGAGTTCCCTGCCAGGAAGAGGCTTTCTAGGCACTACATTCCAAATATATGGTAGCAGACAGAAATAGATGACCCGGAAAATACCAAGTAGCTAAAGCCCACAGAGCTTCAGAAACAAAGGGCAGGTCAGCGATGAGGGGAAATATACATCAAAAATGCAACAGCCAGTAAAGAACAGCAGAGAGCACCAGACTAACATCACCAGAAGACATTATTAGCCCTAAAACAGCAGAGGTATTGCTTTGGCCACATATGCTCCTATGTGTATACACTCCATTTGTGTTTACTTTTCACATACGTGTGCTCTTCCTCTCTGGCAGCAAGATTGCCCAATATGGGAAGATGTACCCTATATGTGCAAGGGAGGGATCTTTGATTTGGAGTGGGTATTGATTCAGAATATCACAAACCTAGGATAGCTTTTCCATGAGCCTAATATAAAACCTTTAGTTTTCTTTTGTTTTATGGTAGTTTACCCTCAGAATCAGAGAAATTGAAGAACTGCCATTTTAACTTGGCAGCATGTGAATATGTGAGGGTAAAATTTGATGGTGTCTTTCCAATAAAGATTAATCTTATAAATATATCTGATTTGTATAATATTTCCTAATTTTGCATATGTTTAAGCACTGGTTTACATGATGCTTGGAACAAGAAGTCCTAGAAAATTATCGTTCAACAGTGAATTAGGTTAAGGAAAGCTATAAAATCTGATTCTCCCCAAACGGGTACATTATCATCCATCTGGCAAGTTTCAGATGTAGTCCTTCACAGAATTTAGGAATGGACTAGCTGTCTTTTTAAAATTCAAAATGATTTCGAGCAGTTGGGAAAGTGGACATAGGGTATGCAAATTGCATTCATCAAGACTCCCTGCTGAAAAATTAACTGAAGTTAGAAGTAAGGCACAACTAGGGCCCATGTCTAAGCAGGAAATGGCTCTTAGCAAATTCATTCATTAGGGTCACATTTACACTTCTAGGCTAGGCTATAATCATTTGTTTGTTTGAACTCAGGCCCCGGTCCTTTGTTAGAGACCTCAGTGCCTAGAGTGAGAGATAATGTGCTGGAATTTCACAAAGTGTGAATTTCACACTTTTCTATTTCCAAACAGCTGTGGATCCTACCACTTAATTTATAACGACAGTCCGAATTATTATAATCATCAAACAGCATTTATTAAGTAATCAGGCAGCTTGGTACTACACTCCAACACTGCATCACTACAGTACGTATATTTCTCTTATGTGCCCACTATATTATAAGCACGCAGACTGATAGAGCCATGCATGTAGGCTGAAAAGGTTTACAATTCCGCAGAAATGTGTGCTTGTCCAACAATTCCTTTTTCTCTTCCTTCCTGCGTCTAAACCCTCCCCTAGGCATGCTCACCTTCTCCCTATGCTGCAATTTCACTGCACCCCCAGCTCACCTGCAGCCAGCCAATCTTTTCACCCACAATCAAACCACTGATTATTTGTGGAGCTCCTCTTACGAACGAGGCTGCATGCTAGGGACGTTGAAACACTAATGCCTAGTATAGTAGAAAACAGGCTGAATTTGCAATCAGAAAAGACCTGGGCAGGAATCAGATCTCTGTTTCCAAACTGTATGATCATGAGCATGACATTTGACATCTCAGTCTGTTTCCTCATCTATAAGGTGGGGATACTTGTAATACCTATCTTACAGAGCTGCTGTGAAAATCAAACAAGCTAATGTACATATAAAGTGTCAGGCAAGCCTGAAGGTGCTATATAAATGTCAGCTTTTATTATGGCTATTTTTATTATGAGAAATGTAGTGTCACAAAACACCATAGAATCAGAGAATACGCTGGGAGGGACCTCAGTGAGCATCTAGTCCAACCCCTACCTAAAAGGAATTCCCGCTGTGATGTATTCAATAAGCCATAGTCCAGGAGGGGAAACTCAGCAGCTCTCAAGGCAGCTTGGCCCACTTTTAAACAGCTCTAATTATTGGAAGTTTATTTGGCTAAGAATATCTAAAATTAAGATAATGGCAAGCTGGAAGGAATTAGGTAAACTGATAAAATTTGTCCAGTTTGTTCCAACTGGCCTATGTGTAGATGCTTCTATGAATGATCTTTTTTTTTTAATGATAGAAATATTTACTTTAATTGATGTTATCTAAAGACTTTTCATACTGTTTATAACTTACAAACCAATAAACTTTAATAACTTCATATAAATCACGAATGACTCAAAATATTTACAAAAACTGAAACTTTAAGGCACAAATATTAACAAAATAAAGAACATTTCAAATTGCGAAGCAGCTATTTTAAAGTATCCAGTTTAAAAGAAATTTAGCCTTCTAGTAAATTCACTAAATGCAATTCAGTAAGTTTCTGCTTAACAACAGAAATACAAATGGGATGGGAAGATCTGAATGAACGTTGTTTATCTCATATCACTGAGGTATAGTCACTTCAAAAATTTGAGAAATCCAGGATTTGCATATAAGCATTATGAAAGAGAATATTTTTAATGGTAACATTTTAAAGACCTGGACTCAACTGGTACCTTTAACAGTGAGAAGCTTCCTCCTCCTGACACAAAGGTCACCCCAGATTTCCAAAGGTTATGCTCCATTCCTACTTCAGGCCCTGTAAAAGACAGCATGCCTTTCATTCAAGCACTGTCGTAGCTAAATTTAGACAGGCTCCTCACCAACAGGTTGGCCAACAGCAACTCACCAAGATCATCTACTAAGGCATGGAATGATTGCAATCTGCCTTGGTTGGCAGTGGGAGTCCACATCAAAGAAATCCCAGAGCTTTTGAAAGATGCAAGAAGTATGCATGTGAGATGACTTCAGAAGGAGAGAAAAAATTACTTGCATAGATTCATTGTTTTCTATCATTTGAAATTTGGGTAACTTGAACATGAAATCCTTGAAGCAGATTTTTTTTCTTGGAGGGGAGGGATGGAGGAATATAATTTGAACTTAAGGAGGAGGAAAGCTATGAATGTGTCTGGCAAGGAATCAATATGTTGTTTCCTTATTTTTGTTGGTTCAGAGTACCAACAAGAAAGAGCGATGGACAGAGTTTATAAATAAAAAGGCAAAATTAGCTTACAGTCCCCTTTCTTCTTTCTAACTCCAATAACAGGGGTGGTTAAGCTGGCAGTGTGCTTCCCAGACTCTCATAAAGCAAAGCTGTGAGCAGTGAGGCATGGGTGACAGAAAGGAACATGTAATAAAATAGCATCATGGAGACAGGGCTAAGAATTTATTTATTTTTTCATTCGCTCGTTGATTACAATAACTCCTTGGAAGCCTGAAGCCTAAATAGGGTTCCGTATCAGTTTGTGGGGTGCTGTTTATTTTATTTTATTTCTTACTAGCTTTCTCTCATGGCATTTGTTCAGAAGTACTTAGTTAATGTCATCGAAGGAAAGATTCATTGAGTAAAAATGATGGAGAATGTTAGCTTTAAAGCTCTAAAACATGAGAGAACAATCATGCCCTTTGCTAACAGATTTGATGTTGAGTCATTTTTCAGTTGTGTCTGACTCTGTGACCCCATTTGGGATTTTCTTGGCAAAGATACTGGAGTGGTTTGCCACTTCCTTCCACAGCACCCCATTTCCTTTACCAAATAGTAGACAATATCCCGCTGATGTTATCATAAGAATAATAGCTGGCATTAATTTAGAATGTAAAGTTTTATGAGCAACTTTATTTGATCCTCACAGCAACTCACTGAGGTAGGTACTTCAGAGGTGGTTCCCATTTTATAGAGAAAGAAACTGAGACTGAGACCAATTAATCAACTTTGTCCATTCACACATCAAGTAAGTGTTGGAGGTAGGATCCAAACCTATGTCTCTGCTGCCTCCAAGTTTAGTCAGTGCCCTTTGCCCTGTCCCATACTGCCTCTCTGTCCTAAGCCCATGAGAAGAGAGAAGTTGGGGTAAAGTCCTAACCAAGGATTCTTTCTGAGAGCTATGACCCTTCTTGAAGGTTGCTAGGAAGCAACGGAGTAACATCTTTTTTCTTTAAAATTCTTCTCATCTGTGTTAATGGTGTTAGCAATGGGAATTTGTAGGGTGAGTTCCTTTCTTTTCATTGTAGAAATCTTATCATTCTAAAAGGGTGGCTTACTTTGATTCTTTAGTTAATATCCATAGAAATTAGCATTACCCATATGCCCAGAACTGGAGCAAAATCAAGGTCTACATAGAAAGAAAGAACCCTAGGCTAAGAATCAGGAGGTCCTCATGGGGAGAGTGCAGCCATGAATCTACAGTCTCTCCTCAGAAGCTAATAATATCAGGAGCTGGGGAAGATTGGAGCTTTATACTCTCACTCAGCCTGAGAAGAGAGGTCCTACACTAAGGCTCTAGCATGTGGCCACAGAATTAGAGGAACAGAAAAAGACTGGGCCAAGACAGAAATGAACAAAACCTGAGTTTTCTTGGGTGCTGTTACTGAGTTATTTGGATGGCGATTGTTTAATGAGAAAAAGAGATTGGCTATATGCTAACCCAAATCCATTCTTCTTTTGAGTAGAATCCAAGATGCTGGAGAAGTACTGTGGGTTTGAGGCTCCTATGGATCTCTGGTATAAAGAAGATACTCATGGGTTGCCAAGGGGGTTGCTTCTCTAGCAGGCCCAAGTTCATTTCTCATCTAAGGAGCACCCAAACTACACAGTGGCATTTTGAGTTTTGAAAAATTATGAAAGTTGTAAGATTGAAGATGGGAAGGAAGAAGTTTGGACTTGCTGGAAAGGGAAGAATATTCATGAGTGCTCTATTTTCTGACTTTTGTAGGGTGAAATAAAGGTTGCCTTGGTACATGCTATGGATTGTTATCTTGAGTGTCTGTATGGGACTATATACTCACATCTGTAGAGACCTATACACAAGCTATATTTTTCAGGTTCCCTGAGGAAACTCTAGGTGGGAGTAAAACAAAACAAAGAAATATGATTTGGGGGCAGCTGGTCAAGATCAAAATTGTTTTATGTAAGTAAAGAGTTTGGGCAGCACCCACAAGTTACATGTAAAAACCCTTGAAGTTTTTTTTTTTTTTGGTTTAGATTTACAAGAGAAGGGGAAGCTAGGTGGTGAAGTGAATAGAGCACTGGCCCTGGAGTCAGGAGGACCTGGGTTCAAATCCAGCCTCAGATGCTTGGCACTAACTAGCTGTGTGACCTTGGGCAAGTCACTTAACTCCAATTGCCTCATCTTCCCCCTCCAAAAAAAAAACTGAAGAAAAAGAAGAGAAGATAATAGATTCAGATAATCCCTAATTACTAGCATTTTCTGTCTTTAAGTCATTTTTCGGTCATGTCCCACTCTTCGTGACCCCATTGGGGATTTTCTTGGCAAAGACACTGGAGTGGTTTGCCATTTCCTTCTCCAGCTTGTTTTACAGATGAGAAAACTGAGGCAAACAGGGTTAGGGTCACACAGCTGGTAAGTATCTGAGGCCACATTTGAACTCAGGAAGATGAGACTTTTTGACCCCAGCCCTGATGATCTATGCACTGTGCCACCTAGCTGCCCATAGCTAGCACTTATATAGCATTTGAAAGTTTGCAAAGCACTTTTCGTAAGTTATCTCATTTGATCTTCACAAGAACCCTAGAAGGGGGATACTATTTATCATCCCCATTTTATACATGAGGAAACTGAGCCTGAGAGAGGTTCAGTGACATTCCCAGGGCCACGCAGCAAGTGTCCGAAGTAGGATTTGAATTCAGGTCTTCCTGACTCTAGGCTCAGCTCTCTATGCACCTTGTCACCCACCTACTTCTAATGACGGCATCCAATTATAGCAGCAAAAAGAGGAAAATAATTAAGATTCAGGAGCAGCAGCTCTTAGAACCACAAAGGTAGGAGAGGCTAGGCTGAAAGACAAGAAAGGTTTGGGTCTGTACCTCAAGTTGGGATTCAGTGATCAAGAAAGTTTAGAATTTAATGAGAGCCAAAAGCCTTGGGACCAAAGGCTGTGTGACCTGAACTAATTACAAAGAAGAGTTGCCCAAGGATTAATAATTATAATAATAATAGCTAGCATTTGGTGGCACAGTGGGTAAGTACAGGGCCTGAAGTCAGGAAGCCTTCTCTCAGTGAGTTCAAATCTAGCCTCAGAAACTTTACTAGCTGTGTGACCCTGGGCAAGTCACTTAACCCTGTTTGCCTCAGTTTCCAAATCTGTAAAACGAGCTGGAGAAAGAAATGGCAAACCACTCTGTGATCTTTGCCAAGAAAATCCCAAATGAGGTCATGAAGAGTCAGACACAACTGAAACAACCGAACAACAACATGTGCCAGGGACTGTGTTAAGTACTTTATAAGTATTATCTCATTCAATCCTCACAAACAACCCCGAGAAGCAAATGCTGTTATTATCCCCATTACAGATGAGGAAACTGAGGCAAACAGGGTTAAGTGACTTGCTTAGGGTCATACAGCTAGTAAGTGTCTGAAGCTGGGTTTGCACTCAAGTCTTTCTGACTCCAGGTTTAGCTGTCTATGTAGTGCCCTACCTAGCCGCCCCCTAAAACCTAGATATTTGCGTATCTTCCCAGCAGTAGCTCTTGCATGGCACAAAGAAGGGGACTTCGTCTTTATTTGACATTTAGGTTTGTGGAGGTCATTTAATAATTAGGCATCTTTTTTCCAGTTCCTGGCCCCCTAGTACACAAATTCTTTATATGTAAATTCATGGGCCTCAGTTTTCCTCTACTGTAAAGTCTTCATTTTTTAAAATTAGATTTTACTAGATTATTGACTCTAGATACTAGCTTAGGTTTGGCCAGGTAGTTCCTGGCTCTAAACCCTATTAAAAAGTGATAGCAGAGACAGAAAGAGAGGGAGAAACATGGGGCTGTTTTCCCAGGGAGCTTCATGGGCCAGTAGATATCAGAATCTTGCCCTGGGTATAACTCAGCAGGTGTCAAAATATTGTTTTTGGCTATGGGATGACCAGAAGGAACATATGGGTTAATAACAGACTAATCTCTAGGGGAAACCATACATAATCTCCCTAAGATCTTAAGATCACAGAAATAATGTTGACTGGACTTCCAGATTGTGTTATTTCTGAAATTCTTAATTCAAAAAGGGAACCATTTGATTTGAGGCCTAGAAATCTACCTCTTTTGAATTAGACTATCGTCTGTATATTTGTGTGTGTATACTCCCTTCTTCTTCTTTTAAGCAGACCAGTTACAAATACAGGTTTTGTGTGTTTCTAAAAGAAGTTATGAAGTACATCAGGAAAAGAGGGGCTAGGGCCCTAGGGTCAGAGCAGTGGCAGGTTTGTTGTTTTCTGCCGGCTGTCATGGGGCCTACATAGGCCAGAAAAGGCCTTCTCTATCCTGAAAGCAGTACTTGGCATATTTGGAGCACATGCTGACAGCAGTTGCTTTTTCAAAGGCGTTGTAAATTCCAGTTCATTGTTCTATCCTATTTTCCATTCAGAGACACAGCAAGGGGCATTTGGCAGGCCATGAAATAAAGCTGCACGTGTTGTAAACCCTTTCAGGGGGAGCCTCCATCCCCACCCCCATCCTCAACCTCTCTCACTGCATTTTTTTCTCTGAATTTGTCTCTCTTTTCTCTCTTTTTAAAAAATATTTCTTTCTGCCTTTTTTTTTTCCTCTACTTTATTATCTTTTGGTCCCAGGTCTCCCTCCTCTTTACCTGTGAATGTACCCATAATTTTTGTTGAGGCTGTTCCCCAAAATTGGAAAGTGCAGTTTGTAACAAACCCAATGCAGAGACAGCATTAACACTGATCCTGTTGTCATCACGGCAGATGGAACTGTTAAGGAAATGCTATTAGATTTCAAAGATGCCGTCACAGCCATCCTCTGCAAGATCAAAGATGAGCAAGGTGGCCACATCAACTTTCTTGGCATCTCATTCTCTTCTGCCCATCAGAGTCCTTAGGAACAGTCTAGTCACTCCAATTCAACTAACATTTACAAAGCACCTAACAGGTCCAGAGTGCCATGGCAGACATTGAGTGGGAGATAAAGTTTAAGTTAAGCTATGTTCCCTGACTAATAAAATAGTCAGTCCTGCATTACTGGGGTCACAATGTGATGATAAGCCACAATGGGAAAGCCACTCTTCCCCAATCATCCGCCCAACACATATACACCATGGCAAATGTTGGAGAAGCAGAAGGGACCAGCGACACATGTTATGATCATCACCTTTACAAAAATGTTTGTCTCTGGAAGCCATAAACAATCTTGGCTGGAAGGAAAAGTTACGAAGAGCCTAAATTCACTATGATAGTTCAGCAAATGGGGTTTTACAGGGTTCAAAGGCCTGTTAATAATCTAATCCATTTTTCACCTGCAGAATATGTAAGCAATGTTATATTAGAGGCTATTGTTTTATCTTAGTCTATTTAATTTGCTCAAGCTTTAGGTAGCTGTGTGGTGCAGTGGAGAGAGGGTCAGGCCTAGAGTCAGAAAGATTCTTCTTCCTGAGTTCAAATCTGGCCTCAGACACTTACTGGCTGTGTGACCCTGGGCAAGCCTGTTTGCCTCAGTTTCCTCATCTATAAAATGAGCTGGAGAAGGAAATGGCAAACCACTCCAGTATCTCTGCTAAGAAAACCCAAAATGGGGTCACAAAGAGTCAGACTCGACTGAAAAAGGACGAACAACAAACTCTTAAACTTAAGAGCACTCTAAAAGTCAGCATGAGGACGGTGCATGGGACAGGGGGAAGAATTCTTGATTTGATGTCAAAGGACCTTGGTTATGCCATTTGTTAACTGTGTGACCCTGGACAAGTGACTTGATCTCTGTTTTCCTCAGTTTCCTCCACTGTAAAATAGAAATAATAACAGAACCTGCTTTGCAGGGTTATTGCTAGAATCAAATGGGATAATATTGGTAAAATGCTTGGCACATAATAGAAATGCCTATTCCCATTTAAGGCCCCTTCTACCCCTGAGTGTTTGATCTTCTAAGAAATTCTTTCAACTGGTTAGCCTTAATTTATTTTTTTAAAATTGTATAAAGTATTATATAATACTTATCTAGTATCTATTGTATTTTATATTAATGTTTATGTATTATATTATATAATATCTACATATAGTATAGCATAATATAACAATACAATATAATACAATATAATATAACGTAATATAACATAACATAACATAACATAGTATAACGTAATATAACATAACATAATATAATATAATATAATATAATATAATATAATATAATATAATATAATATGATATGATATGATATGATATGATATGATATGATATGATATGATATGATATATAATACAATATAATACAATATAATATAATATAATATAATATAATATAATATAATATAATATAATGTAACGTAACGTAACGTAACGTAACGTAACGTAACGTAACGTAACGTAACGTAACGTAACGTAACGTAACGTAACATAATATAATATAATATAATATAATATAATATAATATAATATAATATAATATAATATAATATAATATAATATAATATAATATAATATAATACAAATGGGGCTTCTCAGAATGTTGCCTAAGTTTATCTTAGCTATTTTGGCAACCATGTCCCCTCGTTGGCTCATTCTGAACCTGTGGCCAGTTTAAAACCTCTTAAGTACTTTTCATATGTACTGCTAAGTCATGTCTCCCCTATTCTGTGCAGTTTAATTTTTGAAACACTGCTTACAAGTTTTTAAAAGTCTGAACATCATTCCTGTCTGTTAAGAGCTTTTTGAATCCTCAGTGTGTCCTATGAACGTGTTTGCTATCCCTCTTGGCTTTGTGTCATTTGTAAAGTGGATAAGCAAGGTCTTCTATTTATTCATTATATAAACCCACAATTATATAGCACTTATAAAACACTGTCCCCATTAAAACCTATAAGGTTAGTAGTGAAAGCATTATCGTTACCACCTTTATGTTCTTCAATACTTCTTAGGTCTACGATCTCACTCATGTGGAAACTATCTGTATTGATAATCAATCAACTAACATTTTTTAAAGGTAGAATTTAGTTTTTTAATTCAGATAATCTATGTAGAAGCTTTTGGAATTATTTTTTAATAACAATATTTTCCCCCAATTACATGTTAAAACAATTTTTTAACTTTTTTTTAAAAAAAGTTTTGAATTTCAAATTCTATCCCTCCATCCCCACTCCCCTCCCTGATGTGGTAAGCAATCCAGTATAGGTTATACATGTACAGTCGTGTAAAACATTTCCATATTAGTCATTTTGTACAAGAAGACTCAAACAAAAAATTAAAGAAAGAGAAAAATAGCATACTTCAGTCTGTATTCAGACAATATCAGTTGTTTCTCTGGAGGTGGGTAGCATGCTTCATCATGAGTCCTTTGGGATTATCTTGGATCATTGTATTGCTACAAATAGCTAAGTCATTCACAATTGATTATCATACAATAATGCTATTACTACGTACAAAGTTCTCCTGGTTCTGCTCACTTCACTTTGCATCAGTTCACGTAAGTCTTTCCAGGTTTTTCTGAAATCATCCTGCTTGTCATTTCTTACAGCACAATAGTATTCCATGACAATCAAATATCATAGCTTGTTCAGCCATTCTCCAATTGATGGCACCCAATCGATTTCCAATTCTCAGCCACCACAAAAAGAGCTGCTATGAATATTTTTGTACCAATAAATCCTTTTCCCTTTTTTAAATGTCTTTGGGATATAGACCTAGCAGTGGTGTTGCTGGATCAAAGGGTATACACAGTTTTATAGTTCAAGGGCATAGTTCCAAATTGTTCTCCAGAATGGTTGGATCAGTTCACAACTTCACCAACAGTGTATTAGTGTCCCAGTTTTCCCATATCCCCTCCAACATTCATCATTTTCCTTTCTTGTCATATTAGCCAACCTGATCAGATCAGCCAACATTTATTAAGTGCCTCCTGCGTGCCAGGTACTGTGCTAAGCACCAGGGATGCAAAGAAAGGCAAAAATAAGACTTACTCTCAAGCAGTTCATAGTCTAATGGAGGAGACAATATGCAAACAACTATGTAGAAACAAGATATATTCAGGGCAAAGTGAGGTTAGTCTCAGAAGAAATGCACTGAGATTAAGGAGGACTGGGAAAGGCTTCTTGCAGAAGGTAGAACTTTAGACGGGACATGAAGGAAGAATCTAAGAGGGGTAAATGAGAAAGGAGAGCATTCCAGGCTTGAGGGCCAGCTTGTGAAAATGTTTCAAACTGGGAGATGGAGGGATGTGTACAAGGAATAGCAAGGAGATCAATGATATTAGAGTGCCGAGTACATGGAAGGGAGAAAAGTCTAAGAATCCTAGAAAGATAGGAAGGAGTCAGGTTATGAAGGACTTTGAAAACCAAAACAAAGGCTTGTAAAACTTGATGGTAGAGATAATACAGTGACATTGGAGTTTATTGAGTCAGAAGTAGGGGGAATATAGCTAGACCTATGCCTCAGGAAGATCAGTGTGACAGCTGAGTGGAGCATAGTTTGGAGTGAGGAAAGACCAACCAACAGGCCATTATTACAAAGAACCCAGTCCTTCAACATCTTCAAAGATGGCATTCATAAGTTTCTTCCCATTGTTGCTGTTGCTTTTTTTTGTGGACCGGACCTATGATTTCATTGATATAAGGAGCTTCCAGATTTGCCAGAGGCCCAGCAAGATTAAGTGACTCGCCCAAGGTGTCATAGATAGTGTGCCCAATGTGTAGTAGGCTCAGGTCAAGCTGTGTGCACTCCTCAGGTACTCCTGACTCCAAGGCCAGCTCTCTGTTCACCACACCAGGGATAAGTTGCCATAACCAAAATAACTTCATCAGCTGGTGACCAACTTTCTGATAATACGCCACTGGCGTGTACTTACCTCTAAGCTGTTCCAGCTTGGCAGGGCCTTTAAGAGCTCAGGGTAACCTCCAAGTCACAATAACTCATATCATAGTTGGGGAAAGTGAGGCTTAGTCAGGGAATGTGATTTGCCTCATGATGAAATGGTTAGTGAACTTGCAGCCAGTTCTTTTTCATTCTGAAGTATGGTATCTTTCACTGAAGTCCTGTATGCAAAAGAGGACAGAGTCAAGTACAGAATCCCACAGTACGTAACCAGGAATCACACTCAAAGTTATTTTGGATACAGATGTTCAGCCAACTATAAATTTAACTCTGTCAAAAAAGAAAATGAAGTTACTTTAATATGCCTTTTTAGAAATTAACCCATGCTCACTCCTAGTGATAACTACTTTCTGTTTATGTGTTCATGTGTCATATGTTTAATCATTTATTCTAGAATTTTATAGGAAATTGACATGTCCTCATTTGTATTTTCAAGAATCAGTTTTCTCCCTCCTTGAAAACTGGGACAGTTTTTCCCCCTATCCAGTCTTTTGGTTTCTTTTCCACGTACCATGATTCCACAAAGATTATCTGTAATCTCACCTGTAAATTCTTTGAGCATTCTGAGATGTAATGCTTCTTGGCTTGGAAGATATGTATGAAAAGCATTAAAGCATTAAATTAAATAAATTAAAGCATTACAGTGACAAGGTACTTTCTTATCACATCATCTGCCTTGTGCTACATTTCTTTTACCAATGTTTATTCTGTGTTGCAGAATTACAGAAAATAAGCATGTGACCAAAGAAGAGCTATGAGAAGACCCTAACTCCCCCTCCCCCATTTGCAGAGGTGGGAGATCCAGGAGTGTGCTATGTTGCATGTATATTCAGGCTTATTTGATGTATAATTTTTGCTTATTTTTTCCTCTCCTTTTTCTCTTGAAAGAAATTGTTATATGGGATGATTCTTTGGGGGAAAGGGAGGAAAGATACTGGGGAAAATTCAGACACTATAAAAGCCGATGATGTGAATGAATATTTATTTTAAAAAACAATGCTTTGTTTCACATTTCCTGTTTATAGGTCATTTCCCTTGGTATAAAAATTAGAAGCAAAATGGGACTTTAACAGATTTGCTTTCTCTCTATCTTCTCTTAACATTAATGTATACCCCAAACAGCAGCTGTATCCTTTCCTGATTCTTCTTGTTCTGAATATAATTGAAAAATTCCTTCCTATTTTCTTTAGCATGTTTCTGAAGCCTCGACTCATTCTAGCCTTCAGCTTCCCTTAAAAGTTTGTGCAACTCATTTCTGTACTCTCATCACTACTTATTGCCACTGAAGTCCTACTCCACTCTCTCATTGTAGTGTTCTGGTGACCCTAGGTGGCAGAAGATGATGTCAACAGGGCACACTCTCTATCATGTTGTAGCAAGATATAAATGATTCAAGACTACACCTGACAGTTTATGTGTCTCTTATTTGAGACCAACTTAATTAAATACAGAGAGGCTAGTCACCAAAAGGGCTGGCCACCAGGTAATAAAATTCTGGACATTGGTGAGGCCATCTACAAGGACATTAAGAAGTTAAGATCTGAGTTGGTAGAGGGAGTATCCACTCTGGCAAAATAAAAAATCCTTGAAGTTCTGAATAAATATCACTACTATGGCTTTTTCCTGTGTAGTATATGCCTCTCTTTCCATCTTTTTTTTTGCATATTTTTAATCGCATTTTGAAAGTAGGTTCATGGTATACTTCCATTGGCTTCTTTAAATCCTCATTCTTTTTCCCCCCAGATTGGGATGATTTGTTCCATATCTATTCACCAGGGGAAGCTCGTCAGTGAGTATCACCATTGATGGTGCTAGGTTGCTATGGCAGCATCACGATGGTGACTGCACATGAGCAATAGATGCCCTTCAGCTAGGCTACTTACTGTCCCCACTCCTCTCTAGAGGGTATGCTTTTGAAATGGGAGTGATCAGTTATGTTACACTGGGAGGTTAAGTGACTTGCCACCTTCACACAGCGAATGTGTATTAGGAGTGGGACATGAACCCAGTTCTTCCTGGCTACGAGCCTTGTTTTCTATCCACTCCATCATGCTGCCTCTTTCTATTTGAAAGCAGCACGAAAATGGTTGCTATTGAGTCATTGCAGTCATCATGTCTGACTCTTTGTGACCCCATTGGGGGATTTTCTTGGCAAAGACACTGTAGTGGTTTGCCATTTCCTTCTCTAGTTCATTTTATAGATAAGGAAAGTGAGGCAAACGGGGTTAAGTGACTTGCTCAGGGTCACACAGCTAGGAAGTGTCTGAGGTCAGATTTGAACTCAGGTCTTCCTAACTCCAGGACTGGTGCTTTACAAAGAAAATAGGCCAAGAGTTATTCTCATTGAGTCTCAGGTATTTTTGCAAGGCTTCTGGTAGACAACAATGGCTGCTTCTATTTTCCTCTGAGGATCCAACTCCCAATCCAGCCTTACTGGGCAAAATATCTTTCAGCTGTGAAGAAGGAGAATTCTTCCTTTTCCTCTTAATTCTATCTACACATTAATTGATACATCAAACAACCTGGGTCCTTTGTTGACTGACAAACTTTATCATAGGGTAATTAGTTGAGAGGAGCAGCTAGGTGACAATGGATAGAGCACAGGGCTTGGAATCAGGAAGACTCATCTTCATGAGTTCAAATCTGGCCTCAGACACTTACTCTCTGTGTGACCCTGGGCAAGTCACTTAACTCTGTTTGCCTCAGTTTCCTCATCTGTTAAATGAGCTAGAGAAGGAAATTGCAAACCACTTCAGTATCTTTGCCAATAAAATCCCAAATGGGGTCACAGAGAAACAGACACAATTGAAAAGACTGAACAACGACAATAAAAATTGATTAAGACAGAAAATAAACTTTTTGGAAAAGAACAAAGCTTCTAAATCTCAGTTAATTCTCAAACAGTTTAGCAAATAGAAGTGGGGAGTGAGAGTGTGAATAGCCTACATGAACATTCATCTTCTCCCTGGAGCGGGAAAAAGGAAAGGGAGAATATCTTTTCCTACTAAATCAGCTTGTTGAGCAACACAGACTCAGGCCAGCCCATAGGTCATCCTCAAATGTCCATCATCCCCTCAACTGGCCATCACTTTATTCATGCTGGCACAACCTCTAGCAAATACAGTGGCTCCTCCCAATATTTTTCCTGACTTCTCCCATGTTCCCTTCCTTGGTTATTACAGACTCTAAGATGGAATGGTCATTTTCTCCACTAGTTCCTATAATTTCTACTATTAATAAGAATAACAATTCAGACTTACATAAGGCTTTAAAGCTTTCAAAGTATTTTTGCTGACTAGCTCTAGTGGCTTTTCCAATTTAAGTCCATAGTAGCTAGACATTTGCTTGCTCAACTTTCTGAAAGATGACTTGGAAAGTGATGTAATTAGAAAAGAGCAGAAAGAACCTACTAGAAAAACCAGTATGTATTACCTACTTCCTTAACTATGTCACTCTGCTACTCCTAGTCCTCTGGTGGTTTCCCAACATTCCCCCTCCAGAACAAATATGAACCTTGGCCACTGCCTTCAAAGCTTTCCATTACCTGACCCCTCCCTTTCCCTCTGCTCTTATCTCTAAGTAAACCTTTGTCTGAATCTTCCCTCTTCACACTCCTTATCCCTACCTGGATCTCATCCCCTTCCAACCACTTGCCTATCCTGTCCCATACTCTTGAAACAATCCTACTGCTCCTAAGGTGAAGCTCAAGGCTCGTCTCTCCCTGAAAGCTTTTCCTAATTAACCTCATCCATTCTCTTTCACCTTGATCCATTCCTTCCTATAAGTATACGCTTAAGCCTGGGGTGTCATACTTCATAGTGTGTTGAACTTGGAATCTAGAAGACTTGAGTTCAAATCTTGCCTAAATACTTAATATTTGGGTGACCCCTGGGCAGATCACTTAATCACTATCAGAGAGTAAAGCTCTGATTACCTATTAGATGGACAATCTTTAGTTTCTTCATGAGTAAAATAAGGATAATAACAGCGTATACTTCATGAAGTTGTTGTGGAGGAATGCACGTGTGAAACAGCAAAACTTAAAACTTGGTAATCATTAGCTATCACTACTCCACACGCTGATGACGTAGGTGCCCATCTTGTCTCCCTTATTGCCCTGTTTTATCCTCTCTTTGAAGGTCAAAAACTAATGTGGGCCTCAGGTGGTCCCACAGGGCCTCCAATACCTCAGAGTACTCAGTACCTTTTCAGTTTCAATGAAATTCAACAAACGTTTGTTTTGAACTATCTCCCTGAAAATGTGCCATGGTATCTTAGATCTAAAGCTAGAAAAGACCTTAGAGTCTATTTAGTTCAATCTCCTTATTTTACAGATTGGAAAGGTAAAGACTAGAGAAATTAATGGACTTGTCCAAGGTCACACAGGTAATAGATGGTAGAGCAAATAGTTTATTCCAGGTACTTGGACTCCAAGGTCATGCCACTGCATCCCATTGTTCTTAGAAGAGGGCAAAGCTTGGCCTGAGATCAGAGGGACAAGAAAGCCTTATTTGTTTTGTAGGAAGCCACCCAGAAAGTCATAAAGATGGGTAGAGTGACCCAAGGCCTTTGCCCACTCCTTACTTGGGGTTCTTTACATTATGAGATCCAACCCTGAGTGCCGTTTTGGTACTGACTTCTCTGTAAAGCACATAGTGAGGGAAGCTGTCAGGCCTAACCCTTGTAATTCCGAGTCCTTGCCTTGAAGACAAAGATGAACATGGTTTGACACTAGTCCTATAAATAGGGAAAACTCAGAAGTAAAGAATTAGAATCACAACTTTTAGTAAGTGAAGTGTGGGCTAGACACAGAGTTCTAAGCCTTGCTATCAATGAGGATGTCTCAAGGCTCCCCATTATTCAGCCTGTTGTGGTTTAAGGGGTTCAGAGACCCCTCAAGAAGTCATCTGGAAGGAATTCACGGACTCAAGCATTCTTCAAGTCAAGTTGGCAAAGGTTTATTGTAACACCAATGTGGTGGGCAGAGCTCCCAAAGGAACTTGCCTCTTAACAAGAATGATGCTAAAGCTTATCTAGGAAAAGTAGTGGATTATCTGGCAGATATGCTAATTAGGTGATAACTTACAACCTTGGTCATAGGTGTCATTCACTACTGAAAACCAGAGGAAGGGGTTCCTCAGGGGTGTATTTTGGGTCTGTTATGTCTGTAGCAAGATAGCTTTGAGAGTTGATGTCTATAGCTTGACCTCTGGATTAAATATGATAACTTTGAGCATCAATACATGGTAATTCTGCAATTGCAAGATAGTCCTATTTTTACAAGAGAATTTCTTCAGAGGTCAGCTTGTTCTTGTGATGGGAAAAGATAGTTTGTCTTACTGGGGCTCACTGGTGAGTTATTGCTAGGCATCATGTCCTTGGGCTGGGGAGAAAATTTTCATGGATAGTGTTTTGAAGCTAGGGAGAAATGTGATCTTGGAATTGGGGTCCAAGCACAAGCACCCAAGCACCTCAATAAGCCCTTGAAAGCATGTAGAGCATCACCACCTCTCTACACTCCACCAAGAAAGCAAGTTGTCTGTCTGTCTGTCTGTCTGTCTGTCATTTGTCTATTTTTAGAATCCTCAGGGCTTCTTTGTATAAATTCAGTCAAGAGGAAGCCTTTTGGTCCATCTTATAGTATGAAACCAAAACAAAAATGGGAAATATATGGGGCATTTGCAAATAGAACAGTGTATTGGCCTAATGAATCCAGTCTATGACCATAGAGGATAACATGAAGAGATGAAATTGCAGACAATGCCCTGTCTCCATCCAGGGGTTGGACCTTTTGGCTCATTCTTTGCCACCATCAGTCAAGGGTAATAAAGGTGTGAAGAGAGAGTACTCTAGTATCCCAGTCTTTCTCCAATTTTCATTTCTCTTCTAATGGAACCTACATATCATCCTTGACTCCTCAATATTACTTGTCCCTCTTATCCAATTTGTTGCCACGGCCTATAAATTTCACCTTTGCAATATCTCTTGAATATACCACCTTCTCTCCTCTGTTACTGCCACCACACTGGCACAGGCTCTTATCTCCTTATACCTGGACTTTTGCAATACACTGCTGGTTGGTCTGCCTACCATGTGTCTCCCAATGGTCATCCTCCATTTAGCCACCAATACTTAACATATTGCCTGATACATAGTAGGAATTTAATAAATGTTTATTGACTGACTGACTCTACCACATATAATCTAGCACAGGAGAGTCAGTTCAAGTTCATAATTAGATATGATTCCAGTGTGGCAGAATCTTGTGGCATAAGCTCTAGATAGTTGAAATAGCTGCCAAGTTTTCTTTCATGTTATTCAGGGGTATCCTTTTCAGAGTCTCCCTATCATCACTTTGCTTTGGTCGTCAGGACTTTATATTAGATTGGTAATTCTTAGACTGGGGTCCATGGATTTGTTTTTTTATAAAATCTTTTTATTTTGTATTTCAATATAATTGGTTTCCTTTGTGATCCTAATTGTATACATTTAAAACATTCTGAAAAGGGCTCCATAGGTTTCACCAGATGGCCAAAAGGATTCATGAGAGAATAAAAGTTGTTCATTTTTCATTTTTGAAGAAGACCAATGCACCCAACTCTCACCTGTAGCTACAAGAAGCTGTAGCATGTGCAGTGACCACACCCTGGTAAAAACCATGTTGGCAGTCAGGCTAACCCAGGCTGAGGGTAACCAGCAGGCCTCAAACATGTTGGTGAGTTAGGGAATGTCTACCCCAAGCATGTGAAGACTTCTCTCCTGGCAGAATGGAAGGATGAGAATAATTTGTTCCAACCACCATGAAGGTGGCTGAAGCAGGCTCTGTGGAGCACTTTGAGCTTGGTCAGACAATAAAAGTTAAGAACCCCTGAATTAGAGCCTCTCCTTGAGATAGTTATTCTCATTAGGAATACTTCCACCCTTTAATCCTGAGTCTAGCTATTACCTTTATCCTTTTCCCCCAAGCACCAGCTTCTTTTGGTCCAGTAAAAAAAAGTCCTTTCCTGGTTGTTAATGCCGGTCATAATAAAGTTTTGTTCCTAGGTATATACACATCTTTCAGCTTCTGGAAAAATGGCTGTCTCTGTAACTACCTGCCTCATTAGCTTAGCTGATAGTCCCCCTTGCTCTGGCTCTGGAAATCTGACTTCTTTTTCCTTTGTGATTTTTAGCCAACTCTAGACTCTTTACCCTCAACATGTCCATTCTGCAGGCTCTATCCTATTCTAGCTAATCTCCTCTTTCCTTATTTTTCTCTAAAAACTCTGAGAAAAAAATCAATTAAAATAAATAAATGAATAAATTAATAACACCGTTCAATGATGCCTTTTCAATCTTCCCATCCATACCCCCTGCAAGTTGCCACCTGAACAGCTTATCTTTTGATATCCCCAGTCAGTGATTCCTGGTACACATTTGTGCTATAAATGCAATTCCTAAATCCCTAGTGTCTTTTCTTCAGCATTTAAAAGTGTTTAAGACTCTATATTCTAAAACAAAACAGTCAACCCTTCTGCCGAAGATAAGCGCTCAATTTCAGAATCACCCATTTGTGGAGGAAAGTATTTTGTGATAATTAGATAATCTGTTTCCTGTCCTCTTGTGTGCTTCTGAACGTTCCCATCATCTTCAACACCCAAAAGAGACTCCCCCCAAAGCTGTGCCCATTGAAATCCTCTCTTCCTTCAAGGTTCAGCTCATGCACTGACTTCTCTTGGAGGTTACCCCTAATCTACCTAACTGAAAATAATCTCTCCTCAAATTGCTTAGAGCATTTTGCCTGGAATTCTTCTTTGCCTTTTTCATCTCATACTTCTTCTGGAGGCAGCCAGTTGGTACTAATAGATAGCAGTGGATAGGGCACTGGACCTGGAATCGGGAAGGCATGAGTTCAAATTCCTCTTCGCACACTTAGTGGCTGTGTAACCCTGGGCAAATAATTCTCCTCTGTCTACATCAGTTTCTTCATTTGTAAAATGGAGATCATAATATTAGCACCTATTTCTGAGGCTTGTGAGAATGAAATAGGTTAATGTTTATATTGTAGCTCTTTGTAAAGTTTAAAGTGCTATATAAATGTGAGTTATTATTATTATTACATGTGTCTTCTCTCTTCTATTAGACTGAAAGTTCCTTGAAGGCAGGAATTATATAACTTTTCATCTTTCTATCCCTAGCCCCTCTCACTGTTCTTTGCATATAATGGACTCTTAATAAAAGAGACAGGGTGGTACACAGAGTTCTAGATTTGGAGTCTAGGGACCTGGCTTCAAAATCTTCCTGTTCATATTCCTGTCTGTGTGGCCTTGGGCTAGTCATTTAACCTATGTTGGCCTCAGTTTCCTTATATGTAAACTGAGAGAGTTGGAATAAATGGCCTCTGGGGTCCTTTCCAGATCTAGATCTATGAT
Organism: Trichosurus vulpecula; assembly: GCF_011100635.1. NCBI lineage: Eukaryota > Metazoa > Chordata > Mammalia > Diprotodontia > Phalangeridae > Trichosurus > Trichosurus vulpecula. The sequence continues at coordinate 181,723,180 of NC_050573.1, read as the reverse complement.
CCTATGATTATTTTTCATCTTTGTATACCCAGCCCTTGGCATAATTAATTGCACATATTAAGCACCCAAAAACAGGTCATTGTAATACATCAAGAGCTCTGAACTAATTCTAAGGTTTGTTGGTCAGTAGCATCCTCCTCATCATGATCCCATTTGGGGTTTTCTTAGCAACGAAGTAGTTTGCTATTTCCTTCTCCTGCTCTTTATATAGATAAGGAAACTAAAATAAACAGGATTAAGTGACTTGCCCAGGGTCTTACAGCTAGTAAGTGTCTGAGGCTGGATTTGAACTCAAGTCTTTCCTGACTCCAAGCCCAATGCTTTATCCACTGTGCCACCTAGCCGAGGACCTCAGTCCATACTCTGGCTTTGCTGTTTTATCTGTGTGACCTTGGGCAAATCATAACTCTCTAGGGCTCAGTTTCCACTGAGGAGGAGGAGGTTGGCCCCTTCTAGCCCTAAATCTAACGTCCTATAATTTTAAATCACAGAATCTCCAAGTTTGAAGAGACCTCAGAGAACACCCTAGTTAATTCAATTCTATAAAGTTTTCTTGGGCATTTGTTAAATGCAAAACCAAACCAAAATAAATAAACAGCAACAAAAAACCCTGTTCTAAAAGATCTAGACACAAAATCAAAAATAAAAAATCTCTACCCTCAGGGACTTGACATTCTACTATGTGATAAATGTTAACAGGTCAATAAATATAAAATCAATCAAAGAAGAAAGAAGATAATATATGTAAAGTGTTTTGCCAACCTTAAAGTCTTATATAAATGCTAGTTACGATTAGCAGAATCTCTATCTCTATATCCCATAGGCATCTCAGAATCTACGTATCCAAAATAAAATTCATTATCCTTCCACCAGAGCCCACTCCTTTTCCTAATTCCTTATCCCTTTCCTAGGTGACACCATCTTTCCAGTACCCTAGATTTGAAATGTCATAGTCATCCTCAATTCCTCTCCCCCCTCTCCCTCATTCCCCATGTCTAAGCAGTGGCACCCCCACAAATTCCATCATGGTTAAGACTTTCATCAGCATTCATGCAGATAACAGCTTCCTAATTGCTTTCTCAGTCTCTAGTCTCTCCTGTCTCTCATCTTTGCTCTGCACAGCTACAAAATTGATAGTCAGAAAGCACAGATCAAACCATGTTACTTCTCTGGTCAAGAAGCTCCACTGGTTCCTTTTTGCTTTTAAGATAAAACACAAATTCCTCTGTCTGGCATGTAAAGCTCTTCACAGACCGGATCCAGCCTACCTCTCCATTACCCATTACTCCTCAACATGCACACTGTGTTCCAGACAAATGGATCTTATTGATACTCCCACCTACACAACACTCCATCTCCTTTTCTGTACCACTGCACAGACTGTCCCCAATAACCAGAACATACTTCTTCCACATCTTTGTCTTTTAGGACACATCAAAATTCAGCTTGAGAGCCACTTCCTGATCTCCTCCCCCTCTTCTTTTTAGTTCTCTTTCCTCTCCTTCCCCCAAATAACTTTGTATTCATGTATTCATATTGTTACACCTCAACAGAAAGTTATCTCCTTGAGGAGAGTAACTGTTTCATTTTCTCTTTGTATTCCCAAATACTTAATAATTGTTTATTGAACGAATAAATGAATGAGCAAATGAACAAACTATACGAGAAGTTCTCAAACTTTTTGTGTCAAGAGTACTTTGCACTCTTAAAAATAATTGAGGACCTCCCCCAAAGAACTTCTGTTTATGTGGGTTACATCTATTAATATTTACCAAATTAGAAAATAAAATATCATAACATTATTTTGAAAATAGTTTTGACTTTGTGAACTCTCTGAAAAGCTCCTGAAAACCCTCCAGAGGTCTCTAGACCATATTTTGAGAACTGATCAGAGAAGATTTACTGTAGGAATTGGCACCTCAGTTGAGCCTTGAAGAAAGCTAAGGATTCTAAGAGACAGAAGTAAGGAGGAAATACATTCTGGGCATCAAGGTGTGACATTTAAAAGATTCAAGAGACACAGTTTCTAGGTAATTAATCATTTTATTAATAATGCTAGCATTTTTTAAATAAAAAGAGGTCAGTGGCACTCTCAAATGCCAAAGACTTTCATGGTGGTGAGCTCACAACTTCTATGCCTTTGAAAAAGTAAGTGTTCCCAAGGGTGGCAATCAACTCTAATCGGTTAACAATTAATGAGAAAATGAATATTATAATGAGATATGGGTTCATTCTGAGGGTCTTAGGGGTATGTGACTTGGATCACCTAAGTCTTGATCAAAGAGACTTATCAAATCTGACCAAACACAATGAACAGGAATTCACCAATTCTCTCAGCCTGATTGGGTTTCCCCCAAGTTTTCCTACAACGGTTGATTTCTAGATAAGGAAGGAAAACTGTTTAATCCTAATTCAATAATTGGTCATTAATATAAGAAAGAAATAATCATTTTCCTCAAAGGGCAGCCTGAACAAAGGCACATGGAAACAGAATGGTAAATATGGGGAACATCACGTGGTCCAGTTTGTTTGGACCACAAAGGACACAAAGAGGAATGACACAAACAAATCTAAGAAGGCGGCCTGGAGACAAATTATGGAGAGCTTTAATTATCAAGATGAGCAGTGTACATTTTATCTGAGAGGCAATAGAGAACTACCAAGCAATTGGTGTAGAGTAGTAATATGGTAAGACCCACATTTTAGGAAGAGTATTTTGATGGCTGTATGGAGGGTAGATTGGAGAGGACAAAAGCTTGAAGCAGCAAGATCCATCAGGAAGCTTATGCAAAGACCAGGGGAAAGGTGAGAAGGGCCTAAACTAAGATAGCATACAAGCAGAAAGGACAGAAGGGGTATACCTAGACAAGAATCCCTCCACATGCCCATCAAGGGAACATCAAGTCTTCATCTGACAACCTTTTAGAAATGTTTTTTTAATTCTTTTGACTTGTCACAAAGGTGAATGGTACCTTTTGTGTTGCGGCAGTATCATTGGACTAGTATATTCTTTAGGGTGTCAGAAGAGGAAGGAAGGAAGGAAGGAAGGAAGGAAGGAAGGAAGGAAGGAAGGAAGGAAGGAAGGAAGAAAGGAGGGAAGGAAGGAAGGAAGGAAGGAAGAAAGGAGGGAAGGAAGGAAAGAAGGAAGGAAGAAAGGGAGGGAGGAAGGAAAGAAGGGAGGGAGGGAGGGAGGGAGGAAACAAGAATTTATTAAGTGCCTACTCTTTGCAGTACGCTGTGCTAGGTACTAAGGTTTCACTACTACATCAGTTGCCAGAGCAAACTGAAGACCTTTCAGCCACTTACTGATTACTTGGACCATGTCTTTGAAAATCCAAAAGTTGAGATTAGAGCCAGACAGCTTCCCTCCGAAGGGGGGGAGGGGTGCAGCTTCCGTTGTGACAAGTCAACAGATCATACATACTTGGACAAGTGAAGCATAGGCAAGCACGCACACACACACACACACCATGTACTATGAATATGATATTGCTTAGGCTTACGACTCAACCAGTCTCTCGGTGACTTAAATTCGATGGAATCTTACATAATTTCTAATCCACTGAACTTTCTGGATAGGCATTGCTAAAATGGCCACTGACTAGCAATAGCAGAAGAACGGGGCTTTTTGTTTGAACCACACACACACACACACACACACACACACACACACACACATGCACACATCACTTAAGTCTTCTACTAATGTTTATCTCTGCCGATGGGGATGGGTATTTGGTTTAAAGAATCCTGGCCAGCAAAATTTTGGATGAGTAGTACGGTGAATGTCCTACTAACTGCAATTTTATTCTTAAGCATCATTCAGGAAAAAGCAGCAGGAAAGGGTGGAAGCCTAGGGAGAACAATAAGGGTCATTTAAAAAAATACTAAGAGCTACCATTTATAGAGTGCTTTAAGTTTTGCAAAGTGCTTTACAGATATGACCTCATTTGACACTCACAACAGTCCTGGAAGGTAGATGCTATTATCATCCCCATTTTTTAATTAAGATTTTTTATTTTTAGTTTACAATACTTGATTCCACATGATTCTGAGTTCCAGATTTTCTTTCCCCCTCCCCCCTCCCTCCCTAAGATGGCATGGCATCCCATATATCACCCCCATTTTTAAAATGAAGAAACTGAGGCAGGCTGAGGTTATGTGACTTGTCCAGAGTCACACAGCCAGTAAGAGTCTCAGGCAAGATTTGAATTCAGGTCTTCCTGATACCAGGTCTTGTGCTGTAGCCACCATGTCACCTAGCTGCCACAAGGTAGAAGAGGTCTAATTGGTCAGGGTTGTCACTGCAAATAGAAGTGGCAGGAGAGGAAGATCACCAGCAGAGATACTGAAAAGACATGGAACATTAAACACAACTAGCTATGCATTATTGTATTTTCTTTTTAGAAAATTTGTTATTCAAATATGCTAACTTATTATTAACCGTAATAATCGTGATAGATAGCATTGATATATCACTTTAAGTTTTGCAAATCACTTTATATGGTATTTCTTTTGATCCTTCCAACAATCTTATGAACTAGCTACTATTCTTAGACCCCTTTTGCAGATGAGAAAAGTGAGGCTGAGTGACAAGTACTCAGAGTCACAAGGTTAGTAAGTGTCTGAGGCAAGATATGAACTCAGATCTTCCTAACCCCAAATCCAACACACTCCACTGTGTCACCAAGCTGCCTCAATAACACATTCCCTTAATGTTAGATTATTTTTAATGGCTAAACTATTTAGCCAGCTTAATGTGGGGGCGGGGGAAGAGTGAAATTAGATTTGACTAAATGGCTGTGAGTCTAAAGGCTACAGTCAGTGAAGTAAGATAGTTGTGTTAAGTTGAAAATCAAAATGGAGAAACAACAAGAAAAACCTTCATTTTTAACTAATTGGGGGACATACCAGTAAGGCATTTCAAATGACTGAAGCAAAAATTGGCCCAATATAAATCATGCCCAAAAGAAAAACAGACAAATAGAAAACATTTCTGTTGATCTGAGAATGAGTGATATTCTACAGGTCATATGAGTCCTTTGCTTCTCCTCCATTCTTCACTTAGCCTTTGGGCTGAAAAAAATATCTCAGAACCTACATCAGAAAGGTGATGAGGACAGAAAGGGAGTGAAATCAAAATCCTTAAGAATTTTTTTTTGCAACAGTTTAAAAAAAAGTGGTGTTGGAAGAAGTAGAAAAATATAACAGATTCAGAAAAATACTGTCAGTCTCCTACAAATTGATACAGAGTGAAATGAGCAGAACCAGGAGAGTAATTTACATAACGACAACAATAATATGAGAGAGACCTCAGAGCTCTGATCAAAACAGCAAACAATAACTTAAATGAATGGTGATGAAACATATCTCCTACCTTTTCCCAGAGGTAATGGACTCGAGATACGCAGTCAGACATGGCCAGTACATAGATTTGTTTTACGGAACTATACATTTATTGCAAAGTAGAGTTTGGGAGTGGGGGTGGGCGGGTGGAGAGAGGGAGGTAGAGAATAGTGAATAGTGACAGACACAGTAAAAAAAAAATAAAATAAAATGCTTTTTTAAAAAATTTGCAAAATAAAACTCCAGGAGACAGAAACAAAGAGAGTGGTTTTGTTACTATCTTGTTAAACTATATATAAACATATATATATATATATATATATATATATATATATATATATATATATATTTGTACATATGTAATCAAGCTATACCTAACATAAGTTCACAGTTTCTTATAAAAACCCATTTCCTGTTTTTTTTTCTATTGAAATGTTCTTTTTTGTGCATTCTGCTCGCAATTAGAGAAGATTTTTTAATTTAAAAATTAAAAGAAAAAGATTGGGAAAAAATGATTGAAAATGATTTAAAGCATTTACATTTTCCATGACTTGGAATGTCAAAAATTTCCAAAAGTTTTTCTATTGTAGGGTACCTTCCAATCAAACATCTTAAAATTCTGCCAATTATGTCATCATTTTCATTACACTCAAGGAGCTGTGTGTGTTTTTTTGCTTTTGGAGAAAAAAAGCTGGGGAGATGAGGATTTGAATCCCTGGCCAAGGCCTGGAGTGTACCACAGCAGGGGATGGAAAGGTGGGAATGGTTAGAGACTCAGTCTTTGTAGTCTGTTTTCCCTAAATGTCTGTACAAAACAAGATCTTATTTAAAAATGAATGTTAAAAATTGTTTTTATGTGTAACTGGGGAAAAATAAAATTCTAAATAAAAGCTAAAAACAAAACAAAACATGGGCTTATCAGCTTTCTGCGCACATTGAAAGTTATCACAAATTTCTGAACCCCTAGCCTTGAATTTTTTTTAATTAATTTTAAAGAGAACTGCTTATCCTTAGCAGGGGTTCTTAATCTGGGGGCCCTGGAATTAGTTTTTTTTTAAATATCTTGATAACTCCTTCAATATAATTGATTTCCTTTGTAATTCTATGTATTTATTTTATCCATTTAAAAGCATTATTCCAGTAGAATTTCCATAGGCTTCATCAAATTTCCAAGCAGATACATGACACAAAAATGGTTAAGAATCCCTGCTTTAAGATGAAACTAGTTCATGCAACAACAAAAATTAACTTTTTAAAAACTTAGCTGACTATTGCTCTTCTTCCTTGTAATGACAATGCTGCTTGCAGCTGATGTAAAGGTATAAGGCCAATAACACCAGCCTACAGGAGGGCTGCTAGCACAGATTCCTTGATCTGCTCTTCTAAGGAAAGCAACTTTAAGGGGTTAACAATTTCACTTTAATCAAACATACATATATCATTCATTCAATTCAGGGGAAAAAGTCAGCATCCTGAACTTCAGAGAAAACAAACAGAAATTACAAGCAGAAATTATATAAACAGAGCAAAATAACACAAATCCACATACAGGCTTCTAGCTGTCTGACCAAGTTTATATACATAGTTACCAGAGGGAGAAGCCCCAACATCTGGGTTTTCCAAAGCCATCAGGTCTCCTTAATGGCTACCCAAAGTCTTGTCTGGTCAAATCACACAACATTCTTCCAGTGAGAGAACCCTTAAGCAAAATCTCTCCTCCTGCAGTTCTGAGAATTTTAGCTTAAAGGCTACCCTCAGAGTACATATACCCTTTTTCAGGGTGTGAAGGCTTTATACCTCGTGACCTAGTTAGCAAAAGGGTATGGGCCTTCCTACAAACAAAGGCAAGACTCAGTCAAAGGCACTTGATTGCCTTGGTGCTGAGAAGCACTCCAAAACAAAAGACAACAAAAAGTTCCACTTTGCTTGCCATTACATTCCTATGAAGAAGTTAAAGATGTCACCTCCCATTGAGAACTCTTCCTTTCCCTTCTTGTCAAGCTCCCACACCCCTCACGAGAATTCTGAAGTATTCATCCTTTCTAGTGACATCAACCCTTTTCCACCTCCATCCCTGTACCATCAGAAAGTCCTGTTTATAAACACAGGGTCTAGAGGGCTCCTTGAGCAACTCAGGCTGTTCCAGAAGCTGAGGTTGTACCTATGCCAACTTCGGGCTTTGTCTTGTTAATGCTATTACTCAATGTTGTCTCAGTGGCAGGCCATGAAAAGATAATACAATAAGCGGGGAGGGTAGAATAATGCACCTCTGGGATTTAATTACTTTGACTCATTCTCCACAGTTGGTTAGGGCAGCAGCATTCTCCCTTTCCACCACCAGTATTTCACTGACCAGGTCTTTAAATGATACAGAAAAATAATTTAAATTTTTTTAACCCCTGGTTATTTTCCCCTCTCTACTTCTTTCTTCTGTAAGTTCATTCTATGGATCTAAAGGGGAAAAAATTCAGGCAACAAGAGATTCTGAGGACCACAAGGTGCCAGGTCCTCCACTTCTATCCACCTGAGATTAAAAAGATTTATGTGGAGGTGCACACACATAGCCAGGGCTAATCAAGGTTAGGAGGGTTTGCCTGAATTTGTGGCAGCTGTGGTGCTCAGGCTGCTCTCATGGATTTGCTGCCTATTTCATTTCCTTACTGATTCAATAAGATTTGTGAGTCCATCATCTTTCCAGAGTTATTCATTCTTTTTGGTGGATTTTTATTTTCTTATTTAAACCACAACAAAACTGTGGTGAGGGCAGGGGCAAAGACAGGGGCTTAATGAAAATAATGATACTTGCTAAGTAAAGGGAGGGGAGGGAAGAGTCCCAAGACTTCTGAAGACCTTTGGACAAGTGGAGGGTTTGGTTTGTTTTTGGTTTTTTGAGGAAGGAGAGAGAGAGAGAACAGAGACAGAGAGACAGAAGTGAGGAGAGAAACAAAGAGTAAGATAGGCTGGGAGAGAGAGGGAGAAAGAGAGAGGGTGGAGAGAGAGACAGAGAGAGACAGAGAGAGAGAGAAAGAGAGAGGATATCAGTGGAGTGTGAATGTGTGTCTGTGTGTGTTTGAGACAGAAGATGGGAAAAGGAAATGTTTGGGGGGGTAGGGGTGGACACGGGGAGAGTATACAGGTGAAGAAGTAGAGATTGGGACTGTTTTCCTAAGAGCAAGTCGGCAACCATTCTCTAATGTGTTGATTGACAGATGATGCTGGGCAGGCCATCACCTGAGTTCTCATCATTCTGCCATTCAGTCTTAAAAGAAGGCCTGTGTTTATTCATCTGGAAGGCCTAGTTCATGCTGGCCTCTGCCTCATTTGGCAAGCAGTCGCATCCATCATCCATCATTATTCCAGAGGCCTGTCACAAGGCCTGACACACTCTAGGATTTCTAGGAACTTTAGAGAGCCTAAGTTTCTTCTCATCATCACTCCCAGGATTCATAGAAAGAGCCAAGTGACTTCTTCTTCCTTCTCTGACTCACTCCCTAACCCAGCAGTCGCACATCCAAACACTCAGGTTCCTAAAAACAGCAACAACAGCAAAAATCGAAAGGTTTGAACACCCAGCAGTCATGGGAGAAGGGATCCTGTTTTTGACTCAGATTTCCCAACCTAGTCAGATGTGATTATGGAGAGGTGGAGGTGTGAGGGCTGTTAATCAGTTAGGAAACACTGATTGCATCTTAATACCAAATGGAAGGCACCCAGAGAGCAAGCAATTTGCAGTAATGGGGAAAATCAGCAAATCCCTAAGGTTTGACAGGAAGTAAACACTCTCCAGGTTCAAATTTGGGGAAGCCAAGATCATTTGTGTGAGTGCCCTGGCTGTGCCTGGAGGTGCTTCAGCTTCCAGTCCTTTGAGGACAGATGGAAGTATCAAATGGAGACCTAGATTACACTGAGTGGTGCAAAGGCCACAGTAAGACTAAGACAGACTTGCCCCTGACCAATATAAACTGCCAGAAGATAGTTTTAACACCCATTTTATTCCCTTTTACATCTAAAAAAATACTTATAATGGGTCTATTCTACATCAGCATGTACTATGACCTGTTGAGGCATCATCTGAAAAGCTTCATTTTCTTCCTCCACCTTTTCTTATCATCAGAGAACTCCAGACAGAGGAAGGCTGTCTCCCATGAAATAATCTCTTCTTCTCTCTACTGAACTTCCCAAATGAAAAGGGAATAGTTATTCCCATTAGAGGGTGAATTTTTTTCACATTCGTTTTTCTTCCTCCTTGAAAATGTTCCCAGCGCTGAAGTCACATATTTTTCATGCATACAATTTGGATGGTTTCTTGACCTGCATCCAGATCAAGCAGTCAGTAATTATTATTGCTGCTGTTATCATTAATACTGATATTTATCATAATCTAACAAATGTCCAGGGCAGCCCTTCATCTTGCTGTTTTACTTAGCCGAAAGGAAAATACCAGGCCCTGTTTCTCTCCAAGTTTTCCCTGTTTTATTCAGTTTCATTCAACTACTGCTATGTTAGGGGTTTTTTTGTAGAATGGTTTATTTCCAGTGACTTCTCTACCATTCTTGGCCCCGTTATTCTGTGTTACTCCAGAAGGCAGAATTTTAAAATTGCAGCAAAAGTTACATGGAGGGAGATTTTGAATTTGTATAAGACCATCAGAGCTGTTCAACAGTATAAAAAGATATCTTACAAAGTAGTGAGCTCCCCTTTGCTGGAAATGTTTAAGCAGAGGCTAGATCATCAAAGGACAGCTAGATGAGGACAGCTAGATGGTGCAGTGGATAGAGCTATGGGTCTGGAATCAGGAAAACTCATCTTCCTGAGTTCAAATCCAGCCTCAGACACTTACTAGCTGTGTGACCCTGAACAAGTCACTTGACCCTTTCTGCCTCAATTTCCTCATCTGTAAAATGAGCTGGAGAAGGGAATGGCAAAACACTTCAGTGTCTTTGCCAAGAAAACCCCAAATGAGGAAAGATTGAACAAGAACAGTAAGTACTTGTTGAATTGACTCAAATGCCTACTGTGTGTGAAGCACCATGATGGCTACTGAAGGAGATACAAAGGTGAATGAAATATGATGATCTTGCCTTTAAAAAAGCTTATATTCTAGTAGAGAGACTGAGACAAGTAAGCGTGAAGCTATGATACAGGACAACCTCTAATAAGGTCCATGCCAGAGGAACACACCAAATGCTATGTAATTTGGACCATCAGAGTGAATATCCTAGTTGGGCCGCCCAAGACGGCTTCATGGAAGAGGCAGTAATTGTGCCAGGCCTTTAAAAAAATGAGCAAGATTTCAACAGGCAGAGGTGAGAGGAGAAGACATATAACTAAACTAGTGGACAAATAGCAAGCACTCACTAATACTTGACGACTGAGTGATAGAGTGTAACCCCACAAAAACAAAACTCAACATGTCCAAAACGGAACTCATCATCTTCCCTCAAAAACTTAGCTCCCATGAATAGAGCACCAGCCCTGGAGTCAGGAGGACCTGAGTTCAAATCCACACACTTAGTTGTGTGACCTTGGGCGAGTCACTTAACCCCAATTGCCTTCCCTTCTCCCCTCAAAAAAAATTTAAAAAAAACTTAGCTCTGCCTCCTGACTTTGCTATTTCTCTTAACAAATTCCCACCTAAGGAAATAATGTAGATTTGTATCCAAGTGACTTGAAAGTGAGGCTAAATCCCCCAACAATCTTAGCTCATTTAGCGTAATTCTTTGGGGGAAGTTTTTCATACTCGTTAATGAGAAGCTCACTTTGTCTCTACAAATAACAAAACTAAATAAATGATCTCCTGGGGGAGTTGGCAGCAGGTAATTGGCTCTGAGTAGATTTTCTGTATTTCCCTATTTGGGAGCTCTAAATTTATTTGAGTACTTTTAAAAAATTAACCCCAAAATATCAGATGGTGGTGAACTTTGGGCAAAGCACATAGCAGTGGTGCTAAGTGGTACTACCAAAGATAATCCTTTTCTTAGTCCTCTTCCTTCTTGACATATCTGCAGTGTTTGGCACTGTTGTTTTTTTTATTTTAATTTTAATTTGTTTTTAGTTTTCAACATTCACTTCTATAAAATTTTGAGTTCTAAATTTTCCCTACCTCCCTCCCCTTCCTCCTCCCCAAGGTGGCATGCAGTCTGATATTGGTTATACATGTACGATCATACTAAACATATTTCCCCATTAGTCATGTTGCAAAGAAGAATTAGAACCAAAGGAAAAAACCACGAGAAAGAAGAAACAAAAAAAAAGAGAGAGAGAGAAAAAACAGTGTGCTTTGATCTGCATTCATACTTTGTAGTTCTTTCTTCTTTTCCATCATGAGTCTTTTGAAATTGTCTTAGATCCTTGTATTGCTAAGAATTAAGTCTATCGAAGTTGGTCATCCCACAATATTGCTGTTACTGTGTACAATGTTCTCCCAGTTCTGCTCACTTTACTCAGCAACAATTCATTCAAGTCTTTCCAGGTTTTTCTGAAGTCTATCTGCTCATCATTTCTTACGGAACAACAGTATTCCATTACATTCATACACCACAACTTACTCAGCCATTCCCCAATGGATGGGCATTCCCTCAATTTCCAATTCTTAGCCACCACAAAAAGAGCTGCCATAAATATTTTTGTACACATGGGTCCTTTTCCCATTTTTATGATCTCTTTGGGATATAGACCTAGTAGTGGTATAGCTGGATCAAAGGGTATGCACAGTTTTATAGCTCTTTGGGCATAGTTCCAAAGGGCTCTCCAGAATGGTTGGATCAGTTCACAATTCCACCAACAATGCATTAGTGTTCCAATTTTCCCACATCTTCTCCAACATTTATTATTTCCCTGTTTTGTCATGTTAGCCAATTTAGTGTTTGGCATTGTTAGCTACTCCTTTCCTCCTAAATGTTCTTTCCCCTGGATTTTCAGGTCAGCACTCTGTTCTTATTCTCCTCTTATCTGTCTGGCTACCTCTTCCCAGTCTCTTTTACTAGATTACCTTCCAAGTTTCTGCCTGGAGGTATGGGTGCGCACCAACCAGGGTTTTGTCTTCCACCCTCCTCTGTCCTCTCTCTAAATATTTTCCCTTTATTATTTCTTCAGCTCATTCAACTATAATCTCTATGAAGAGAAGTTTCAAAAGGACCTCTCCAGGCCTCATTTCTCTCTGGAACTTCACTCCTACATCACCACCTCCCTACTAGATATTCCCATTTGGACATCCCATAGGCATCTCAAAATCAAAGCTTCTAAAACAATACTTCTTATCTTTCCCCTTGAAATCTATCCCTTTTCCTAACTCCTCTATTTATGTTAGTAACACCACAAGTCTTTTATTATCAGAGGTTTGGAACCTCGGAATCATCCTGGACTCTTTATGCTCCTTGGCCCCTCATATCTAATCAGGGGCCAAGTCTTATTGGTTCTACCTCCATATCTCTCATACCCTGTAGGCCCCTCAAATTCATTCAATATGTACAAAACAGGATTTATTAACTTTCTCCCTAAACCCTCCTCTCTTCCCAGCCTCCCTATTACTCTCAAGAACACAATTATCCTCCCAGTCACTTTGAAAACTTAGTGTGATTATCAACTCCCAACTCACACTCAGCCCCCCACATTCAGTCAAATCTTGTTAATTCTACTACCACAACTCCTCCTGTACATATCATCTACTCTTTAATCCCACAGCCACACCCCTGGTACATGCCCTCCTCACCTCTTGCCTGGACAATTGCAAAAGCCTTCCTGTTGATCTCTCTGTCTTGAGTCTTTCTCCACTCTAATCCATCCTGTATACACAACACATACACACACACACACACACACACACACACACACACGTAGAATATATTGTATTTACTTGTTTAATTAGTATGTATACATGTACATAATTATTCAAACACCCAAAGGTAGGTCAAAGGGGCTGGCTCATTGTATGATCACTTTCCAGACACATTTGTCATGGCAATCCATTTTTAGCCTAGTAAATTTTTATTTTTGAGGAAAAGAGTGCTACTTTAAAATAAAGCTCATTGAGGAATCTACACAGAAATGACTTTTGATCTCCAAAGCTGTGATCCAGTGATTGACTCTGAACTCTCCTAAACCCATTATGGCGTCATGATCTGTTGTATGCTCCTCAAACCTTCTAGCCAGAAGGCTAACAGTAAGAAAGAACACATAGGATGTTATTTTACTATCTGAGGGTACAAAGGAATGCCCCCTCACTCTCTTCAGAAGTTCACAATTTAGTGGGCTGTTTGCTTTACATATATGGTGGTGCTCACAACTTCTAGTGAGAGAAGCGTGGAAGTCCTGGCAGATCTTAATTTGAAGCCCTTAGAAGAGTAGAATCACTAAGAAACTCCTTGCATTTTCAGACACGTGTGCCTAGAATCATAGAATGTTGTAGCTAGGGAAGCCTTTAGAGAATATTTCCTATGCAAACCCTGTTATTTTCCTGATAAGGAGCTGAAAACCAAAGAAAATAAGTTAATAGCTCAAAGTTGCAAAGCCATTGTGCCACTCGAGGCCAAGTGGCAGAGAAAGAATATATGTTATAATTCTCGGTTTAATGCTATTTCCATTAAACCATATTTGTGTTGTGATACAGTGGAAAGATTGATGAATTAGGAGTCAGAAGCCCTGGGTTCAAATCCTACCCCTGTGACTTACTATATCTATGACCTTGAACAAGTTACTTAACTTCTGTAGACCTCAGTCGCCTCATGTGAAAGTGAAGGGATCGAGATAAATGACCACTAGGTTGCCTTCTTGGGGCAAGTAAGCGGTGTAGTGGAGACAGGAAGATCTGAGTTCAGATTCAGCCTCTGATATTTACGAGCTGTGTGATCCTGGGCAAGTCACTTCAGCCCTATTTGCCTCAGTTCCTCATCTTAAAAATGGGGACACGGTGGAGAAGGAAATGGCAAACAACTCCAGTTTCGTTGCCCAGAAAACCCCAAGGACAAAAGCCCATGGGGTCATGTAGAGTTGGAGACAACTGAACAAATGAACCACAGGTGCCTTCTAGCTATTACTCTATGATTCTGACATCCTAGGAAGGAAAAAAGAAATGGCCGATTTCTCCTCCTTTGAACTACTCATCTGTATATGTTAGTCCTAATCTCTTCCCTTTTCTGGGGCCCCCCAGACTCAGGGTCACAGAATGAGCTGTTGTTCAGTCATTTTTTAGTCATGTCTGACTCTTCCCGACCCCGTCTGGGTCTGATTTTACAGATAGGAAACTGAGGCCCACAGGGTTAAGTGACTTGCCCAAAGTCACGCAGCTAGTAAGTGTCTGAGGTCAGATTTGAACCCAGGTCTTCCTGACTCCAGGCCTGGAGCTCTATCTGCTGTGCCACCTACCTACCCCCCTCAGAAAGAGACCAAGCACTTAATATTCTCCAACCAGGACCTCCCACTTCCCAGCCATTTCTCTTCACCCCAATTTCTCAAAAAGGAAGGCATAAGGTCCCTAAAGATGTCCCCACACAACTCCTCTTCTCTAGAAAAATAATCTCGATGGTAGTAAGTTAGAACTAAAGAGGAAAATAAAATGATTCCCCTTAGTCTTGAGTTAGTGTGAAGCATGAGATTTCAGTCCAAGTGGGATTTGACACACCCAGCCTCCTTTTAAATGTGCCACTGAATAGTGACTTTTATGAAAACTGACAAGATAAGATAAATCCATGGGGAGGAAGCCCTGGGTAGGGAATGACATCACTGTCAACCAATTAGCATTCTCTGTTCTGATTCACCTCCTGAAACCATTTTATAAAGTCACATGAATCTTGTCACCTTCTGTCACCCTGGGCACTATGAACATCCTGGTTTTCCCATGAAAACTCTCAGGGCACCTAAGGACACATCTTCCAGGCAGCCAGCCCACCAGCTAGTCAGCCAACCTGCCTTTATCTTAATGTCACCCAATTCTCTGTTTGGCCTTCAGGGCGATTGCCATCTTTCTCACAGTAACAAACACACTCTAACTGTAACAGGGAGTAGGTGGGGTAGTAGAGAATGGGGGGTCGCAGGAAGAGGGAGAATGAGATCCACTAAGTACTATGTTGACCCTCCTCCTCTAGGAAGGGAGAGACCAGCTGATACAGAACAGAGAAAGACAGAATGTATATATGCACATTTTAACTACTTAAATACAATATTAAGACACCATTTTCCAAAGTGTAGACTTCAGGAAAAACGTGTCTAAGAGGGAGAAGTTATTCAGGCAGCATGGCTCTCTGTGTGTGTGTGTGTGTGTGTGTGTGTGTGTGTGTGTGTGTGTGTCCTCAAAGAGCTTACAATCTAGCCTGCTATGAAGTGGGCCTACTGGGCACTCATAGGACACACTATATCCTCCACCTGTTACAACATTGTATCTTGTAGGGCAAATTTGAGCAGCCTTATCACCTGCTTCCCTCAACAGATCTTTCTCCAACTACTGATACTGTACCTTGACTCGTTTTTCAGCGGTTAGCATAATTCCCCCGTAACACACTCTCCTCATCCCAGTGATTCTGAACTTGTGGCTGCCATTGTACAAACCTGGTTCCCCATCCCAAATTGCTCCCTTATTCTCATCCCTCTCAACCCTACCCCCTTAACATCCCTCTCTAAATCTTCCTCCCCCTTCCTCTATGCTTTCTGGAATACCTGCCCTCCAACTAATAAATTTCCTTTTATCTGAAAACTTTTCCTTTCTCACTTTTGTGCCTCCTGATGACACCAAATTTCTGGGTACTTCCAATACTCCCAATACTGATTGCAATTTAAATTGCTAAAATCCCACCTTCTTCAAGAAGCAATAAACATTTATTAAGGAACTATTAAGTGTCAGGCACTATGCTAAGTGCTAGGGACACAAAAAGAGGCAAAAGACAGCCCTGCTCTCAAGGAGCTAATAATCTAATGGAGGGAAACTACAAGCCAACAAATATGTACAAATGAGCTCTAAGTAGGATGGACAAGAAATAATTAAAAGAGGAAAGGCACTGGAATTAAGAAGGGTTGGGAAAGGCTTCCTATAGAAGATGGGATTTTAGTTGGGATTTAAAGGAAGCTGGACATGTCAGGCATAGGTAAGGAGGGAGAGCATTCCAGGCATGGGGCGGGGATCTTTCCTAATCTTGTATATATCATTGGCCCATAGCTGTTTGCATGTTGTCACCTCCATTAGACTGTGAATTCCTTGAGAGCAGGGACTGTTTTTGTTTTTTGCCTTTAATTGTATCTGAAGCACTTAAATGGTTCCTGGCACACAGTAGGTGCTTAATAAATGCTTGTTGACTAACTCATACCTCTACTCAATGATACTAGTGTGGAAGTCAGTAGAGAACTTGCTCTCTATTTCCACTTCCAAGCTCTCCCTCTACCACCATAAGCCAGCAACCTCTCTTCCTTTGCAGTTCATTTAACCCAAATTTATCACCCAGTCCAGATCCTGGTAGCTATTATCTCAGCTGACACCCAAGACATTCTCCCTCTTTTCTCAATGAATTCAGCACCTGGTTTATAGGCTTTCTCTCTACCCCAATTTCTCCTCTCCTATCAGGAGACTTCAAGTTATATAAAGTTCTCTTAAATAACCTAACTTCCCAATTTCTCAATCTACTCATTTCCCTTAACCAACTATTCTGCTCCACCTCTGCCACACGCAAGAGATGGTCAAACTCTTGATCTTACCATCACCCACAACTCTTCTACTTCTCTGTTCATGAACCATTGAAATTCATTTCTTTCATTATAATTTTGCACCACGCTGGATTACATAGAGTGGAATTGGTTCCCTAAGGGATCCAAATACAGAAGGGAGGAGAATGTAGCCAGCGCAGGGGTAATGGTCTGGTAAAAGAACTGAAAAGTGGGGGGGAGGAGGAATGAAGGTCACAGTGAGGACAAAGAAGAGGCTTGTGGGTTACAAGGCATAGGGAAAGACAGAATCCTAAGGATTATAATCACATAAATGAACTTCACATTCCATGTTCAGTGTTCCTCTCATTCTATCACAGATGATGTCTTACCAGACCCCCAACCCTGGATTATTCCCACCATCTGCCTCCTTTTCACATGCCACTGAACAGAGAAAATAACAAAAGTGTACAGAATGGATCTACTACAAATGAATGTTATATGATCTCAAGTGGACCCTTACTATAGCAAAGGAACCCTTTTACAAGCCCTGTTAATCACGCTCACCATGGAGACTATTTCAAACATTTCTGTCCATGCCTCCAGAGGCCACTTCTGATAAAGCAGAGAGAGGTCTGGGATTGGAATAAAGAAGACTGGATTCAGATCCAACCTCAGACATGAACTGTGTGACCCTGGGCAGGTGGTTTAACCTCCATTTGCCTCAGTTTCCTCAACTGTAAAATAAAGATGGTGACAACAGTCTTACCTCACAGAGTTGTGAGGATTGATTGAAAGGAGCTAATATTTATGAAAAGCACCTAGCAAAGTGGCTGACACATAGTAAGTCCTATATAAATGCTTGTTTACTTCCGCTTTTCCCTCTTTAAACCTCCTAGTGTACCCTCTGCCTCCTCTATCTCCGCAGACAACTTCACTGAAAAAAAAATTAAGCCATCAAAATCTCCCTCTTCTCCCTTAATCAAGTAAGACTTCTTGGCCTTTGCACCAAGGTAAAAGCATATCTGAATAATTATAGTATTTTAATAAAGGGTGTGTCAGTATGAAAAGGGATGTTTGACTGGCTAATGTTCATGCCACGTTCCTTTAAGCTTAAACAGAATATTAGAGGGTGAAGAGCAATGTACTGGGAATCAGTACTGTGAAAGTATTCCTATCCCCAATCTGCCACTAGCTAGCTCTGTATTCCTGAAGAAGTCACTTAATTTCTCCAAGACATCCTAATGTAATTGAATTGAGCTGAGTGTATAAAATGAGTGGAGAATTCCACCGAGTCCAATGACAAAAAGAAAGTCCTCGTAAACATCAAAATATTTATAATCAGCAGGCTGTGAGCTGGAGCAGAGCAAGAGGCTTGAAATCAGGAAGACCTGAGTTCAAATCTGTCCTCAGATATTAACTTAGCTGTGTGACCCTGGGCAAGTCATTTAACTCAGTTTGCCTGCGTTTCCTCATCTGTAAAATGAGCTAGAGAAAGAAATAGCAAACCAGTCTACTATCTACACCAAGAAAACCTCAAATGGGATCACAAAGAGTCCGACATGACTGAACAACAACAAAAATTTATAACCACACTTTTTGCAATAGTGAAAAATCAAAGGCAAAATGGATGCCCATTGACTAAGAAAAAAATATTACCGTATTGTAAGAAATGGTGAATATAACAAATACAGAGAAACATGGGAACTAATGAAAAGTGAAATAAGAAGAAACAGAAAGAATATGAAAAAATACAGAAATCTAATGCTGTGAAATTATAATAACCCAGTTTGGTTCCCAAAAAGAGATATGAAGAGAATACCCCTCCCTCCCACCCCCTCCTTGCAGAGGTAGCCGACTGTGGGAGTGGAATACTGCATATAATGTCAAACATTTTTAATATGTTGGTTCATTTTGCTAAACCTTTTTTCCCTTTTAAATTTTTTGTTAGGAAGGATTATTGTACAGGAAGGGGAGAAGAGAGAGGTGATATGAAAATAAGAACAAAAATTAATAAAAGTTTATTTTTAAAAGGATGTGGAGGTCAGATTCTAAATCTTATGATTAGAAGTCTTGAGATGGCATGTGCCCCTTTCCTAGGGATAGAGGTCAGAGTGGGGCTCTTGGCTTCATGTAGTCTAACACAGATAATCATTTGTCTTATGCCTTGGTTCTATTGCTATGCCCTGAATATCAAGATTGGCACAGAACAAAGAACTCAAAACTCAACCAAGACAAGCAAGCTTCACCTGTTCTGTAAATGAGCACGAAGGTTTCAGCTTTTCCACCTGCATTCATAAGCTGCTCTTCATTAGTAGAAGTCTCAGTGAAATGAAATATTAAGAAAGTGATACCTCTCAGATGCAGCACCCAGATGTGTGCAACTTTGTTCTCATGAGGACATGGTAATAGAAGGAAAGGGTGGGGAAAGCTAAGGGGGATTGTTTTTATTCGGCCATTTTTCAGTCATGTCTGACTCTTTATGACCTCATCTGGGGTTTTCTTGGCAAAGAAACTGGAGTGGTTGCCATCTCCTTCTCCAGCTCATTTTTGAGATGAGGAAACTGAGGCAAACAGGGTTAAGTGACTTGCCCAGGGTCGCAGAGCTAGTAAGTGTCTGAGGCCAGAATTGAACTCAGAAAGGTGTCTTCCTGACTCTAGGCCCTATACTCTTATCCACTGAGCCACCTAGTTGCCCAAATAAGAGGGGTAGTATGAAGTAAAGCAGCATAATTTGTGTGCAGGATGAGACCCTTGAGAGACACTATAGTACACTCAATAGTGGGCTGGTCTTGGAGTCAAGAAGACCAGGATTCAAGTCTTGCTTCTGACACATATTGGCTGTTGATAATGGGCAAGTTGTTTAACCTCCCAGTGCTCTTGGCTGCTCTTAATTCTACAAAGTCCAAAATTCCAGATCTGCAAAATTGGAAGGAGTGGGGGGAGTGATGAAATCATAGGTCCAGATAACATGATGGCTGAACTAAATTCTATTTTGTTTCTATTACTGACTTGCTCAGTCTTAATTTTAAAAAAAATCCAAGGAGCATTTTTTTTGGAAACAGCCAAATCAGGAAATCATAGATTTAGAACTAGAAGGAACCAATGGTCATTTTGTCCCTCATTTTACAGAAAATTAGAGCCTAGAGAGCACTGCCTTCCTAAAGGTGGTGCATGTAAGTAGCAGATCTGGTTCTTCTGACTCAATATACTTTTCTCCAAAAATCTCTTAATTGCCAAATCTGATGGATTTTGCACAGTACTCAGCCTTCTTGACCTCTCTGTAGCATTTGACACTATTATCACTGTCTTCTCCTGAATATAGTCTCTTCTTTGAGTTATCATGATACCGTTTTCTCTTGATTATTCTAGCTTTCTGACATCTCTCTTTCAGTCTCCTTTCCTGATTTATTATCTATATCACTCCCCCTTTTGTACATGTACCCAAAGCACTAATTCTCTTCTCTATATACGCTCTTTCATTTGGTGACTTCATCAGTTCACATGAGCTCAGTTTTCATCTTTATATAGATGACACCCAGATCTATGTATCCAGCTTTAATCTGTCTCCTGTACTGAGTCCTAAATTGACATCTGCCTACTGGATATAAATAAATTTTTATCTTTTTTTCCCCAAACCCACCCCTCTTCTGGACTTCCCTATTCCTATCAAGTGTGCCATCATCTCTCCTGTCTTTCAAGTTCACAACCTTGGAGTTATACCAGATTCTTTATTCTTCCTTATCGTACATAGCCAATCATTTGCAGAATCTTGTCGTTTCTACCTCCACATCTCTCAAAGCCAATCTTTTCTCTCTACTTCCGTATCTACCACTCTAGTTGAGTACCTCATTAACTCTTTTGTTGGGGTTTTCTTGGCAAAGATATTGGACTGGTTTGCCATTTGGGGTTTTCTTGGCAATGATACTATGCTTGTTTGCCATTTCCTTCTCTAGATCATTTTACAGATAAGGACACTGAGGCAAACAGGGGTAAGTGACTTGCCCAGGGGCATATTGTTAGTAAATGTCTGAGACCAGATTTGAACCCAGGAAGATGAGTCTTCCTGACTCCAGACCCATACCTCTATTCACTTTACCACCTAGCTACCCGTACCTCATTACCTCTTACCTGGACAATTATAATAGTCCCTCCAACTTAACTATTTCCTCTCTCCAATCCATCCTCTACATAGCTGTTTAAATGATTTTCTTAAAGCCTAGATGTGATCTTATCACACTCTATTCAAAAAACTCCAGTGTATTTTAAGACAAAACATAAACTCTTTAGCTTGGCATTTAGAGCCCATTATAGCCAGGCCGCATTCTACCTTTCCAGACTCAAACATTACTCCCCTTCCCACACTCTACAATGCACTCAAACTGGGATTTTTTCTGTTCCTCACACACAACAGTTCAACTGGTCTCAGCCTTTGTTGTGGCTTTCCTCCATGCCTGGAAGGTACTCCTTCCTTATCTCCACCTCTGAGATCCTTTGTCTTCTTCAGGTCTCTGCTGAAATACTACCTTGTATATGAATCCTTTCCAAATCTCTCCCAGGACCTAGTGCCCACTCTCCTCAAATAATTTTGCATTGATCTGATACATATTCTGCACATATTTATGTACACATTTCTGCGCGAAATAGAATGTAAGTTCCTTTGAGGGCAGAGTCTGTTTCTCATCTGTGTTTGTACCCTCAGCCTGAAGCAGAATGCCTGACCCAGAATGGGTGCCTTAATAAATGCTTATTGATTGATTTGTTGACTTGAAAACCAGCATTCTTCCCAATGTGCCATATTGTATCATATCTTTTACTTCGTAGGGTTATATATTTGTGCTCACATTTTATTTATTGATACAGTTCATTATTTCATTTACCTTGCATAAATTGTTTTTTTCACTAAGCTCAGCTACTGAGTTTCCCTTTTTTCAACATAGTAGTAACTACAAAATAGAGTCTGATTTCCATGAGCTATACAAGAAATCTGTCTCTTTATGGTCACACCTTCATCTGCTTGAGAATGCAATTTTGCATGAAATCTTTTGTGTTTCTACTTGCTTTTCCTTTAAACTGGAACACGAAATGCAAAAGAAAAAAAAGAAAGAAAAAAAAAAAACCAAAACCCACAACCAATGTGAAAGCGGTAGGAGATTGAAATTGTCAACATTCTTAAGTCAAGTATTACTGAACAGAGGTGTTTACGGAACGATTAGCTCAGCACTCTGTGCTCATTTCATTTCTTATTTGGTTGCTAAATAGGAGCCTCAAAGTATTTCTGCTAAAAATCCTCTGTGCCCTAATAGATGCCACCCAGCCTGTACTGCTGAGCCCAGCACATTGCAGAGCCCAATACATATTAAACAACAATAATCTGGCATTTCCTGACAGCTGTACTTTTCAATGTTCTAACTTTCCTTTTGCTCCAACAATGTTCACATTGTGGGTTTTTTTTTAATTCAATCTGTCCATTCTGTAATTATATATTAAGCCATTAGAAATATTCACTGCCCATTTCCTTTCACCTACAGCATTTCTGGAGAGCAACAGAGCCCAAAGCCTTGAAACTTGGCCTGGACTACAGAATTGATTCCCAATCCCACCAAGAAATGTTCAGTGTTAGGAGTTCCTGGCATATGCTAAGTAGTTCAGCAAAGAGAGATTAGGCCATTAAGTGAAGAGGCTGAAGAAAGCTATGGGCCTGCTGCAGAGAGACAGGCAGAAAGACAGACAAAAACACAGAGACAGGCAGACATAGAGATAAAGAGAGAGACAGAGACACAGAGACAGGAAGACAGACAGTAGGCAGACAGAGACAGAGAGAAGGACAAAAGCAAAACAAAAAACAAAAAAACCGAGAAATACTTCCCTTTCTCTCCCTTCTCCAAATCCCCGTGACACATTGTCTGGTCAGTCTTATGGAACTTATCATAGTCTTCTTTGGACTAGGGTTATTTGTGTACTTCTGATTATTTATATGTCTAGACTGTAAGCTCTTGGAGGTGAGGGGGTATCTCACTCAGCTTTGTAGCTCTCATAGGGCTTTGTTCAATAAGTATTTGTTGATTTGAACTGAACTGTAGTTTATTTTCTTTCCACTTCTCTTTGTTTTCATTTCCTTCCCATATTTCTATTAATAAATAGAAGCTCACATAACTATAAAACCATGTAAAGTTCATAAATACTATAATAAAGTAACTGCTAGAACCTGTATAGGCAAACAATCTGTTCTCCCAAGTCATCAACTGGATAAGTTATATACTATTCTATATACACCATGGCTCAGGGCATTCCATAGGATCACAGATTTTGAGATGGAATGGATCTTAGAATTGATTTAGTCTAATGTCCTCATCTTATAGGCAAGAGAACCGAGTCCCCAAGAGGTCATTTGGCCTGCCAAAGTCACAGAGGCAATCAATATTAGACCTGGGATTCCAATCCAGGTTCTCTAGCTCTGCATTTTTCCATTCCACCATGATGCCTCCCATTTTCTGAACTCCTTTTTGGGAATTCTCTTCAGAATCAGTTTATAGTTCACAGTATAAAATTGTCAGCCTTTATGTATAGTGTGTGTATATGGACATATACATATATACACATATATACATATATACATATATGCATATATGTATATATATACTATAGTAAGTAAAAATTATGCTGAGGTAGTTTTCTTTAGGACAAGATATCATTTTAATAACAGAAACACTTAAATTGTTAGTCAAATGGACCCTGCTAGCACCTCAGTGAAAGCCAGGGACCAAAGCATGATCATTTATCAGTTAGACTAACAGTAACCAAGAAATTGGGTCTGTGGTCTCTCTTTCTCAATGGTCTAAGACCTGAGTCAGCACTAACAAGGTCTTTTAGATCTGTGTGTGTCTTCCCTCTGATTGGCCTGGCGGTATATCATTTGGACCTCTCTAGACAAAGGCAAGACAATCCTGATTGATAGGTGGTTTGGCCTTCAGGTATGGATGATCGCTCCCCTCTCTGGCAATTAAAGAATATTACTAGATAGGTGTTAAATTCTTCTAGTAATCTTGACTAGAAAATAAAAACAGAAAAACATGAACTGGTCCCAGGCCATGGAAGAGCTCAAAAAGGATTTGGAAAAGCAAGTTAGAGAAGTAGAGGAAAAATTGGGAAGAGAAATGAGAAGGATGCGAGAAAATCATGAAAAACAAGTCAATGACTTGCTAAAGGAGACCCAAAAAAATACTGAAAAATACACTGAAGAAAACAACACCTTAAAAAATAGACTAACTCAAATGACAAAAGAGTTCCAAAAAGCGAATGAGGAGAAGAATGCCTTGAAAGGCAGAATCAGCCAAATGGAAAAGGAGGTCCAAAAGACCACTGAAGAAAATACTACCTTAAAAATTAGATTGGAGCAAGTGGAAGCTAGTGACTTCATGAGAAATCAAGATATTATGAAACAGAACCAAAGGAATGAAAAAATGGAAGACAATGTGAAATATCTCATTGGAAAAACCACTGACCTGGAAAACAGATCCAGGAGAGATAATTTAAAAATTATTGGACTACCTGAAAGCCATGATCAAAAAAAGAGCCTAGATAC
Source organism: Trichosurus vulpecula (assembly GCF_011100635.1). NCBI lineage: Eukaryota > Metazoa > Chordata > Mammalia > Diprotodontia > Phalangeridae > Trichosurus > Trichosurus vulpecula. The sequence continues at coordinate 181,698,624 of NC_050573.1, read as the reverse complement.
CATCTTTCAAGAAATTATCAAGGAGAACTGCCCTAATATTCTAGAGCCACAGGGCAAAATAGAAATTGAAAGAATCCATCGATCGCCTCCTCAAATAGATCCCAAAAAGAAATCTCCTAGGAATATTGTCACCAAATTCCAGAGCTCCCAGATCAAGGAGAAAATACTGCAAGCAGCCAGAAAGAAACAATTTGAGTATTGTGGAAACCCAATCAGAATAACCCAAGATCTGGCAGCTTCTACATTAAGAGATCGAAGGGCTTAGAATACGATATTCTGGAGGTCAATGGAGCTAGGATTACAACCAAGAATCACCTACCCAGCAAAACTGAGTATCATGCTCCAAGGCAAAATATAGACTTTCAATAAAATAGAGGACTTTCAAGCTTTCTCAGTGAAAAGACCAGAACTGAATAGAAAATTTGACTTTCAAACACAAGAATCAAGAGAAGCATGAAAAGGTAATCAAGAAAAAGAACAAGAAAAAGAAATTGCAAGGGAATTACTAAAGGTGAACTGTTTTGTTGACATTCCTACATGGAAAGATGATGTGTTTGATTCATGAGACCTCAGTATTAGGGTAGCTGAAGGGAATATGCATATATATATATATGTTTATGTATATATATATACATATATATATATATATAAGTGAATGTGTATGTATGTATATATGTATGTGTATATATAAGAGAGAGAGAAAGAGAGAGAGCAGGGACAGGGTGAGTTGAAGATGAAGGGAAGATATATGAAAGAAATAAAATCAAATTAAGGGATGAGAGAGGAACATATTGAGAGAGGGAGATAGGGAGAGATAGAATGGGGTGGATTATCTCGCATAAAGGTGGCAAGAGGAAGCAGTTCTGTGGGAGGAGGGGAGAGGGCAGGTGAGGGGGGAATGAGTGAATCTTGCTCTCATCAGATTTGTCCTGAAGAGGGAATACCATACATATCCAATTGGGTATCTTACCCCACAGGAAAGAAGAGGGAAGAAGATAAAAAAAGGGGGGGATGATGGAGGGGAGGTCAGATGGGGGTGGAGGTAATCAAAAACAAACACTTTTGAAGGGGGACAGGGTCAAGCGAGAAAATTCAATAAAGGGGGATGGGTTGGGAAAGAGCAAAATATAGTTAGTCTTTCACAACATGAGTATTGTGGAAGGGTTATACATAATGATACACATGTGGCCTATGTTGAATTGCTTGACTTCTTGGGGAGAGTGGGTGGGAAGGGAGGAGGGTGGAGAATTTGGAATTCAAAGTTTTTAAAAACAGATGTTCAAAAACAAAAAAAAAAAGTTTTTGCATGCAACTAGAAAATAAGATACACAGGCAATGGGGAGTAGAAATTTATCTTGCCCTACAAGAAAGGAAGGGAAAAGGGGATGGGAGGGGAGTGGGGTGACAGAAGGGAGGGCCGACTGGGGAATTAGGGCAACCAGAATATAAGCCATCTTGGAGTGGGGGGGGGGAGGGTAGAAATGGGGAGAAAATTTGTAATTCAAACTGTTGTGAAAACCAATGCTGAAAACTAAATATGTTAAATAAATAAATTAAATTTTAAAAAAAGTAAAAAAAAAAAAAAAGAAATGATCACATTCCTCAACATCTTAGTTCCAACTCATTTTGAGTGAGGCTAGAGGTACAGTTTTGACAAAATTGGGGAAAAGACAGATTACAGAGTAATATTAATTTTCAAATGATACAGCACAATATTAATTTTCATTAATACACAAATGTATATGTATTATGCATATTGCATATATTTCACACACATGTCCATATACATACATGTATATACCTATGCATGTATATGTGTACCACATATAAAATATACACACACATACACACAGATATAGAATGAAAGCAAGAGTAACCATAAAGCCTGATAAATATATATGTACGTGTGTATGCATGGGTATGTATATGTGTGTATACATACATATACATATACATACATACACACAGAATGAAATCAAGAGTAACCATAAAGGCATAGATTTGTGTGTGTATACATATATACATACATATTCACACATATATCTTATATATTCTCTTACTCCGTAAAACAAGAAGTTGGACCAGATAGTCTCTAAGGCTCCTTCCAGCTTTCCTGCCTCTTGAAACCTAATCTCATAATCAGGCTTCATTTATTAAGTACCTACTGTGTGGCCAGTACTCTGTTACCTCCTTCAAAGGACACTAAAGTAAGAAGACATTTGTTGGGAGGTGATACTGGGAACCAAGTTCAACGTCTGTGCGTCACTGTCAACTTTATAATGCAGCCTTGAACCTCTAGCTACTAGGAGAACTATATGTCACTTGAAATAAGGTCACACTGTGGGACACTTACTTTTCTCATAAATTGAATGGGGGAGTAATGACTGTTTTCCCCGTGCAAAGTCTAGCCTTGGTTTGAGTGGATGAGAGCATTTGTTGCCTTAAATGAAATGCTATAAATAGGTCATACTCCTAAACCAAAAAGAATTTAAGGCATTTAAGAAAGAGCGAACTTTGAGTAAATCAGGTGAAGACAAACATTTACTCCTTTTTGATTCATCAGAAAGCTCAGTTCAACTGGTATGTTAAGTTACTATTTCCTCTTTGCCTCTTATTTCTCCTGGTCATGGAGGTCACCTGGGTTCACAGAAAATATGCAGAAAAACCAGAAAGAGAACAGGCCTATATTTCTTACTAGGGGAAAGTGGTTTAAAGGTCACCAGCCTTTTCTGCTTCTCTAGCCAGCATTGTTATTTGCAAAGAAGAGGAGAATATTGGGAGGTTAAAACTGTTTTTTCACCACTATACCAGTCAACTTCATTTTTATTTGAAGAAATAGAATCCTGGAGATATTGAGGGGAGGGGGAGACGACAGAGAACTAAAGTGGGTTTTTGACCATACATTTGATGAGGATTAATATAAAGGACTCAGAGGAGAGAACAGAAAAAAATGGCAATTAAAAAAGAGTTCCAAGAAGAGTTTAAAAGGTGTGATTTTTAGCTCGGGCATCTATCATCTTCAGTAAATAACCTTGTAGAGGGGAAGAGCTCTGTCATAGTCTAGGACAGCAGACTGGAGAGCTGCAGACCTCACCAAAGGAAAAAGCATACCAACCCACAGTTCCTAAAACAAGACAATCCTTTTACTCTTTCTTAATTGATTCTCTATCATGATCCTCACAGACACATGCTCCAGTCCTTTTATTCTTTCCCTAAGCCTCTGACAGCATTCCTTCCCCCCTTCCTCTCTACAGAAGGCCTAGCCTGATACTTTACTGAAAAAATATATAGGCCATTTGCCTTAAGCTTCCTCTTCTCTCCTGGTCTATATCTCAAAACCCCTTGACATCATCCTCCATTCTCTCCTCCTTTGCTCGAGTCTCTGATGAAGAGTAGCCCTTCTCTTCAACAAGGCCAGCGTATTTACTTATACCTTCAATCATATCCCTTCTCATCTCCTTTGGTACCTTGTCCCCAGAAGAATTCTCATTCACTCTCCTTGTCTCTCTCCCCCTTTCTTTCCCTTCCTCCCCCATCTCTCCCTATCTTCAGTAATTGTTTCCTACTTCTTGAAATAACTTTGTGCATATTTTTTTCATTTATTTAGCTATGTACACATTCTATACCTTCTTCCCCTTCCCCGTAAAGTAAAATGTAATCTCCATGAGGGCAGGCACCATTTTGGTTTTTGTCTTGACCTTGTATTCAGAGCCTGTTACAATGCTTTCACATCAAGATACTTCAAAAATAATTGTTGAATTGGTTCAAATGGAATTGAAACGGTATATATCTTTAGGAAAAAGTTATTGACTGAAGGGTGATTTGTTTTCTTTCTGCTAATAAAACTTTATTTTACAATTTTGTTAACCACATGATTTCAAGTGTTTAGGGGAGGGGCAGAGAAAAGGTCAGAGTCAGGGTACTGAGTGGGTTATATGTTGGGGGAAATACCATGCCTATGTTTTTCAATGTATCCAAATGAGGATTATGAACAAAAAGAAAGAGGTAATTCCTGGAGGTCCCTGGACCCTTTACTGCCTGTAAAAACTCTACCAAAAGACTATGTCTGGTATGTCTATGTGCTGGTATGTCTACCAAGACACATATATGGTATAATTTGAGCAATGTTTTCTGGTATAGTTTTGCATCTACATAAATTCAAAGAGCCTCAAGATCCTTCTAAATTTTTAGATACCCTAGGCAAGCCAGAATTTAGTACAAAAAGTGTACCTGACTGTGGCACCTTCTATCTAGGAACTTGGCAGCTTTGAACATCATGTTGTGCTTAAGCAGGATCCCTTCTCTTGAACCTCACTAAAGGGCTTGGCAAATTGGAGAGACTGCTCTGAGCACTGTACCTTTCACCCTTTGTTTACCTTGACCGAAAAAAAGTAATCCCTGGAGAAAGAGGTGATTGCCAGATGGTGCTAAAAAATACATACATAGATGCTATCAATCCTTATGACCCTTTTCTCCACCCACTCTAAGCCTCCGTCATTGAAGCCACAAGCTTCTTACCACATCACAGCACAAACTTCTATGGAAACCATATCTAATAGAAATAGAAACTATATCTATAGAAACACATTTCTGAAGCTGGATGGGATCTCGAGGTCATTTAGTCTAACCTTTTCATCTTACAGATGAGGAAACTGAGACATAGGAAAGTTAAGTGATTTTCCCAAAGTCACACAGATTGTACTTGTAAGAGGAAGGATTTGAACCCAAGTCCCCGCACTTTACAACCAGTGATCCTTTGCCTCAGAGTCTCCCTCGGGATATATTTTATCCTATTTTACAATGTTGGGGAACACAGACTCCTACTAGAAATGGCCCTAGACCCTGAATCTCTCTTTTGGAGAGTACTGCCTATATGTGTGTTCTAGGGAGAGGGAACAATGTCCTTGTTTAAGAACAGGGAATGACCTTAGTTTTTAATCTCTCTAAGACTAAGGTGCCATTCATCTCAGGACTTCACCAGTTTTGTTGTAGGTATCTTATTATCTAGAAATAGATACCCTGTCATGTGGGTGATGGCCTTGCTAAAGTCTACCTCCTCTACCACATCACGCCTGTCAGATTGGCTAACATGACAAAATAGGAAAATGATGAATGCTGGAGAAGATGTGGGAAATTGTTGGTGGAGTTGTAAACTGATCCAACCATTCTGGAGAGCCCTTTGGAACTATGCCCAAAGGGCTATAAAAATTTGCATACCCTTTGACCCCACAATACTATTTCTTGGTCTGCACTCCAAAGAGATCAAACAAATGGGAAAAGGACCCACGTGTACAAAAATATTTATAAGAGCTCTTTTTGTGGTGGCTAAGAATTGGAAATTAAGGGGATGACCGTCAGCTGGGGAATGGCTAAACACTTTGTGCTATATGAATGTAATGGAATAATATAGTGCTATAAAAATGATGAGCAGGCTGACTTCAGAAAAACCTGGACAGACTTGAATGAACTGACGCTGAGTAAAGTGAGCAGAACCAGGAGAACATTGTACACAGTAACAGCCACATTGTTCTATGACTAACTTTGATAGATTTATCTCTTCCTAGCAATGCAAGGATCCAAGACAACTCTAAAGGACTCATGATAGAAAATGCTGTCCACATCCAGAAAAAGAGTTATGGAGTCTGAATGAAGATTGAAGCACGTTATTGCTTGCTCTCTCTCTCTCTCTCTGTCTCTCTCTCTCTCTCTCTCTCTCTGTCTCTCTCTCTCTCTCTCTCTCTCTCTCTGTCTCTCTCTCTCTTTTGGTTTGTTTCTTCTTCCTCATGGTTTCTCCCATTGGTTCTAATTCTTCTTTACAACATGACTAATAAAATAGGTTTAATACTAATGTATATGTAGAATCTATGTCAAATTACATGCCATCTTGGGGTGGGGAGAAGAGAGAGATGGGGAGAAAATTTGAAATTCAAAATCTTATGGAAGTGAGTGTTGAAAACTAAACATAAATAAATAAATTTAAAAAAATAAAGTCCACCTCCTCTGGCCAACATATGATGAATGAGTATAAACAAGTGAAACTTTGATTCCATTGGACTGTCAGCTCCTAAAGAGTAGGAACTTTTGCCTCTTTTTGTATCCCCAATGCTTAGCATAGCATCAGTCACACAGTAGGTACTTAATAAATGTTTATTGATTGTATATGTATGTGTGAATGCACACACGCATCTGTGTGACTTGAAGAAATCATACTTTGTGAAATATGTATCACCATCATCATGATCACAGCTGACATTCATATGATGTGTCCCCTTTCATGGTTAGGAAAGGTACTTACAACAGTTTATGATATAGATACTACCATTTTACTGTTAAGAAAATTGAGGTTCCAGTAGGATTTTAACCAAGGTCTGCCTGACTGCAAGCTGAAGATGCTAGTAACTATGTCATGCCTTTTCTGTCTTATTTTCTCTGTCTATCCATCTATTTCACACACACACACACATACACACACACACACACACACACACACACACCTGGAGATTAAGCTAAGAACAGCTTGCAATGAGTTATCATTCCTATGTAGTCTAGATCAGGGGTGGGGAACCTTCAGTCTCAAGGCCACATGTGACCCTCATGGCCCTCAATGACTGAATCCAGACTTCACAAAACAAGGATTCAATCGAAGGACCACATTTGAGGACCTAGAGGGCTACATGTGGCCTCAAGGCCCCAGGTTCCCCGCCCCTGGTCTAGGGTGTTCCCCCCAATATTCTTTGTTGTTCCTAGGCCTAGAGTCTCCGCCCTAATGACCACAACAATGTTCCAGCTGATAACAGCCAAAAATAAAGAGGTTGCATATATCTTAGATGGATGCTGGAAATTGTGTGACATCTTCCAACATGTAAAACAACTGGAGTAGAAGGGATTAGAAGCTCTTCTGAAGCAATGAGCCCATGATGCTAAAGTACCCTGCCATAGACGAAGGCTGGATAAGGCACAAAACCTAAAAAAGGAAGAGCTCTCTGTTTACATCTCAAGTTTCAAACATCTATATTTACAGCAAGCAAATTCTCATCCCTCCTACAGAGTAACTGAGATGGGACTTAGTAAAAAAAAAATCAGGAAGGCAACCATAATGAAGAGAAGGCATAGAAACATCATCATTTTCAGTCATTCATCTCAAAAGCCGATTGTTACTAAACACCTCTCTCTCGTTACTTCTTTTAACAATTTTTTGGAGCTGAATTTTTATTTTTGTGGTTCATCAAGAACCTAGTAGAATGTGAGCTCCTTGAGAGCAGGCACAGTTTTATTTGCCTTTGTATTTCTAGTGCCCGGCACAAAGTAGACACTTGAATACTTATTGAATTATAAATTGAACCCCAAAGATCTAGGCATAAGAAGGAGTTCTAAATTACATGTTCTATTGTCCTTCCTAAAAGGACAGTTGGGTTCAATGTCCCTTGAAAAATGAATGGAAACTAAGTAAAAAAAATAGAATCTCCGTAACTGTTTGTGTGGTTTAGAAGGCTAAGGACTCTGGTTCCCTCTATAGCAGAAACTTCTTCATCCTTCCTTTTCAATGCATAAAAGGTATTGGTCTAATTTGAGGGCAGTACATAACATGAAGGGTATAGATTGGTTGGTTTATAGTACCTAGGAGCTATTATTTATATAGTCAGTCAACAAGCATTGCAATACAATTATTCAGAGAATGCCTTTTGTTTATTGCTTTTAAAAATGCTGTTCATTCTCAATTTATTCATGAACTGGTTATCTACTTTGCATCTTGTCAATTCTCTGATAAATGTATTATATTAGGGAGATACTGTAGGTAGAGAAGAAGGCCTACCACAGTAGTTCAGATGTGCAGCACTGAAATGAAAAAAGAGAATAGATCTGACAGACACTAGAGAAGGAAGGGTTTTGGCAAGAAGATAGTAGGAGCTTAATGAGAGTTTGATTGATTGATTTGGTGGGTACCTAGATAAAGGATATGAAGAGAGAGAATTTTAAGAAATATTTTAAGTTTATAAACCTTGGTTGGAAAGGCTGGGAGGAGTGGCATGGGGCTGCTAAAGGCGGAAATAAGAAAAAAATGTTCTTTAGAAAGAAAGATGTCAGGTTCAGTTTTTGACATTTCATGAAAACATTCTTTTTTTTCAGTTTGTTTTAAGGGATGGTAGGTGGGCCCTGTAGGATAACTGGAGATTCATCATAGGTATACAATGGACCTGAGAGGCTACTTGGTCCAAAGTTCTCATCATACAAAAGAGAAAACTGAACCTCAGGGAGTTCATGTGATTTGCTCAAGATCACAAAGTAATAAAAGTCAGAGGTAGGATTTGAACCAATGCCCTGTGACTTCAAAGGGAGTAATCTTTCCATTGTGTTACATAGACTGTGAAATGAAGGTAAGAAGTTATGGCTTAAATTTGGAACTATGCCCCAAAAGCTATTAAACTGTGAATACCCAGTGATACTGCTACTAGGTCTATAGCCCAAAGAGATCAAAGAAAGAGGAAAAGGACCCATATGTACAAAAACATTTATAGCAGCTCTTTTTGTGGTGGCAAGGAATCAGAAACTGGGGTGGTGCCCATCAATTAGGGAATGGTTATGGTACAACTTATGTACCATATGGTACAAGTTATAAATTGTATGGCATATGGTATATAAATGTGATGGTGCATAAATGTATATATAGTGTATAAATGTGATGGAATTCTATTGCACTGTAAAAATTATGAAGGGGTTGGTTTTAGAAAAACTTGGGAAGGCACGTGAACTGATACAAAGTGAAATTAGTAGAACTAGGAGAACAATTTATACAATAACAGCAATACTTGAAAAACAAAAACTTTGAAAATACACGCGAATTCTGATCAGCACAATGGTCAATCAGAATTCCAGAGGACTTGTAATGAATCAAACATGCCACCTCCAGATCGAGAGAGGATAGACTGAGAGTTCAGATTGAAACATCTATATCTATGTCCACATCTATATTTATCTATATCTTTGCATATGACCAATGGGAACGTTTGTTTTGCTTGACTATACATGTTTGTAACAGGTTTTATTTTTCTTGTTTTCTCAATAGGATAGGAGGAGTTCAGAGGGAGAAAATGAGGACTTGAAAATAAAATAAAATGTAATTTAAATATGAAATATTTTAATAATTTTAGCAAAGTAGCAGGATATAAAGTAAATCCACATAAATCATCAGCATACATATCACAAACAAAATTCTGCAAGAAGAAATAGTAAAAGATACCCCATTTAAAATAATTCTAGAAAGTACCTGGGAGTACACCTGCTTTATCCCCATTACAAATAATACTTGCTGATGGTTTTAGATAAATGCTTTTTTTCATCAATTTAAGGAAAAATCCATTGGGGGGGGGAGTAGGGAAGAAAAAAAGGAAAAGAAATTTACATGATAATTTTGTTTCAAAGAAATAGCAAGTTGTTCATAGTAGATTTGCAGTTTTCATGCTCAATCATCTTTTTTATTGTCTTATATTATAGAAATGCTTGTTTTATTACATAAATTAAAAATAAAATAAATTCAAAACATATGAAATAAATGAAAATAAAAATGTTAAGGAGTAAAGGATTAAATTTAAAAAGGAGTCATGGCTTTCAATAGAAATCACTCCTACCTTTGGGTCACCTCTCAGATTACTTCTACTAAGGAATGCTCTATCCAGGTATTAAAAGGAGGAAAAGAGGAGACTGTCAAAATGAGTGAGTTTTCTCTCTACTAGCAATCTGATTAAAGGCTTGGAGGTGGGAATAGGGAATGGGTTTACAGGACGATTTTGTATTCTCGGTAGATTTCAATGATCTCTTCTCTGTATCCCTTAATATCTTGGTTATTGGTTCTCCTAAGCATTTGCTGTGCACGTATGCAAGGCAGAAGCAGGGGGAATGATGATGCACATTGATATTATAGCTGTCATTCTAAGTAGCTCATAGGAAATAATATAGTTTCTTGAGAAGTATGTAGCACAGGCTAGTACTCTTTGCCTGAGGAAATCAAAAGGAATCCATGGTTCAGCCTCACAACTAATGCTGTCTACACACTTAGGTAGGAAAGCCTCTCCTGCTCCCCTTCAGGTCTCTTCAATCCAGGGTAATAAATTGAGTTATAAGTTCTTCCCTTTTTAACCTCAACAAAGCAGAGGTTCTTCACCTGAAGGCCATAAATTTGTTCCTAAAAATATTTTGATAACTGTATTTCAATATGATTAGTTTCCTTTTTAATCTTATTTATGTTGTTTAATACATTTAAATATTTTCGTAAAGAAGCAGTCTACTGGCTTCCCCATGATGCCAAAGGGGTCCATGACACCAAATAGGATAAGAAGTCCGGTGCTAAAGTTTATATTCAAGGTATGACCAAAAGTTTGCCAAGCCCCAAAGCAGAGAGGAGATAATGTACCACCTTCTCTTCTTTGCAGAGGTCTAGGTATAGAATATTACATACACTGTCAGAATTAGTTGGTATGCTAACTAAATTTGCTGAATTGTTTTTCCTCTTTTCTTTTTTATTCATTGTTATAAGGGATGACTATCCCAACTGGAAAGTGCAGAGGGATACATTTAGAGATAAAAATTATTACAAACAAAAGACATCAAAAAATGTGAAAAAATTTTAGAGGGAATCTGTCAAGACTCATGAAACCTCAAACTCAAAATGAACCAACAGTGTGATGTGACTGAAAAAAAATCAATGTATCAGTACTGTAGCACCGGTATTTTGAGAGCATCCATATAAGATGCCAGGCTCCAGAAATGGCAAATGGACTCTCCCAGAATTCATCAGTTTGGTGATGTGGATTTGGTTACAAGAGAGAATTCTGGGGGGAAGAAGGAGAAGCTGGAAAAGAAAAGGCTCCTCATCTCAGTCACCACATGGAAAGGGAGGAAAGAAGATAGACTGTAGTCATATCTGATTGCTAGACACTCGCTTTCCTGCCCAGTCCTCTGAGACTCTGGGATGGTTGTGGCCAAAGGACTGGTAAGTGGAATTAATGGAACCCTTCCTACCAACTCCACTTTTAAGACTTGCTCAAGTTAAGGAAGAAACAGAGATTAGGTTGCTTACCTTTCAATATCATCACACACACACACACACACACACACACACACACACTCCAGCTTCTGCCTTGTTTTATCTTGTATGTTCTGTGCCCCATTTTAAATAAGAAAATCAGAGTGCTACCAAATTCTTATCTGTTGTGATTAATGATAAACACATATGAGAAGAGGTTTTGATTTCTTTAGAGAGATGAGAGTCACACCACTGCTTTAGGACAAACTAAAATGTGAAGAGAATAGTTCATGCAAGTCCCACAAATAAAAGAGTTATACTAAACCATACCCCCTAGACAAGTGCAAATTCTATTTAACCAGGAGAACCATCATTTTATATATACATATATATACATATATGTATATACACACACAAACATATATACATGCATACATGCATATATACATGTATGTGTGTGTGTTACACACACACATGCACACAAACACACACACACAAAATTTAAATTTAAGCCAGAGAAGAATAAGCCTTCTTTGGGGTGCTCATGTTCCACAAAACAAACATGGTACAAGTAAGAAAATGCCTGTCCATCCCTTAAATGTGGATGCTGGAGTAACCCTCTCCTACACACCTTCTGCCCCTCAGGAACAGGTAGAGCTCCATTCCCCTCTTCTGTATTAGGGACCAGATTCCCCCCCCAACACCTTCCCCCTCCCCAACCAATTCTGACACCATCAAAATATATCATCCAAATAAAGGATCAACATGGCTTCTCCATACTCTTCACTGTTTATCATATATTGAATATAGGCTACAACTTCAGAAAAATCAGAGACAAAGGCAACCAAAATGGTGAAAAGTCTAGAAATCCTAGGATCATCGCTCTAGCTAGAGCTGGAAGTCCTTAGAAGTCACCTAGTTCAGAGGTGTCAAACACAAGACCCTAGAGCTGCATGTAGCCCACAACACTCCTGAGTGCCAAAGGAAACAGATTAAATGTAACTGGGCAATATTTAACAAAATAAAGAAAAATACAATGAAACAGACAACATTACATTTAAAAACTAAGCTAATATGCATCCTGCAGGGTTCCTTATATACCATTTTGTGGCTCATTTCCATTTGAGTTTGACATCAGTTGATCTAGTATAATCCCTTTATTTTACAAATGATGAAACCGAGGCCCAGAGATATCAAATGACTTCCCAACATTATAGAGGAGGATGTTTAGCCAGGATAGGAAGACAAGACTAGTAGGGGATAGGTACATAATGGGTATCTTCAAATATCTGGTGGATGTTTATATAGAAAAGAATATTACATGTAGCTCTAGAGTAAGGAATTTGATTCATTGGATACAAGCAATGGGAAGGTAGATTTATACTCAAGAAAAGAACTTTCCATAAGAGCTATCTATAAATGGAATAGGCTTGTGTGGTCATGTGTTTAACATTCCCATAACCACTCAAGCAAGGGCCAAATGACCACCTCTCATGAATTCTGTAGGTAGGATTCAAATATTGGATGGAAAAATTAGATTTTTATGTCCTTTTCAGCTCAGGGTCATACTATTCCATGAATCAATGGATTTATTATTTTGAAAAGCATCCAGTTCTTTATAAGGCAAGCACTGTACCATGGAAGCAAGTTATTGCAGTAACATTAAATACTCATTTATCCAGCCTTCTTTTGATTGAAAATTTCTAATACATGGCACTTGTATACTTCTCTAGCACAATGGTCAGTAGAGTTCATGACTATACAGAAAGGCCCTGGTTTCTTTGCTCAACTTTGAAGGTGACATTAGCATTAGCTTGACCTCTGATCTTTTTTAAGGTAACAAGAATATTGTCCTTGTTTGGCATTTCCTTGGTTACTCCCACCCCCTTGGAAAAGAAAACAGAAAAATTAGCTAAATATTAGGAAATTCTATTGTCAGAGGGGTAATGTGGCATAATGAATAGAGGGTTGGTTTTGGAATTGGTAGTCTCAAGTCCTGACTCTGATACATATAAATGACATGAGCAAAGGAAATTCTCGAAGAATAGAAGTTACAGTTGACCAAGGGCACCAGGGAAGGGAGGTTTCAAATTAGCAGTTCCCTGCAGTGATAAAATCACAGGTCTGGAAAAAAAATCAAATGGGGGTGGTGCAACACAATGAACTTTTTGTGCCTTTAGATGGTTTTCTGATCAGTTCAGAGAAAGTCTTGAGGAACTCTTTACACTCTTTGGCTAAATGTGAAGACTGAGATTGGAAAAATGGGCTGAATTCCAGGGAACCTAAGTGATCAAATTCCCAAATCACCTTGGAAGTATCCTAAAGAGAAGCTGCCTCTTCTCAACTAGATGCCATGTGCAGCTTAATATGCTAGTCTATAGGCTAAGAGATGGGCCAGCCTAGGTTTAAAGGACTTTAGTTAAGGATTAAAATAGAAAGCTTATGCCAAAGATGGAACCGAGAAGCACTCAGATGAGCTCTCCCAAATTCCCCTCCAAAGAACTCTAAAATAATGCCTCAAATTGAATTCTGAAGTAGAAAAACTAACAGAAGGTAGAGTGAAATAATTTTCCAGCCCAGGACAACTTAGGGGGTTAGCAGGAAAGGTCTGTCTCACCAGGGCAGTTGTGAGTCCTGGGAGCATAGCTCAGGCTGTGCAGATCTCACCTTGAGGGCAGCTGCATTGAAGGCAGCAGCAGTAGCTTCAGGAGCTCTCAGCCCACAGGTGATTATGGCGGGAGGAGGGATCAAACAACTGGTCAGAAGGAGACTGCAGGGGACCCTTTGTTAATGCTGGGTTCAGGACCCTGTTGCATTGCCACAGTTCTGGGCCCCAGTCCCAGGACCAAAAGGAGTGATGTAGGGGAGTGGAGGACAGGTCATAGTTCCAGGGCAAGAGAAGACTACTTGTGATTGATCATAGGGAAGTATGGTCCCTGGCCCCAGTTCCAGAGGTGAGCACTAGCAATGGCAACTGCAGGAAAGAAGTCTCAGGGCAAGGAGGAGTGCTAGTGCTGGTGGCTACAGGGGAACAAAGTCCTTTCTGGTGTAAAGACCAGAACACAGGCCAGGAGAACGGTGACTACACCTCTCCTTATGTCGCACTGCCTTGAAAGCACTGAAAACTTACAGACTCGAAGAGCTGGCTCTAAAAACAGCAGCAAAAAAGGGCTAAAGCTTGGAAACGTGCCCCCTCTATGCTGGGAGCAGAATCCCACTTTAACATAAAGTCAAAAGTAAAAAAAAAAGGCTGGAAAAAATGAGCAAATAACAGCAATAAAAATCTGACCATAACAAGTTACTGTGATTACAGGGAAGATCAAAATGCAAACCCAGAAGAAGATAACAGATCTCAAAACAGCTATAAGCAAAGTCTCAAAAGAAAATGTGAATTAGGTACAAACCCAATAAGAATTCCTGGAAGAGCTCAAAAGGGTTTTTTTAAATCAAACAAGAGAGCAAGATTTAAAAAATGAGAAAAGAAATGAGAGTGACCAAGAAAATTATGAAAAGAGAGTCAACAGCTTGGTAAAAGAGGTACAAAAATCCACTGAAGAGAAGAGTGTCTTAAAAGTGGCATCAGCCAAATGGTTTTTCGATTTGGTACAAAAGCTCACTGAAGGAAATGATTCCTTAAAAATTAGAATTGGGCAAATGGAAGCTAATGAATCCGTGAGACACCAAGAAACAATAAAACAAAATCAAAAGAATGAAAAAAGGGAGAAAATGTGAAATATCTCATGGAGGAAAAAAAACTGACTTGGAAAATAAATCGAGGAAAGATCATTGAAGAATTATTGGACTATCTGAAAGCTATGATCAAGAAAAGAGTCTAGAATCATATTTCAAGAAACTATCAAGGAAAACTGTCCTGATATCCTAGGACCCAATTTCAATAAAAATTGAAAGAATCTACCAATAACCTCTTGAAAGAGTTCCCAAAACAAAAACTCCCAGGAATATTATAGACAAATTCCAGAACTCCCAGATCAAGGGGAAATAATTACAAGCTGCCAGAAAGGAAAAACAAAACAACTCTAATATTGTGGAGCCACAGTCAGGATCACACAAGATTTAACAACTTCCACACTAAAGGATTGGAGGGTTTGGGATATGATATTCCAAAATGCAAAGGAATTAGGGAAGCAACCAAAATAATCTATTCAGGAAAAAAATAATCCCTTGAGGGGAAAATGGATATTTATTTAAAGAAAGGAATTTCAAACATTCCTGATAAAAAGACATGAACCAAAAATTTGACTTTCAAATATGAGACTCAAGAGAAACATAACAATATAAACATGAAAGAGAAATCATATGGAATCAATAAGGTTAAAATGTTTACATTCCTATATGGGAAGATGATAATTGTAACTCCTAAGAATTATACATCTTTAGTGCAGTTAGAAGAAGTATACATAGCCAAAGTCTACTTAACAGATTGGTTAACACGACAGAAGAGGAAGATGACAAACTTGGAGGGGATGTGGGAAAATTGGGACACTAATGCACTGTTGGTGAAGTTGTGAACTGATCCAACCACTCTGGCGAGCAATTTGGAACTATGCCCAAAGGGCTATAAAATTGCACGTACCCTTTGACCCAACAATACCACTACTAGGTCTGTACTCCAAAGAGATTAAAGAAAAAATGAAAGGGATCTATATGCAGCTCTTTTTGTGGTGGCAAAGAATTGGAAATTGAGGGCATGCCCACTAATTGGGAAATGACTGAACAAGTTGTGTTATCTAATTGTGATGGAATATTATTGTGTTATAAGAAATGAGAAGCAGGATGCTCTCAGAAAAAATCTGGAAATATTTTCATGAACTGATTTAAAGTGAAATGAGCAGAACCAGGCGAACATTGTATACAGTAACAGCAGTATTATATGGTGATCAACTGTGAATGCTTTAGCTATTCTCAGTAATACAATGATCTAAGACAATTCCAAAGGACTTATGATGAAAAATACTATCTACCTCCAGAGAAGGAACTGATGGTTCTGAATGCAGATTGAAATATACTTTTTTTTTACTTTATTATTCTTGGATCTGTATTTTCTTTTGCAACATGGATAATATGAAAATGTTTTGCATGACTACACATGTATAACCTATACAAAATTACTTGCCTTCTCAAGGAGGGGGGAAGAAAGGGATGGAGAGAATTTGGAACTTTAAATCTTAAAAAAGGAATGTTAAAATTTTTGTTTACATGTAATTGAGAAAAAAATAAAATTAAAATTAAGTGAAAAAAGAAAGCCTATTACCACTCAGTCTGGGACTCTGTATATGTCTCTTATTTGTTCTTTTCCTGCCCTATTTCATTATTTCTTTTTTAAATTTTTTTTTATTTTAAACTTAAATATAAAATGAGAAAAGAAAAAAAAAACATTGTTGCACACACAGCAGACTATGAAAGGATTCAATATAAAACAATAAATTTCCATTTCAACTGCACTTTTTCCTTTATTTTTTTCCTCCCTCCCCCCTACCCCACCTTAAAGAAGGCTACAATTAAGTGTGGCTATATATACATTTACATAGATATCTATAAACATATACACTCATACACATATATGTAAGACCGTACTATGCTTATTTCCTCCTGTCATCTGTTTCTCTGAGGGTGGAGAGCATCTTCCTCCAGAAGTCCAAGTCTTTCCATGTTTTTCTAGATCAACCAGCTCAACATTTCCTACACCACAGCAGCATTCCAACCCAATCACATCCTATATGAAAGATCATCTATGAAAGTTTAACCCCTATTTTCCTCATTCCTTCTATTCTTGGCTACAAAGGTTTTATTTATACAAGAAAATTTGAATTAAAAATAATCAAAATTATCCTTTTTACACTTCAACAATGCTCTTACCTTATAAGATAGTTTAAGGTCTGATACTGCTGAATCTACTTCCTTTACATCTTTTTTCCCTGGTTTCTTTGAAGTTACTGACATTTTGTTCTTCCAAATGAACTTTGTTATTATTTTTTTCTAACTCAGCAAAACAGTTTTTTAGTAATTTAATTGGGGTGACAATGAAAAATAGATTGGTTAGGTAAAATTGTCATTTTAAAAATTATATTGGCTTTACCTACCCATGAACAATAAATATTACTTCAATTATTTAGATCTGAGTTTATTTGCATACAAAATGTTTTACGTTTATGTTCATATAGTTCCTGTGTCTGTTTTGGCAGATACATGTTCAGATATTTTATGCTATCTAGGTATTTTAGGTAGTCAAAAACAATTTTGAATAAATATTATTTCTTATCTTATTTGTAATTACCTTACATTTTTTGTCTAGAGTATACCAAAAATCTTAGTGTGGTTTTAAGCTCTAACAACCTTAAAACCATTTTAGTAAACCCTGTATTATTTCTAAATTTCTTTATTTATTTACATAAACTCTAGAAAAATGCACCAAATGGAATGTATGGAGACAAAGGCAAAAAAGAAAGTGTGAGCACCCACATATAGGGGCGGAAGAACAGAGGAAAGTAATTAGGGGTCTAGACATTGCGTATCTCTGAACCCAGGGATCCAAATCCACTCCTGGTACAGAAAGGGGACATTTTTAAAGTGTTGAAAGATGAAACCTCTGGGAGTTGAAAGCAAGGTCCCCAAGCTGACTATGTGAAGGTAAGACCTTAGGCTGGATTCTTCACAATAAAGATGGTACCAACAAACTATAAGACCTTAAATCATCACCTCCTGAATCATTAAGGAAAGAATTGACTATTGTTTTTAATTGTTTTTAATTGACTATT
The DNA here is from genome assembly GCF_011100635.1 of Trichosurus vulpecula. Taxonomy (NCBI): domain Eukaryota; kingdom Metazoa; phylum Chordata; class Mammalia; order Diprotodontia; family Phalangeridae; genus Trichosurus; species Trichosurus vulpecula. The sequence continues at coordinate 181,680,828 of NC_050573.1, read as the reverse complement.
GTTTTTAATGCTGAATATATTTTAATTCTTTTAAATGTGTGGTCCATGTATGGCGACTCTCTTTTAACCAGAATATTTTATTAACCATAATGCCATGCTCCCTAACAACAGCTGTTCTGGATCACTGTGAATGAGAGAAATGAACTATGCAGGCAGTGGTTTTCTAATAGGAACAAACACCCACAGAAGAGTAGAAAGAGACCTCCTGGTTCTCCTCTTTAGGTTCCAAGAGAATATTAAACTCCAGATATGGGGTTTATTCAGCTGTTTCAGAGTTGCTGGCCATAAGTTTGACTGCTCATCTAAAACAAGCCGTGGTAACAGTCTTTGCTCACCACCCTCCTTCCCCCCCCTGCCATCCATGAGCCCTAGCTGTTTTTGGAAGCTACCCAAAGCACAAAAGGTTTATTCTTACTCATGCTTGTCTGGTGGGCACAGCCGTGAATGCTAAGGGTGAGGTGATTACTTCAGTTTCAAAGGCAATCCCCACCAACCCCAGCAAGACGCCCAAAATAGAATTCTTCCAAAGGACACGAGTTCACTCAGTTAATTTAGAGTGTTTCTAACATCCATTGACAGCATTATGAGGCAAAGTGCCTACAGCCAGGGTTGCATATTTCAAATCCCTACTTCATTATCTGTCTTTCCTGTCTGGCTGCTCTAATCATTGACTAATAACTTTCAAGATTCACCTTGTTATGGCTGGCCAACCCTGTGGGGTGCTGCTGACACCCAGCTACTGGGCCCAGGTCTGGAAAAATCCCCTATTGCCTCTCAGCTGACTTCATCCCAGAGAGAGCAAACACTAGGCTCTCTCAACCAGGCATGGACTAGGACCAAAAGGGAGTTTGGAGATTCCAGGTTCTTTGCCACCAGTGGCCTCTCTCCAACCCTGTCAAGTAGTAACTGGTCATTTTCTCAGTCAGCCAGTGGGGTATCCTATGCCCCCTACCCACATCTACCATTGTAGGTTGGCCAGTGACACATTTCTGCATCTAAGTGCAAAAAGATTATACACCCATATAACATTCTCTCTCTCTCTCTCTCTCTCTCTCTCTCTCTCAATCTCCCCTCCCCCATTCCAAGGAAATTAGAACTTCGGACTCTGACCTCGAAGGGACTGTGAATTCATTCATTCTCCAAACCTTTATTAAGTGCCAAGGACCTGACCTTGGGAAACATAAGACAATGATGTATACAGCAAAGAAAATGAGTCATTCCTACGGTAACTAACTGAGAACAAGGCTCTGTGCTAGGCACCTGAGGAAAACAAAAACCAGTCCTTGCTCTCAAGAAACTTGCATTCTACTGAAGAAATACAACATCTACACATAGAAAGACAAGGAAATCTGAGGAATATTAACAACTGTAGGGATCAAGAAAGGCAATGAGTGGGAGGTAGCACATGAATTGAGCCTAGAAGGCAGCTGGTTAAAGAGAGAAAGGTAAGGAGAGAGAAGGAAACATTTTGTTTTAGCCTTGTTTTGATAAAGCTTCAATTACATTTTCTACCACACTGTGGGGCTTTAGTAATGTAAAGAGTTCACAAGGGGTTGAATGCCATGGCAAGACAGAGCAAACTAGGCTGTGCTAGACATACAAAATGGACCTAATCAATATGCACTGGGGGCTTTTCTTCTGCTAAGAGAATCCATACCCATACTCAATCAGTTGTCAAATCTTATTGATTCTACCTCTATAACCTCTCTCACATCCAGTCCCTCCTCTCTACTCACATGACTCCCACCTTAATTCAGATCTTTATCACTTCTTGCCCGGACTATTGCAATACCCAGCTTCTAGTTTTTTTCTTCTCTAACCTATAGTCCACGCAGTCATCAAATTGGATTAAAGCAAAAGTCTGACCAAGTCCTTAATTTTCTTCTTTGTCTATTACAGACATCTGGGAAATGACCCAAAGGCAAGAGTCGCTCAGAAGCTACATTACAAGCCATGACTTCTCATCCTCCCTTTCTCCAAACTTCAGCGGTTTCCTTATAGATAAAAGGCAAAATACCAGCCCCCCACCCCCAGCACTGTCCTATCTGGTCCAGACTTATTCACATTTCTCTCCTTTGTGCATTCCATATTCTAGTCAAACTGATCTGTTAGCTGTTGTTCTCCAAATCAGGTGTTGTTTCTCCTAGCTCTGTGTCTGCATGTGCCCCGAATGCTCTCTCCCTCTTTACTTCCAACTCTTGGGACGACCAGCTCCTTTCAAAGCACAGCTCAAGTACCATCTGACTTTCCAGCTGTTAGGGCTCTCTTCCTTAGCTCCTATTTATTTAATTGTGTTCAGTTACCTCTCTCCCACCCCCTGCAGTAGGATATAAGCTCCTTGCGGACAGGCACTGGCTGTGGGGTGCATTTTGTTTTTTTGTTTGCTACTTTACACAGAATAGTTGTTTAATAGACATTCGTTGAATTGACATGAGTGAGATTTGGGAGCCTCACAATATTTTATAGTAAGAAGGCAGTTGTAGGCTATATAATTCTTGATGCTGTGAGAAATGGTGGGAGGAGTTTTGTTTCCACAAGACAGTGATAGCAGATTGTAAGTAGGGTGACTGGTTCTAATCAGAGCTGTGATCTAGCAGAGACCAGGCTTCTGGTAGGGTGAAAGGTTAGAGGCTTGTAAGCCTGCTTAATGAGCCATTTGAGGAGGCCATGGCATAGGGAGTCAGGGGGTTACATATGGCCAATGAAGAGCCAGGTGGGAGATTCGAATTGGGAGTCAATAAAAGGACTGGCATTTGTCTGAGTCCTTGTATTCTCCTGTACTCTGTTCAGGGGATGTACCCATTTATTCAGAAAGAATAAATGTACACTCTAATGGAGACCTTCCTGGCTTCCCAATGAGTGTTGTTTATTCCTAGACAGTGTGAGCATATTTATAACAGTATTAATAAGAAAGGCTCTGTTCCTGACATATTGCTGCACTCTATATCGTTTTCCCCAGTGGAAAAATGGTCATGATGGTCATAATGAGGGAAACCCATAAGAAATTCATACATACAGCAAGGAGGGAGAACCATTCTTTGATGTTAAACTGAGCATTTTCCATTCAGGGAAAGGGAGGCCTGTTGTTTTATGGGAAGATAAACCCCTGATGTTTGGTCCTTCAAGGGTCATGAAGCCCCAGAAGCTTAAGTGGTTCTTCTGCACACTGTTACATGCCACCTCACTCAGAGAAAGATGCCAGAGGCTCTCATCGGGAGCTTTGCCCCCTTTCTGCCCGTTTCTCTGGCAACAAAGCAAAGAAGCAAGAATCAATGTGAGAAGCATTGAAAGGATTGTTGGATTCTCAAGGGAGGAGGGAACATGGTACAGAAGTCAAAGAAACAAGAGAGCTTTGGAGGCATCCAGTACAGACCCCAGGTGGAAGCCCCCAGAGAGCAGATGTTTCTGGTGATTGGTTCCCACCAGAGCAGGTGTTCTAGTCCCTGCAGAGTATCCTTCACGGCATGTTCCACCATCATAGAAACACTTCCTTGCTACAACCGTGACATTGAGCTTTGGAAAAATTCAATTCCTTTCTAAGTGGATATTCCCTTTCCTGTGGAATCTTCCCAGAGGACACAGGGGCAGGGGATGTGGAGCAGTAAGGGAGCTCTGACAGGAATTACCACCTTTATGGGGGGGGGGGGTGAATTTCTATTTTGTTGTTTTGTTTTTCCTGTTTGAACAGAGAATGTTTAATAGAGCTATTGCAGGTTTTTATCCAAAGGGACAAACAGCTAGCAAGGCTAGCTCTTGAAACACTAGCAGGATGTCAACATAACTGCCTCAGAGGAATTTTTCTTGAAGTGTACTTAAGCCAATAATATCAGGGGGAAATGGCGAATGTGTGGAGACAGAGAATGACCTGAAGTGAGGCGTGCTTCTTGGGGAAAAATGAGAGCAGCAGCAGGTGCTGCACTTTCCATTTGCCAAATGGGGGCCTCCAAGTACTTTACAAATGCATGAAAGCCTCCTAGCTCGCCTGTAAAAGCGAAAGGGGTCATGATGTCTGTTTTATAGGTGGATGTACACAAAAAGATTTCAGTCACTCTGTATTGTCCAGTATTACAAGGGATCTAGGAAAAGAAGGTGAAGGTTCTAACTCTATAGTCCTGCCCTGTTCAAAAAGACCCCACACTCCCTCTTAGTAAGTCACGGGCGGGGGGAGGATGTGACTGTCCTGATTTCCTGTAGCAGTCAAGGGTTCTTAACCTGGGATCTACACACATGAAATTAGATGGGGAAAAATATTCTTTATTTTCACTAATCCTTCTTTGGTTTTCTTTGTAATCCTATGTAATTATTGTGAATGGTTAGGACCTCAGTTAAAACCTTAATGGAAAACCCAGCCCTAAAAGTTGGAGCTGACTCATTCATTTAAACAAGTACTCTCTGGTCCTATGGGAAACAAAAGAAATATAAGATATAACCTTCTTACATGAAAAATGAGAGTTTGAGACTAGACTGTCATTAAGATCGCTTCTAACTATAGATTCTGCAAATCTATGGTCTTGATCTTCAATGGTTTTAAGTTGGATAGATAAGACATCATACGCATATGAAACTGACAAATGCCAGGAGGCAAGGGGATGCTACCTAATGTGATGGTCATGAGTGTTGTGAACATTAAATGCTATAGGAAGGAGTTCAGTAACAGGAGAAATCAGTGAAGGCTAGAGGTCACAGGGAAGACTTAATGAAGGAGAACAAATCATGGCATGTGGGTAGGTGCAGGTGTGGGGGAAGGGCATGGTTTTTCAGGTTCCCCGAATGTCTAATTTTATGTAATATGGCATTTTCCCATCCCAATGAGCCATTTTCAAAATTTTACTGAGTTGTGATGGATGGGACTCTCCTTAGTTTAATGTTTGTTTATTTATAACTATCATCTGTTAGGAAGTTGTTAATAGTTTGGTTTTTTTCTTAATTCACTCTATTCTCTCCCATGTGTCTATTTTTGAGCAGATCAACTGTTGTTTTGTCATTGTCATCATTTTTTGCTATTATTTTTATCCTCATTATTACTGTTGTAACTATGAATTGGCAGCTTGGTTCAGGAAGTACCTACCTAGTCATTTTTTGTAGGATTGTACCAGACGTCCAGTCTTGATTTCTCTCCCACCCTTGTTATTTTGGGATTCTGTGATTTCAGGTCATGCTTCAGGGTAATATGAAAACTGAAGCTCTGGAGGGAAACTTAATGGTGGGAAGGAAAAAAAAATATGGCACTGCATTTTCCCTAATTTGTTATAAATCTTTAATATGCAGGATTCTGGTTCAACTTTTTTCCCCTCTGTGGTAATTCTTTGAGATTGGAGTTTATTTTTAATAAGTTCTGTACTAAAGGTCGCTTGAGAAGTTTTTCTATTAAGTATTAAGCCAGTTTTGATGAAACTATGAATAGCAGGAATAGTTCCTAAATAACCCATGACACATATTTGGTGCTTGGGATATTCTTTCTTTGATGTGTATAAACTGTTTCCTCCTTGGAAAGAAAAAAGGCAAGAGCAGGCCACAAAACTTGGACTTTTAAAAATGGAAAATAAGGTCAAAGCTGATATCACACTCACTCATGAATTTCCCCTTCTCTCTGCTAGAGTAGAAGTACCTTAAATTAAAAGACTTGGATTTGAATTCCAGCTGTGTGACATCTCTGAACCTCACAGAGGTTATATAAAAAGTGCTTTCTAAAAGACAGACCACTGTGTAAGTGTTAGCTATCATTATTATTACTTCATCAAATTTGAGTGAGGAAATACAAGATGTTTTGGTTCTGCATCATTTTCTCTTGGCATTAATCTCTGAAATTCTGGGGGTTCTATAAAAGGAGTTGAAGGGAGTATGAACCGTTTTCAGTTGAACACTATACTTACACTGATTGTGCTGAGCTATAGTTTGTAGCTTATAAACTGCTCTTATCAAGCCTTCAGCAGGTTTTCTTTGAAGTAGCTACAGCTGCTAGTTTGCCAGGAGAAAATTTTGCTTAACCTTTATGTTAGAGGTTTCCTTCTGACAGAAAGGGCCAGAGTATATTCCGAAGGCTCATTTCTCTCATGCAGGTGAGCTGGAAACTTCAGACCTACACCTTTGTAAAGCTATAGTGATCAATTCCTTTACAAGCACACAGACTCAAAACATGAATAGTTTTATTTGTAAGTTAATGAAATCAATATTTATATCCAAGCAAAGCAATCATAGCCTTTACTCTAGAGGCCTGCACAGTGTCCATCAATTAACTATACTGGGTATTGCTCCAGAAGGGGCACTTAGAGGTTAGTTTCTGGCTCCTCACCTCCAGTTCCTCTCAGTAAATATCAATTCCCCTACTATACTTGGCAAGCTCTTGGCCTCCAACAAATGACAATGATGCATTCTTCTTTGTGGCTGCCCTCACTACACTTCTTTATACTATTTCTCCATGAAATTCTCCATCATCTCTAGGAAAAAGAACCAGATGTCTCTATCTCTCCAGAGAGCATTTACAACTCAAAAACAAAGATCCAGACTTAGACACCTCCCTTTCTAAAGACTTCTTTTGTGGCTATTCTCATGACAAGTCTCTTGTAGATTAGGGGCTAGAAGAATGATCTCTTATACTCTATAGGCAATACTCTCTTCCAGTTCCATGTTGGTTCATGGTGACTTGTAGTCTGTGTTCTCTTTTTTCTCAGCTTTCACCTGTCAGCTATGTCTAAGCGAGTACCTTTCTTGATCCTCATTATCCCCTATAATTCTCCCTGGGCAGCTGGGTGGTATTACTTATATCATACGGGACTACTTTTCAAAGCTCTAGGAAGGAAAGAGGAAGCAAAAGTCATTAGCACTGCCTGGAAAGTGCTTTTGGGAGAGAAAGATCAGTAATCCTTCTTACAATAAGCTCTAGCTTCTATGTCTACCAAGATTTACCTTTTTTAATATGATATCACATATTTATCCCTTTTTTATTGGTAAAGTATCTTTGGTTAAGGTGAAATTGTATGAACATGGGATTATTGGAAAAGAACTAGGTGGTACAGCAGCTAGAAAACTGGACGTGGAGTCATAAAGACCTGAGTTCAGATCCTTTCTCAGATATTTGCCAGCTACGTGACTTTGGGTAAGTCATTTAACCTTGTTTCACAAATAACACATAGGAGGCACTGGAGTTTTTGGACTCTAGCTGCTAATAAACCTATTATTATATACTCTTGATCTGGTCAGACAGGAAGGACATGAAGACAGCTTCAGAGGGGTTAATAATCTTACTTTAGCCTAGTCTAGTCTTCTCAAGAGGGTTGCTGATAACGGGAGCACCAGTTTCTACAGCATCCCCTAATCACCCTTCTTGCAAGGGTCAGTAAGACTAGAGTAGGAGCTACAACTCCTACAGAATCCGCTAAGTCTCAATGGGGGCTGGCTGAGGCAAATACAGATTACCCCCCCTCCAAGTCTTGATGGGGGCCAATCAAGGCACACACAGCTTTACTCTGTCATCTTCCCCTATGGGTTCCCCACTCACTGACCAGTACCCACTTGCTTTATAGGGCAGCAGACAAAAAGGGTGTATTGCCAGCAATAGCCTCACAGGTTAACTTCAGCAATATCATCGCTCAGAGAAAGCAAAGTATCGAATTATGTCACCCCTTATCTCATGGCAAAGCCTCAGTAGGACTGTCTATCACTATGATTCTAGGAATTACTATCTAGGATCCTTGGGGTTATTCTTGGAGTTATTATCTAACACCTGGAAACCAGACATTGCCACGGCCGTGGATCCTGAGAAACTGAACTCTAAAAGGATAACAGAATCCTCCTTACAAACCTCTATATACTTTAGTTTCCTCGTCTGTAAAATGGGAGCACCCACCTCTCAGCATAAAATGAGATAATATTTGTAAAGAATTTTTAGACTTTAAAGTGCAATGTAAATGCTAGCTGTTATCTTTCTTATTTTTGTTATTATTATCTCATTTGAATGGTAAGGTGGTGTTGATTGCTTCTGCAGCCGTGAATGTCACGATCCTTTTGGAAACTGACAATACAGAACATTCCTATTACTGCTGGCTGCCATCTTCTTGTTCTCTCTGGCTAAATGCTGCTCTTTGCAATCCTGTGTCTCATCCTTGAAAAAACCTTTTCATTGGCTCGTTTCACAACACAAAGCTCCCCAGGGGATGTATTTCCAAAAGTGAGCTTCAAAACAAGTTAGTGAGATAGCTAAAGGGTAGAGATTATTAGCTGGATGACGAAACTGAGACTGAGGGGGGAATGACTTGCTTAGGGTCACACAGCTAGCAGTGAGAGGTGGAAATGGGATTTTTAAAACCCAAGTTTAAAGTCACAAAAACAAGGTGATTGCACTCACTACAAATTCATGTTACGTAGCTTCAGCTAAGCACTGGCTTTGGTTGAGTAACGCATTCTCTTTTTAAATCCCCGTTCCAAAACTGTTCTTCCCTCCTCTTGCCTGCAACATTCTTAGAATAGATGACCTTGCCTCCTCCTCCTCCTCACTAAAACTTCTGAGTTTGACGTGAATACCCCCAGGTCCCTTCCTCCTCTCCTCATCACTTCTTAACAGCAACCCCACTCTCCCTATTCCAGCCTTCTGCTCATATAGCCCTCACTAAAGATCTTTCTTCTAGCGATACCCTTGACTTTATCTCTTCTCCCCACCCCTTGCCTGCCCCATGACTTTCTTCCAGTAATCAGTGATTCCTTTTCTCTCATGCTCCAATCTCCCTGCACCACTATCCTCATCCCATTTGCCTAAAATTATGCACAGGTCTTCCCAAACCTAAAAAAAAAAGGCTTTCCATGACTCTGGCTCAGTGGATAGAGTGCCAGGCCTGGAGTCAGGAAGACTCATCTTCATGAGTTCAAATCTGGCCTCAGACACTTATTAGCTTGGGCAAGTCACTTAAACTGTGTTTGCCTTAATCTGCTGGAGAAGGAAATGGCAAACCACTCCAGTATCTTTACCAAGAAAATCCCATGGACAGTAGTAGGGTCCATGGGGTTATAAAGAGTCAGATATGACTGAACAACAATAATATATTGGATATGGATGGAGAACCTAACGTTCAACCCTATCGCCTACCCCTAAATAAGTTTTTTCTCCATGCTTTGGCTAACAACCACTGCTTTATTCTGAAGTATACCAAATTTAAAGAATTTAAAGCTCTGCTCTTAACTTCTGAGCTTCAAACTAGCACCTTCAATTGCCTCTAAAACCTCTGCCTTTGGCTAACCCCCTGTTATCTCAAATCCAATGTTTCCAAAACAAATTTGTTCCTTCTGCCTAAACCTGCTCTTCCTACTGATTAGGCTTTTTTTCTTATCCTTGGCACAACCAGGTTTTCAATGGCCGTAATGTTGGGGTGAGATTTAATTCTTCCCTCTTCTTTCAATCTAACATCTAATCAGTTAGATTCTGTCAATTTCACCTTTCCACCTTAACAAAACCTGTTATAACTATCCCTGCCTCTTTACTGCTAAGGCCACCACCTTAGTACCAGCCCTCATTACTAACCTACTTAACAATTGCAATATAGCCTCCTGACAGGTTTTGTGACCTCCTCACTTTCCAAAACCTTTTATCCTTTATATGTCATTTCCAGAATAATATTCTTTGGCATAGGTCTAATCATTGGGGGCAGCTAGGTGGCACATTTGATAGAGTCAGCCAGGGCTGGAGTCAGGAAGACCCGAGTTCAAATCTAGCCTCAGACACATCCTAGCTGTGTGACCCTGGGCAAGTCACAGAATCCTATTTGACTCAGTTTACCCTTCTGTAAAATGAGCTGGAGAAGGAAATGGCAACCCACTCCAGTATCTTTGCCAAGAAAACCCCAAAATGGGATCACAAAGAGTCAGACATGACTGAAGCAAACGAACAACTGAAAAGCTACATCAAATCTCTTCTTAAGAATCTTTGATGGTTCCCTGTTGCCTACCAAGTACATTTCAAACTCTATAACATTTGAAGCACTCCACAATCTGGTGATTCTCTACCTTTCCAACCTCATGTCATATTACTCTCCTTTCTATGTAGTCTGTGTGCCAGTCAAATTGTATTTACTCTGTCCCCCAAACCCATCCTATAATCTCATAAGCCTAGACACAATCTCTCCTTCTTTATACATATTTAATGAATAGAGAAGCATTTGGTAATCACTGACTATGTGTCAAGAAATCTGGTAAATGCTGGGATTACAAGAAAATTTGAGACAGTCCCTGATCTCAAGGAGGTGATCCTCTAATTGATGGAGACAACATCTGTTCTGCTGTAGGGAGGATGAAAAGGCCTGGACATCCTAAGGGTCCAGCAGCAGGGTGGATGACAAGGTTCTAGGATCCTAATAGCACACCATCAAACCAGATGACACTGCATAGAGATCTGGAGGTCATAGTAGCACGGAAGACAGTAAAGTCCAAAGGACTTTTAAAAATCAGTGACAGGGCATATGGTAAGGCTTAGTGGTCTTCCATCTCACTGGTGGTTCCCAGCTCATCCAAGGAGAATGAGCAGTCATGTTCTTCTTGCCCAGCAGCCCTAGATGGAGTTGGGGCAGCCTAAGGAAAGGCAAAACCTGCTGATGCTTTATTCATCATTCAAAACCCAATTAAAATTCTAACTCCTCCCTAAAGCCTCCCATGATTACCCCAGGCAGGAATTACCTTACTTCTTGGACCACATGTAACAATTTGGTTTTATGACTAATTCATTTATTATGTCATTCTGTATTTTATACCTATCTGTGTCAGAGTCTTCTCCCCTAATCAATTATAACCTCCATAAAGGCAGAGACAATACTTTTAACTAAATTTTTGTCTCTCCTGACAAAGTTCTGCAAACAGGTGTCTGGTTGTCATCTGATCATTCAATGCAGTTCAATAAGCGTTTATTTCAGTACCTCCTATGTGGCAATCGCTGTGCTAGAAAGTGGGGATGGAGAGGGAAAGAAAAACCAGTCTTGATTTTTAAGGAGTTTATATTTTACTGGGGGAAAACATATAAACAGATAAATATATGCAAAATAAAGGCAACAGAGAGTAGTGGTTAGAGTACCGGGTTTTGAGTCCAAAAGATGCAGTTTTAAATCTTACCTTAGACTTCTATTTAAAAAATAAGTTAGCTTATTTATTTGTTAGCTTTAAGAAATTAGCTGTATGACACCAGGCAGGTCACTTAAACCTTCCGTCCCAAATCCATAATATATAGAGAACTAGCACAAATACATGAAAACTAAATGCTATCTGCAGTTGTTAAGTGCTCAAAGAATATGAACAAAGAGTTATAAAAAAATTGGAAACTATAAATAACTGAATGAAAGTGCTAAAACTTACTTATTGTTATAAGGAAAATGCAAATCAAAAACAAGTCTGAGGTTGGATCTCAGCAAATTGGCAAAGATTGACAAAAGATGGAAAGAATCAATTTTGAAGCAGTTGTGGACACACAGATACACTAATAATACATCACTGGTGGGTCTGTGAAGTGGTGTAACCATTGTGGAATCTGTACTTTGTAATTACACCAACAAAGTGACTTAAAACATCCATACTCTTTGACTCAGAGAGCCCTCTGTTAGGCATATATCCTAAGGAGATAAAAAATAGAAAGAAAGGTCCCATTTACACTGCAATATTTTTAGTAGCGCTTTCTGTAGTAACCAAGTACTGAAAACAGTGTGAATGTCCATTGTTTGGATAATGGCTAAACTTGCGGTGTGTGAATGTAGTGAAATAATACTACATGGCAAGAATGACCTGGAGCAAAGCGCAACCAGGAAAATAATATGCACAATGACTACAATAACGTAAACAGAAAGAAAAACAACAAGAAAAAAACCTGAAACTGAATTGTGTGTAATTAATTATAAATGATCAAGCTTGGATCCTCTAAAAGAGGAGAAAATGTACTTCTCTCTGTTCTTTGCAAAAGTGAGAGACTATGGATACGGAACAGTGTATATACTTTCAGGCTTGTTGATGTGTTATTTTTAATGATTCGTTTCGTTCTCTTCCTTTTTTATTCTTTGTTACAAGGGAACTCTTTGAGTAGGGGTGTGGTGAAAGAGATATTTAGAAGTGAAGTCACTCTAAAAATAAAAGATACCCTCAAAAATTTTAAATCATAAATGTAAAGAAGAAAGCAAAGACAAATGAGCCATCGCTTTAATGAGCCTACTATAGAATGGCTGCTCTGAGGCTTACTCAAGGGCATTGTAGAGCTCTATTGAATCTATTTCCAGACTCATAACTCAACTACACTGTGAGATGCATATGGAAAGGAAGAGGACCAGTGGAAGAACTATAGGATCTACTGAAGGAGATGAACAAGGCAGCTAGGTGGCACCATGGGTATAATGTTGGGCCTGAAGTCAGGAAAATGTGGCCTCAGACACTAGGTGTATGACCCTGGGTAAGTCACTTAACCCTATTTGCCTCAGTTTCCTCATGCATAGAATGGGTTGGAGGAGAAATTGGCAAACCACTCCAGTATCTTTGCTAAGAAAACCCCAAATGGGGTCGTGAAGAGTTGTACGTGACTGTAATCGACTGAACAACAACAATAAAGGAGATAAATAGCTGTCCATATGTCTGTGACTGATTCCACTAGAACAGAACATGGAGGTCCAGATCAATCCACTCTGGCCATGGTAAGAGGGGATTTGGTGATAGGATCATAGCTTTAGAGCTAGAAGGGACCTTTGAGATTATCTGGTTCATCTCCCGCATTTTGTAGTTGAAGAAAGTTGAGACTGGGAAAGTGAGTGACTTGTCTAAGGTTACAGAAGTAGCTAGTGATCAAGCCAGTGTTTGAACCCAGGCTCTCTGACTCCAAATCCAGCACTCTTTTGATGATACCATTCTGCCCCTCAACGGAAAAGGGAAAAACATGACCATAGCATTTGGTCTAGCTCTGGCTTATGACCAGGTCATATAATTCATGAGATCCTTCTCAAGATTCAATCTACCCCACAGACAATCTATGTCAAGGATCAGAACCTGTTAAGAGTGCCAAGCCTTCATTCATTCATGCTCTCATGAACTCCTACGTGGGTATAAATCATCTTGTACAACATAGCCTGGCCCTGCCCTACAACATTAAATGAATTCTCTGCTCTCCTCTGTTGCTCCCCAAATCATTTTTGAGTGACAGTTAGCATGGCACAGTAGATTTAGCCCAGGACTTGAAATTAGGAAGACCTGGTTTTAAATTCTGCCATAAATATACATTAATCACATCACTTAAACTTTTGGAGACTCAGTTTCCTTCTCCATGAAGTGGGAGTAATAACAGCATCTACCTCATAGAGTAGTCATGAGAAAGAATTTATATAGCACTCTAAAGTGAATTATTATTATTCATATCATCATTATCATCAGCATACCCTAGTGTCTACACAGCACATTAAAGGTATATCAACTCCAAAGTCATTCAAGAAAACTTTCCTGATCTCCGCAGTCAGAAATAATCTTCTTTCCTTTGGACCTTACTTTGACACACATATACATCATATATATTTAAAATGTTATTTTTATTAGTCTTTTATATTTTTTTAATATTTATTTTTATTTTTAGTTTACAACAGACAGTTCTACATAATTTTGAGTTCCAGATTTTCTCCCCTCCCTCCCCCCTCCCTCCCCAAGACGGCATGGAATCTCATATAACTACCACGAATAACTTCTCATTGAATTAATTTATACACTAGTCAAGTTGCAGAGAAGAATTATGACCAATGGAATGAATAATGAGAAAGAAGAAACAGAACCAAAAAAAAAAGAACAACCCAAAAACAAAAACAAAAGAGAAGAGAAAAAGGTGAGCATGAAGTGTGCCTCAATCTGCATTCAAACTTCATAGTTCTTTCTCTGGATGTGGATAGCATTCTCCATCGTGAGTACTTTGGAGTTGTGCCTGCACCTTGTGTTACTGAGAGGAGCGAAGTCTGTCAGGGTTAGTCCTCACAGAATCCACATATCTGTGGTTGTGTACAATGTTCTCCTGGCTCTGCTCCACTCACTCAGCATTATGTTGTGTAGGTTTTTCCAGGTTGTTATGAAGTCCATATCATCCCCATTTCTTATGGCACAATAGTATTCCATTACATTCATATACCACAGCTTGTTCAGCCATTCCCCAATTGATGGGCATCCCTTTGAATTCCAATTCTTGGCTACCACAAAAAGAGCCACTATAAATATCCTTGTATATATGGGTCCTTTTCCCGCTTGTGTGATTTCTTTGGGATACAACCCTAGAAGTGGTATTGCTGGGTCAAAGGGTATGAACATTTTTATAGCCCTTTGGGCATAGTTCCAAATTGCTCTCCAAAATGGCTGGATCAGCTCACAACTCCACCAGCAATGTACGAATGTTCCAATTTTCCCACATCCTTTCCAGCATTTATCATTTTCCTGTTTTGTTATTTTAGCCAATCTGACAGGAGAGATGTGGTATCTAAGAGTTGTTTTGATTTGCATTTCTCTAATCAGTAGTGATTTAGAGCATTTTTTCATAAGCCTATAGATAGCTTTAATTTTTTCCTCTGAAAACTGCCTGTTCATATCCTTTGACCATTTCTCAATTGGGGAATGGCTTGTATTCCTATATATTTGGCTCAGTTCCCTGTATATTTTAGAAAGGAGGCCTTTATCAGAGATACTAGTTGTAAAGATTTTCTCCCAATTTTCTGCTTTTCTCCTAATTTTTGTTGCATTGGCTTTTTTTGTACAAAAACATTTCAATTTAACATAATCAAAACTATCCATTTTGCATTTTGTAATGCTCTCTATCTCTTGTTGGGTCATGAATTCTTTTCTTTTCCATAAATCTGATAAGTAAACTATCCCTTGCTCTCCCAAATTACTTATAGTATCAGCCTTTACTCCTAAATCATGAACCCATTTTGACTTTATTTTGGTATATGGTGTAAGATATTGGTCTATGCCCAGTTTCTGTCCTACCATTTTCCAATTTTCCCAACAGTTTTTGTGAAATAGTGAATTATTAGCCCAGAAGCTGGCCTCTTTGGGTTTATGTGTGTGTCATACCACACATACCCTCCTCAACTACAGTACTAAGCTTCAGAGAGCAAAGACCTTGTCTATTTCAAGGCTTAGCGCAAGGCTCTATGCATAGCAGGTAGTCAACTAGCATTTATTAAGCACTTATTAAGTGCTAGGAATACAAAGTCCCTGCTCTCAAAGAGTTCACGATCTAATGGGAAAGAAAACATGCAAAAAACGCAAAACAAATGCAAACAAATATGTATAAACTATGTACATATGTATATATAGAAAGAGTGACAGAGACAGAGAGAGGGAGGGAAAGACAGAAGAAAGGAGGGAGAGGGACAGAGAGAAGCTGGGGGAGGGGGGAGGGAGGAAAGAAGGAAGGAAAGAAGTAGTTTCAGAGGGAAGGCACTAAGATTAAGGAGAGCTGGGAAAGACATTTTTTGCAGAAGGTTTTATAGATATTAAACAGACAATTCTTGAGCTGAATTTGATTGAATCAAATCAAAATGCACAACTGAGGTACCAATATTACCTGACAACTCCTCCGAAACTTTTCTCATACTACATGGGTGCCTTATATATCACTTTTCTTGCATAATAGCATTTGCCAAAAAAAAATGAGATTCATAGGTGATACAGTCTTGGAATGAGGTCCTTTGGGTAATCCACTAATCTCTTTGTTTGATGTCTAAGATAGATTCTTTATATTAATTTTTAAACTAGACCTGTGACTTCATTCATGTAGGAAAGTTCCAGTGAAGAAATTTCTCTGAAAATGCAGATCAGCAATTTCTCTACAATTTAGAGTTTTAGATAATTGCCTGGAATGATGAGAAGTTACTGACTTTCCTAGCTCACAGAGCAGTAATTGTCAAGGCCAAAATTTGAACCCAGGTCTCGTGGACTCTGCGACCACCCATCTATCCACTAAGCCACACTGCCTCTTAGTCTTACGCTAATGTTCATTCATAGCAGTGTGTTCCCATTGGCCAAAGTGAAAACAACTCTGCTGAGATGTAAAGGTCACCTAGACAGATAATCTCCCCTAAAAGTAATTTGGCATAATCGGGGAGATGATATGATGTTAGAGAAAGGCAGAAGGGAAAACATTACATGAAAATGGTACCAGTGATTTGGGGCCAAATGGACTCAAGAGATCTGGATGGAAATTATTCTTATTTGACGTCCACATAACAGAAGAAAAACAAAATTCAGTTTTAAATAATGAATGCTGATGAATGTTTCTTTTGCAGAGATCAGAATGGTTACAGAACCCAGGAATCAGCACCGACTTAGCCATACGAAGTATGTGCAACCATCTGCAGAAATCCCAGCAGGAGGGGACCTTGAGCTACATCTTTGAAAACATGACAAATTGTCAGGATTTCCTCTTCAGGACAAATCTGCAGAAGCTGGTGCAAGGCCCTGGAAAGCAAGCATTATTAATTACTTTGCAAGGCCTAGCTATGACTCTGAAAGGCTCGGTGGTAGTGGTACAAATGTCCAGGGTCATTCCCACAGTTTTGTAAGTAGGGACGGATGGGATGGAAGTAGGGATTTCCCCTTGAGAGAGATACCCGGAGGATCTCTCTGATTGCCCAGCCTCCTTTTCTATGACTGTATTTAATGTCAAAAACAAATGGTACAGTTATTTAAATAGCTTCACAAATTACCATATTGTTTTGAATAGACCGTGCTGCAAAAAAGGCATCACTTCAGTATTACTGTGAAAAAAAATTATGTATGCATAGATACACACACATATATACATATATACATCTTTTTTTCTATCAAAGAGATCTTGTAGTCCTGCCTATTTTGGTGATGTCCTATAATCAGACCAATATGGTAACTTGTAAGGCTATTTTGTACTAGTTGTAGCCTTGAAAGAAAAAAAAAGAGTTATTCTTCAGTACATACATGTGTAAATATACACACATCCATTTTTTTCTTCTCTTGGAGTGTATCCAATATTAGACCAATGCAGTAATTTTTAATTTGTTCCTTAAAGGGACAGATCACTAGCTGAGCTGGAATAGTAACTCCATAAATATTTGTTGAATTCAATTGAAATAACTAGTTATCCTGTTGGAGCAATACCAAACAACCAGTTTGGTATTTTTCTCAAGGCTCTCTCAAAACTAATTTTCCATATGGAGCAAAAACAATAAATTGTACAGATTATACAGTAAAGATTAATTAATTAACATTTATTAAGGGCCTACTAAGTACAGCGTACTGTGTTAGGTGCTGGGGGACATACAAAAATCAGCAAGTCATAGTACTTGCCCTCAACGTCTTAAAATCAGGCAAGAAGCTTATAATACATCCTTGGGGCTTGTGCAGTGGGTTTCAAGGTACGCTCACAGAGTACAAGGTCTAAATTCCCTTCCTTCAGCAGAGTTCTCCCAATTGTGGGGCATCATACCAGTATGGCCAAAATTACTGGGTGTTTGCTACCACAACTCCTATATAAAAGCATCCATCTTTTAAAATAAAAACAAAGTTCAAATAACAATTGAAAAAAAGCAACACTACTGAGACAAATGTGTTCCAAATTATGGAGAATGAAATACAGTAATTATTTAATACTATGTGGGCAAATAAGGTCAAATTTGAGTTGACATGTTAAATCTTCCCATGGGCGTTATGTGCCATCATTGTCAGCAGTGGATGTAAACCGATGACACAAATGAGTTCTGTCATCATGATGCTTGCTGTTTTTGAAAACGAGGTATGTGAAGTAGAAATTAAATATTAAAAGTTAAATATACCATAATATGTTATATTTCTTAATGTCATAATATAAGCTAGTTTCTCCAAAAATTCAACTTTAAAAAAATATAAAAATCTTGAGAAGAGTTATAATCTTTTAAAGTTCTTTAACAATTATATTTAACTTTCTTAATTTTTTTTTAAATTGGCTTTATTGCAGAGAATAAAAATATGACCAGTTTAAAGACAAAATTTCCTGGAGGAGATGAAACTAGTGTGAATAAAAATAATGAAGACAGCTTAAGAAGCAGAAATACAAAGTAAAAAACCCAGGTCCATAAAATATAACCCACTATGTTTATCACTGGGATTTACCCAAGCCTGTTTCTCAAACCTGTTTCAGAGAATTCCTTGCTCTTTTCCTTCAAAATACAGCTCGAGATGCACAGTGTATGCCTTTCCAATTTCCCCCCAACTGCTAATGCTCTCTCTCCCAAATTATTTTGTACTTATATGCTTTACATTTATTTTGTATAAGCATATGATCTGACCCTCAAAGCTCATTTGCACGAGACTCTCCTTATTGGTGGAGATTGATTATTCAATGTTCTATGCCTGCATGAGGGATGATGAGTGGAATTGGCGAGAGCTTAAGATAAACACTATTTTTCTGGCATCTAGCTTCAAGAGAGATGTGTGGTTCCATACTCTCTTCTGGTCCACAAGGGAAAGAGAGACCCTGGGAAGATGCCAACATGTAGAGGAGCCAGCACATTGATCATGTCCCTATCTAAGCTTATTACGCTAGAGGATTCAGAAAATTATCCCTTGGGTGAAATCTAAGACTTTCTCTTTTGGTGGAACTGAGTTATCTCACTCCCAATGGGATAGTTTAGTCACTCTGTATTGTCTTGTATATTCTCAAATGTATACACATTCTCTTATTTCTATTTTACTATCTACTTGAATAAATGGGTTTATTTGCTACATGTGTTCTTTGTGGATCCGGCTTCTCCTGGGAAAAGATTGAAGACTAGGATATAATAGTTGGAGGCATGCCTTTACTGTTGAGGGATAGTGATCAGGAGCACAGCTTGAACCTAAAAATTATTTCCCCTAAACTAATAATATTTAAAGGGAAAGAAATACATAATTCTAGTCTAGTCCTTTCTCTCTCTGAGGAGATCAGAATGGCCAGCCTCTGGCCTCAACCTCCTGCTTCCCTTCCTGGCAGGAATCAAAGTATGTCTTGGAGAAAAGTGGGGGGAGGCGACTTTAGAGATATTTATTCTTACCTCCCTTTGAGACATATCTAGACAGACACATATAGACACGTATAACCTACAAGAGCAAAACACAGCACACAATACACACATTTGTATACGTACTTATTGTCATCTCTCTCCTTCCCCTGTAGAACATAAACTCTTTGCCAGAGGGAATTGTTTCATTCAATGTATTTGTAACCTCACCACCTAAAACAGTGCCTGGCACATAGAAGGTGCTCAATAAATGCTGGTTGATTGATTATTTGAGAAGAAAGACCATTGTGTTTGCTATATGTCAACGCTTTAGCTGCACATACCTTAAAACCTAATAAATTGAAATGATAGCATTAAAATGTACATGAAGAATATACCTGCAAAGCAAGATAGTTTTCCAGGGGAAATGTGATTCTTTTAATAAGCAAAACAAAAAAAAAGCCTTTTTCCAAAAAAGTCTGTAACATCAAGAGGTCCCCTTTAATTACATGATTCTTTATATAATTTGTCGTTCAGTTGTGTTCCTTCATGTCTGACTCTTTGACTCCATATGGGGTTTTCTTGGCAGAGATATCAGAGTGCTTTGCCATTTTCTTCTCCAGTTTATTTTACAGATAAGGAAACTGAGGCAAACAGGGTTAAGTGACTTGCCTAGGGTCACACAGCTAGTCTGAGGCCAGATTTGAACTCAGAAGATGCATCTTCCTAATTCCAGGATGAGCACTCTATCCAATATACCACCTAGATTCCCTCTTTTATAGAATGGTTAAGTGTAAAATATCTTTTTTTAATAGGATAAATATTGGTGCTACCTCTAGCTGCTGATATGAGAAAAACAATGCTTGACAATTCGTATGCAAAGCAGTTTCAAATGGTTCCAGTTGCAGATAATATGGCAGGGAGGAGAGTTACCCATCTGTCTAAAGACCTTTATAATCAATTAATTAACTAAAATCTTCCTATTTTGCATTGTGAGTAGATGAGGCAATTGATGTAGCTAAAGATACACATTTTATAACATATATGACATGTTGAAACATATTAGGAAACTTATTACTCTACCAGTATGCTATCAAAATAAATTTACCATATAACTGATAGATTTTTAAAATAAAAATCATATAAAGTGGTAGAAGTATATTGAATTTTCCACTGACAGCGAGCAATTGCTGTCAGCATGAAACAGATCTACAAGCACTAGTTAAAAATGTGGGCCTTTCTGTAATTTAAACATATTGCCTGCTTCACAATCACTTATAATAAGAAATATGAATGAGGATTTATGTATAGCTTTCAAAATTGTCACAAGAGTAATCAATTTTATTGAACATAGTCTATTAAAAGAAAAGTTCTTTATAAAACTGTGTGACTATATAGGGGCAGGGCATAGGTTACTTCGATGTTATTGCCAGTTTTCTTGGGCCAAAATAATTTGAAGAGTGTTTAAGTTAAAAGAAGGCATAGGCATTTTTTTCTTAGCTAGAATAAGATGAAGCAAACTCATTTTATAACAAAAAATTTCCTACTAAAATGTGTTTTGGGTAGATTTAAAAGAAAAACCTTGAGTCCTTTAAATAATTTAATGCATGGTCCACAAATTCACTTTCCAATCCAGGGGAATAAAGTGACTATATATTTTTAAAACTTAGAGAAATGAATAATAAATTTATAACATCCTATTTTAACATATTTCCCAACTTAAAAAAAATTCCTGCCCTACAAAATAAAGAGAAGAAAATAAAGACCTGCTTGATTGGTCTACAAAAACAATTCTCATTTTATTTTAAAGACCTTGATGTTCCTAAATGTGAATGGGCAAGGAACTCATTCACCATAGGTAAATATAATATAGTTGGTCATATTTGATTTTTACAAGAATAGTTAATAGACTTGTCTTGTGATAGTATGTTGAAACTAGCATTTGAACCTGAAAATCTTAGGTTATTATGGCTTTGAGAAATTTAAAAATTATCTGATTTGACAAAGTGACACATGTTTTACTATAACATTCTATTCATGTAAAACAGTGTTTTCTGTGTTAGCTGTTAGCAACACCATCAATGATATCACATTTTAAAAATTTGCACAGAAAAACAAGACTATGCATTACTTTGGGGTCTTTTTTGTACTGAACTTGTGACTTCATAAGGGTAGAGGGCGTGAAATGATGCACTTTCTCTACCAATACAGACTTACATCTTTTCTGTAACTTGAACTCTTACAGATTGTCTGAGGTACTAAGAGGTAGTCATATAGCCAGTACCTGTCAGGGGTGAGCTTGATTCTGAGGACAGCTTTCTATCTGCTGCTTCTCTTATTCATTATATTAATAATAATAGTATCAATAATATATAATGTTATTATTTATTAATATTAATTAATAATTATTATTAATAATATGATTATTTTGTATAAGTTAAATACATGAAAATTACATATGATTTTTATCAATAAATATCATTGTGTTTCATTTTTTGGTTGAATTTGAAAGAATACTGATGTTGGGGTGGGAATTCATGACCTCCATGACCTCGGGGAAAGCCTTTTAACCTCCCTGGGCTTCTATTGCCTCAACCTGTAAAATGAGGGGGTGGTACTAAATAGCCTCTGATGTCTCTTCCATATCTAAATCTATGATTCTATGATTTATGTTGTTTAAAAATGGTAATAAAATTTTAATTTTATTTTAGTAAAAGATAAGCTAAAAATTTTATGTATGAATTGTTTTATGAAAAGTATAGGAGTATGATAATTTGTAAAAAAAAAAAAGAAAAGAAAAAGGGGGGAGGCGGAGGAAGGAGAGGGAAGCATTGCTTTGTATGGTTTGTAAATCACTGTCATTCAGCATTTTTTGTAGGCCTATGTGCAACAAGACTGTTTGCTATGATAATGATGGCCATACTCCTTTTTAACAGACGGATCTGATCAGTCACCTGAATATAAAACTCAAGGGATTGAGAGAAATTTTCCCACTTAACTTTTAAATACATTCTGTGTCTAATTAACCAAGCTTGCTTGTCACTTTTTCTATGATCATGACAAACACACCCACAGCTCATCAACAACTAAAGTAAAGTTCACTCACTAATTTGCTCTTGATCTGCGCAAGACTTCTGATGCAGCTTCAGGACCCCTACTCCTTGCCTGAAAGGAAAACCAGAAGAACTGGGGACCTGGTGTTTTCTAATATAGGGTTTTTATACAGTGCCAAGGAGACTGTTCAGACTCCACAAAAGCACTAAATACTAACAACTATAATCCTGGAGGCCGAAATTAATGCTGAATACCCCCATTTGGCTTTTATAAAAGGTTGGAGTCGAATGAACATTGCTGTGCAAGGTCACTACAATCATTTCTTTGCTTCTGCTTCCCGTTCTTCCTGGTCAGTTTGAAAGATGTGTACTGTTCAAAAGGTACGTGCACACAGCAGCCCTCACATAACAGGTGAAATTAAACATCGGTAAGAGCTTTACAGGGTGTTTATTCACTTGCCAGATTTATTTATCAGGTATTGGATTCAAAGGATTTCCCCACAGGATGTGTAGAGATTAGCGTGCAGGGAAAATGCTTTTTCAACAAATGCTACCACTAATCAGCTCTTCGTTTCAATAATTCTACCACTGCTGGGTCTGTCCCCATTGAAAGACTTGCTTGGCATTTCTGGTAAGAAAATCTTTTCTTTCAAGGACTTAGAACTTAATCATTTAAAAACAACTAATCGGGCTGAAATTTGAACAACAATTTTTGTCACTCTGAATAGCAGCCTCCATGTTATTAAAAAATTGAAACCATTTCAATTATATATTTAATTAACCTGGCTCAGAAGAATAAAGACTATGTCAATACAATCCCAAAGCCTCTGAAGGAAAAATGGAAAATTCATTCAATCACTCAGTTATTTTGTCCCACCTGAAGCCAATCCTTTGGATGATTTCCAAAAATGCTCTCATGACCTTTTAAAAAAATTAAAAAGAGGGAATTTTATTCATCATCTAATAAATAAAATAGTTGTGACTGCTTATTTTTAAGAACAAGTTACATAAGGTAACAGAAGCCACTCCCAGCAAAGCTTTTATATAACTGGTTCCCTTGGCTGTGTCTATACAATGCCAAAACATCTGGATGGAAAGTGAAAAATTGAGTTAATCATCTAGATGTTTTGTCCACATGATGCCAGACATCTGGATATTATATAAGAGATTCTGGGGGGTGGGGTGGGGAGAGAACCTTTTTTTCCTTTTACGAGTTCATTCTTTAAAATCACATCTATTTATTTCAAAAGTGGTTTCACAGATTTTAAAATAAATATCTTACACAGTCTGTCCACTAAAAACTGTATAGCAGTGTGGGGGAGGGGAAGGGAGAGAACAGCTAACATAAAAGTGGCAAACATGAAGTTAATCTGCGTTCTTTCTTAGAGTCTGTAAAATTCTGTTCATCGTAGGCGAAAATTTTTCTTACCACAGTAAGGAAAATACCAGCAGAAGCTAAACTATTCATATTTTTCAATGCCTTGTGCTGTATGGCACTTTGAAAAGCATCATTCACGTCTTCACAGCAATATGTGAACAATACTAAAAGCACAAGGTATTGGCAAGCTTATGGCCCAGTGGCTTTCAACTGTGAACTCATACGTACAATACATGTGTGCTCCATCATCTTCAGGCCTCACTCATAACCCATACCAAATTTGTGTCTCTGATTCATGAAGAGTGATGCTAAAGAATTCCATAATCTCAAAAACTTTGAAGAGCAAGGTTATAGAGTCATTAGTTGGGAGGGCACCACATTTAGAGAGCATTCGTTATAAATGGTATCTATGTGCCATTTTCGTGCATATTATTTTAGTTACCCTGATTCCTTAAGGTATTATGTTGATGTTATTACCAGATAATCATTATCCTTTCCATTGTCCCCTGGTCTTCAATGACTCCTTTCCCTTAACTCTTCATGAAATTTAAATCTGGATTTCCTTTTCCTGTTTTCTACCTTTCCTGGACTTGAACTTTAAATCATGCCCAGGGCAAGGAGTAAATTCAAGTATTTATCAATCAGTCAATATTTATCGAATCCTTATTATTCACAAGGTATTATTCCAGGGAGCAATACAAATAAGTATGATATAGTTTTTTTTTTTCCTGAAGAAGGAAAATAACCCATTTGAAGGAAGACAATGAAGTAATGATGCAAATTCTTAAATAAGGGATTTATGTTGGTCCAGACCTAAGAGTCCATGGATTATCTCTTGGCCCAGAAACTCCCTTCACCAATACAGCTGAGCAACTCCTCATTAATGAACAGTTTTAAGAGGTTGCCAGGGATTCTAGGAAGTTAAGGGATTTCCAATTCTTAAATAGCAGCCCTCTATCTATTATGCCATGCCATCTGTCCTTTGACAGGCATATACAATTTAAACACCAAAATAGGTATTATCCTTCAAATCAACTAATTTTGAAAGTAATACATTTATTCTGGTTATGCTGTCATTGCTCAAAACTCTTGGAATTATCTTTAGAACCAGTTTATAAACCACCCAAGACAATGTCTGGCTGTTAACAGCATGCGAGAAGCAATAGCCTCATGATGGAGAAGAGACTTATCCATAGATTTGTTCCAGGAAGTAGCACCTGCCAGTAATGCAGTGTTGGGGCGGGGACAGATACGGAGAAAAAAATATTAATTGGGGTATTTGAAGAAGCTGGTGTTATTGGAATAGCTGTTGTCATTCTGTAGTGACAGAATAAAATGATATACTAATGTAAGACAGAAGAGAAAAAAATGTCTAACACAAACAACTGCTACGGTCGTTCTTGGGAGCCCAGGGTCCTGTGTTCTGCATGTATTCCTGAGTAGGTTGCTAATGAAACGCCAGACAAATCTGTCTGAGGCCACAGAGGCAAGTAGCAGAGTTAGGGCAAACAGATACTGAGGGCTGAGCCAAGGGATGAGATAAGTGTCCTCTGTTGCTCCTGACTGAGGCTTTTCCCTGAGGGAATTCCTACTCCAGAGGCCTTCTATACTCCCTACTTTGTATTCAGACCTCATTTTCTGAGACACAACAGGATTTTTTCCTGGCTTGATCACCTACCTTCTTCACTAGACTTTACTCTAAATGACTTTTGATTGTCTCCAAAAATAAAATTTGCCCTCAAAGGACAAAGATTTGCCAACATTGTGGTTATTCAAAAGAATATGCCACAAGCTCTGAAAGCAATTCCAAAAGAGAATTGGAAATATTTCAAGCAATAGCAACTTCGTACACGAAAAGAAAACTTAATACAAAATGGTTTAAGTGCTGACTGAATAAATGGTACTAAAGATAAAGGCCACAGAAGTTTATTAGAGGTGAAAACATTCTTAACTGTGGTGGTCAGAAAGACTTCACAGAGGGTATGGGATCAGTTGGACCTTAAAGAATGGGAAAGTGTGGATGAGCAGAAAGAAAAGGTGGGGTCTTGGCAAGATGGGGAAAGGGGGATAAGAAAGGGGTAGAGAGTGTACTTGGATCAGATGTGGATGTACAATGTCGTCTGGCTGTTGTGTTAGAACTGTAAGGGACCTTAAGAGACTATCAAGCTCCGTCTCATTTTACAAATGAAGAAACTGAGACTCAGAGAAAGGGAAATGAGGTTCTCCAGGTTATACAGCTCCAGAGTGACAGAGCTGGAACTAGACCCCCAGGGCTTCTGATTCCTAGTCTGCTGTGCTTTCCATTTTTTTTTCTTTTTCCATATTTTTAAAGGACAGTGAGTAGAACACTGCTCCAGTTGGACTAGAACAGAATTCATATAGGAGTTCAGAGGAAGATCAGACAAGAATGGTATGTTGGAGCCCCATTTGGGACGGTCTTGGATGTCAGGAGTTTGTATTTCTAATTTGTTATTTTTTTAAATGTTTACTCAGTAAGAGGCACTGTGTTAGGCACTAGGGGAATAAAGGTGACAAATATATAACTAACTAAAATACAAGGAAAATCGTCATAAAAGCAAAGCAGAAATCTCAAGTAGTGTGAGAAATTTAAGGAGGATCTTTTTCAACTAATCCGATGAGGGAGATAGTAGCTGAAATGGGCACTGAAGAAAGAGAACATTTCCAGTAAGCTGATAGAAGAGGTCCAGCCCAGGCACCATTGTAGGGAGTCTTTTAGGGTTTTCCTTGCACCCTCAGATAAGTATTTATGCTCATTTGCTGCATTCTTCCAGATCTTCTTCTGGGTAGCCTCAAAACTCTCAACTTTAACGATAGTGGCGAGAGACACTGTCATACCCTGAAAACATTTTATTAAATGGAGCAAAAAAAAAAAAGCCAAAAGGGGCAAAGGGGAAAGGCAAGGTGAATGACAGCAAGGAGTAGAAAGAACAGTCATAGAGCAGCTAGTAGAAAAGCGAAGGAAGAGAAAACATAATCAAGTGAGCAGAGAGAATGACATACTCACCAA
Organism: Trichosurus vulpecula; assembly: GCF_011100635.1. Lineage (NCBI taxonomy): Eukaryota > Metazoa > Chordata > Mammalia > Diprotodontia > Phalangeridae > Trichosurus > Trichosurus vulpecula. The sequence continues at coordinate 181,654,404 of NC_050573.1, read as the reverse complement.
TTCCTCAAAAATTAAATGAGGATGGCACACTGCCTGGAGTGGGATCAAATTAGGTCAGGCATGCTTATCTCTCTGTTCAAGGGAATTAAGGTTATCCTGGGACAGCTGCAAAGCAGCCACCACCATATCTCCTTCTCCCTAGAAGCAGGTCAGGATTGCAGAGTGTGGGCGCACTGAAGGGCTGGCAGGCTAAAATGGTGGGTGATTCAAGTGCATACGGAGTGAAAGGCCGAGCCTGTGGTTAATGTCGCTCAAAGGGCAGCTTAGATGAAAGCCAAGGAAAGGCAAGTAGGTGCGGAGATGAATGGTGGAGGCGGCTGGGCAGAGCGATGCTGGCTTGAAAGAGCAGCTTCCGTTTCAAATTTCTTTTTGTTAAATAAAGGAACTCATGACTAAATAAATAAATGTGTGTATGGAGAGAGAGAGAGAGACAGAGACAGAGAGACAGAGACAGAAAGACAGACAGAGCAAGAGTGACAGGGATAGGACTAAGAGAGACAGAGACAGAGACAGAGAAAGACTGAGAGGGATAGAGTGAGAGACTAAGAGAGACAGAGAGAGACAGACTGAGAGAGAGACTGAGAGTGAGAGAAACAGGGAGAGACAGAGAGAGAAAGAGAGAAAGAGCAAGACTGAGAGAGATAGGACTAAGAGAGACAGAGAGAGACAGAGACAGAGAAAGAAAGAGAGACAGAGACAGAGAGACAGAGAGAGACAGAGAGAGAGACAGAGAGAGAGAGACAGAGAAAGACTGAGAGGGATAGACTGAGAGACTAAGAGAGACAGAGAGACAGAGACAGAGAGAGGCTCTTGAAAGAAACATTTGATAGTAGCAGAAACCACTTTTTTTATAAATTGAAAGTCCCTTGAAAGAAACCTATTTGCAAAAATAATATATATTATATATTACACATGTATTTTTTATATATTGAAAGGCTCTTGAAAGAAACACATTCTGTGTTTGCAGAAACTGCCTGTGTGTACATATATATATATATATATATATATATATATATATATATAGAATATTAGGTCAGGTTTGCAGAATGTACACACACATATTTCCTATATATGTATGTATATGCATATGTGTGTATGTATATATGTATCTATATAGGTTCTGCAAACCTGATCTAACAATACACGTATGTGAACACACACAGACACATACATAGTAAAAAGTGGACATATAAAAATCATATATAAACTACAAATAAATAAAACTATAGATTCACACATATAGTTTCTGCAAACACCACATAGGCTTATTACAAGAGCATATATGTGTATACACAAAGTATGTGTGCGTACATATATATGCACATATATACACACATACGCATATAGTACAAGTGTACTATATGGACCTAATGACACACATATGTAATTTCCTCAATGACCTAGTAGGTTACAAGAGTATATATATATATATATATATATATATATATATATATATATATATATATGTATATAAATATAGTATGTATATGCACATATACACATAAATCTGCGCATACATGGAGTGGGAGTGTGTGTGTGTGTGTGTGTGTGTGTGTGTGTGTGTGTGCGCGCAGACATGGTTCTTGCAAATCTGACCTAATTAGACACACAGGCACGGAGTTCTGCAAACACCAAACAGGTTCGGAGAGCGGGCCCCAAACAATGGTTCTTTTGAGTTTGGTTTTAGGAAAACGACAGGGGTCTACTGGACCGAGCCCCGCGGGGCCGGTCTCCTTTACAGTAACCTGCAAAAGCAAGCCGGCCGGGGCTGCGCCTCCGCTCGCCAGCGAACGCACGCTGATTAGTCCATGTGTGTTAATTAAAACTTGCGGGAGGAGCAGATAAGCTCGCGCCGCGCGGCAGCGGCCCCACGCGGCCTCCGACTACGCACAGCGCTGCGCTGCCATCTTGTGGCAGCCTGCGAGCACGGCGCCCTGCTCCTGAGCCAGGCCCAAACCTAGGCGGGGTGGGGTTGGAGGGGGAGGGAAAACACTATTACGAGTCCGGCTAATGTCCGGACTCCCCCATCCACTCCCTCTCTCCCGCCCTCCCCAGTCAATCCCGGCCGGCCCAGGCACCCAGAAACTTGCAGAGCAGCGGCAGGGGGGGCCAGCCCTCCGGCGCCCGGACCTGGGAGGCCGCCGCGCTCCGTCACGTGGGTTAGCAACAGGCAGCAGCCAATGGGAGCGGCCCAAGTCAGGAGGGCGGGGCGAAGCTGCTCGCTCCCGGTGAGTGTGCTCGAGGACATTTTCCCTTAAGAGCCTTGGAGTGGAAACGTCTCCCTCATTGCAGGGGCTTTTAATAGGAAGAGTCGAAAGAAAAGCCAGAAAAACTCGTGCTATCTTTCTGTCAGGAACCGTTAAAGAGCTGCTTGTGTAAAGGGGAGAGGCAGCTGCAGAGCCAAGAAGAGATTCTGTCTCTCTGTCTCTGTCTCTCTCTGTCTCCCTCTCTCCCCTCCTTTCCCCCCTCTGTCTGTTTCTCTGTCTCTGTCTCTCTCTTTCTGTCTCTCTCTCTTCCTCTACCCCCTCTTCCTCTCCCCTGTCTCTCTTCCTCTCATCTTTGTCTCTCTGTCTGTCTCTCACTCTCACTCTCTCTCTCTCTCTCTCTGTCTCTCTCTCTCTCTCTCTCTCTCTCTCTCTCTCTCTCTCTCTCTTTCTCCTCTCTCTCTCCCTCTCTCTCTCCCTCTCTCTCCCTCTCTCTCCCTCTCTCTCCCTCTCCTCTCTGTCTCTCTTTCTCCTCTCTCTCTGTCTCTCTCTCTCCTCTCTCTCTGTCTCTCTCTCCCCCTCTCCTCTCCCTCTCTCTCTCTCTCTCTCTCCCCCTCCCCCCCTCTCTCTTTCCTCTCTCTATCTCTGTCTCATCTCATCCCTTTTTATAAGAAGGAGTGGCTCGCACTCCCACGCTCTGAAGCACTGACCCCAGCAAGCTTGGAGGGCAGTGGGCCGGCAGAAGAGGGCAGGCGAGGTTGGGGAGGAAGAATAGCAAACAGCCAGCCCGGGGCTAAACCAGGCAAGACAGGGAGGCAGCCTGTGCCCAAGCCCTTGATTAAGTGGTTTGGTTTCGAGCCTGTACCAGCCACTTGTCGCTCTGCCAAACCCCTGGGACTGGAACTGCCACTTGGATACACATAAGGGGATTAAAGGGTAAAAAAAAAAGAATAATAAAGTTACTGGCAGTGGTTGGATCCAGGTTGGCAATCTTTCCTACCCTGCAGCAGGCCCAGAACAGGCACCAAAGCTGGCTTTTCATGGCAAAGTTTAGGTCATCGCCTGAAGAAAGGAACAGATTGGGTCTTTGAAAAAAAAATTTAATGGGTGGAATTTGGTTGTTGATTTTAATTATTAAAAATGGAAAGGCTCCACCTAAAGAAAAAAAAAGTCTCCTGGTGAACAGTCCTTTCCTGTTAAAGTGGCATGTTTCAAAGGGTACTGGCTGTGAAATGCCAGGTAGAAGTAGGTTAGGGACATATTTTAGTTCCCATCTGTCCAGGACTTAAAAGGTATGGGTATGTTCAGAAGGGCTCAAGGTTTGGAGACTGAAAACCTGAGTTTGGATCACCCTTTTTTGACTTACTATCTTACCTGTATCTCCAGAGTTTAGCAAAATGCCTGCCACATAGTAGGCATTAAGAAATGTTTACTGAATGATCTATGTGGTGTTAGTCATGTTGGATTCTTTGTGACCCCATTTGGGGTCTTCTTGGGAGAGATACTGGAATGGTTTGCCGTCTCCTTGTCCAGCTCATTTTAAGATGAGGAAACTGAGGCAAAATGTTAAGTAACTTGCCCACGATCACACAGCCAGTAAGTGTCTGAGGCCAGATTTGAACTCAGGAAGCTGTTTTCCTGAGTCCAGGACCAGCACTCTTATCCACTGCCTCAGCTGAACTATCTAACTATATTTAAATTGACTTTCTCTCTTTGAGCCTCAGGTTACCTTATCTGTGAAATGATGGATTGGACGTGATTACCAATAGGCACCTTTCAGCTCTGACTCTACAATTGTGCGCAAGTTGGTTTGATGTTGCAACATCAAAGCAGCTACTGTGGTTGTATAAAACCAACAACAACCAGCACACAGAATTCTGCCAGCACAGGTTCTTTTGATCTGCTTTACTAAGGAAAGCAAAGTTAAGGAGTTAACAATCTTCCTTTAATCCAACATACAAATATCATTCACGCAGCTCAGGGGGAAAAGCCAGCACCCTGAGCTTCAGAGCAAATACAAACAAATAACAAATATCCACCAACAGACATTGTCTGATTCAAATCTCAATGCATAGTCACCAGGTTTTAACAAAGTCCAAACATCTGAACATCCGGGTTTATAAGCTGGAGGGCTTTTAACTACAGCTGCCCTGAGTCTCCACATCAGCACATGCCAAGAGTGAGAGCCCTAAGCAAATCGCTCTGTCTTCCCTTTTTATGCACTCTTTAACTGTCATCAAATGTCATCTGGGCTACCAGAACTTAAGCTCTTACTACTGGCTCTGGTCCTATCAACTCCCCTTAGGACCCTGGGGGCTTCACACCCACATGGGCTTAGCACCTAGTAGCTAGAGGTTTGGGACCTACTTGGGAACCAAGATAGAATCAGACCTCCTTTCATTGGTCCCACCTGGAGTCCCACCTTAGTTACCAATGCAATAGTTTGGGGACCTCTGTGATTAGATATCTACTTTATCACCTTTTGAAAACAGACAATTCATGGGGGGCCATACTTTAAGCCTTTACATTTCTTAGAGAGGAAGCTTATGCTGCACTGAAATTATCTTTCAGGATGCAGGATTACCCACACCGCTTGAAGCATCCAAGTAAAATCTTCATCACATTTTGTTAAATCTGCTTCATCATTTCAAAATCAAGAAGATTTATTATCTATAGACAGAAGTGGGGCAGAATCACTACATTTTTATGGGCTGTCTCCATGCTCTGTGTCGTGAAGAGGATATAGCCAATGTTTGTGAGCGTTGGTTAACTACACAATTAGTAGCCAAAGCATGATGCCATGCCATTGTGGCTGAACTGAGGTCCAACAGCCAAAAGCTGTATTAAAACCAATATACATTTAGTTCTCCCACCAAATCTGGAAAGCTTATCTCTTTGCCAGAGAAAAGAATAATTTTTTTTTTAATGTAGGAGGCAGTTTGGTTTAATGTAAAGACTAGACAACTCTTCAGGTTCCTTCCAACCCTACTGTTCAACAACCACATTCATCATCCAAACGATGAATGATGATATAAGTTCAGGGTGAATTCCTGTAAAACAAAACTTAAACCTTCTTTGGTCAGCTCTCAACTTTGGGCCAATTCTTGTAGAAAGGTCCAAGGGTCCAGTCCTTAATCTGTCACTATGTGTTTGACCTCAAGCAGGTTATCTCACCTCCTTGGGCCACGGTTCCCTCCTCTGCAAAATAAAGTGACTTAACTAAACAAGGTAAATAAATAAGTTCTCTTCTACCTCTGAAATGTCACTCCTTGTTCTTTACTAAGCCATAGTGGCCTGGCAGCCACAGGTCTCCCACTACTGACTTAGATTGTTTAAGGACCTTTTCATATTGGGTATCTAAGCTATAGTGATAAGTCTATAAAGTCCCTAACTTGTGCTTTTTACTGGTTAGTAATAATAGGCATATATATAATATAATATTTTATATATATACATATATATATACCTATTTCCAGATACCACTTCTCCCAAATAACCCCATTTAGCACTATCATTCATCTTAACTACACTGCATTCCTCAATTCCCTTACTCATTTCCCAGACCATCCATAGGTCCTACCTCTGTTGTACCATTGACTGACTCCTTTTAAGTAAATCAGATCAAAACAAAACAAAAAAAAACTCCTAAAAAAGTGAAAATACAAATCACAACCCTGGAATACCTTCCTAGAATGACCTAAAACACTGTAGTTCAGACATACAACAGTGATTGTACCCTAGGTTCATCATCCAACTGTAGGTGTTGTTCTTCACACTTAGGATGTTCTGTTGTCACTAAGAACTGTGGAAGCCAACATCAGGAGTAGGAAATACAAATAACCCCAGCATTGGTGGAAGTGTTTAAAGGGAAACTTTCAAGAAAGGGGCAGGAAGAGAATGTCCAATGAGAGGTCATAATGACCAATCTAACGGATAAAGTGAGGGCAGTATACTTGATTGTCATTAAACATGGTACTTTTTTCGGGGAAAGACAAGAGGACACATCCAAAGAAAAGACCCTATTCGAGGTGTAGACACAAGAATAAATAGCTCAGTTCATCGTGACAAGTTAACTTTATGGGTCACTGAGGACCGGGACAGACAGCATAAAAAAGGAGAAAGGGTACCCCAAGTAGCTTTGTTTTGGAAATAGCTGTGACCAGTTGCAGCTGGAGTGGAGATGTATGGACTGCAGTAAAATTTGATGGCCTTAGTACTTGTCAGTTAAGGCTAGAATAAGAAGTAAACTTCAAACCTAAATAATTGGCAAGAAGCTGTGCTTAAGAGTAAAAGCATAAGGGATTTTATTCCAAATGGTAAACAATGTGGTATCCTACTGACACATTATCTGCCTTCTTCATGGCCTCCAATCTGGTGAACAGTCTGCATTGAGGTCTTCTGTGATAACCCTAAAGTCCCAGCAAGTTAGAAAGGTTTACATTTCATTGAGCTATTGCTGTCACAATTTAATCTGATTGGTTTTCCTTTCCACAGTTTCAGGGACTGTAAGTAATATGAGGTAAAAAAAAATGCAGCCAGTGATTTTTATCTCTCACTGAGTCAGCTTCTTAGGTTATAGCATGACTGAGTTGTGTTGAGTTCTGTCTGGAGGTCACCCAACCTTTAATTTGTTTCAGTTAGTCAACAAATAAATATTGAACATCTACTGTACATATACACCAAGTTATGTAAGAACAGATCATATGAAGTTACAGTTAATGAAGCTGAAATAAATAAAGACTTGGACATGCCAATTAAAAAATTACATGTGGTTTTTTAATATCTTTTTTCTTCATATAATACAACACACCCAAGACTGGGAATCAGGAGACAAGAGTTCTAGTCTAAACTGAAAGAAATTAGCTATGGGACATTTAACAAGTCATTTCAACTATGTAGTTTTTTTTGCCTAATATGCTATGATTCTATCTCATTCAATCTTTAAAAGGTGATCTGGCATCTATATTAACATCAATCAAGAATCATTTATTACTGTGTTAGATGCTAGAGACAAAAATGAAACAGTCCCTATCCTAATTGAGCTTACATTCTATTGGGGAAAAATGCATATATAAGTACATAAAAGATATGTTCAAAGTAACTGCAAGATAATTTGGGTGGGAGGCACTAGCAACTGGAGAAATCAGGAAAGACTCCATGTAGGAACAGGCACTTAAACCAACTTTTGAAGGAAACTAGAAACTCTAAGATGTGAAGAGAGAGTAAATTCTAGGCATGAAGGCAGCCTGTGTAAAATTGTGGCAAATGAAGATGGAGTATTGTGTTTGAGGAACTGGAAGAAGGACCAAAGAATACATAAAGTAAGCCTGGAACAGTAGGTTTTGGCCAGTTTGTGAAGGTTTTTCAATGCCAGACAAAGGAGTTTATGATGGGTCCTACGGGTAATAGGGAGTCATTTGAGTTTATTGAGTCAGAAAAGTAATATAGTCAGACCTGTGCTTTAGGAATATTACTTTGGCAGTGGTATAGCAGCTGGGTGGCACAGTGGATAGAGTGCTGGGCCTGAAGACAGGGAGACTCATCTTCCTAAGTTCAAATACAGCCTAAGATACTTACTAGCTATGTGACCCTGGGCAAGTCACTTAACCTTGTCTGCCTCAATTATATATCAGTAAATTGAGCTGGAGAAGAAAATGGCAAACCACTTTTTGCCAAGAAAATCCCAAATGGAGTCACAAAGAATTGGACATGACTGGAACAACTGAACAGCTGTTGTATAGGGTATAGATTGGAAAGGAGAGTCTTGAGTCAGGGGGAACAATTAAAAGACTCTTGCACTGATATAGGTGAGAGGTGATGAAAGCCTGATCTAGGGTGATGGCCAAGTGAATGAAGAAAAGTGAGAGATGTCATAGAGATCGACATGACTTAGCAAAATGCTTGCCATGCAGGGTAAGGGAGAGTGAGGAGCTGAGGATGGTTCCAAGATTGCAAACCAGGGAAAGATGATGGTGCCCTCATCTGAAATAAAAAAGTTTGAAAGAGGAATGGGGTTTTATTAAATTCAAAATTTTATTTCTCAGCTAATTGGTATGAATTACTCTGGCTGTTTTTTGCTCCTTTCTCTATGGCAGCTGATTAAGTTGTACATTAGAGTAGATTTCCACCATTTGGTTGTACCTGCTAAAAGCTGGAGTGTGAATACGCCTCAGCTCCTGATATGCCCAGCAAATTTGTCATCCCAAATTTTGAATATTACAATCCTAAGAATTAAAATCCTTTATGCCCTTATGATATATAAGATTTATGGAGGAAGTTAGGGAAAGATAGAGCAATATCAAGAAGAAGGAACAAGGGTGATAACTCACCCAGAAGTCCAGAAGAAAAGTCAAAAGACAAGAGCTAATTCCGTTGTTCTGAGCACTATACGTAAATGGAATATTCATGAAAGACATTGAAGCTACAGTAATAACCCTGAAGGAATCATCTGACTATTGGATTAATCCTGGGTGAATTTATAGGAGCAGTGCAAAGAATAGGGGAATCAGTCTCATGAAGCTGGTTACAGAACTTATTATAAGATTCCATTATTTTCTATTCCTGGCAGGAAGGGGAGTGTGGTGGGAAAGGGAAGAGGAGTGTCCACCTGGCTGACCAATTTATCTGGGCAAAAGACTATATAAAGGTCAGTAATGTATAGCATACAGTAAATGATATACTATAGTATATAGTAGTCCCAGAAAAGTAAATTTTGGCCAGATTGTGAAGGTTTTTAAATGCCAAATAAGTTTGTGCCTAGCACAGTGCCTGGCGCATAGTAGGTACTTAATAAATATTTATTGGATTGGATTAGATTGGTCCTAAAGGTAATAGGGAGTCACTGGGGTTTATTGAGAAGAAGAGTGACATCGTCAGATCACTATTTTAAGAATATCACTTTGGCAATGGTATTGGATATCAGCCTTGCATTAACATGTAGACATACTGTATCCAATCCAATAACTGTTTTTCAGTATTCATCATCTGAGTTCTGCAACATTAAACACTGTGGGACACTTCTTCTTAAGAGACACTATTCTCTCCTGGTTCTCCTATCTTTAACCACTTCTCTTCTGTCTCTACAATCAATCCAGCCTCATCCTCCTGTTTAATTCTAGGCTCAAATCATTGTCCATTTATAATGTCTCTCCTAGATAGACATACTGATGGACAAGCTCTATAGGTTGTTCATCCAATTGAATGTCATAACCTGGACTGTTTATTGTCTTCAACTGTTTGGTCTTTCTTCTATAGATGATCAAGTCAAAATCTTTTGAGAGGCTGTTGATATCTTTCAGAAGATTCTGCAATATTTCAGGTTTTATGTAACTAGTATATTGTCATCCATAAATAAGAATGTTTGTAGGGCCTCAACATCTGCAGGAAACCCTCCTTCAATTTAGACTCTGTGTTGGATCTCTTCCATCGCAGAGGTGAACACCTTTGGGGAACATATATCTCTGTTTTATTCCTCACCCATTGTTAATGATCAGAGGGCACTGAACAAGGTTGTCTCTATTGTTGTAGCCTTCAAGGAATCTTGAATGATTTTTTTTATATAGATAGGTGACACCTTGTTGGATAAAAGCCTTTGAAGCTTTTTTGTACTAAATCAAATACTTTTTCTTTTTAAAATTTTTATTGATATATTTTTCTTACATCACTTTCATTTTCAAATATATTCTTTCCCTCCTCACCCCACCCCTTGCAAACCTTCCTTTGTAACATAGAATAAAAAAGAAAGAGGAAAAGACACTTCAGCAAAATTAATCAGCACATCAATCAAATCTGTCAGAATATGCAATGTTCCACATCCATAGCCCCTCATCTCTGTGAAGAAGCAAAGAAGATGAATTTCTTCATCTCTTCTCTGGGACCAAGTTTGATCATTATAAATTGTATAGCATTTGGTTTTGGTTTCTTGTCCTTTCCATTAAGTTGTTGTAGTCATTATGCATATTGTTTTCTTGATTCTGCTTATTTCACCTTACTTATATATTACATTTATTTTTTATTTATTATATATAATATTTATTTTTATATCACCCATGCTTACCGAAATTCTTCCAAAGTTTTTTTTTTCATAATCAATAGACAATAGTCACAGTGATCTTATATTCTCTACATCTTTCTGTCAATTCCATGATAATACTATGGTACACTGTGAAATATCACTTAGTAAACCTTTCCTACTTCCTACTAATATTGTCATTGAGGATGCCCTTTATGTGTGTAGATGCTCTTGCAAAAATGTTATATAGATGGAAAAATAGGCATACATGCCAGTAGTGGTTGATGTTCTCTTTCCCTGTTTTAATGGAAATCAAAGTTTCTTCTACTTATTTGATATCTTCCCCTAATTTAAATACTTTATGAACCAATGCTTAGCACCTTCACAATTACATTGCCTCTAACATGGATCTCTATTATGTACACTCAGTCCAATATGGTGATTTTCCCATCTTTGTTTCCTTTCGTGTTATTTCTACCTCCTCTATGAGCATATCTGAGTCTATGATTTTAGAGACCAGGTGTTGTGCCTCTACTGTCCTTAATGGTAAAACAGTTGTGAAACAAATCTTTGCAGATCTTTTCCATTTTTCTTGTGTTTCTTTTTCTTCCATTTGTATTATTAAATGATCTTGGGGTGACTTCATTTAGTTGGATCTCTTGACAAGCTTTCTTTAAATTGATTTTATCCGCCATTGCTTCTCTATGCTTTATGAAACAAAATTGCTCATAATTACCCATAATCCTTCTTTGTAAGATTTTATAAATGAGTTTATATTCTAAACCTGTGTTGCCTTTGACTACCATCTGTCTCTGTACTTAATACAGTCCCTGGCATATAGCAGGTGCCTAATAAATGTTTATTTATCAATTGAAAAAGTCAAATGTCTGAATAAGGTGATTTTTTTACGCTTTTGGTCTATTTGTTATGGTAGTTTATTTTTACATTGGTTAAACTTTTGAATAAAACTTGTATCTGACATCAGTATTATTGCTACTGCCCATTATCCATTTTCATTATTAATAACTTATTTAAGGATGTCAAGATTGAGTCATTTCAATTGCATGCAATAATTATTTTCATTCTGTCTTCTAGATTTATACTAATTCTCATCTTTGCTCTAACAACTTGCTCTAATAACTTTGCTCTAACAGACAGCTGATTTAGGTTGGACTCTGTGTTAACTCTTTTGAGTACCTACCATTTATTTTCTTGAAGAAAGGGTCTTGGAGTATATGTAAAAAAAGAAGCACATGTTTAAGGAAGACATCTCACTAACGTTTATTTCCCAGGGAGAATTTGAGCACAGAATATAAAAAGAGGTGTTTCATTAACACTGCACAGTCTACTTGCTCAGAAAATTACACCTGACAAAGAAATAGGGGTAAGTGGATTAACTGTAGACAACTTCTAGACCTGTTGCTACCATTGACATTTCTCATAGACCAAGCCTGACTTCTATATCCCACTCTATTAATGTTCTCTTATAAGTTTCTGACATACTGAAGCAAGCCAAAGCTGTGGTAGCAGATTGCCTCTTCTCTAGGGTTATGCTTTAAAGATTCAGGTGAAGGATTTTAGAAGGACTTTAGCTGGTTTCTGCTCTTACCTGAACATACCTAGTGCTTCTGCTTCTGTTATTGCTCTCCATCTGAATTTTGCCACAAGAGGGAATTTGGGTATTGTATACTTACCAATGCAAAAACAAGAGGGAGTTTGAGCCACTTCATCAGGCCAACTCATTACACCTGGTGGGGAGAAATTGAAGATGCTCTTGGTTGCTCTATTCTTTAGGGCTCTGTGTAGTCTAGACTCTATTAGCCTAAGACCAGAGACTTTTCAACTGTTTTCACAGAAACTCAGAGATCTGCCACGTTTCATCATTGGCTGCTTGAAAGATGGACGTGTTTCATTTGTTTCTTCTTTACCATCTCTACATTAAACCAAGAATTAAGGTTCTGGACCACTCAAAACAATACTAAAAGGTTATAAAACTTCAAAATATTTGAAAATAATTGACCTAAATGTTTTTACAGCCCCTTCCCACTAACCAGTACTGTTGTGGTCAGTGAAGTTTCTTATACTCATAAATCCAGTAGTTAGACTCCAAAAGGGGCAAAACTGAATAAAAGCCACCAACTTTGCTGTTTTTCTCCCCCTCAATGGCATGGAGACATTCTGGGACTGGCTTCATTCTGCTGTGTCTTTGTGGTTTTTAATTGAATATTGTTGTGGAATGTTTTCATACAGCTGAAAATGCGGAACTACTTAAGGAGGTACAGCCAGTCTCTTAATCCAGAATAATTTTCTATTCTCCAATTAGGTTTTCTGGTCATTTTCCCTCTTGAGAATCCTCCCATCCTTCATTGCTTTCTCTCTTGCAGTCAGTGGTTACTCCTCACTGCCATAGCAGTGAATGCCATCTGTACCCCTTACCTAACAAGTTGTTACTTTATACTTGTCACGCAGCAAGGACATGCACTTGAGCAGCCCTATTTTTACTCTCATTTTCTGTGTTTATCAACATTTTCTCAGAATATTGGGAAACTAATAGTAATTCATATGTCTAAGGCACTTAAAGGATTAAAAGGCACATTTTTCATAACACTCTTTGAAGTAGGTAGGCCAAGTATTATTTTCTCTATTTTAAATTAGGAATCAGCCTTACCATAGTTAAATGACTTCCACAAGGTCATAAAATTAGTCAAAATCTCATCTGGGACTCCAATCTGTGTCTCTTGACTACCAATCCATTCAATTCAAGGAAAATTTATTAAGCGTTTGTTATATACAAGGCACTGGGGATACAAAACAGTCTTTCCCTTCAAGAAGATTATAGTCTTCTGGAAGGAAAGCAACTCATATGCAAATAAGTATAATAGAAGGTAATTGAAGAGAGAGAGAACATTAAACTTTCATTTACATAGCACTTTACCTACATTCCTTCATTTGAACTTCACAACTCTGTATAGTAGATATTACAGATATTGTCCTATTTTACAGATGATGCTAACTGATTTTCCCATGGTCACACAACTAATAAGTATTAGAGGTGTGTCCTTCTGACTCCCAATATAACACTGTCTCCATTATATCCTTCTGCTCACTAACAACTGAGAGAATAAAAAAAAAAAGGCTTCCTGGAGGAGGTGGCGCTAGAAGTAAACCCTGAAGGAAGAAAAGGATTCTGAGGAGTGCTTTTGGCAGTAGATGGAGAGTAGCTTGGGCAGATACACCATGTTGGGAAATGGAAGATAATGTTTGGGGAAGAACGCCAATCCAGTTTTACTGAAATAAAAAGTTTGTGGAAGAGAGTTGTATTAATAAGACTAGAAACATAGTTTGAAATAAGATTGTGCCAGACTAAGTTTGTATTTTAGCCTATAGGAATTAAGAGCCAATAAAGGATTTTGAACAGGGAAATAATATGGTCAGATTTGTGCCTTTAGAAAGATTATTTTGGCAGTTGTGTGGAGAATGAAACAGAATAGCATTAGGAATGCCAACAAAGAAGCTTTTACAATAAATAGTCGAGGGAAGTAAGAATGAAGGCTTGAACTAGGATGGTGGCCATACAGGGTCTGTGGGAAGTTGTAATGGTATTGTGTTTATTGCCTTGCGGATACAGAAGTCTATGAGAAGAGATGATGTGGAGGTAAAATTGACAAAATTTGGCAATTGCTAAGATGGAGATGGGGTACACAGAGACACAGAGAACGGTTCTGATGTGATGGGTTTAGAACTCAGATTTGAAGAGATTGAAAAGTGATTGCATGGTGAGGAAATGGAAGTAGTCAATATAGATGATTGTTTCTAGAAGTATGGAAGTATAAGGAAGGAGAGGTTTAAGAGGGCAGTGTGAGGGGATGGCAAGATTAATAGCAGGTTTGGTTTTGTTTGCTAGAAGTTGAGTAGACCTGAGCATGTTTATTTCAGAGAAGGAGCCTGCAGATAAGGGAAGAATAAAGATCAAAAATAGAAGGGATTTTTGATGAGAAAAACTCCTAACAGAAACTGGAGCAGAGGAGAAATTGAATGAAAATGTAGAGAGTTTCTGAGTTATTCAGTGGAGAAGGTGAGAGAGTGGAAAAGGAATGAATTAATCTCAATAAAGTATTTGGTACCTATATCTGCTATGGAAGGTTGAATTGGTCTTATGGGAGGGAAGAGTTCTGAAATTGTCGCTGAGGAGGAAAAAAAGAATTAGTATATACTAGTGCATGGAAGTAGGCAGAGAGAACATGGATAGCGAAGTGATCTAGGATTGAAGGATTGATGATTATGATCAGAAAAGAGAAATTCAGAGTTTAGAATCATGGATATGGCACAATAATGTATGATGGTGAGATCTAAGGTATGAATATCCCTATGGATAGTTGATCTGTAGGGAAGATATCCATTATGGGAGTTAAGAAAGTTGATTAACTGGGAGGGAAGAATGCTCAATTATAGCAACTATTTTATAAACAAGATAAGTTAGGTGATTGAAAATATGTACACTGGAGTTCCTGAACATGAAATCAGGGATCAGGAAAGAGAAGAAGATTGAACCACGTATTGAATGCCTTGAGAAAGAAGGAAGAATAATACGGAGACCTCTAATGTGGTGAAACAGATGGCTGAAGCAGAGTTGCTGAGTGGTGGTATAATGGGATGAATTTCTAAGTTACAGTGGGGTGCAAGGGTAAGGATGGGGTACTGTTTAGTCTATCACCCCACCAATGCACAATATTAGATTCTGAGAGTGATATAAAGATAATTTTGGCCTCATTATTTCCTTCATGGAGCTGATAATCAAGCAGGGAAATAACAGATAAATATTGCCTGGCATAGAGGATAGAGAACTGGTTTTGAAATCAGGAAGACCTGGGTTCGAATCTGCAAGTCTGGCCCTAACACAATGACTGTGTGACTCTAGGCAAGTCACTCAACCTTAGTGCCCCCAGGAAATTCTGTAAGATTATAATCTGTGCCATTCTGTAATAGATAAATGGCCAAAGGATGGAAACAAAAAGTTCTGAGTGATTACAAGATGTTCGTTGTAGTGACTGTTTTTATACCAGTAGAACTTTTTAAAGAAATGGCAGTAGAGTCAATGCCTTTAGTAGTAGAGTCCATTCCTCCCCTCTCTCTTCTATTATTTGAGTCAATATCTTATTTTTAAACAGGTAAGATTTAAATGGCTGTATTTATCCCAAGTGTCTTCTCACCTTTATTCTTTCTGATTTGATATTTATTTTGACTTTTACTCTATGAATTAATGATTCAACTGCAAAAAGACAGCTAAATTTGACATGGATCCTACATTTGGAACCACTCCTTTTCTGTCTGTTAAGGTGAATTAAATGTCATTTTTGGAGATGTCACTAGGTTTTTACCATGCTTGACGCCTTTTAACTCTCTTTTTAATGTGTCTATGATATATGGGTATAAGGTTTTTATATATAGTTTGAAATCTTCAAGCTATACAACTTTTTTATTTCTTACTGTCCAGTGATATTTCCCAAAATAGTTTCCACTACCATTGTGTTCTCCACCATCCTGTATATATCAACCCACCACCATTTTACATGGAAACTATTAAGTTCCAAAGTATGTGTTAACTTAGTTTACAATATCTTAAGGCCTTCTAGAATCTTCCTGCTTTACCCTCTATCTATATCTATTAGAACCAGAAAGTATTGTGGAAATATAAGGATTTCATTTAAACTCTGCTGAAAGAAAACTCAAACTGAAAACACCTAAAAATATCTTAACACAAAACTCAAGAGCTTCCAAGACAAAAAAAAAACTGCAAACAGCCAGAAAGAATGAGTTCAAGTACCAAAGAATCACAGTCAGAATCACACAATATGATATTACAACTACTCCAAAAGAGAGAATATATTTGAACATGGCAAGACAAAAGAAAAAGACTTGCCACCAAGAATAATATACCCTTCAAAACTGAATATAATCCTACAGCAGATAGAAGGACCTTTTGAGGGAAAGAAGACTTTTAAACATTCCTAATGAAAAGACCAAAGCTCAGTAGAAACTTTGAAATGTAAACATAGGAATCAAGAAAAACTGGGAAAAGCAAACATATTTGAGCAATTGAAAGGGCTTGCATTATGATGAAATAATTGACATTCTAATTGGGGAGAATATCTGTCCTTCAGAATTTCTCTGTTTTCAGGGATGCTAAACAGAATTAAGAAACGTACAAACATAATGACTAGTTGTATTTTTCTTCTGTTTTGTTAGTTTTAAGAGAGGAAAGAAAAGAGAAAAACAAATACATTTGGAAAGAAATGAAGAAGAAAAAGAAGAAACTTATTTCAAATAACTGGAGTGCATGAGAAGAATAAATTCATATAAGGTCTATGGTTGGTGAAGAATGGAAAGCAGAAGAATAGGAGCTGACTGCTTTAATTATAAATCACTAGTGTACATATTCTTTCTTTACTTTTTCTTTGAAAGGAAAGGGAAATGGAAGAAAAGAGACTTTTTTAAAGAAGTACTTAATGGAAGGAAACATGCAATGGATAGTCATGACCATGAACATAAAAGGGATTGACTTACCTATAAAATGGAGAAAAGGAGCAATAATAATTATTATTATTACTAACATTTATGTAGTGCTTACTATGTGCCAAGCACTGTGATAAGTACTTTTACAAATATTATCTTATTTGATCTTCACAACAACCCTGGGAGGTAGATGCTATCATTATCCTCATTTTACAGATGAGGAAACTGAGACAAACAGAGGTCAAATGACTTGCCCAAGGTCACATAGCTAATAACTACCCAAAGATGGATTTGACCTCAGTTCTTCCTGACTCAAGGCCTAGCACTCTGTACACTGTGCTTCCTAGCTACCCCAAAAGCAAATTCCAAGATAGATTAAAAAGCAGAATCTAATATTTTGTTTGCAACAAATATACCTGAAACATAAAGATTCTAGTAGTTAAGATGGATGCTAGGGGTAGTATTATTCTTCCTGTGAATTTTGAAAAGTAAGGATAGCAATCATGATCTCAGACAAGATGCAGTAAAAATAGATGTAGTTAGAGATAATCAGGAAACCACATTATATTTAGAGGAATCATAAATAAGAAAATAACATCAGTAATTAATCTATACACACCAAATAGTATAGCATCATCTTAAAGGAAAAGTTAATCAAGTCACAGACAGAAATAGAGGGCAAATTTATAATGGTCGTGGTTCTCCATGTGCCCTTTCAGACTAGACAAATCTATTGAAGAGATAAACAAGAAATACATTAAGGACCTGATTAGAATTTTAGAATAGTTAGATATGATAGATTTCTGGCAGTTAATGAATGGGAATAAAAACACTGTGTGTATGTTTGTGTGTGTATGTGTGTGTGTGTGTGTGTGCGCACGTGCGTGCACGTGTGTATACACACAAAGCCAATGCTCATCATTTGTAGTAGTTATTTTCTATATACTCACTGTAAACACCAAATTAGTGAATACTGGAATATTCCTCCTAAGGGAAATACAGGGTTAGGTTCCTCTGAACCTCTGATCACAACATTTATTTTAGCACTTTCCAGAGTGGCCTCACCTACAAAAAAGCAAAATTCTTCTTCCTTTTTCTTGATGTACTGTATTGCTGATTCACTAACATTGAACACAGGGCCAATAACACTATAATTCATGCCTGAATGAAGCTTATCTAACACATATCTTCTCTGTAAAGTACATTACAAGCTTCTTGTGTTTAGAAATACTAGACAGCATTTGGCCCTACTCTGCGGAATCATTTTAAACAGCTAAATCACCAAAGAAAAGGACAAACATGCAAAAAATGGTACTAAACAAACTGTGAAAAGGGCATGTGTTTATAGTATGAGAGCTGAAACAAGAATGCAGAGCCTTACCTTGTTTGACCTCAGCTGATAACATGAATATCAGACAACTGAAATTTTTTGCTGCTCTGCATGTCTATAAGTGATAATCAAAGTTCTATGAGTAGTTTGGGAGTTACAAGTAAATTTTATTGAATAGGCAAATTCACATATATAGAATCTTTCAAAAATAAGGATTGATTACATATGTACATACATGTATATTTACATGTACATTATGTGCATATTTATGGCACATTTACACAAATTCACCGTGTATCAGGGCATAGAACATCCTTTGCTGATGATAATAATAGTTATAATCAATAAAGGGCATTTGAAGAAAGTATTCAAACATAATGGAAGGCCAAATAATGTAAAACTAATGCTAGGTGATGGGATGGATAGAGCACTAAGCTTGAAATTAGGAAGCCTCATCCTCATTAGTTCAAATCTGGCCACAGACACTTAGTAGCTGTGGGAACCTGGGCAAGTCACTTGACCCTGTTTGCCTCACTGCCCTCATCTGTAAAATGAGCAGGAGAAGGAAATGGCAAAACACTCCAGTATCTTTGCTAAGAAACTCCAAAAATGGGTTCATGGGAAGTCAGACACAACTGAACAACAACAAACAAAACAAAGAATTAGTGGATTAAGGAACAAATTATGGAAAAAAATAGAGAATTTTGTCAAAGACAAACATGCCAAGCCTTCTGAGCTATAACCAAAGCAGTCTTTGGGAAATTTGTATTTCTAAACTCTTTCCTCAACAAAAGAGAGAATAAAGAAATCAGAGAACTAGATATGTAACTAAAAAAAATAGAAAAACAACAAATCAAAAACCCCCACTTAAACACAAAAATTTCTGGAAAAAAATTCAAAAAATTAATCAGGAAATAAAATGAACTGGGTTTTTAAAAAGCTAACCAAATATTATCTATCTACCTTTAGCTAATTTGATTTTTTAAAGAGGAAAATTAAATTACCAATTTCAAAACAACAAATGCAAAGCATACTAGGGAAATAATTAGAAGCTACTTTGCCCAGTATTTCACCAACAAAGTTGATCATTTAAATGAAATGAATATTTACAAGAACAGAAAATATCTAGATTAATAGAACAACAAAGATTTAATTAGTCCAGTCCTTAAGGAGAGGAGGGAATTGAATAAGACATAATTGTACCCTCAAAGGAAAAATAAATACAAGGCCAGGTGGATATACAAGTCAATGCTATCAAACATTCAAAGAAGGCATGATATTAAACTCCTTCTGTGAGACCAATATAATCCTGTTACTTAAACTAGGGAGTGATAAATCAGTAAAAGAAAGCTGTATTTTAATAAAGGATATCAGTGCAAAAATGTTGAATAAAATATTAACCAACAAAGTACAAGTGACTAGAGTGGATTTATACCATAAATACAGGGTTGAGTCAATATCAGGAATACTATAAGCATAATAGAACTTATTGATAACCTCCCAATAAATCACAATTAGATCAATGCAGAAAAGGCTTTTGACAAAATACAACAATTTGTTTTTTATTAAAAATCATAAGAATAAATAGGAATCATGTATGTATTTAAAACAAGGAACTAGCTTTATTTGTGATATAGAAGTACTCAAAGAAGATTGAAGTAAAGAAATAAAGGCTATCTATTTTTATCACTATTGTTTCATCTAATTCTAGAAATGCCAGCTACAGATAATAAGACAATAAAAAATAAATTAAGGGAAGACTCCTAGGCAAAGGGGAAACAAAATTATTGCTTTTTGCAGATGACGCATGATAGTTTAC
This sequence comes from Trichosurus vulpecula, assembly GCF_011100635.1. Taxonomy (NCBI): domain Eukaryota; kingdom Metazoa; phylum Chordata; class Mammalia; order Diprotodontia; family Phalangeridae; genus Trichosurus; species Trichosurus vulpecula. The sequence continues at coordinate 181,634,527 of NC_050573.1, read as the reverse complement.
TGTGAGAAACCTACAGATTAAACAAAAAAAAAGATTTATATCTTTAGTAAAGTGCCAGTATAGAATAAGCACAGCAAAAATCATCAATCTTTCTAAATAATACAAAACTCAGCAGGAAGAAAGAAAAAAATTCCTTTCAAAATAACTATGGAATGTAAAAATATTTGGGGATCCATTTATCAAAAGACATAAGAATTATATGAATATAACTACAAAGCATTCCTTGAAGAAATAAAGATAGGCAAATATTTTGAGAGAAATTATTTGATTATTTGGGCCATGCCAATAAAATAAAAATGATAGTATAACCTAAATTAATTTGTAGACTTGGAGCCATACCAATCAACTACCATAGAATTACTTCATAGAATTAGAAAATATAATCAAAAAATTCATCTGGAGGAATAAAACGTAAGACCATCAAGGGAAACAATGGAAAAAAGGAAGAACACAGTGACTAGATAGATAGATGATAGATACAACATTTAAGTGCTTGCTCTGTATAAAGCACTGTGTTAAGTGACAGCTTTACAAACAAAAAAGTCCCTGCTCTGTAGGAGCTACATTCTAATGGGGAAGATCACACATATAGAAGGTAACTGAACCTTGTAGTACCAGATCTCAAATTAAAGTTCAAAGCAGTGTTTCTCAAAGCTATCTAATACTGCTTAAAAATATTTAAAAAGTTTTGTCTTTGAAACAATTACATTCTTGAGAATGAGAAGCAATCCAACAGTAGAAGGGTGTCAGTAAACTCAAGGACACCAACTACTATGATAAGCCAACTACTTGGAAAATTAGAAAATGATTAGGTAATGAAGTTTAGACCAATATCTATCTTACACACATACATAGAATACCACGATAAGTTCCAAATATGTGTGTGTGTGTGTGTAGTCATCATAAAAAAATAGAGGAGAATCCAATACCTCTCACACTTAAGAATAGAGAAAGAGCTCTTGAGCAAACAAAGGATAAAGAGGATCCTAGAAGATAACGGAATAGGTTTCCAGGATGCCACTCACAAAAGCTTATTGGTAAGCTTCCCATTAACAATCCGTACGCTTAATTAGAAAAGTATAGCATAGTAAGAACGAACAGTTAATACAAAACATTTTCCTCAAGCCTGATGCTCATTGTCTCATTAATGTTGTTACACCATATCTGTAAGGAGAGTGAACACAAACTTAATGAAGTGGTAGTGAGGCCCAGGTGTAGACAGCACATATGGAAATGTTGAGCACTCTCCACTCATACACTGGAGATTGTTTTCTGCTTTCATAAACTCATCATCAGGTTCCTCTTAGGAGTAGCTCTGCTGAATTCTGGGGGTCAATACCTTTGGCCAATACTCATCTCCATCATGAGGGATCCCACCCCCTAAAACTATCAGTCTGCCTGTGTTTGGCCTTGTTAGGTCTCTCTGATCCTGATGCAAGTTCTCTCGTTACTATTTCCCACTCCTGCTCTAGTGATTCCTGTTGCCATTCGATTCCACACTCTGATAGGACCTTGAATTCACAATGTCACTGCCTGGACACATCCACCTTGAGGTTGCTGCTCGGTCACCTACCCAAGGAAAGAAGCACAGAAGGCATAATTGGGCATGAGCTCATAGATGCCCTTGGCCTGGTGAGAGTCAGGGAAGCTTTCTTTCCCTCTACCAGCTCTTGCAGAGGCAGCTCAAAGCATGCCTCTCAATTCAAAGTTGGGGAGAGGAGAGCCCAAGGTTGCCCCTTTTGTAGGCATATTGAGTTCTGGCTTAGCATCCCTTGAGTCATCGGTTCTTCTGGCTCTGCAGCCAATAAGAAGGCTTGTTATCACACAGACCAGCCCTTCAGTTATACATCACTAGGAAAAGACTTCTTTCCCTAGGAGTCAACATGGTTGCATGGACTGTAACCAGGCAAGAAATATATTCATGTTTCAAAGGTCCCCATAGGCTAGGACACCACTGTTACAAGAGTAATGAATCAGGTCCAATATTTTAAATTCTAAGATACAATCTGATTGAAGTTTGTGAATTTCTACCTCTTATCTAAGAGGATAGCAAGCATGTACAGCTCTCTCCATACACAAGCTTGTCATAGGGAACCAGTCTAAAGGCGAGAAAAATTTGGGCTCAAGTTCTCTTTCTGAAACATACTAACAAGTTGCTTAACTTCTCAGTGCTCCAGACAAGATTGTAAGTTGTAGAATCAGTACCAATATGCATTGGTAGAGGGATTTTACTCACTGGGAGTTTCCTATACAAGTGAAATCACAGGTTCAGTCCAAAAAAACCAAAGAAAGATAAGCTATCGTTGGTTTAACCTGTCCCTAGTGTGTGGGGAAATTATGGCCTTTGATATCTACAAGGCAACTTTTATTAGGAAATGAACAAGTCCCTTGAAAAGGATATTTTAATCATGTGTGTCGTGTTTTATGATTGTGTCTGTTTGTATTTAGTATACTTGTTATCCTTGATACTTTTGCCCTGAGGACATCCAAGTGAACAAACTGCATATATCTCTGTGGATTATCCTTTCTGCATCTCTAAGTTATCTGCCCTTTTAAAATAATTTTCACTAAAACATAAAGTGTTATTTCTAATAGGAATGGACAGATAGTGGGTTTTTTATGTAAATGACTTCTTGCCACATTTTCTCCAGCCCAGAGCTCATTCTCCGGTAGTGACAAGAGGAGCCTGTATTTACCAAAAGCAATTTAAACACAGCAGTTGTGAGCTTCGAATCTAACTCAAAACATTCTATTTTATGTTTGTGGAGCTAAATAAGACATTGGGAAAGGACACAGTGTGGTGAGCAGGGAGGCTTTTAGGGCACTTAGTGTAATATTCACGACTTTGTCTATTAAGAGAACACCTTCCACTCTACTGCTTTTGTGTTTCTCTGTAAGAATCAAACTGTTAAATAAGATCAACAGCATTACCTAGTGTACTACAGTGCTTTGTGGCTTCCTGGAGCTCAAATGTCAGTTATTGGGCTTTGCTCCCCTTTTAAATGTATTTAGGAACTCAGCGAATGGCAAAAATCATGAACCCTGTTGAATTGTTCACATTGTTGCGTTGCTCACGCATTTACAAATACACATAAAGCTATCAAGTGCCAATTACAGATGACTTTATATGGTACTTTATATAGTTTTGCAAAGTGCTTTTATATACCCTCTTTCAGTGCTCACAAAACGTTGTGAAGTATGTTGTTACCCCCTTTCACAGAGGAGGCAACTAAAGCTCAAAGATTAAATGATTTGCCCAGAATTACATAGGAAGTATCTGAGGTAAGACCTGAATCCTGGACTTTCCAACTCTAAATGTATCTACTATGCAACACTACCTCTCAAATATATTAGAATGTATAAGTAGGAGAGGAGAAAAAGTCAAACACCCAAAGAAAAGATGTGGAACACCACTCTTTCATTAAAAACAATTCATTTTCACTTGACATCCTTTCACAAGGAGCTGGATTGGGGGGACCCTGGAAAAACAGGGGAAAAAACTTTAGGCTTTAATGAGATGTTTGAGAAACAAGCTTTCCAAGTAAAAGGGAGCCCACAAGCAGAGTAAGCTCCAAGAAACTTCGCAACTGGATAGCAAATTTCATCTGTGGTGGGAATGGAGTTGAATTACCCTGGGAACCTTGCATACTATTAAATGATTTGCATACTTATTGGAGTAAGACCTCCCAGAGCAGCTTTCTCATGCATTCCACTTCAGGACTTCATCTTCTCAGAAGACCTTTCCAACCTGGCTTTCAAGCACAGTAGTATATCTTCCTCTAAAAATAATCCTTCAAGATTTCTTTTGAAGACATCTTCCTCTCTCTTCTCATGCCCCCACCCCCATGCACATTTATTCTGGGCAACCAAATAGTGTCTTCCTCTATTCTTGCTTCTTTACCCCCAAGTGACTCCAAAATCTACTTTTGACATCTGTTTTGTGATCCTGAAACATCCATGTTTAGAAATCTCACCAAGGTGAATGGAGTGAAGACTAAACTGATTTTTACCTATCAAGATCCTTATTTCTTAAATTCTCTCCATGTTCTTACTGGATAAATTACTTTTCTATTCTTTCAGTCTTTTGACTTTGTTCTAATATTTCTTTTTGTCTCATGAAATCCTTGAGTTCTGTTTGCTCTGTTCTCATTTTTCAGGGAGGCTATTACTTATTTTAAGATATGCATTCTCTTTGTAGCTCTGTCTTCCAGAGATATTATTTCACTTATATTTCACATTTTTTATCCCTTGTTTCATTTCTTCTAGGTTTTCCTCTGAAGTTCTGCTTATCGTTGTTATGGATTTATCTGTCTTCTGGGTTTATCTACTTAACATTTCTTGACCCATGTTGTTTCTTCATGGTATTTGCTGACTTCTTCTGTTTGTTCATATTTCTTGCTTTTTTTTCCTGTTTTGAGATTGTATCAGGGCCAGGCTCAGCATACTGCCACATTCTTTGATGATATGGTTGGATCTTCATTGATCCTTTTATGTTCCTATTTTAACTGGTTTCTGCAGAGCGCAATGGATTTATATTCAGAGGATCAGAGTTCAGATCCTTGCTCTGCTATTTAGTGCCTGTGTAACTTCGGTTAATGTATTAGAATTTCAATTTCTTTATATGTAAAATGAAAGCGTTGACTGAGATATTCTTTAAAGTCCTTTCTAACTCTAAATCCTGTGATCTTCTCTGCGTGCCATGAATAAAATTTTAAAGTCATTTTTAAATTCTATATCTTCATTCTCCCTCTTCCACAAGTAATACCTTGCTCATTTTAAATAATCCCTTTCTATGTCTCAGAACCCCTTTTGCCCTCCCTCCCCTGCCATTGATATGTTATGAGCAAAAATGAAGGTACTACTGAAAGACAAAGCGTATGCCATATTAGTGTCTTCATGATGTCAAGACAAGGTGAGAAAGGTCCCAGCACTTGGGATGAACCATCTTTGGTGAATTTATGGGAGCACAAAGGTAGGAATTTTGCAGAATGGGACAGGCATGAATGAGATGCAATCTACACCTTTAGAGGAAATGCCCATATTAATAAGATCACCAATCCATTTCAGCATACTTTGTATTCACTAGTGTGCATGCTATATCCGCCTCCTCTTCCCCTCCCCCCCCCATAGAATGTGAGCTCCATGTGGGCAAGGACTGTTTCATTTTTCTCTCTTTGTATTCCCAATACTTAACACAACACATCAGCACACAGCAGAGAATTAAATTGAATATGGAGATATCGATCCTAACCCTGAGTCTCAGAATCTAGAAAAATAATTCCGTTAAGGCCCCTGATTATTGGCCTCCTTGCCTCAGCCACTACGGTGTTATGTAAAGGTGAAGACTCCATATTTGCTACCCTTATATGAAGAAGCCTTTGCCAGGGGTTTCTCTAGTACAGTGCTGCTCAAACTATGGGTCATGACCCCTTATGGGGTCGTGACTCACAGTTTAAGAAGTGCTGAAGGGGTTGGGAGTGGAAAAAGTTTAGTAGACAATTCCAAAAGCCACCACAAAATGCAAATGCAAATACCTCCTCAAAGGCTCCCTAACAAGCTGCCTCCCATGTTGCAATCAAACAATAAAACTTAAAAGATTTAACAAGAGAGGAGCATTTGTTTATTGACCTTCTGATCATTAACATCAAGTAATACATAAAACAGGGAGACGTGTGCTCACCAAAAATGTCATGGAGGAGACCCAGCACAGAACTGAGGCTGAAGGATTCCCTGTGGATGATAAGATGCTCCAAAAGCTCCCGTTTGCAGATGACGCTGTGTTGTTTGAATTTTAACCCTAGAACATTAAAGAAGTTCATAATCTCTAAAAAGAGTTTGCTCTAACTATTCACACAGGAAAGGCCAAGTGGATGAAGAAGCACTATTATCCAGATCATGGTACACAATTGGATGGACAGCCTGTGGAGCTTATCCACTGGCAGATAGATCCTACATAGAATCAGTCAATCAATCAATAAATGTTAAATACCAACTGTGTGCCAGGAATTGTGCTAATAAAAGTAGGGGCAAAAGTCAGTCTCTGCTCTTGAGGAACTCATAGTCTAATAGGGGAGACAACATGTAAATAACTAAGTACTTATAAACAAATTATACATAAGCTACAATGGAAAGAGAAGATAACTAGAATTAAGAGGGATCAGGAAAAGCTTCTTGTAGAAGGTGAGATTTTAGCTAGGACTTAAAGGAAACCAGGAAAGCCAAGAGATAAAGATGAGAAAAGAATGCATTCCAGACATGGGGGATAGCCAGAGTAAATGCCCAAAGAAGAGAGATAGAGTGTCTTGTTTAAAGAACAGCAATGGGTGTTCACCTCCATCATATATCTCTCCACTGCCATTTGGATAAGCCTCAGCCTCAGTTCTTCACAAGCTAAAGCATACCATGACTCATAACCATTCAACATTGCTAGAATAATACTGGTGTGAAAATACTTGTCTTTTTTTTCCAGGGAGAATCTTGGAATAATTAAAAACAATTGTAGAATGGTGTAATTTAAGTAACAGCAATCTAGTGTCACTAGAATACATTGTATGTGGGTGGCAGGGGCATGGGGAGCATGTAAGAAGACTAAAAGGCAGAGAAGAGTGTTAATTATTAAGGGCTTTGAATGCCAAACAGGATTTTATGTTTGACTGGGGAGGTAAGAGGGAGCCACTAGATAAGAGTCTGAATGACTGGGAGGATGGTGGTACCTTAAAATGGAATAGGGAAGATAGGAAGAAGGGAGAGTTCATGGGGGAAAGAGGAGTTCAGTTTTTGATGTAGTAAGTTTAAGATGTAAACAGTATATCCAGTTTGAGATGTCCAATAGGAAGCTGGAGATACAGGACTAAAGGTCAGCAGAGAGGTTAGGGCTGCATATATATATTTGAGAATCAGCGTAGGGATGATCCTTGAATAAAAGGGAGCCCATAAGATCAGCAAGTAAAATGGTATAAAGAGAGAAGAGAAGAGGGCCCAGGACAGAAACCTGTGGGACACTCACTGTTATTGGGCATTACTTGGGCAAAGATTCAGCAAAGGTGACTGAGGAGTGGTCATATAGATAGAAGAACCAAGACAGAGTAGCGTTTAAAAAAAGCAACCTAGAGAGAAGAGAGTATCAAGAAGAAGAGGGTGATTGACAGGGTCAAAGTGTAGAGAGGTCAAGAAGGATGAGGAGTCAAAAAAAAAGGATGAGGAGTGAGAAAAGTCCATTCAAACTGGCAATTTGACAAATGCTGCAAATAGACAATGAAGTGAGAATGAATTGAGGAGACCAAGATGGATTGTCTGGGGAAATTATACAGTTCCACAGTTGTTTTTAATTATTCCAAGCTTCTCCCTGAAAAAAGACCAGTATTTTCACACCAGTATTTTTCTGGTGATGTTGAATTTCTATGAGTCATATATGCTTCAGGCTGTAAAGAATTGAATCTGAGGCTTACCCAAATGGCAGTAGTGGGGGCGTGGTATATGGTGGTGAACACCTATTATACATTACCAACAGATAACAAATATTCAAAAGAAGTGCAATAAAGGGGAGAAATATAGAATTAAAACAAATTTGGGGGCCAGTCTTTTGGCAAGATTGAAGGTTAAGTATGGGACTTCCTTTTTGCTTCATTAATATCCATAAAGTGTGAAGATAAAACAATGAAAGCACCTCAGTCAGCACATTTGGTTAACCCTATCTGGAGGCCATGCTGGTAAATGTTTAATAAAAAGTGTATGCAGGATATGCTTGCAACTTTAATCTGAATTATTCACATTTTCTCCATCACTTTGTTGAGTCTAGACCAGGGGTGGAGAACCTGCAGTCTCGAGGCCACATGTGGCCTTCTGGGTTCAGCCTTTTGACTGAGTCCAAGTTTTACAGAACAAATTCTTTTATTAAGGGAATTTCTTCTATGAAGTTTAGATCTAGTCAAAGGGTTGCACTTGAGGACCTAGAAGGCCACATGTGGCCTCGAGGCTACAGATTCCCCACCCCTGATAGACAACCAACAAAATAATAAATCGAGCTCTGATTTGTAGTATTTGCCAATATCCAGTTGATAGGAACCATTAGATACTCACAGTGAAAATTTTGCAATTGGCTCTCGTGTCCCCATTCCATGGAAAACTTATGGGAATACATATCTTAAAATTGCATAAGATAGGCAAGCAAGAATGAATAGGTTGCAATCTGTATAGTTGGGGGGAATACCCACATCAGTGTGATTGTAGATGACTCAGTTTATTAGAATATTGTTATAGTGGGACTGTGTAAGGCCAGTTAATATACTAAATAAGTGATGGGTTCAGTCTTCCATTATCCAGCTCTGCTTCTTTCTAGGGTTACAAATAGAGTGATAGCAACCGAAAAAGAATGACATTCTTGATGGCCCCAGAGATTTCTAGCTAGAGGAGAGGGTGACCCAAAAAAAGAGAATCTAGTCACCCTAGGAGGGAAGGGGTTCTCTTTTCTGCTCCCTAATTCTGTACAATATGTGAGTGCTACTTTCTTAGACATGACGAGGAATATTTGTCTGACTTTTAAAGTGCTTGAAGAGCTGATCTGTGAATGGCTGCAAAGAATAGGTATCAGTTGCTAAAGAGAAGAAACTGAACCCTGAATATGAGTGATGAGTATTAAAATCAGAAAGGTCCTATTTTCCTCTTTCTTCCCAGGGCTAGGGCACCAGTGGTCCTATAAAATGGGGTGAAAGAGGAAAGATCCTTCTGTGTTCTGGCATGCAAATACATCCTTGGTGCATTCCATCTTGTTTCTGGAATCACTGCCATACCCGACAGCCCCCCAGAGAATTTTTATTTTTATGGAACATATTTCTTCTTATTTTTTTCGTGCTAATCCCATGAGATAAAAGGGAAAAGAAAACAACTTTGAAAGTTTTGGGATCTGCATCTCAATCCCACATTCTCTTTGGGAGGATATGAATCATGAAGGAGAAGCTTTAAGGTAAATGCTTTAGACCCATACTATACAATCTAATATCCTTCTTTCTCACTCCCATTGTTTAAGGGAGGAAAAAACAGCTGTGAGCAGCATCTGGAAGAATGGTTCTGATCTCGTTTTATCCTATTTGATTCCCACTGGCTTTTATGTTTTCCATAAATGATTGAAGAAAAGTTCTCAGTTGGAAATAGCAATAAAAGGTTGTAATAAATTCTTGGTTAGCATCAGCTTCAGGCAGCTCATTGGATTTCTCACTCCTAGTGATTGAGGTCTGCTGAGACTGAAGGAGATGAAGAGGGCCTGGATTCCTTCAAACAGAAAGCCTAGGAAACTCAGGATCTTCCTCCAAGGTTTGCCTCGAGCAACCCCTCAATATCTAAGTTTACTTTTTCAGTCTCTACTCTAAAACTGTAGCTTCTTATCTCTTTGAATATGTCCTTCCACTTAACTATTCCTTTAATTTGATGTAAAATTCCTGAATGGAGAGAAAGGAGCGAACTGGAAAGTGGTAATGAAATAGAAGCATTCAGCCTCTCCCCTCTCTGCCTTCTTCTGGTGCAGCATTATGTCCTCATGATATTGTAAGGTCATGAAAAGACCCAATGATGCCTCATCGTGGTGATTTTCAAGTTTGCTGCCAATGGAATAAGTGATCCAATGGTTCCTATCAAATGGAAATGGCTGCAGGAGTCAACTGAGCCACAAACTCTCATTGAGGAGCAGTCTTGCTAAATTCAGAGACTTCATAGGACTGTTGATTGTCATGTGATAGAATAGAAAACAAACAAGGAAATCTAGATTAAGAATCAGAAGAATTGGGCTCAGAGGACACCTCTTTTATTCTGCTGTAGGTAACTAGGTGGCCCAGTGGATAGAGCTCTGGGTCAGGAGGACAGGAGTTCAAACCCTACCTCAGATGCTTCTTGGATGTGTGACCCTAGGCAAGTCACTTAACATTTCTTTGCCTCAGTTTCTTCAACTTGAAAATGGGAGAAATAATAGCGCCTACCTCACAGGATTGTTCTAAGGATCAAACAATATAAGATGTAAAGCTGTTTGTGAACCTTACATAGTATACACATATATGCGAGCTTTTGTCATCATTGTTACTATTACTCACTCGCTTTGTGACTTTGGGTAAGTCATTTAAACTCTCTGAACCTCAGTTTCCTCATCTATAAAGTGAATAGTTTGGATTAGAGCAGAGGTGTCATAACAGGTTTCCCAGTGAGACCAAACAAGATTTAAAAAGTAATTGGGAAATATTTAACAAAATAAATAAAAATATACTAGAACGTAACATTAATATATAGTTTTCTAACTCAATGTGTGGGGTCCTCACATTTGGTTTAGCGGTCCTGGCTTCTATTTGAGTGGAGGTCTTTAAGGTACCTGCCCACTCTAGATTTATGATACTGTCTGTGGTCCTAGTGCAGACAGGGGAAGTAACTGATCTGAAGGATTACAGTCAGTAGCAAGAAAGAACGTGAACCTTGACATCAGAAGACCTTAGTTCAGATTCTGGTTCTCCTACTTAGCAGCTGTTTGACAACACAAGGAGTTAAGGCCCTTAACCTGGCAGCCTTTAGTTTCTCTCGCTGTGAACTAGTGACGACGATCTTCACACAAACTGCTAATGAGGTTGTTGTGAGACTCTAGAATACACTATAAATGTGAACCGATCTTCTATCAAGTGGGAAAAGCTCTAAGTAGGTCCCAGCATCAAACTATGTCTAAAAGCTGTTGGATTTTTTGCCCTGGAAACTCATGAAAATGGACCAAAGAAACAGTATTTAATTTTTATGTCGATAATAATAATTGCTAGGATTTGTGTATTAGTTGACTCAGTCTTCACAACAACTTATTCACTACCATTATCCCCATTTTATTGATAAGGAAACTGAGGCTGGGAGAGATGGTCAGCCAAAATCACACAGCTAGTGTCTGAGGAGGGATTTGAATTCGGGTCTTAATGATGATTAGCCAGTTCTGTTTAGAGGCAAATCGAAGAGTTTTTTTATTTTGGCAATAGTAAATGTCATTCCATGACTGGGGTTATCCCCAGTGAGACCACCGTGAAGGTAGTCCCAGCTTCTGTTGCCAAGTATGAAACAGAAAAACTGAACTGAACTGAATTGGAAATTAATAAAATCCATCAAACCAAGTCAGCTTCCACTTTGATAGAAATGTCACTGTGAAAAAAAACATAAACACCAGCAAATATACACATGTGCATATGCATATGTAAATGTATACATATATACATGTAGGTGTGTATACATGCATGTATAGAAGCATTTTGCAGGATAAAAAAAAGGAAGATCTCTGGGTCATGTGGCCAACAAGATGGAGGACTAGATATGTTCTCCATTCTTCATTACTTTTCAAATTTTTCTAAAATAAGAATTTTGCACAAGAAGTAAATCAATTTACCACAGCTCTTTCCATGGTATAAGACACCAAGAACCCTAGTGAAATAACAACCCATGAACTAATAATAGAGAGCTAATGCCTGTTCATTTGACCCGCAGGTTTGGGCTCAGAGATGCACTTGAAAATTCCCTCATTGCTACTGCACTCTCTGCCAAAATGCGTGTGTGTGTGTGTGTGTGTGTGTGTGTGTGTGCGCACGAGCAGGCACACTCATACATGCAAGTGCACAGGGATGACAGGTGGACACTATCCAGCCTGAAGGAAAGGGCATTGACATTCAGCTAAGCCCATTTCTGTTCCCCTCCCCAGAAGTCATGTTAGGCAGGAACTGAGGCTGATAAAAAGTTAATTAGTCAGCATGAGGAGACTCTGAGATAGCTTTGATGTCCAGCCCTCAAAAAGGAAGGAGTCAGAAAGTGAACAATAAGGGGGAAAGCCTGAATATACCAAAGATCTCAGGAAAAAGAAAACTAAGCTAAAAAATCTAGAGCACGAACAAATAAACATGGATGATATTAATAACAGCTGGGAAGATGGCTTCCAGGACATCTAAACAAGTCCAAAAACTCTGAGTTCATATTTCAAGACAGGAAAATGAATCAGCATCTACTGATGAAGCAAAGGACCCTGTGGATTCCAAAGAGAATATGAAACCAGGGTATTCTAAAATGGTTCAAGAGAAATAAAAATCATGAAAGCAGAATTTATGGTCTATGTAACAGAAGTAATCAGCAGCATAGAAAAATTAGACTCTATGGTGGCCAGTCTCTCCAAAGAAACAAAAGAGAGAATAAATAATTGGGAAGGCAAATATGTAGGTGTAGCTTTTGTTTCATAAAGGGGTAGCATATGGAACTGGAATGGTTGAGGTGTACAAAGGATTAAGGCAGAGGCCAGGGAATATCAAAATCCAAGTCTCCTTCATTTGGCAAATGCTCATCATTATCCTCCTCCTCCTCATAATCATTAACCCATTTCAGTACTTCATTGGAAGTATGATCTCATCTATGTGGAAACCCCCCTCTACTAGTGCATAATAAAACAACTAATTCATGCCTTTTTATTCTGTACTTTTGAATATACCAATCATGAATACGCTAAAGAAGGCTGCACACAGGAATTGAGCATTTCTTTAGTGTTTAGCAATTCTACTTATGAATTCACCGTTAGTGCTTCTGGTTGTTTCTGTTTGCCTCCCCGCATGCCATTTCCCAAACCTCAAGGGAATATCCTGACCCAACTCTGCCATCCTTACTGCCCTAAGCATAGTTGGTTGGACATCATGAGTTCTGAGGTACAGCAACATAGACATGTGTACAGATATATTGACTTTCTGGTACAAGAATTCATTTTTAATTGATGAAGTTTGTTTTAACACATATAAATCCCAACAGACTCACAATTTAGTGACCCACAATATATAATTTCTGAAACCAGCTAAGCAAAATAGTTTAAAAGAATGATCACCACTTATAATATATTCAGGCTTATGCTTAAGTAGTTTCTCTCTCTCTTTATTTTTACAAATAAATGGAAGAGTGGTTGTTTCAACTTTAATAAAGGAATACCAATGTTTATTGTTCTAATCTGAGTCTTGTCATTATAGTTGTAATATTGTGTATATTCCTTTGGCTCTGCTTTCTTTACTCTGCATCTCTTGATACCAATGTGTTCATATTTCTTTGAATTCTTTTTCATCGTTTGCAGTACAAGAATATTCCATTACATTCATACATCATAGTTTGTTTAGCAATTCCCCAATTTGAGGGTACATGGTTTGTTTCTGACTTCTTACTATTCCAAATAGTACTCTCATGAGTCTTTGCCTGTGGTCAGTAATTTCTTTGAGATATAAACCCAGTAGTGGGGTTGCTAGGTCAAAGAGCATAAATAATTTTACTTTTCTAGCATAATTCCAAATTGTTTTACAAAATATTTGGACCACAAGACTCCCTCACCAGCAGTGAATTAATGTGCCTATTTTCCCACAGTCTTATCAACATTCCCTTTGCCATTTTCCTCCCAATTTGTTGGCTGTGATGTGATACCTGAGAGTTATTGTAAATCACATTTCTCTTATTATTTGTGTTTTTGAGCATTTTTAGAAGGTTGATGATAGTTTGCATTTCTTCTTTTGAAAACTATTGATTTGTGCCTCTTGACCACTTATCTGCTGGGGAAAGAAAGCCCATCTTTTTAACACCATTAGTCTCCCCATGGTGCTATGTGCCAGCAAATTATGGAACACCAGGATCCCTGAAGAATCAAAATTGCAGGTGACTCACAGGGCAATGGAATGAATGTTGAGGGCTGTAAATAGGTTGCAGCACATTACCAATGATGACTTGTGTGCAAGGGGCATAAAAAGCATTATATAGTACATGTTTGACTGGCAAAGGAGGTGGGTTGGTCATATAGCGAGTGTGAGGGATAACAAATGGACGTTCTGAGTATTGCGTTGGTATCCATGAAATATTAAAAGGCCTACAAGAAGGCTGCCAACATATTTTCAATAGATTCCCTAGGGAAGATTTTTGGAAGGACAAGAACAAGGATCCCACAGAATAAAAAGGTATGGATTGATTGTTTTTTGTACTAGTAGAGGGAATTTCCACGGTGATGAGGTCATACTTCTAAAGAAGTACTGAAATGGGTTAATGATTATGAGGAAAAGGAAGAAGAGGATAGTGATGACCACTTGCCAAATGAAGGAGATCTGGATTTTGATAGACCCTAGCCTCTGCCTTAATCCTTGTACGCCTTAACCATCCCAGGCACATATGCTACTCTTTTATGAAACAAAAGCTCTCTGTAGACCAAGTTAGTTTTTTTTATCACTTTGGCTACAAAAATCCCTGTGTTACTTGCATGTAAACCTTCCCAAAAAGCTTTACTGAGGGATTACTAGGCCCAAGGGCACCATGCCCTCAAACTAGAGAGAAAGAAAGCCTGCACTCAAAAATTGTTAGCAAAAGCACTGTAAGAAATCATAGCCCCCAAATTATTTTTAACCACATCTAGCCTGCAGCTCAAATGGATCTGCTGCAGGCTGCTTACCTTAAAGCAGTGATAAAGGATTTCAGATCTTCTAAGGAGGGTAGTCACACCACATCTCCAGGGTCAGATTTAGTGATAATTTGACTCAAACTAATATCTACATAAGGAGATTTTTGTAAATTTATAATTTCCAAAGGGCACATCTGCTAATATTCTATTATAATTTCTTAACTCCATTTCTTTCATTAAGGAACTAATTTTGTTCCCAAGTGGATCATTAGCTTTTTATCCATTTTGATTAATTTAATTCATATTATCAACAGCTACCCAAGGCTTTATGAACTGGATGGGAAACTTTAAGTTCTCCTTTTACCTTGGTCTTTTACCATGAGTAATCTTGTTAACTCTAATTGCATTTATAGGAATTTAAATTCATTTTCTATGTACTTTCTATAGTGTTCTTCATCACATCACAGGATTGAGGCAAACATTTTACCTAATTTATCTGAGTCACTTATAACCCAAGAGCCAGCATCCATATGGGATCACACCAAAGCCTATATAGCCTAAATATTTCTTTTTCCCCTGCCCATGCCTGTGAGTTGTTTATTTTAAGGCCTGGATAAGAGGTTTACCTTTATTTTGTTAGCAAAAGAGGCCATGGGCTCAGTGCAAGACAGATCTGCTGTCAAAAAATGTAAACCCAGAATAAGCTTCTAACAATAATAACTGAGTAAAAGCTCTTTATGACATTTTCCAGTCAACCAAGGGGTTTTTCAAGGATCTATACAGGGAAAGGTCATGTGGGGGTAAAATTATTGTCGTGTCATTGGCTGGTCCTTTTTTATTTTGAAAAGAATGTTATTTGTTGAAAAATCTCAATGGGGGAGAGTTGGGAGGATGTTTATTATTAAAAAGGCTCATAGTGTTTTGAGTCTGTCTCCCACTCCAGGATTCCAAAATCCTTTCTAAACATTGTGAAGCTGGTCTAAGAGTATATCATTCCCACTGTGCAACTTAGCATGGACCCCTGTGCCCTGGAAGACTAAAATAAATCTGATAAACTCAGCCTCTCTTTCCTATATTACTGTTTTGTTGGGGTTTCATGGGAATTATTACTAGAGGGGGAAATTTAAGCATTGTTTTTTGTTGCTTTGATGAACATAGACTCAGCTTAGGTTAATGGGGTGGGGGAGGGGAGTTGATGAGTGCCACTATAAGGGGAAAAAAGGAATAAGTAATGCATAAACTTAGGTGAGCTCTCAATGAAGACTTTACGGGCTGGTGAACATTGCTACAAGTCCAAAGGATTTTTTAACCCATCTGCCAGACTGTGTAGTTTATCATAGAGCAAGTTCAACAATATACAGCCAAATGTGATAAATTTAAGCATACAAATTGGCTCTCTTTCCATTCCAATAAGTACTTTCAGGGGTCGTTTTCGCAAAGCAGAGGGTTTATGTGTTCTAAGAGAACTGTGTTTCCATGTGTGTGTGTCTGTGTGTGTGTGTGTGTGTCAGTGCACATTTGCACGTGCTCATAGTCATGCAGAAGTGATGAAAATGTCCCTTGGTGTCAGGCTCTCACAGTGTTTTCCTAGCACCACTAAAAAGAGAGGCAACATGGTAGACTTGGGGTCAGGAAGACCTGGGTTTGAATTCCATCTCTGACATTTACTAGCTATGTGACCATGGGCAAATCACTTAATATCCTTGAGCCTCAGGCATTCTCTAAGACAAAATAGTGAAGAGTTCTTTCCATAATGCAGCCTTGACCACACCACAGGAGTGAGGTACACGTTAACTAATTTGGAGACGGGTTAAACTCTGTGTAGGTGGAAGGTGTTGCCACACCAATGAAATCATAGACCCATGCTATTAACTCAAATAGACCATACAGAAATATGTACTGTATGAACAGACATAGGATGTGTCTCTTTATTTGGTCTGGCGTTGCCACTTAAAAGTGTTTGTTACAGGGGAAAGTTGGTATTGGTGTTTGTCTTTATTGTGCCCATATATTTATCTGGTGGGCAGCGGATAGAGTGCTGGGCCTGCAGTCAAGAGGACTCCTCTTTGCGAGTTCAAATCTGGCCTGAGATTCTTACTGGCTGTGTAACCCATCACAAGACACTTAACTCTGTTTGCCTCAGTTTCCTCATCTGTAAAATAAGCTGGAGAAGAAAATAGCAAACCACTCCAGTATCTTTGCCAAGAAAACCCAAAATGGGGTCATGAAGAGTCAGACACAACTGAAACGACTGAACAACAAATATTTACCTGGTAGAGGGGAAAGAAAGATGTCTCTTTATGTTGCCATTGCATGTTACTTGTTATCTTTAACAAGGGTATGTTCCTAAGTAACATTGAGAGTCCTTTGTTCGCTAGATGTGAAGTTTTCTTTTGCCTGTATGTACCCAAGTCCAAACTAAAGACTCCTTGTTACTGACAAATTTCTCCAACTTCACAGATGATATTGAATTAATTTTATCTAGCCCTGGAGCATTATAAAACCCCAGTAAAATACATAGCTAATCTAACCATGTACACAGGAAAATCAAAGTGGATGAAAACGCTTGCCCAGACTGTGTGACTTATAGCTCATCAAATTGGTCCATTACTTATGTACCGAAGTTGGACAATGAGCTGCGCACAGAATTGTGTAAGAGAAAGAGATAAGGCTGGATTGCATTTGGTCAATTGTGTGCTGCTTTCAGTGATCCCAAACTTTGCTATTCTCTTTAATTCCAATATTCTTCTATTGTTGCTGCATAGCTACAAATCATGGAATGGTACCATTTCAATTATTATTCAAAATTCAATTGTTATATACTACTAGTTCAATTATTAAAATTAAAAACAGCCCAAATGGCCTAGAAGTTCCCCACATTGGGATGTTAGGGTATCATGTTATCACTAACAATAACTTTTATACAGTAAATGCCATTGAAAATATTATTGAGCGCATGCATTCCTCAGTAAGGATCACAAGAGAGACAGGTGAGGTATATCCCAAGTATGAATACCCTTCAAGATACTTTTAAAAAAGGAAAGCATCTACCATATTGCGTAAATCTTCTATGGAGGATTTAGGGAGAACTATGTATCCAAAGTACACAGAAGAAGCCAATGAAATCATGGATCCACTAAAATACTCAAGTACCCAAATTTACTCTGTTGTCCCTTGGTGGCTTCTACCAATATCTCACCTCACGTTTGTGTGTCTGGCCCTTGTGCACATACAATCAGGGATCTCAGGAAGTTCTAGGGATTATTACCCTTTCATGCCTTTAAGTAAGAACCCATCTAAATCATTCTGAAGAAAGAACTGTTCATATTTTCAAAGACTTCTAGAGAGGTTATGTTTTCTAGATAATGCCCTCCAGAGTGTCAGGTCTATAAAAACAAAAATCCTCATTTTCAGAAAAAGAATTTAGAAAAAAGAGGAAAAACTCTAAAAATTCATTGAAACCATGAAACTAACCCTGGGTTCAACTCCCAGATCTGTTGCTTGTGTGACACTGTTGTTCAGTTGTTTCATTTGTGTCTGACTCTTTGTGACTCATTTTGGGATTTTCTTGGCAGGGATATTAGAGTGGTTTGCCATTTCTTTCTCCAGTCATTTTACAGATGAGGAAACTGAGACAAACCTGGCTCAACAACTTGCCTAGGGTCACACAGATAGCAAGTGTCTGAGGTCAGATTTAAACTCAGGTCTTACTGACTCCAGGTTTGATGTTCCATCAGCTGAGCCACCTAGCTGCCCATGTGTGACCTTAGGTAAATCTCAACTTCTCTAGATCTCTAGATCTCTGATTCCTCACATGGAAAACAAAACAAAACAAAACAAAAAAACTGAGCAAGTTGGATTAGACTGTCTCTCAAGTCCCTTCCAGCTCTGACTCCATGATAAGGCATTTATTTACACATGGCCTCTTTTGCAATATCATAGGAGCATTGCATTAAAGCTGGAAGACAGGCCCAAAGAAATTGAATGACTTGCCTAAGACTATACTGATGTCAAGTGGCAGACTAAATATTGAACCTAAGTCCACTCATTTCCAAATCCAGTATACTTTCCATATCACTTTGATCCCTACTCCTTGAAGTACATAAGGGAGACCTTTTAGTAGATCCCAAAGACTGGGATGTGGGTGAGGTGAGGAGCTCCTCATAGATTCAGGGCTGGTGGACCTTGATTTTATGTTAAACTCTGATATGCTTTTTTTTTCCTTTTCCTTCACTCTACCAGTCATTATGAAGAGAACCTCAGATAAATAGCTAAAAATGCTTTGTTCAAATAAGAACCACTATGAGCTAAACCTTGGAATTATGATAAGGTCTCATTATGGGCTCATTTAATTCTACATTTTTATGTAATTTTCTTTGCTTTTTCTAGATTTGCAAAAAGACTCAATGCATCAAGGATCCTTGTAGACTCCTTGGACATCTTCTTTGCTTAGGGCAGTATGGTGTAGGAGTTAGGTCACTGGTCTCACAGGCAGAGGACCTGGGTTTTAGTCCCAACTATACTATTTACTAGCATTGTGACCTTAAGGTGGTTACTTTACTCTTTGAACTTCATTTGCCTCAGAGGTTGCTAGGTGGTTCAGTGGATAGAGGGTTGGATCTGAAGTCAGGTAGACCCGAGTTCAAATGTAGTCTTAGACATTTACTAGCTGAGTGATCCTGGGCAAGTCACTTAACTTGTCTGCCTCAGTTTTCTTTACCATAAGATGGAGATAATAATACCATCTAATGAGATAATATTAGTAAAAAAAAAGTGCTTAGCACACTCCTGGCACATAGTAGGGACTTAATAAATGCTTATTTCCTTCCTTCTTTCATATGCAAAATGGTGATACTAATACTTGTCCTTCTTGGATAAAGGAGTTGCCTTGAAAATCAAATCAGACTATATATTATGTATATGAAAGCACCCTGAAAACTATGAAGTTCTATACAAATGTGAGTTATTATTTAATTAACTCTGCCCTGTAAGGTGATAGTATTGGCATAGGACACAATCTTAGCTGAGAAGATCATTAGGTTTGCTGTACTGTTCACTGACTTTGAGGTCTAGATTAAGCTAGGAGAGGACTTGATCCTGTTATCTTAATATGGAGTTGAGACAACAGGCATTAAGCCATAGGCCCCATTAATCCTGTAATTAGACTGATCTCCTTGATATATCTGGTTAGAAACCTTCCACTGACACTCTCATATCTACCTGTTTTACGCCATTGTCTGATCATATTCATTTCATTGACTGAGGAAATCCATTAACTCCTTCTATTCCCTGGTTCCATTTGGAAGTATTTCTTTCAAAAGGGTATCTGAGATCATCTTGCTTAGGTAGAAAACCTTTGTTTTCCCATTTCCAGACACATGTGAATTATTAATATAACTAGATAAAGATCTCCACCTTGGGAACCACTTTTATTATGGAAAGCCAATGTTTTGCTGGCTGTGGTTGCTATAGAAAATGGGGAGGGGTTGCAAGAGGCAGGGAGGAAAGGAGAAAAGAGGGTGAGTGAGGAGGAGGAATGGTAAAGTCTTTAGAGGAAGCCTCTCCAGAGTATAAATTAAATAAAAGTGGTACCGCACAGTTATTTTAATCTACGCAATTGAATTCATTTTTTCCTTCCTCCAGGCACTCATCTTAACTCACCTGATAAATAACCATCCTCAGAAGGGAGCAAGGGAGCCTATAAGCCAGCCCCTTCTGTGCGTAGAGTCCCCTTGTCCAGTTCCTTTCTTATCTTAAGCACAGTGTTTTACAACTGGATTTCTTGAATGATCACAGATGAGAAACTTTTATTGCAAATGATCAAATTAAGGAGTTTGTTCTTTGTTCCTAGAACTTAGTGCTGGCAGGTACCCCTCTCCCCATTTTATATACAAAGACTCAGGGAAACCGATTTGCCCAAATTCACATAGTTGGCCAGTGGCAGAACCAGAACTTGACCCCAACCTTCTGACTCCCTTTCCAGCCTTTTTTATGTGAATCATAATCCTCCACATTCTCTTCAGGGCTTAAGACTAGTGATGAAACTGATTTCCTCACTCCAGTCATCGTCTCCATTCAGTACCCCTCCCCTGCTTGTAAAAAGGCAGAGATACCTCATGAGAACAAGGTGAGAATTTGTGAGAATGTGCAAGTCCAGAATGTAGGACTTCTGGGAAGAAAAGCCATAGGAATAAAAGAAATTTCTATTCTCATCACATAAATAATGCACAATCTCCAAAGATTTTACTTTTTTCCCACATTTCCATATGGGTGACTGAATTCACGGATGCAGTCTCTTCTATTTACCAGGTACAGTCCATCTGCCTCTTAGTTCATTTGTAATAGCAATATGCCATAATAATACCAGCTTCATGAGTTATCCGTACACGATGCTCACTGGCCTGTCTGCTGCTCTCCTTTCCTGTGGTGTTCAGCCTGGGAAATCAGCATCATTTTGGCAGCAAAACCTCATCTCCAGAAGGCACTATGTCTATTTGAATAACTGCACATGGGAAGTCACAAGAGAGAACTTTCCTTTAAATCTTTCTGGTCTGCCTAACTGTTAGCATAACTGTCTCCTTATGTTATGTGTTTCATTTTTATAGAATGACAAAATCTTTTGTATGAGAATGTTTCAAAATATAATTATAAATGACCACTATCTTGTTTAAAAAGGCACACAGGAAAATAAAAACTGTTTAGTCATTTCTATCCAGCATCTGTTCAATCTCATTTCTTATCCTTCAATCCATTGAGAATGTTATCTAGGTGCACACTTGAGGATCATAGCATCGTAGATTTAGAGCAAGAAGGCCCCTCAGAAGTCATCTAGTGAAAACTCCTCATTTTATATATGGTGAAACTGAAGGCCTAAGAGGTAGAGTAGCTTGTGTGAGAGTCCACAGGAGCCCGCCACATAGAGAGCAGAGCTAGAAGCCAAATCCAGGCTCTCTGACTTCAGAACAGTGTTCTGTCTCCAGTGTTCAGTCGTGTCCAAGTCTTCATGACCCCATCTGGGATTTTCTTGGCAAAGATTCTGGGGTGGTTTGCCATGTCCTTCTCCAGCCCATTTTACAGATGAGAAAACTGAGTCAAACAGGATTAAGTGACTTGCCCAGGGTCACACAGCTAATAAATGTCTGAGGCCAGATTAGAATTTAAGTCTTCCCGACTCCAGGCCCCATGCTCTGCCTGCTGTACCACCTAGCTGCCCATATTTGTATATACACTTGCTTTTACAGCATTGCTCCTAGTGAGCCTCTAATAAATCTTTGTTGAATTGAATTCATTGGAATTACATACAGCCATATAAGACTGATGGTGGAAGTGGAATAATCCAGTCATCCCTTTCATCACTTGTGGTCTTTAGTATTAAACTGTTTTAACTCTGAGGACCAATGAATGGCCTTTACATTTTTATAATCCCCTTTCGGCAGATTCTCTGAGAATTTTATAAGCAGTAATTAGCAAAAGCCTCATAACTGCCCTAAGGAATTAGGTAGTTGGCATGTGTTGTTATGCCCATTTCATTGGGACTGTTGTTTATTTCCATCTACAGGCAGACTTTGTAGGGATATTAAAATAAATCAATATGAGAGGTTTGTCTAGGATGACATGTTTGTTAATGTTTTATTGATTATGCTATTGGTTGTGAATTTTCTAACTTAATAAAGCTCTGGGTTTGGTGGGAGTTTTTTGTTTATAAAATTCAAGGGTTATTCAATTAACTGGCAACTTAATGCAAAGCCCTGATTTGATCCATGTAAGATTGCTGCAGTGACATCCAATTCATCACCCTTCAAGTGGTCATGATGTCCCTCCCCCTCCCCACCCCCCACTCCGAGGATATTAAGCAAGAAAAGGCAAATATAAAAAGGAAAGCATCTGTCCAAACACTAGCAACCTGGCAGCATGCATGTAGTGCTGAAAGGAAAACTGGAAACACACATGGTTATTTTTTCCCCAGAAATGAATTGGCTTTAAAAACAGCAAAACAAAATTACAGATACCTTTCTTTTTACTAGTTTGCAAAAATATTAATAATTCTTTTTTTGTATCCAGAGGTTAAATGCTTCATATCTGAATGACACAAGTTTAAGGGCATTGAGGAATGGATTTGTGAGATATTTAAAAGAAGGGAGGATATCAAATGCCTGGGGGAAATCACAGATTTATTATTACCCCTCAAAAGGCAATCAAGAAAATATCAATAACCACCAACCCATATGCCCACTTTTCCTATTTTTCTATAAAACCATTATGAGTATAATCTACACCCATATGGAGGGCATCCTTGATGAAGGTATGAGAAGGGAATAGGCAGACTTTCACAAGTGGTATTCTACAGAAGCCAATGTCTTTATAACCACACAATTGACTAAACAGTGCACAGAATACAAGATCCCACTGTGTTCATTGTTTGTTGACTATAAAAAAAACATTTGAGCCAATAGAGAAAAATACCACCCATATGGCTCTCCTCTAGCAAGGTGTTTTCCTATGTATTTGTTAAAATTATATGAGGTGCCTTGAAAGATGTAACAATAGAGGTAATTTGGTTTGATTACCTGACTGTTAATAAAAACAAGGAGGAAATATATTTGCTAGAAGTGGACAATGAACTTGGCCCAGAATTGAATAGAAGGAGAACAGTTTGGATTTCATTGGGGAAAATTATGCAGTGCTTTTGATGACCCCAAGCCGTTTCTTGAAACAAAGGCCTATCTTTTTTAACACTGGTAGTCTTCTGGCTTTGAGACATGAAATACCATAGTCTACAAGGCATAAAGTTGTGGGTCACTCGAGGGACAACAGAGAGTCTCATGGTGGCTGTGAAAGGCATACTACCAACAAAAAATCACATCAGAGGAGTGATAGAAAGTATCAGAAAGATATGTGACTGAAAAAAAAGATAGACCATTTATGTAATGAGAGTGACAGATAACTCAAAGACAACTCATGTATCCATTAGTATCAGTGGAATATCCATAACTCTAGGGGAAGTCCTATAGCATATCGGGGCTATGATACACCCTGCTTCCTACCCCCACCCCCAGAGGATTTATGGAAGGATGTAACCAAGAGTAGCACATGGGGAGAAGATGAGATTGAATTGCAATCTCTACCAAGAGAAGAAGCATTCACATTGATGGGATCACAGATCCATGTACCATCAAAGTGTCATAATAACACAGTTAAGTTAACGTTATTAAATGAATTTAACTTTTTCTAGTCTCCTTCAATCCATTCTTTTCTGAAGTGGCTCATCATTGAGGGACTTCTTAATTCTCCTTGTATAAAATGATCATTATATTAATTTGAATGATCTTATATGTCTTTGTGTGTGCACATACAGCCAAAGCACAATACTAATTTACTCAGAATATCTACCATTGGCAGAGAGTTGTCTTTCTCCCAGTTGACACCAATCCTTTCAAAAAGAAAAACCAGCTAGCTTAGTTATCTTTGCCCTGCAACAACTCTCCACTAAACACCTTAAGGCTCATCACAAGATGAATCTCACCACACTATATTACTATATTTATTATATATTTTAAAATGTATCATATATATTTTAAACTTTGTATCATTTAGGAGATTTCATCATCCTACCAGGTGGTAGGATTTGCAATTATTCACGATATAACTTGAAAAGAAAGGGGTCTACAGAAAAGATCTCTATACCTAAAGCAATACAGTGAAGATGATACTATCTATTCTAGTCCTGACACTTTATTTAAATTTACACATAACCAGATTGAACTTTTTTTAAACCCCTTTCAAACCTCCCTTTTCTTCAGGAAATGACTTTAAATAAGTGTTTCGTAGTCAAGAAAACCTAAGTCTTCTGAATTTCTAGCTTGTCTAAGAAATTGCAAAGATTCACACGGGACAGTTTAAATAAAGCATTTGTTTCTTTAGAAGAAAAGTAGGGTGGTGGTGAATTACCATCCTGATCACTAATTTCCCCAATTACTATCAATGAGTCCTCTCTATCTGCCATGTTAATAAGCAACCTGTTTTATCACCCTGACGGTATGAAAAGGCCCTACCTCAGGTAATTACCTTTTTTGTTTCTTCAAAATTATTTTTAAAGTTTCCATTCAAGCTTGCTTCAAACTTTTTAATGGATTCATCCTATGAATGGCTCAAACTGTTCTCCATTGCAGCTCTCATATGGACTCTTCTAATTTTTTTGACACTGATTATCATTTAAATAATATATATTTTAAATTTCACCAAAGCCAGTGTTCATTTCCTTTCCATACCAATTTTAAAGTCTCCCAAAAGCAGCTTCCTAAAAATATTTGGAAGGGACATAAAATAGTTTTTTTTTAAAAAGTTGATAACCATGCAACTTGTGCATGAACGTAATTCTGCTTGTGGGTCAAGTCATTTGGAAATGTCAACTCAGGGCATTTTCAAGGCCTTTATCTAGTTAAGTAGGGCATTAAAAAGACCACAAATTAGCCACTTCACATATTCATTCTTTGATTTTGCTGTGAAAAGAGATAAATATTTAGTCCTTTAACATCTAAATAACAGACTAGGCTACTATGCTACTATTTTTATCTTGTTTAAGCATGAGAACTTCTTGTTCAAAATGGCTCCGGTGTTGCATCACATAAATTTGAATCTGGAGGTTCAGAGCCTCTGTCTCCAAAAAGCAGACTAAAATTACTATTAGAGACATGTGCTATAGTTTGATTCAAATGGAATACTAATAATATAATGCAGGGTATACCTGGTGATTTTTGAAAAGCTGATGAAGGCAGTCCTTTCTCTAGTTAGCAGAGATTGTTCCTCTGTAGTTATAGGAACAATCGGTATACCATGGACCCACGTGGGTCATGATGCCATTTATTGGTTAGGCTCATGTGATAGAAGAGATTGTTGTGGAGGGCATATATCCTATTTCTAAAACAATAGCATCTTGCAACACAGTGGGAGGGGACAAGATTATAGTATATGTCTTTCTGAGTTTAGGAATACTTAGTTTAAATCTTCAAAATATAAAGCAGCTTTGGGCTTTCTTACCAAGACCCTTCACTATAGGTGACCTGCAACGAAACTCTAAATTCTAATTAAAGTCACAAGTCCCACAGCTAGTTTCACATGTATATATTTGCAAGTTAAAATATAATTTTTATTCCTCTGAAGTTCATCTTTCCTCTAAAGGCTACTATATTTAAGTCACTATTTCTCCTCCCAATTACCATTACACTCTTTACATTGGAAACCTGTGACATAATGGCTGACATTGGTGAGCCAGAATTAAAGATAGCTAAAATTAAGAACAGACTTCCTATCCCAAAGAGCTTTCATTGACATTTAGTATTCAAAGTGTCAACAAAGAGAAAATCAGTATCCACATCTTACACATGTATACAGTCAAGTTTAATGACAAAGAATGGAAGATGAAAAACTATGGGCTACTACCAAACTTTGTGCAATATGATGAAATGGTGGGGTCTTGGCGGGGGTCTATTCTACAACCCAAGAAATCTTCTCGACATCAGTGAAAAGAGTATTGGCTTAGGAAGCAGAGAACCTGGGTTCAAATTCCACCTTTGATGTTACTACTTTTGTGACCTTAACCACTCTGAGCCTCAGTTTCCTCATCTGTAAAATCAGGGGATTAGTCTAGATGGCCTCCAAGACCTCTAACAGCTGTAGGTCTATGACCTCCGTTGTTTTCTGGGGACCTTGCCCTCCTAAAGCAGTCCTTTGAAGGTATAGAGGAGATCCACCTCAACATCAAGATCTATTGTAATTACCACCATCACCTAGGGATGACCAAATATTTTATCACCAGTATCAGGGAGCTGTCCAACTGAATTAAGTAAAATTTAAAGGAGCTGGGTTCACACTGGCAAAAAGCTGAGTGTTTTTCCCTTCAAAATAATCTTCAAATCTGTGAAACTTAACCCCTCCTCCTGAATCCTTTGTGACACTAATTCTCCCATTTTACAAATGAGGAAACTGAGGCCCCCAGCGGTTCCATGAATTGTATAGTTTCACATAGCTTGTGAGCAATACAGTTGGGGTTAGGGCCCAGTCTCTTTAACTTTTCAGTCCAGTGCTTTTCCCACACATTAACTGATTGTTTTCAGCAGGTTTCTCATCATCCTTCCTACTCTGCTTCCTGTTAAAAACAACAACAAATCCTAAACCCAAGATTTTTGCAGATGTAGCCTCTTAGTTTCCTGGCTGTTTCTGTGACAGCAGGCTATTCTTGAAGCTAAGAGCTCCTTCCTGTAGTCCCCATCACGTGTTCTGTAAAAGTTAGGCACTGTGCCTTCAGATTCTTTGAAGCGCCTTTCTTTCATCTTTGCTCAAAATAGTACCTGCTGTAGTGCTAGCCTCAGAACCTTCAGAGCAGGGATCCAAGGGAATGTGGAAATTTATCACCCAGCGATCTGACCTACATACTGTTTAATTGTTTTTGGCCTGACCAGTACCCCAGGCCTCTGAGCCAAAAAGAATTAGAGTGATGTTTAAAACTATGTTTTAGTTTTTAATCCTAGTTGATCCAGAAAATTAGGATCTATGAGGAAGAAATGTAAAGGTTGTGGATTCTATGCATCAAGGGCCCTTTTACATAAGATGTATTTCTGGAAATATTTCAGAAAGGGGATTATTTATCAAAATGATGACTTGTATTTTTCTCAGGGGGAAAAGATTATCTCATCTGGTTCCACTGCTGTTTTATTATGATGTTGTATGTTCGTTTGTTTTTTTAATTATGAAGAGATCAAATTGGATGTTTTACCAAGACATCAGTATCACACTAATTTATAAAATGTTCTGCATTATCAGATGTAATTGAAAAACAAAGGATTTTGGAAGACACAGGAAATGCTGTGGGGTTCTTCAGCTATTTAAGATATTTAAATGTTTTATAGAAGGGCTCATTTTCAAAGGCCACCTGCTCAAGTGCATAGCCTAATTTTTTCCCTCATTTAGAATCCACTTTCTTCCTACCTCTTGCCCCTTACTGAAACACTTTTTTTAAGCTTCAGAGCAAAATTCATTTCTTGCTGATATGGTTGTTTTCTGCATTTAGCAGATGTGTGAGCTTTATTTTCTACTATGCTTCCAATGGGGATGAACATAGCATGGCTTGTTTAATGTAATTTGTTGTTTATGCTCAAACATGCATTTTATTATCTGCCTAAATGTGCAAAGTGCTTTGACTGGATAACTGGTGAGGGGTTTTTGTTTTGTTTTTAGTCAGCAGGGATTTTTTTTCTGGATCCTGCAAAGTTTAATTGTTATCGATTCAGTTTGCCTCTTGTATGTTTCAGTGAGAGAATCACCATTCTAATGCCTCTTTAGCCTGCTTAAAATAATTGTTATACCTTAAGTTGTAATATTTGAGATTGTTATTGTTCGGTCATTTCAGACTTTCCATGACCCCATTTGGGATTTTCTTGGCAAAGATACTGTAGTGGTTTGCTATTTCCTTCTCCATCTCATTTTACAGATAAGGAAACTGAGGCAAACAGGGTTAAGTGACTTGCCCAGTGTCACACAGCAAGTAAGTGTCTGAGGCTGGATTTGAATTCATGAAAATAAGTCTTTGTGATTTCAAGCCCAGCACTCTATCCACTGTACCACCTAGAAGGTAGCACAAGTAAATTCTAACACAGAGGAAGATTCTGGATAAATGGCTGGACTAGGTATGAAGAAGCCATGTTTTTCAAATCCTTTTAATATGACACTAGTCATATGTCTTGGACAAGTCAAGTAAACAAGACTTTATTGAGAGCTTACTATATGCCAGTCAATATGCTAAGTGCTAGGGATGTAAATAAAGGAAAGTCTAGGTGACACAGTGGATAGAACACTGGGCCTGTAGTCTGGAAGACTTGAGTTCAAATTCAGCCTCAGACACTTACTAGATGTGCGATTCTGGGCAAGTCACTTAAACCTGTTTGCCTCAGTTTCTTCATCTGTAAAATGAGTTTGATAAGATAATGGCAAACCACCCCAGTATCTTTGCCAAGAAAACGCCAAATTGGTCCGTGAAGAATCGGACTCAACTAAAGCAACTGAATGACAACAATCTTAGCTGAAACTTGAAGGAAGCAGGGAATAGTTAAGAGGCAGAGATGAAGAAGGTGGAGGTGGAGAGGAGAGGAGGGAAAGAAAGTGTTCCATCTCTCAGAGCCTAAGTTTCCTCACCTCTAAGATGGGGATAATAATACCCATAGTATCTGTCTCATGGTATTGTTAGGAGATTCTAGTGAGGTCATATGTGCTAAGCAATGTATAAAATTTAATGTGCTATTAAAAATGTTATTTCTTCCACTGAGTCTTACTCCAATGCCCCCTCATTACGTGGAAAGTGACCCTGGGTTCTTAAAGACTATGCTATCAGATCAGAAATTTCCAGAAAACTTTGAAAGTTTCTACAATACTGGAAAAGTTTCAAATATAGACTCAGCAGTAACTTGAGTCTGTTTTTCAAGGATCATAAAATCGGGGAATTTGAGAATTGGAAGGGACCTCAGCAGACATCTGCTCTGACCCACCCTGAAATCCCCACTATAATAAACCTAGCAAGTGGTTGTCCAGCTTCAGCCTAGCTGAATACAGAATGGCACATCATCAGAAGGCTAGCTACCTGGTGATGAATTTTTTTGACCATAGCAACCCATGGAAGAATGAAAAATTGAACTTTTCAGAGGATGTGGGTAAGAGTCACATAGGATAAACAGGCACAAATGGGTTGTGATCTTCGTTATTAGAGAGAACTTCCAAATCATTGAGATCAAAGATCCATTTGAGAGTCCCTCCCATAGTGTTTATGAGATTTTTCTTTTAATAATAATAACAATAATAATAATGGGCATCTATATACTACTTTAAGGTTTGCAAAATGTTTTACAAATATTCTCATTCTATCTTTACAACAGTGACGTAGGTGCTATTACACAGGATGAAATGAGGTAGAGGTTAAGTGAGTTGGCAAAAGTCTCAGTAGCTGAAGCAGCATTTGAACTCACGTCTTCCTGACTCCAGCCCAATGCTCTAACCATTGTGCCAACTTGTATATGCTTATATCTTTGCATTTACTTTTATATACACTTGGAAATGTACCTGTCTCACCAAATAAAATATAATCCTTTTGAAAGCCGGAATTCTTTCATCATTGTCTCTGTATCTCCAGCACCTAGAAGAGGACCTGGCACAGAGGAGACATTTAATAAAAGTTGATTGAGGGGCAGCTAAGTGGCACAGTGGATAAAGCACAAGCCCTAGAGTCAAAAGGACCTGAGTTCAAATCTGACCTCAGACACTTATTAGCTGTGCAACCTGGACAAGTCACTTAACCCCAATTGCCTCAGAAAAAAAAATAAATGTTGATTGATTGCCTTAAATCTTTCTTCAATTATTTGTCATTAAAATATCTGAAGATCATAATGTCCCCTGTGGATTTATCAATTGAGGCATGGATACTTTCTTCCAAATTATTTATTAAAATGTTAAATAAGACATTTTGGCCTTGAGAATTAGCATGATAGAATAGAGTGAGATGTCTGACTTTGAATACAAACATACATACTTCCTACCTTGTAAACTTGGCAAATCACTTATCATTCTAAGCCTTAATTTTTCCTTCTGTAAAGTGACTACCTGTGACACTCATACTACCTACCTTACTGGACAACTGTCGGGAAAGTGCTTTCTCAAGCTGAAAATTCTCTAGAAATGTGAGCTATTATCCCTGAGGAACCCTATTTTTGGTATTCCCAAACCAAGGAAGTGCTTGCTCATGGTTGTGTTTCTTGTTTTGAAGTTCCCAACCTTTTTTTCAAACCAGCAATGGTATAGAAACCAATCAAAGTCTTATTGAAAGTCTCTATAAATTTCAAATGGTTCCTACTTGTCCTCCTGTTTACTTGTTCCCTCAAAGAACCCTGATGGATTAGTTAGGCATGATTTCCTCTTATGAAAAGCAAGTTGCCTTCCTCCTAATAGTTTATACTTAACGATTTAAGGTTTTTATCCTTTGATATATTTTCCATTGACTTGCCAGGAATAGAAGTGAAACGCACCACATTGCATTTCCCAGGAACCGCCCTATAGCCCATTTTATGGATAGACAATTGGCCAGACCTCCAGGAGGGTACTTAACAGGGGTTGTATGTAACTTATTATACATTTTGGTCACCAGTTCACAACTTTGCCCTTCAATTTTTCAGGACCCATGGGTAGGTGCTGTCCAGTCCTGGCAATTTATTTACATCTGACTCATTGGTTTCTTCTAGAAAATCCTGTGAGCTTACTACTATTCTAACATTTCCGGCCAACCTGCTTGCAAATAAAATTTGAAAGTCAGAATCTCTCTTTGCTTTGGAGGCCCAAAACAAACATCTCGTTGGGTCTTTGTTTCTTTCTTATCATACCCAAAGTCCCTTTTGTATCACAGTGATTCCATTCGTTCTCTAGCTGGCTCCCTCCATTTGACATGTTAAAAGAAACTTTTATTATAGCTTTGTAGATCATGAATAGAATCATGCGATCATAGATAATAGATTCAGAACCATAAGGTACCTCACCGTCCAATTCAAATACCACCTTCCCCATTTGCTCTATATTCTCCCTTAGTTTTCCTTAAGAGTTTTTAAACAGTTTCTAGGCTTCCTTTGTATTAACTTCTTTTAAATGAATACTTTCCCTTGCCCTGTAACCAAGTGCCTGCATTTTGTCTGAGTTTTCCTTTCTAAAATGAAGCAATCCATGTGACCGAGTTGTTAGGGTTTTTATTATCATTCCAGCTTTCTCTTTCCCATCAAAATATTGGACTTAATCACAGTGATTCATGAATGAATATTTTTAAAGTACAGACTCTACCTGTCCCTTTGCAGCCCTCAGGACCAAATCAATACATTCTCTTTCCTGTGAGTTCTAAAACTAGTTGGCCAAGGCAACAGGAATGAACACAACACTTTTCAAGGAAACAGTCTTGTGCCAATGTGGTTAGTGTAGCTTTGTTTCTGACTTGAAGTAGATCAACATATGCCCTGGACAGACTGTCAGCTTTAACTTTGCTGACACTGTGAGATTTACAGAAAACACTGTTATGCTAGAATAATAACACTTAGTGAGTGGAGAATCTTAAGACCTTGTATACATTTCAATAGAATGAGTTCTGCTTATGGAATAATGGACATTCCCCTGGAGTCATACTCAACAGCATGGCCTTAAAATCAATTTCTCTTTAGTCATCACAACACAAACACATTAGCAGGGCTGCAAGGAGAATGTCATTCAGTGGGATGAAAAGCCCACTGTAAGGGAGGAGAGAATAATGGGGTGAAGAGGTACAGAGTGAGAATGCACCTCACTGACACTAAAACTGATTGACGAGCATCAAGTCTTCTGAGTCCAGAATATGGCACCATGGAAAAAAATAGACAAATGGTGCCATGATGTATGAGAAATTGAAGGTGTAACACAGATTTCTGTTCTCAAGGCAGGAGAAGATGAGGGTCTTTCAAGGCTGACAGTGTTGTCAGTGCAGTTGACATAAATTTTGCTAATGTTAATGGAAATGTAGTAGCACAATTTACCAAAGCCATTTACAGCTGTTATGTTGGAGTGAGAAATAGAAGGAAATTATAGGAAGAAGAACCCAGGAGGTTTAAGACTTGTGTATCTGAACGGAAGCATGTTTTAAAATTGCTGCGTATACAGAAGGTCCTTTTTTCAGTGCAGCAGTTTTTGTTTTTGTTTCTTTCTTTGTGGTATTCTTTCAGGTCCTGAGACACCACCACAAGTACCATGGTACAAGGGAGCCTTCTTTCATTCTCATATTTCCCCATCATATGATGGTGGTTTCGGTGCTCATTTCCTTTTGTTTCTTAAATCTCAGTGTTTAAGGAAATTATGTTCTTTCCTTTATGGTGATTAGGGAATGAGACATTTTCATCTCTGTTTAGTCACAGGAGTCAGAAAACCTTCTGTAATACCAAGATAATGTTTTCATTGACAGTCACATTATTGGGCATGTACTAGGGACCCCTAAATAATGGGCAGAATGCCACCCAGGACATGGAGCACAACACAAAACTATAACCAAAAAATCAATATACATATATGTGTGTATGTGCATATATGATATATATGCACATTACATATGGATATGGACACATGCACATATATGTGTATACACACATACATGCATATGTGTATATATACATTTATGTCCATGTGTATACATATGTGTATGCGTGTATGATGATACCTTCTTACTGTAAAACCCTGTGTGAACAAAATTGTATAGCATAGGGGATAGCACATGGAAAGTATCATGATAATTGAAACATTTCCCAGGACTTGAGTTCAGGGAAAGAATGAAGAGGTTATTTGCCCCTAGCTCCAGGGCAGGGAAAGGAGGAATAGGAAAGTAGCATAGCAGGTGTCTGGAGGTCCTGGTTAGCAACTAGAGTGATCAGAAATGAGGCTTAGAGGAATTTTAGAGAGACACTTAGAGAATCTTAGGAGTAGAAGGAACTTTAGAGATCATCTAGTCCAATAATCTCATTTCACAGATTAGGGATCCTGAAAAGGTGAAAGGAGAAAATTGAAGCAATTCATCTGGAGATGTAGGACAGAATTGTGCAGTCTTCTGAAAAGCATGAGGAGTACTAGGGGAGTCATATGGGAGAACAGAAAAATCTAAAGTACAGTCATTTTTCTGGTGAAATGTGGCCTGAGGTAGTATAGAGCTGTTTTACGGAATTCTTGTCGACATTACCTCTTAACTCAAAAAATTACTTAAAGTTTTTAAAAGTCTGAGAAAGAAGAAAGAAAGAAAATAGGTGGTCAGGCTGGATTGGAATTAGTTTAGACTAGGCCAGAGGAACAAGTTACAGAAGTGACTTATAGTAAAGTCGCCCATTCCATTAATCAGTCTTAATATCTCCTGCCCTCCATGGAACCTTTTTTTCCTAGCTTCACAAATATCTTATTTCTTCCTTCTAGATTTCCAGACCACATTTCATCCTGTACTCTCCCCAACTCCTCCCAAGATTTTCCATCCTTCCAGCCAGGAAATTTCTCTTTTCCACTATTCTGAATCCCCACATAGTCTTCACACCACATCAAATTCACTGAATTCAATCAGCATTTATTAAATGTATACTGTGTACAAAGGAGTAGAGAAGGTGCTAAGGGAGATACAAAGTTTAAATAAAATGGACTACCCTCAAGAAACATAGTCTAGTTGAAGGATCTGATACCTACAAAAATCTTTGAGAGGTACAAAAGAAAGTACTTTACAAAGTCTGAGAGGGAAAAATGATCCCCAAACTGGGGAGACCAAGGAAAGTTTCATTGAAGAGATGGCATTTGACTTGAGCTTCAAAGGTTGGGAATGAATTAAACAGCAAAGAGGGGAGGATAGATGGTCTGGAATTGAGGACAAGTACAATGACATTAAATTGCAAGGCATGATTGGAGAACAATAATTTGGACAGTTGGGCAGGAATTTAGTGTGTGGTAGAATGAGTTCAGATTGAAGAAAGCCTTAAATTAATGCCAGACAAAAGAGTTCAGATTTTACTCAGTAGTTAATAGAGAGCTACTAGAAGTTTTGAACAAAGAGTAAAAGAAAAAGAACTGGGGGGCAGAGCCAAGATGGCGGCTGGTAAGCAGGGACTAGCGTGAGCTCCGTACCAAGTCCCTCCAAAAACCTATAAAAAATGGCTCTGAACCAATTCTAGAATGGCAGAACCCACAAAAAAGCAGAGGGAAGCAGGGCTCCAGCCCAGGACAGCCTGGATGGTCTCTGGGTGAGGTTTATCCCACACGGAGCTGGGAGCTGGGATCTGGGAACGGAGTGGAGCGCGGCGTGGAACAACAAGACCAGCAACCGGGCAGAGCATGCCCTAGCGCCCTGAATCAGTGAGCTGTGGCAGTTACCAGACTTCTCAACCCACAAACACCAAAGACTGCTGAGGTTAGTGGGAAAAGCTGCGGGAGTTCGAGGTTAGGCTTCCAGCCCCGGGGGCAGTGGAGGTGGGGCAGCTACGGCTGTTGTTGCTTCCGGCTCCAGGCCCACCTGGTGGGAGGAATTAAGTGGCGGATCAGAGCAGGAGGGTGCAGCCTGCTGAAGATCTAAGCCCAGTCTGGGTTGGAGGTTCTTGGGGAAGGAGCAGTGCTGGAGTGGCAGAGCCGGCACCTCCCCCCCAAACGTAGAACATAGAACTCTCTAGTCTACAAGCAGTCATACCCCACTGAAAAACTCAAAGGTCAAGTTAGTTGGCTGGGAATATGGCCAGGCAGCGAAAACACACCCAGATTCAGTCTCAGACTTTGCACACGTTCTTTGCTGACAAAGAAGACCAAAACATACAGCCTAAAGAAGTCAATAAAGTGCAAGAGCCTACACCTAAAGCCTCCAAGAAAAACATGAACTGGTCCCAGGCCATGGAAGAGCTCAAAAAGGACTTGGAAAAGCAAGTTAGAGAAGTAGAGGAAAAATTGTGAGGAGAAATGAGAAGGATGAGAGAAAACCATGAAAAACAAGTCAATGACTTGCTAAAGGAGACCCAAAAAATACTGAAAAATACACTGAAGAAAACAACACCTTAAAAAACAGACTAACCCAAATGGCAAAAGAGCTCCAAAAAGCCAATGAGGAGAAGAATGCCTTGAAAGGCAGAATTAGCCAAATGGAAAAGGAGGTCCAAAAGACCAATGAAGAAAATACTACTTTAAAAATTAGATTGGAGCAAGTGGAAGCTAGTGACTTTATGAGAAATCAAGATATTATAAAACAGAACCAAAGGAATGAAAAAATGGAAGACAATGTGAAATATCTCATTGGAAAAACCACTGACCTGGAAAATAGATCCAGGAGAGATAATTTAAAAATTATTGGACTACCTGAAAGCCATGATCAAAAAAAGAGCCTAGATCTCATCTTTCAAGAAATTATCAAGGAGAACTGCCCTGATATTCTAGAGCCACAGGGCAAAATAGAAATTGAAAGAATCCATCGATCGCCTCCTCAAATAGATCCCAAAAAGAAATCTCCCAGGAATATTGTCGCCAAATTCCAGAGCTCCCAGATCAAAGAGAAAATACTGCAAGCAGCCAGAAAGAAACAATTTGAGTATTGTGGAAACCCAATCAGAATAACCCAAGATCTGGCAGCCTCTACATTAAGAGATTGAAGGGCTTGGAATACGATATTCTGGAGGTCAATGGAGCTAGGATTAAAACCTAGAATCACCTACCCAGCAAAACTGAGTATCATGCTCCAAGGCAAAATATGGATTTTCAATAAAATAGAGGACTTTCAAGCTTTCTCAGTGAAAAGACCAGAACTGAATAGAAAATTTGACTTTCAAACACAAGAATCAAGAGAAGCATGAAAAGGTAATCAAAAAAAAGAACAAGAAAAAGAAATTGCAAGGGACTTACTAAAGGTGAACTCTTTTGTTGACATTCCTACATGGAAAGATGACAAGTATGATTCATGAGACCTCAGTATTAGGGTAGCTGAAGGGAATATGCATAATATATGTTTATGTATGTATATGGGTGAATGTGTATGTATGTATATATCTATGTGTGTGTGTGTGTGTGTGTGTATACAGAGAGAGAGAGAGAGAGAGAGAGAGAGAGAGAGAGAGAGAGGGAGGGAGAGAGAGGACACAGGGTGAGTTGAAGATGAAGGGAAGATATATAAAAGAAATAAAATCAAATTAAGGGATGAGAGAGGAACATACTGAGAGAGGGAGATAAGAGGAGATAGAATGAGGTGGATTATCTCGCATAAAGTTGGCAAGAAGAAGCAGTTCTGTGGGAGGAGGGGAGAGGGCGGATGAGGGGTGAATGAGTGAACATTGCTCTCATCAGGTTTGGCCTAAGGAGGGAAAACCATACATACCCAATTGGGAATCTTACCCCACAGGAAAGAAGAGGGAAGAAGATAAAAAAATGGGGGGGGGGGATGATGGAGGGGAGGGCTGATGGGGGTGGAGGTAGTCAAAAACAAACACTTTCGAAAGGGGACAGGGTCAAGGGAGAAAATTCAATAAAGGGGGATGGGTTGGGAAGGAGCAAAATATAGTTAGTCTTTCACAACATGAGTATTGTGGAAGGGTTATACATAATGATACACATGTGGCCTATGTTGAATTGCTTGACTTCTTAGGGAGGGTGGGTGGCAAAGGAAGAGGGGAGAGAATTTAGAACTCAAAGTTTTAAAAACAGATGTTCAAAAACAAACAAAAATGTTTTTGCATGCAACTAGAAAATAAGATACACAGGCAATGGGGAGTAGAAATTTATGTTGCCCTACAAGAAAGGAAGGGAAAAAGAGATGGGAGGGGAGTGGGGTGACAGAGGGAAGCGCTGACTGGGGAACAGGGCAACCAGAATATATGCCATCTTGGAGTGGGGGGGAGGGTAGAAATGGGGAGAAAATTTGTAATTCAAACTCTTGTGAAAATCAATGCTGAAAACTAAATATGTTAAATAAATAAACAAATTTTTTTTAAAAAATTAAAAAAAAAGAAAAAGAACTAAAGACAAGGAAGATTAGTCTAGCAGTGGTATGAAGGATGGAGGGGAGAGGGAAGAGTGACTTGTTAAGAGACATTACAACAGTTCCAGAAGAACCTGAGGGCCTACATTAGGGGAGTAGGAGTGGGAAAGGGCAGGAAGGGACTAATTAGATCATTGCTCATAGATGCTTTTCAGGAAATAAAACTGAAGTTGGGAGATATGATGTTCTTACAGAGACCCTGGAACAAAATTTTAAAATTATCTTTAGGCAGTCACTTCTTTCTGTGAGTATATGCTTTGGATCCCCAAGAAGATTGAGTAAGGATATAAGAAACAATAACATCCTTTTCTTGGTTTAGTTCTGGGATATGTTCAGAACAGAGACTAGCTGCTGAACATTCTCTTTGAAGAAAGTAGAATTCTTTGATCCTGGAGCAGAGCTCAGTTATATTAACTCAAAGAGAAGATGTCATTGAAGCAAGTTAAACCTTGGATAATGCTTTTGCGATTGCATTACCAAACGGAAGACAGGTCAGAGTTTTCCCAAAGAAATCCAAGGAATGTCATGGTACCTTTGGATCCAATTTTTGAGCCATAAGATTACTAGGGCTCCTAGAGCCCATGGTTTGTGTGGACCCTAGGACTTACATATTTTGTGCCCTTGGATGCAAAGACCTTGTATTTGCTTGTATATAATTAAATAAAATATGTTGTCAAGAAGGACAAGTGAAGTTGGTTTATAGCCTCAAGCTCAGAAACTTTTCAAGAGCATCAAATGTGATTTCCTGGATCAAAATTCTGAGTCTAGCAAGAGAAGGCATGAATGACTGGATAATCAAGGCTTCTAGTTTTTAAAAATAGACATAAAATAATAGGATTTGGAGCTGGATAGGAACTTAGAGATTTCTTATTTGACAGATAAGGAAACTGAGGTCCAGAGAGGCTAAGGGATGAAGAGGTTGGTACTATGTAGTAAAAAGGAGTCTTCTGGATGGCTACCTAGAGCTAGAAGAGCTAATGATTTGGGAAACATTGAACTGAATCTCAGCTTATATACAAAAGGAATGATATATACACCCCCTCCCTTTGCCCTGTAGTGCTTTTGCTTCCTAGTGGCCAGTGAATTAAGGATTGCTGTGAATTGCCATGTCGGGGAAGGGGAGAAGTAGTAGTTACTCTCTCTCCCACCTGGCTGCCAAGTGTTCAAGAATACATGGCATTTCTATTTCTTTTGTGTTTAATCTTTTTTGATCTTAGGTAAATAAGTATTCTGGAAGAGGAACACCCAGATGACCAGTAAAACTAGGAGATGCATCAAAGTCATCAGAGGTCCAACCAGAAACTGGAGCTCATAGTAGCCACGGTCAAGTCTCATGAGAAGTTAGCATGGCAGCCAAACAACCTACTTGACCCAGCATAGTGTTGGATTGAATCATCAAGCAAGATACTATACCCTTCAAGGAGTTATCCCAGCTGAATGAGGCGATTGACTTGTCTTTCACCCATGCCTCACCCCATAATGAACTTGGTGGGAATTCCACAAAATGAGAAAAGGACTGCCAATTCCAGGAGTCACAAGGTCATCTTTTATCCCACATATTCCCTAAACATATGCCTCTACCTTTGTACTTTGTACTTTATGTTTGAGCCCATACCCCCAGGAACCATATATATATATATATATATATATATATATATATATATATATATATATATATATATATATATGTAGGGGGAGGAAATATCCCCTAACCTCATTTTGGAAAGGTTGTTTTGTAACTACTATGTTTGCTATACATACTTCACAATAAATACAAGGACACTCTCAAGATCTCTCTGAAGAACTTTAGTATCGACCATGAGACATAGGAAACACTGGTACAAGACCATCCAGGATGGCGTGCCCACATCAAAGAAGGTGCTATGCTCTATGAGCAAAGCAGAATTACAGTAGCTCAAAAATATGTGAGATGCACAAATTTAGAGACATCTCCACTCCAAATGTTCATGTGGGTTATTTGTGTCCAACCTGTGGTAGATCCTTCCAAGCTTGTGTTGGTTTGATCAACGACAGTTGGACAAAATGTATGTTGACCCTGACATTGTGATGTCATTTTGATCCTCTTTGATTATGATGGATAGCAACGATGAGATAGATATATAATATGTGTATGTATATATGTATGTCTACATGACTACACATATATCTCAGAGATCAAATATATATGTGATATATCTACCTATATCTCAGATATATTATATAATACATGTGACATATACATGTACATATATACCTCAGATATAGGTATATATGCATATATTTAGCATCTATCTCTCACATATATATGTATATATATACATATATATACATATACATATATATACATATACATATATATATATGGAATTGGTACAAATATATAAGACCAAGAGGTATTCTCTCATGGACAAATGGTGAAAGAATAGAAACTAACAATTTTCCCAAAAAGCACAAACTACCATATCAGTGTATGAAAAATTTCTCCAGATCATTATTAATAAGAGAAATGCAACTCACAAAAGCTTTTAGATTTCACCTCAAACCCAATTAATTATTAAAGATGATAAAAGACAAAAATGTTATGTTGTAGAACTGTAGGAAGATAAATATGCTAATACCTGATTGATAGAGCTGTGTACTGGTTTAAGCTTTCTGAAAACAATTTGGAACTATGATAGAAAAGTGAATAAACTATTTACACCCTTTAATCAAGCAATGCCACTCTCAGGCCCATAGCCCGAGAAGGTCATAGACAGAAGAAAGGGTCTCTCATGTATCAAAATATCTTTAGCAACAAATTTACAAACCAGCAAAAAATGGGAACAGAATAGATCTGCATAGATCAAAGAATGCTTGAACAAATTGTGGTCTATGAGTGTGATGGAATATTTTTGTGTCATAAGAAAAATGGATATCAAGAATCCAGAGAAACTCTGGAAAATTTGCATGAAGTGATACAGAGTAAAGTAAAGAGAACCAAAGAATAAGATATACCATGACCACAGTACTGTATAAGAAGAATATTAAAAGGCATCAGAACTAAGATCAATACAATGACCAGTCTTGGCTCCAGAGGACTGACAGTGAGAGGAGATGAATTAGATTGATGGTATAGGATAAGTCATGTGCTGCCTTAGACATGGTTAATATGCTTTGATTAACTGTACTTCTTTGTTAGAAGGGAGGGTTCTTTTAGGGAGAAGGGCAGATGGAGAAAGGACAGTAAAAACATTTTTTTAAAAAGAAGAAATGACTCATGTCAACATAATGGGGTTAGAGAAGAACAGCAGTGCATGGGGGCAAAAGGTAGCATAGGTGAGGTATGTACAACACAAAGGAAAGTGCGTTGGAGGGGGAATTCACTCTTCCGTGGTTACTGAAACCAACTACCACAAAGACAGACAATTGTTCCTAGCATTTTCCAACTGAGTCTGGGGTAGCCAGGGTACTTAAAGGAAGCAGACAATGAGAACACTGCTGGTCATCTTTGGAAAAACACAGGTGATATTCAGCAGGCTGCCTATTTTTGCATCAGTATAGCACCGCAGGGTCACCAGGTGAAGTTTTTGATTATGACTGAGCAGCACAGGCCCAGAAGAGGAATCCTTAAGTATGTCCCCTCATGTCCACGTTTTTGCTCTTCCCATTGTCTTCTGACAAGGAGGATGGCCCTGGGCTACCCCATAGGATCACCCCCAGCCCTATCATAGCAAAACGTATGGAGGTGTGTTAGAAATCTTACTCTGGCTTGGATCTTCCTTTTTACTTAAGAATAGTATAGACTCCTAACCTTAATTGTACTAATATCACTAATCTCACTAATTTTACTAGTGAAGTAGCACAGTATAGCACAAACATTGCTGAGATTGGGGTAGAGAAAGTTGTGGTGCCTGTGACTCTTCAGGGTGATATGTTCCTGTGCCCTTGTTGTTTACTGCCTGACAGACAATATCTTTGTACCTAGGAGAAGACCTGACCATGGTCAATGGTTAGAGCATCCCATTCCCTGGCCCTTGGAATGTACCCGCATCAATGATCACAGGATCTTGGGTGTCCAAGTTCAAAACGATCCTGTTATCTACTGACAGTTGTTGAACCCCTAAGGAAGCTTATAGAAGCAATCAGATGTAGATACAACATATTGTCTTCCTGAAGCATATATTTGTGATGTAATGAAGAGTTTTCTGAAACTTATTAATCCCACTACCCATTTTTTCTAATACTCATGAACTGGAGTACTTATGGACACTGGTAGTATTTTCCATTCATCTTCCAATTGAAGGTCGTGACTTTGGACACAGACGGGAGAGCTAAGACATTAGTTGACAAAACAAAACTCAGAAGATTTTGATGGACTAGAATGATGGACTGAAACAAATAAAATTAACTTTAACAGGGATAAATGTGAACCTTGCATTTAAGTGTTTTTTGAAAAATTAATTGTACAACTAGAGTATGAAGAAGACATGTTTTAATAGCAGTTTATGGAAAAAGACCTGTGGGTTTTGGTTGACCACAAACCTAACATGAGTGAACAGTGTGACGCAGCTGCTACTAAAGCTAACGCCATCTTAAGCTACATCAAAAGAAATATAATGTACATACCAAGGGAGGTGATATTCCCACTGTACTCTGGGGTGGTTTAGACCACATCTGGGTTCAGTTCTGGGCACCACATTTTAAGAAGGACGTTAACAAACTGGAATGTGTCCAAAGGAGGATAACCGAAATAGAGATGGGTCTTGGAAACTATGCCATTTGAAAAACAGCTGAAAAAAACTGGGATTGGGTTTAACCTGGAAAAAAAAATAAAACTAGAAGAATATGATATTTGTGTTGAAATATACAAAAAGCTGTCATGAAAAGGAAGAATTATACTTATTCTTTCCAGATCTAGTAGGCAGAACTAGGAACAATGGGCATAATGGGCTTATATATTCCATTGACAGATCTTCTTTACATTAAATATTTGTGAATATTAACTTATTATCCCTCTTAGTATTACTTCATTGGTAGGCCACTCTTCTCACCATGTAGCCATTGAAAAAAACAGAAAATGTATTAATTATCAACTATGTCTTAGGCAGTGGTGGGATTCAGGCAGTTCATACCAGTTTGCTAGAACCAGTACCTAATTTTAGGTTGGGTTCCCCGAACAGGTTCTTAGTGGAGGTGGGGGCGGCGCCTTGGCTTGGAACTGGTTGTTAATTCATTTGAATCCCACCACTGGTCTTCAGCATTGTGGTAGGCACTGGGATTACAAAGGTAAAAAATAAAACAGTCTGTTGCTTCAAGTAGCTCAGTTTGTGGGAAACAACATATACTCCAACAAGAGTTATTAAAAGAATTAGAGCTCATCCTCCTAATCCTAATCTCATGCCCAAAATCTGTCTCTACCACAGTACTAGCTTAATATAATCAGTTATCTGTTAGTGACATTGTTCCCTTGGAGTTCTT
This sequence comes from Trichosurus vulpecula, assembly GCF_011100635.1. Lineage (NCBI taxonomy): Eukaryota > Metazoa > Chordata > Mammalia > Diprotodontia > Phalangeridae > Trichosurus > Trichosurus vulpecula. The sequence continues at coordinate 181,592,102 of NC_050573.1, read as the reverse complement.
CTTTTCTGTCATTTTCCCCAGGCAGAGTCTTCCTCCTAATTTATATATGAAGTGTCTCTACCCATGTCGGTAGCATTTCACAACTCTCACTCGGGGAATGTGGACTTGTTATCACACTCTGGGCTGGTTCACTCACTACAACCTGTTTTGATACTGACAGGTCTAAAATCCCACAGAAGAACCACCACCACACAATTATACCCAAATCTTCAGAAGGTCTTAATGGTAATCCTGTTGTAAGAGAATACACCACTATAGCTCCCACCAGTGTGCTTCTACTTCGTACTAATCTAGTCATTCAAAATGAAGGCATATTTAAATTTCAAATATAACTATTTTATTTAGCAGTAGTAAGGCAGAAGAAATAGTGACAACATCACAGGTAGTAAAAATATTAAAGAAAGTCATAATAAAGAAATCACAATCTACTAATAAAACTGAGTCATACTCTGCCACCATTACTCTCAGGATATGTTGGGGAGAGTAAACACATACTTACAGAAACCTGGAAAAGAAACACCTGAGTAAGGAAAATCCATTTGCTCTGGGTAATTAAAAATTCAGAATGACAAGCCTTGATGTTATTGGTTTAATCAAGGACATCAACATTATATGAAGATGCTTCTTTGCAAAATGTTCTCCTCTGTTCCTTACTGCTCTCCATCTGGACAAATCCTCTTCTACTCTCAAATCAACAAACATTTACAAGCTCCTACAGCTTATGACACCCCTTAAAAGGATGTTAAAGAAGTGTTATGCTACTAGTTTGAATAGAAGCTCCTGTTAAGCCAGGGAATACCAATTTCATTAGGTTGTTTTATTCTAGGCAATGCAGACAAACCCCACAAACCCCTATTCATTCACTAGAATACTACATTGACCAGTCAGCATGTAGCAACAAAGAGCTCACAGCAAAATAGCTTATAAGCCCTTCCTTACCCTCTTAAAGAAGAGGTTTTAGCAGAAGGTAACTTGTTCCTCTGATACACTCTCTTTCCAACCAATCAGGAATCTCTTGCCAGGTTTTTTACCACCCTTCACTCCCCATTATTTTCATTAGTTTAAATCAGAGTCTCTTTCATTTACACGTTAAAAATTTCACCAAACTCCATTGTGAAATCAACAGTCTTTATTTAATCACCCTCTTATTCTCCAAGCAGTTATGTGATTTCTCATTTTGTGAGGTTTAACTTCTTAAGCCTTAAAACAGTTACATACAAGTGAGTTGAGGGAACACAATGCCCTACAGCTTCAACCACTTCATAATCTTCAAAGAAGCCACTTTTAACATTCTGTGTCTCTGACAATTTCTTTATACTTAAATTTTTGCAGGTATTAATAAATGAAAGTTCTTTCTCTGTCCCGTTAAACCATGAGAATGTTTGTAAACAAAAGAAACATCACCCTACATCAGGTATTCTTAATTTTTTATGTGTGCCATGGACTGCTTTTGTAGTTTGAAGAAGCTATGGACCCCTTCTTAGAATAATGTTTTTTCAAATGCATAAAAATACATAGAATACATACCCAAATATATTAAAATACAGCTATCAAGATATATCTTTTGCAAAAAGTTGATTTACCTCAGGTTAAAACTCCTTGACCCATATCCTTTACCAGATTATTTAAGGATTTATATTTCTACAAAGTTCATTTTCTGCCCTTTGCAATCAAACTTCTCACAGCTTACTGAAAACTGTTTTTACACAGATTTTTAGTAATTATTATTGAGCCAGAGCTTGTTTTCTTATTCTTTTCAATCACCGAGCCATTCCTCCATGAGACAATACCTTACATCCTCTACAGGTTGATTTAATTTCTTTTTCTTTATGTAAAAGTACTTTTGTGCCTCTTTCAACACTAAACTTCTCCGCATGAAAGGTCAGTACTTTAAAGAGTCAGAATGTTACACATAAATACCCCTATCTCAGATGAACTGTAATTGCAGATCATCCAAAAGGAAATGGAGTAGTGTATGGTGGGTTTGAGCAGGCTACAACAAAAAACAAGGAATTGTGCTGGAAAAGGAGGCATAGGATGTCATCAGGGATGTGTGTATATGTGTGTGTGCATCAATCTGTCTTCATCTACACACACACACATACACAAAATATAAGAAAAGATGGGTGCTGCAGAATTGAAAACTTTTGAGAGCTCCTTGGACAGCAAGGAAATCAAATCAATCAATACTTAGAGAAATTTGTTCAGACTATTCGTTGGTAGAACAAATACTGAATCAGAAACTTAAATAATAAATCCTGTCTTCTGGAAAAAAACCCTGATGTTGGGAAAGATTGAAGGCAAAAGGAGAAAGGGACAGCAGAAAATGAGATAGATAGTGTCATGGAAGCAATGGACATGAGTGTGGACAGAATTCAGGAAATAGGAGGGATAGTTAGTGGACAGATCATGCATTCCATTGCTATCCATCTTATATGAAAAGAATGAGAAGGTTATATGGATTCCCAAAAGGGTTTGTAGAAATGTAACAATACCTTGGTCACACATGGATTCCCTAACATCCCCTAAACAAGGCTACTTCAGGTTTCAGGTATTCCATGGTTTCATTTTTCCTTAAATTCATAGAACATAAGCTCCTACATATATTTGCGGCAAAGACTTTCCTTTTGGAGAGGAAAGCCTATGCTAGCCAAGGCTCTAAGAAATATACAGATCACTCCTTATGGGGGGAAAAAAAATCCTCGAAAGGCATTTCTACCAGGAAGTATTGTAATTATATAAGTAGTCAATCAAAGAATTCAATTCAAACCAAAAACATTTTGAAATAGCTTATTAAGAAAAGGAGTCATAAAATATTTCCCTTATAAACATGGAGCAGACTTTGCCAGAAATATACATATTCTCAGTGGGAGAAGTAGACAACTGTGGAAAAGCACATGTAGGAAAAATGTGTGTGCATGGGGCACTAGTGGAGGGGCACAAATGTAAGGAACATATGCGGCTAGAGCACATTATAGAGGAGGCAATTCATGATTCCAAGAGCAAAGAGGTACCTGCGTCTTTTGGTGAGATCAGTGTATTGTTCCCATTAAATTTGTTCTCAGCTAGTCTTAGAGGATCTAAAGTCTCTACCAGGCATATTATCTTTATCAGATATGTAGACTTTTCTGGAAATGTCCCTACTAAGTGTGGACTTTTCTGGAAATGTCCCTACTAGGTATAGATTTTTCTGAAAATGTCCCTACTAGGTGTGTAAGTGTGTACAAGGCATTGCTCCCTGATGAAGTTTCTACTTGCTATTACTCTGCTAGTTCTATGGTCACTGTTGGTTACTCTCAGCTATAGCTCCATTGGACACATGGCTCCTCTCTGCTTCCAGCTTCTGACTTCAGAGCTATCTTTTGCTCATAAGAGGAGCAAGTTCTACCATTGATCTTTTAGCTTAAAGCTCTGAGGTTCATCCTACCATAGCTCTTTTTGAAAGCTGAATCCCTAGCAAACATGGTCTTTGAACTAGACAGGAGAAAAAAATATCTTCTTGGAAGAAATGCCTTTCCTGGTTTTTTCCCCATAAGAAGTGATCTGTATATTTCTCAGAGCCTTAACTAGAATGGGCTTTCATCTTCAGAAGGAAAGTTTTTGCCATAATCCAAGTTCTTTGAAAAATAGAGACAGAGCCACTTGGTCTAATTACTCCCCTTGGGCTTAATTCTGTTATTATTATTTTTTACATATTTCCTGGTCACTGAGGCCTGTATCTCTCTTAGACATCTCTCCAGTATAAGTTCAGAAAATCAAAGTAATTTGTTGCTTAATTTCTGCATGCTAAACTGTTGATCAAGACACATCTTAGAGCCTGCCCTACCTCTAACTGCCAGGAGTTATTTAGATTCAGGAGTCTCCATTTTCTTAATTACAAAACTCTTCTGCTCTCCCATACACATAAGTGGAAAGTAGATGGCACCAGAACAAAATCAAACCCAAGGATCAAGGCCATTGTCACCCTCCACCTATGGATATTCCTGGCCTTTAATATGTGTGTACACATATACATGCATATATGTATACATGCATGTAATTATATATGTATGTGTACTTGAATGTGTGTATGTATGCACATACCTGTGTGTGCATGTTTATAGCTATACTATCTGTATTTAGATGCATATACAATATGTGTATATTTATTAAACATGTGTGGGTGTCATGTATATATGTTTGCAATGCTTTGAGCCCAACTTACAGGAAGAAATGGATTAGACTTACAGAATAAGAAGACATGGATGGGTTGTAACAAGCAGTGTTGGAGGTAGTACCTACATTGGTGAGATCAGTGTATTGAAGTATAATCATCTTGTGACAGTTTTTTATTAGTTGTTTTGGGGGATTTTTTGGTGGGGGAAAACTTGGAAGCTTTTTTGAATTTCACCTTTTTTTCAGTGATTACTTTGATATACAAATGTGTTGTGTTCATCGCTTGGAAAGCACAGGTTTTGTTACTCTGTAGCGTGGCTTACCAAGCATGCTTGAAACATAAGCCTGGGTAATACACACTTCATCAGTGATATCAGTGTGCCTACAAACCCAGTCATGTATGTCAGAAAATAAGATCATTCCACCATATGATGTGATTCATCTGCCCTGGGAATTTGTGTGGGTCCTATACAAGAAGACCTTTGGGGATTAGGAAGTCAATACATAGAAAGAATTCAAGTCAGTGTTTCAATTTCGAATTGTATCAGTAGATAGAAGGCAACAAAAGCATTTAAAAGGACATTGCAAATCAGTCAGAGCCAAGATGGCAGAGTAAAGGCAGGGACTCACCTGGGCTCTCCCCCAAACCCCTCCAAATACCTTTAAATAATGACCCTAAACAAATTCTAAAGCATCAGAACCCACAGACAGGATTGAACAATTTTTCAGCCCAAGACAACTTAGAAGGTCAGCAGGAAAGGCCTGTTGTGCCAGAGTGAGAGCCCAGAATTACCTCTGAAAAGAGCTGCACAAAAACACCAGAGGCTTGGGAGAGTAACCACCTCCACTTGGGAAGCAAAGCCCCACTTTAGCACAGAGCTAAAAGTCAAGAAATAGGTTGGAAAATGAGCAAACAGAAAAAAATTCTGACCATAGAAAATTACTACAGTGACAAGGAAGATCAAAACACAAACTCAGAAAAAGACAGCAAAGTCAAAATTCCAACATCCAAAGCTTCAGAGAAAAATAGGAATTGGTCTCAGACCATGAAAGAGCTCAAAAAGAATGTTAAAAATCAAGTAAGAGAGATAGAGGAAAAATTGGGTAGAGAAATGAGAGTGATGCAAGAAAATAATGAAAAAAAGAGTCAACAGCTTGGTAAAGGAGGCATCAAAAAAATAAAGGAAATAACACCTTAAAAAAACAGAGTAGGCCAAATGGTAAAAGAGGCACAAAAATCCAATGAAGACAAGAATGCCTTGAAAAGCCAAATTAGCCAAATGGAAAAAGATATACAAAAAGTCACTGAAGAGATGAACTCCTTAAAAAGTAGAACTGGCTAAATGGAAAATGAGGTGCAAAAGCTCAGTGAAGAAAATAGTTCCTTAAAAGTTAGAATTGGGCAAATGGAAGATAATGACCTTATGAGACATCAAGAAACAATCAAACAAAATCAAAAGATTGAAAAAATAGAAGAAAATGTGAAATGTTTCATTAGAAAAACCACTGACATGGAAAATAGATCCAGGAGAGATAATTTAAGAATTATTGGATTACCTGAAAGCCATAATCAAAAAAAAAAGCCTAGGCATCATCTTTCAACCAGAGGGTTAAATAGAAATTGAAAGAATCCACCAATTACCTCCTGAAAGAGATCCCAAAATGAAAAGTCCCAGGAATATTATAGCCAAATTCCAGAGCTCCCACATCAAGGGGAAAATGCTGCAAGCAGCCAAAAAGAAAAAATTCAAATATCATGGAGCCACAGTCAGGATAACACAAAATTTAGCAGTTTCTTCATTAAAGAATAAGAGGGTTTGGCATTTGATATTCTGGAGGGCAAAAGAGCCAGGATTACAACCAAGAATCACCCACCCAGCAAAGCTGAGTAAAATCCTTTCAGGGGAAAATGGATATTCAATGAAATAGAAGACTTTCAAGCATTCCTGATGAAAAGATCAGAGCTGAATAGGAAATTTGACTTTCAAATAAAAGATACAAAAGAAGTACAAAAAGGTAAATGGGAAAGAGAAATCATTAAAAGTTCATTTATATTCCTACATGGGAAAATGATATTTATAATTCCTAAAAACTTTCTCATTATTAGGACAGTTAGAAAGTATATACATAGAAAGTAGAACTGAGTGTAATTTTATAATTATCTAAAAAAATAAAATTAAGGGATGAGAAAGAAGAATGCACTGGGAGAAGGGGAAAAGGAGAGGTAGAATGAGCTAAATTATCTGACATAAAGTAGGCCTGAAAAAGATTTTACAGTGGAGGAGAAAATTGGGAAAGCAGGGACGGGAGCACAGTGAACCTTATTCTCATTGGAATTGGCTCAAAGAAGGAATAATATACACACTCAGTTGGGTATAGAAATCTATATTACCATATAGGAAAGTAGGAAGGGAAAGGGATAAGAGAAGAGGTGGGGGGAGCTGCTAGAAAGGAGGGCAGTTTGGGGGAGGCAAAAGTCAGAAGCAAAACACTTTTAAGAATGGACAGGGTAGAAGAAGAGAGAAAGTAGGGTAAAGGAGAGTGAGTAGGATAAACACAGGAAAATAGGATGGAGGGAAATACATAGTTGGTAATCATTACTGTGAAAAAAAAGTTTACAGTGAATTTCTCTGATAAAGACTTCATTTCTCAAACATATAGAAAACTGAGTCAAATTTATAGAAATAAGATCCATTCCTCAATTGATAAATGGTCAAAGGATATGAACAGGTAGCTTCCAAAGTAATCAAAGCTATAAATAGTCATATAAAAATGCTCTATATCACTACTGACGAGAGAAATGCAAATTAAAATAACTCTGAAATACTATCTCATACCTGTCAGATTGGCTAATATAACAGAAAGGGAAAATGACAAATGTTGGAAGGGATGTGGGGAAATTAAAACACTAATGCGCTGTTGGTGGTATTGTGAACTGATCCAACCATTCCAGAGAATAATTTGGAACTATGCCCAAAGGGCTATAAAAATGTGCATACCCTTTGATCTTGCAATACCACTGCTAGGTCTATATCCCAAAGACATCCAAAAAAGGAGAAAAAAACCTATTTGTACAAAAATATTTATAGCAGCTCTTTTTTAGTGGCTAAGAATTGGAAATCAAAGGGATGCCCATTAATTGGGGAATGGCTAAACAAGCTGTTGTATATGTTGTAATGGAATATTATTGTGCTATAAGAAATGACAAGCAGCATGATTTTAGAAAAACCTGGAAAGACTTACACAAATTGATGGATGGTGAAGTGAACAGAACCAGGAGAACATTGTGCACAGGAACAGCAATATTGCTCAATAAAGAATTGTGAATGACTTAGCTATCCTCAGCAATACAATGGTCCAAGACAATCCCAAAGGACTAATGATGAAGTATACTATCTGCCTCCAGAGGATAAACTAATATTGATTGAATAAGACTGAAGCATGATATCTTTCATTTTCTTTCTATACAAAATGACTAATATGGAAATGTTTTGCATGATAGCACATGTATAGCCTATATCTGATTGCTTAGCATTTCAAGGAGGGTTGGAAGAGGAAGGAGGGAGAGAGGGATAGAATTTGGAATTAAAAACTTTAAATTAAAATATATAAAAAAGAACCAAACATAAAAAGAGGCCACTTTAGCAATCTAGATGAGATATAGGATGACAGCTCTAACCACAAGGATATAAAGAAAATGTGAGGGATACGTCAGACATAGAATCTTCAGGGCTCGATTGGATATGGAGGAGGAGGCTGAAGAAAAGATCAGAGCTTCAAACATGAGTGTCTGAGTTAATGGTGGTGTGTCATTAACAAAAAAATGCAAGTCAGGAGGACCTGATATTGTGTGAGTGAGGGTTAATAAGATAATGAACTAGGTTTTAGACACATGGAGTTTATAGTTTTGGTGAGATATCCAGGTTTAAGTGTGAGGAGATCAGAGAGAGAGAGAGAGAGAGGCTTCAGAGAGGCAGATGGGGCAGTGTGCTTCTTAACAAAAGGAAGTATATAAGACGGAATAAGGCCAACACAGCTCAACAAATATTAATTACTAATTATGTGCCAGGCACTGTACTAGGAGCTGGGAATATAAAAACAAAACAGTCGCTGCCCTCAAGGAGTTTACATTTTACTCAAAATATGCAGTATATATACACATGTCTATATATGTGGATTTGTATGCATATATGTTCATACACATATGTACATATACAAACAGATTTATACATATGGATAAGTGTGTGTATGCATATATACATACAGATAAGGAATTTCAAACTACAAACAACAGTACAAACTTCACTCCAAAGAACATATACAAATGATCACACAATTTTCAGAGGTCATATTGATCATCTTACTCCCCTTTGTTGGGAGAGAGAAGAGGAAAGGAGATCCTGATTCTGGAGTAGAGATTTTACCAACCCCAGACCTCTATGGGGGCCAATGGGAAAGAAGTCATAACCAGCTGTGTGCCTAGTACAAGGACCCTGAATCCTTACCATTCTTTCCTTCCTACTCTGCCAAGAAGACTAAATGTGTATTTTCAGGCTGATGTTCAAGTGGGATGCCAAATTAAACTTTATTTTCTATTTGAGCAAAAAGGTTTTCCATTTCTTGTCCAAGTGAGCAGAGAGGAAATTTGGCAGTTTCTCCTAGAGATCTCACACAGCAATGTACAGTAATAACTAATTAACTGAAAGAGACTATATTCTTCTGTATATCAGAGAACCATGGTATGTGCAAATGAGTCCCTAGGCAAGGCACACAAATGGTTAGGAAGGGTATCATTTATTTTCCTCACCAAAATAGCAGCACCTCTAAACTTTTGGTGTACATTAGCTCTGAAAGCATTGTAGCAGCATATGGTTATTTGTAGCAATGGCTTCACATGGTTCCCCAAGTAGCAATTCTATATGACCCTCTCCTTTCATATCCTGAAGACCAATTATAGAAACTGAGCAACATATTTCAGTAACTTTTTTTCCAAAAAATAAAACATGCTCACAATGAGGTGGCAATCTAATTCATTCCAAAGGCTCCAATTATCACCTCCATGTTGATTACTCCCAAATTATTCCTGTCTCCTGAGCTGCAGTTCCATATTTCCAATTGGCTCCTGCATATCTCCACCTAGATGTCCCACCAACACTACAAACTCCTTATGTGCAAAACTGAATTCATTATCTTTTCCAAAAGATCTGCCCCTCCTTTTGACTTGACTATTTCTATCAGTGGCACCACCACTTATCTAGTCAGCCATGTTTAGAAGCATATTATCTTTGCTCTCCCACTTTTCCCATATCTGAGGAGTTGCTAAGACCTGAAGATTCTGTCTGGAATATCTCTCACATTCTGCTGCCATCATAGATAGGCCCTTTCTAACTCCTTCCTAACTTCTTTCTATACAATAGCCCTTTCAATAGTATTCTTGCCTCCACTCCCTCCCACCACCACCATCCATACATCATTAAACTTCTATATTTATCTTATGTATGATCATGTTTGCTCAAAAGCCTTCAGTGGCTCCCTGCCAAATAAATTTCAAATTCCTCTACTTTACATTCTGATAACACCCTATGTTTCTAGCTTCATCTTGTATTACTTATATTCATATCCTCAATTGTTTAAACAAACTGGATTATCAGCCATTCTCTGAATACATCCTTTTCCCCCACCTCCTTGCTTTTGCTAACATTATTCCCTATGCCTGGAATGCCCTTTCTTCATTTTCTCTACCTATTGATCCTGCATACTCTTTTACAATCTAGTCCATGAAATCTACTAGTCTTCCTACTTTTCTCCCAGATGCCCCCCCCCCCAAATCAGAAATGATCTTTCCTGACTCTTACCTTAGGTTTACACTTCTGCTACTCATCAATTATGCTCCATTTTGTATTATAATTACTTAGGTACATACTATGTATTTCCCTAATTAATTGTATACTCCTCAAGTTCAGGGTCCATGTCTTATTTATCTTTGTCTCCCTCTCACTATCGTTACTGCTACCACTACCACCAGTGCTCAGCACAATGCTTTGCATGCTTAGTTGGGTTGAATTATGAGTTAGAAAATCCCATAAGCCAGCAGGCTGTATCGTTAAAGACTAGCTTCTGAAATGATACCAGCGTAGCCCTAATACCTGTAAACACATCAGTGGTGATGATCTGTACAATGCTAAAGGATTTGCATGCACAATTAAGCCTGGAAAATGAGCTGGGGCAACTTTGGAGAGAAAGTTGAGACCCTTTAAAAACTCCATAAGCAAGGACAATTTGTCAAAGTGACACTTTTGGATTCATCATGAGCCTCATCACAGCCTTCCCTCACCAAAATTAGCCCTTGGCCACTGGTTACCTCTACCCATGGTGTCAAGCTCAAATAGAAACAGAGGCCACTAAACTGTACAGAAGGATTACTGAGGGCACAAATTGACTTAGAAAACCACATATTAACATTATTTAACTTTTATAGTACTTTTATTTATTTTGTCCAATATTTCCCAGTTATATTTTAATCTGGTTTGGGATGTATGCCTATGTTTGACACCTCTGACCTATACCACCCCCAAAAGAGTGATGATGCAGTACTCCTTCCACTTGGCACATAGGGCGGCACCAGCAATGGCAAGGGGAATTTTTAAAAATCTGAATGTGAATCTAGCTTAAAACAGTTAAGTGATGGCAGAACCATTATAATTATCATTTATTCAGAATATGGAGCCTGGAAACAAATGCCTTAGAATTGGACAGGGCCTATGGCCAGTTTCAAGAACAATTTCAGATATGATTTGACTCAGAGAGGGAATTTGGCAATTTCTACAGGGGATTTCTCAAGGCCATGGATACCACTTCTCCCAGATGACAGAGAAATTAAAAGCTACTCTAAGAAATACTGCCCTTTAAATTTAAACATGCATACTGTGTATTTGTAGAGGTCATAAGAGTCTTCTTAAAACAACTTTTTCTATTTATCTTTTTAAAAGCCCTGCAGTTCACCTTTAAACATGCACCTGAGATCGGCATCAGTAACAGCTGTACTCGTGTTGTGCTCACAGACAAAGAGGTAAAAAATCAATTTCAATCCCCAAAGGACAGAATTACTGGTGCAGAAGGTCACTAAATGCTAGTGCTTGCTATACAGGCTTGGAACAAGAGCCGCGTCTATCCGTACTGCATCACTGCTCTTTGAGTCAAGGGGTAGGAGGAAATCAGGAGAGAAATAAGGAAACTTTCTCTCACCAGTGAAGAGGAAGATGTCTCCTATACAGTCTACAGTGTAAACATTTTAAACAGCAAAGGGGGATAATTCAGTAAACACATGCATTGCAACACCCGGTAGAGGACTTATATGTTTGCACCTAATGCTCCAGAGAAATTGGTCAAAACTGACTCAACCAACTGAAAATATAACTGCTGTCATTCTGTCAAGGTCACTTGTCAGGCTGGGTTATTTGCTCCTTTAGAGCTCCCAGCACAAATCAGGCTTACCAGTGAGATATAACTCACTGCTCTCTGTCTCAGGGAAACTTTCATCTCTGGCCACCATTTTGAGCATTCCCTTCCTTACCAAGGACGTTTGATAGAGGTCATCTGCTTCTAGAAGGATTTTTGAGGCTGGACCGATTCTGGTCTAGCTGCCTAGGAAATGGTACCTCTGGTCCTCTCAGAAAGCCTGGTTGCCTACTGACCCTATTTGATGTTAACTCAGAGAGAATGTAACTCTGTGAATATTCTGCTGGGCAACAAGTAATAGGGCCAGTACAATCCATCCTTTTAGCCTTCTTGTAGATCTTGTAATAACAATCTCAATGATAGCCAAAGAATTCCATATTTATGTAATTCAGGTGGTGAGTTAGGAAATGGATGCCTGGTAGTTAGACAGAAGGCAGACAGCCCCTCAACCTGGGGCCAGAGGAGACAAGAGAATGGGATACTTGTTTTCAAAAGCTTTGACATTTAAATTCTGAGAGAAGAAGGAGGAAGAAGAGGAGGAGGACAAAAAAGAAGATTCCCACCATATCCTATTTGAGGCCCATAAATATGTGGAATCCTATGTAGATTTGACTGAGGCTTGAATTAAAGGCTCAAGAAGACTAAAACTCTGACATTTCTAGAGATTTTAAGGCTTACAAAGCTCTTCACACTCCTCTCATTTGAGCCTCACAACAACGCTGTGAGTTAATAGTACAAGTATTCGTGTGCCCATTTTAAGGATAATGAAACTGAGCCTTAGAAAAGTTTTGACTTGCCCATGATAAAAAAAAAACCTAGGCAAGGATAAAAGGTAGAATTCAAACCCAGATCTCTCCTGACTCTAAATTCTGCACTTTTCCCATGGCTGGACACTTCTGCCTCAATCTAACACCAGTAAGGTCAGCATTAGTCCTTCAGTCAGTCAATATGCATTTATTAAGTGCCTATATGCATCAGGCGCTGTGCTAAGCCCTGGAAATACAAAAAGAGGCAAAAAATAGTCCCTGCTCTCAAGGGTTTCATAGTTGACAACATGCGAATAGCTATGTACAAGCAAGCTATATTCAGGATAAACTGGAAATAATTAACAGAGAGAAGGCACTAGAATTAAAGGAAATCAGGAAAGTCTTTCTGTAGAAGGTGGAATTTAATGAAATGAAACTGAGTAGAGCCAAAGGAGAGTACAAGGAGTATAAGTTTTAAAATGTTCTAAAAGCTGTGAATATCATCTGGATGTCAGACAATTTGGAAGTGGATATTTTTGTTTTGGTTTTTTTTTTCTTGATGGGCTTATGTATTTGGCTGGGTAGGAGAGCCATTTGTAAGGAAGCTGGACTCACTGACTTTCACTTCCTCTAAGTTATTTTAGGCTGATTCCCAGTTCAGTCTGATAAATGCAATTTTTGCTTTATTCTACATTTATTCTAAATTCTACATGTATTTCTGACTCATCTCCTTTGCACATGATTTGCTCAGGACTTGGGCTAGTTGCTGTGGGGATATAATGAAGACAGCCCAGTCCTTCCTGTCACCCGTTCCCTTAGAGGCCAGCCACCACAATGGGAAGCACAGTGAGGAGGCCAGGTAGTGGTAGGGGACATCCCCACTGGTCTTCCACACTAACTGATACCTTCTTCGCATACTAATCCCACCTCCATCCCCTATTATCCTACTTCTGGTCTCAGCAGACTCAGGTTTACCCTTGGCTCTCTCTTTCAGAGACAATGAAGGAAGCAGGGTCCTGAGAGCAAAGCTGGCCTGGTGAAAAAAGAGAAGTGGGCAAAATTTGGCTTTGAAAAAGGAGAGGCATGAGATTCAAAAGAAAGGACCCTAATGATGAATTTCAGACTCCTTAACAGTCTTAAGGGACAGATGTTTGGGGACACAGGACCTTCTTGGCACCCCTCAAACTCTAGCATCTAGATATCTGCGTATTCTGTCCACACATAAGATCAGCCCTAGATGGGGATAGGGATTGGGGAAGGGGAGGAGGGGCAGGGAAGGGAGAGCTCTCAAGACAAGTATGCCTGCTCTGTGGTAACATCTGCAGTGTTGGGATGGAGAACAGCAATGGCTTTGTGTATGTGTAGAAAAGAAGTTTGACACCTTGAGTCCTGTTGCCTTTTCTGAGTCCACAAAACAACTTCCACTGTAGGATGGCCTAGTTCCAGCTTCACCCCATGCATAAATTTATCTTACTCCCCACCCAGTGTAAATTGGAAGGAGTAATACAGAGCAATCTCACAGGGATGTTGGACAATTTAATTAGTGTTTATAAAGCACTCCAAGGTCCTCCGATGAAAACTGCTGTGTAAGTGCAAAATTATTATTAGTTCTCAGCCTTGTGTCCCCTGACTTCTGACTTCAGCTTTTGTTGTTTCTGGATAGGAGCCTTTTATGGGCTGTCCAACTGGGCCTTTCAGGTGCACAGGGAAACAAACACACACATTTGAGGATTTTTAAAAAAAAGCATTCTAACTCTGTGGGGTCCCTCCAAGCTCATCAATGTCTGAATTCCTTCCCACTTATCCCTGCTATATACCTTAATCTACAAGACCATGGATAGCTGCAAACAGGCTACTTTGCAAAAGACAGGAAAAAAAAGGCCAATTGGAATAAACCCTTTCTAATGGTGTAGAACACAACAATATTCTTCTCATGCACAATCTAAAGGAAATACTAGGTGAAGTCTGTTCCCCTTTACACAAAGGGATGTAATGCATATTTGGGAATTAGAGGGAGGAAAAAGGTAAGAGATTTGTTTTCAGTCCCCAAGTTTTGCCTCCTCCCTTCAACCTAACTTCCCTGGGAATCACGGAGACAAATATACCCCACCTAGACGGCAATCTTCAGGACAGTCCTTTGTCACCTGACTATGTGCTGCTTGAGATCCCCTGGAGAGGATGAAATAAAGAAATGGAAATAAAGAAATGGAAACACCCCATAACTTCAAAACAGATCAGGGCCTGTGTGTGATTTTAAACTTCTCAAAGTAATAATGATGTGTTCTTGTTGTCATGGTTCAGTTGTCTTTCACTCATGTCCAATTCTCTGTGACCCCATTTGGGATTTTCTTTGCAAAAATACTGGAGTAGTTTGCCATTTCCTTCTCCCGCTCATTTAACAGATGAGGTAACTGAGGCAAACAGGGTTAAGTGATGTGTCCGGGGTCACACAACTAGCAAGTGTCTGGATTTGAACTCAGCTTGGAATGGAAACGGAAGAGGAGAAAAAAGACTCAGCTGCTTGCGAAACAACACCCCATAACTTCAAAACCGATCTGGGCCTAGCACTCTATCCACTGCACCACCTTGCTGCCCTTAATAATAATAATATGACATGGGAGAATTTTCCTCTTTTTTAACATACGCTCTTTCTCATTAAATATTACCCTCCCACAACTTATACTGCTCTCAACACGTATTTGTTTCTCCTAACTGCTTTGGAAGTAGGAGTTGTCAGTCAAATAACAGGTATGAGATGTAACTTTATAAAAAATAAAAATTACTGAGAAGCAATTGTCACTTCATCAGGTGCAAAAAAGCATGAAGGTCTCAATCCAGTTATATGTAAAATACCAACGATTTGATTGCATGCAAGCTGTAAACCAAACCAAATTAGCTGCTATGGCACATTCCGATGTTCTTTCATTTATTGTGGGGGTAATACTACTTAGCTCTGTCACCATGGATGGGCTCCCCACTTCTCCCTGGGGTTCTCCCCACTCTAATCCTGATGCACACTGCTGTCACATTAATGTTCTGATCACATTATCTCCCTATGCAAACACACTCAATAGCTCCCCATTGCTCATTGAATGAAGTCCAAACTCCTTAGCCTGACTTGCAGCCTCACTACAATTTATCAAGCCAGCCTAATCCTGAACGATAGCCTACCAAGCACTCTGCACTCCAGCTAAAGCGGGCAACTGAAGTCTCTTGAATGTACTCCTTCCTTTCTCTCATCGGAGACTTCTCTCATCAAAGGCCTCCATACCTGGGATGACTTCATTCCCCTATTTCCATCTGTTGAATTCTTAGCCATCCTTGAAACCCACTTCCTCCATGAGGCCTTCCCTGATCTCCTCTACCCTGGTTAAAAAAACGATCTTTTCTTCCTCAGACCTCAAAAAGAACTTTGCGTCTCTTGTGTTTAATACTTTTTTTTCTATTTTGTAGTAGTTATTTGTATATGATATAATTAATAATAAACAGCATAAAATAAAAAAAGTTAAACACATGGATGAATTACAGAAAGGCTGTATATAAAGAAAGAATTGACCTTCATCATGTACTAGCCCTGTAACAGTGGGCAAGTCACTTCTCCCAACCCAGCGGTTCTCTAAGATTCTTAAGATGAAGAAAAGGTGCCAACCTGCATTAGTACAGACTGTTTCTTCAAATAGAAGGCCCTTATATCAATAAATTCACAGGTCCAGTCCCAATCCCTATTAGAGTTATTTTAAATACATCTTAACTCCTCTATTAGAGTCTAAATTCTTTGTGGGGCAGAAATTGCCTCTTATTAATTAACCTTTGAATCCCCTTCAACAACTAGAAAAGTACCCCTGCACATAGTAAGCTGCTAAACAAATATTTGTCAAATATTTAATAAGGAGAGAGGAGTGAAGATTATTTGGTTTGGAGGAGAGTGAGGGCAGATTGACACCTGGCTTCAAAGATGAAAAGGCGAAATTGTATTGTGGATAATTTACAAAATCACTTTGTAAACCTTAAAGTGCTTTATAAATGTAAGTCATTATTATTAACTATAAGGGGAAATTTCCCTATAGAAGAGTGAGGATTGTTAAATGTGGAAAAAGGTTTCTGAAAGAAATTATAAGATTTCCTTCTCTGTAAACTGTTTTTTTTTTAAAAAGGTTCTGTCCTCATCAGTCTGTCATGATTTAAAACCTGCCTCATTGGCAATGGAAAGGAAGGGGAGTCATACATTTAATTCTGTACAAAACACCGGATTGTTAAGTGAAAAGAATGTGAATCACTTAGGGCTCTAAGATTTTTAGTTAGGAAACCAAACCATTGAGAACAAAGAAATAGGTGGTAAAACTTTTAATTGTTTTTGCAATAAAATATACTTATCCCTAAAGGAGGGGTAAGTTTAAAAAAGAAGAAAGAAAGAATAAGTAGGTACTCTAGTTTAAATGATCCTGATAAGCTTTTCTGTTTTGACTGAACTAACAGGGCTCAGACCTCCACCTCACTTTTTCCATGTAAACATAAGAGTATTGGCCTCTCCTCTCACCCCAGCACCCAAGAGGTGACCAGCCTTCATTTTATTCCATATAGTATGGAACTCACCAAATCAAGTTGGGTGGGGGGAACTCTTTAAAAGGATGTGAAGCTGATGTTACTGTATCTATGACTACATTCCCCACCCCCTCCCAACAACTATTCCAGAGTAGCTGCAGATTAAGCTCTGTAAGTCAATTGATAGCCAAAGACCAAGCACAGAAACACATGATAAGTGTGAATCCATGATGTTTTTCCTATGAAATACTTAAAAGGCTCCAGGCAAACAACCCCAAAACAAAACAAAACACCCAAACAATTCAATTTGTTAAGTCCCCTATCCAAGGTTTTAGTGATTAAAAAATAAATAAATAAATTGATGGTTCTGTAGGGTTGGGGTTTTTATTGGGGGGGGGGAGTGCTTCTCATACCTAAAAAGGGGGAGAGAAGTTTTTCTTAAAAACAAAAATATGTTGAGTCTGAAATCCCAGAAAACTGAAACTAATTGAATGCCTCATGTTTCTGTCAGTGCAAGGAAAAGAAGGGGATCCCCTTCCCTCAGTCCCCTGCATCACATAAGAGTGAGAGTCAAGCCATTGGTTTCTGCTGTGTCTGTAATTCTGTTTGCTCATCTTCTGACAACCAAAGGATTCCCCACCCCTAAGAGTCAGCATTTTCGTTTGAAAAACACCATTTATCCCATTCAATTAAAATAGATTTTATTAAAATCCTACTATGTTCCAGGCACTGTGCTAAGTCTTAGGGATACAAAGACAAACTGGGGAGGAGGGAGGCAGGGGGAAATACAGGTACAAAGATGATATGAATATATTAAGTAACATACATGGCACTGAGCCATTTTCCATCTCTCTGTCTCTCTGTCTCTCTCTGTCTCTGTCTCTGTCTCTCTCTCTCTGTCTCTCTCTTTCTCTCACTCTCTCTCCATCTCCCCTCCCTCTTTCTCCCCTTCTCCCCAATTCTTTTCAGGAGAGCCTTCTGACCTGGAGACCTCACATTTAATAACATAAATGTTGCATGAGGGAACTAGGAAGTAAGACTGCCCAACTTGGCATCCTTCTCACACTTGTACATTAGCATAGGTAGTGCTTTTAGCTCTGAAGAATTTCTTCATGACCTCAGGTAAAACAGCAGAGAAGAGAGCCAAGTTTTGGCACGAGACATAGTAATTGGCCCAGGCTCCATGGGAGATTTGTGATTCCAGCCTGAAAATTCCCTTATATTAACTACCAAGGGGTGTGTGTGTGTGTGTGTGTGTGTGTGTGTGTGTGTTTTATTCCCTATAGGCATGTGTTCTTCGAACATGGCATCTTTCTTCACATTTTCCTTGCAAATGTCTTTCCCTGATAAAAAGGCATTGCCGAGAACTGGTTCATTGACCTGTTATTTCAATGTATACATAATACACATAATAGCAAGGCCTTCAAGCCAGGGAGTTATTTACTAGCTCTTTCCCACCACCTCATAGCGGGACCTGTCAGTCTTCTCCAATACAGGAAACAACTGTGCTGGTGTAGCAAAATTCAAGCAGCTTCCAAGAAGTCCCACTGAGATATGAGAAGGTAGCTGACTGGCCTTAGGGAATCAAGTCTCTGAATCCCAAGCAAGAGTGAGTCTTATACATTCATTTTTCATGGAAGCATTTTTCAACAATATCTCACTGAGAGTAGCTGCCATGCGACTGAAAGAATTCCTTAGGTCAGTATGCACCTTCTCCACAATGAGAAGTTTTCACGTGGTTGGCCAACGAGCAGTACACAGCTGAATGGGGATCCTTAAGAAGATGGTAGCAGGGATCATCCTGAGAGATGATGCTTCCATATTTCCAAATCTCTACATCAGAGGTTCAAAACTGTATGAACAATGGGTTTGTCCATCCTAAGGCATGTTCCAGATGGGCACTGGGGCCCCATTTTCAGTCGTCTCAAGAAAGGTGATCCTAGTGATGCTGCCCCCTTCACAAGGGCAGAGTGTATTTGTTCTTTTGGCTGACCAAAGAACCATGAAAGGTTGTGAATTCTTGGTGTTCTAGAAACAGCCCATGGAAGGAAAGCTCAAACCAAGTCTATCTTCTGAACTGTTGTTGGACCCATCTGTTGAACACCTTTCTTATTTTGGAAGGGGACATGGAGAAAAATTCGTTCCATACTTTGTTTGTTGATATCTGGAAATATGTTCTGTATTCTTGCAAATTTCTTTAAAAAAAAAAAAGGAAAGAGAATAAATAAAAGGAATGATAGAAATGAGAAATGAAAATAGTCTAGTTAGCAATAGAATTAAAATGTTAATTCATGATGGTGGCTAGATAACTCCTTCCTGGGAAGGAAGCTCACCATGCGGCCCAAGAGGAAAAGACTTATGTACTCAATTACAGTTTCAACAAACATTTGCTGAGCCTGTGGCAAATATGTGATTGGGGGATGAAGGGGTTATGCAGGACTTTCCTGCCTGCTTCCAGCGGACCATGTGTGCTAGCTCAGCTCTTGGGCACTTTGAGAACGACAAAGCCCTTTACTGGCCACCAATCAGGAAGAGTTGATGCCGGTGGCCAGTAGGGGGATTGTTTCATCATCTTAAAGCTCCAACCTTTCAGTGCTGAGTGACATAAAACCTGCCAGAAGCAGTAAAGGGCTTTATTATCCCCCAAAAGCCAAATTAGTGAGTTCACAGCTGTGGTCTTCAGGGAGCAGCAAGACAACTCTTGTGTAATCTCTCAGTTATATAAAGCTCATTAAGACCTAGTTCTTTCTGCACCCCACTATGGCCCTCCTTTTGGACTGGCACCATTGTCCTGGGAGGGGTGAACCTCTTCCAAACTGGTATCATGAGTTTCTTTAGATTATGTCCCTCTTAAAATTCATTTTCTGAATAACAGTCATAGAAGAACATATACATATACACACATGCGTGCCACATGCAAAACAGCGAAAACATTGCTCTCTTCTCATGCGCTGCCTTTTTTATAGAAGGATTTATCTTTTTTGTGTGTTTATGCACTGTTTCCCCCCTGCTAGACTACAGGCTTCTGGGGGTTCATAAAGACTGGCTGTTTCTCACATGCTGCCTTTTGTCCCCAACTATGGTTGGAAAATGGTAGGCATCCAACAAATGTTTGGTCCTTTGAGTAAGATGGACTTTCCTAGAGCTCTGTGATTATGATTCCTAAGAATTAGCAATAACTAATGTAATTATAAACTATTTTGAATTTGTCCAATAATCTTTAGCTTTGTTTCAAAGCATAATCGAATACATGACTTCGTTTTATCATCACAATAATGTCTGAGCTAAGTTTCCTGAAATTATTTTCAAGCTCCATGTACTTCAAAGTGTACTGTATTCAGAGTGAAAATAGAAACATGCCATTTCTAGTGCTTATTAGAGAACAGAGATGCAGCACAGTATGGGGTGTAGGGGGCCAGCTTTGGTGTCAGGAAGATTTGGGTTAAGGTACTGCCTTTGATGGGTACTGGCTGGGTGGTCACAGGTAAATACTTAATCCCTCAGTCTCCCAGGCAATTCACTAGGGGTGTTAGGGATGAATCTCCTTTCTTCGTTGGTGAAAGGGGTTTTCACACCCGGAGTTCTATATGTTAGTGCAATCACAGGTCCAGGGACAAACGCGCACACACACACACACACACACACATTCTTTAGTTTATTTTAACACTCCCTCCAACAACTTTCTTGCCCATGCTATTAAGCTAGAATTAGATGAATACCTCCCAAATTAACTTTTGGGTTTGTTTGCTGTTTTAAATTTTTCTTAAAAGAGTAACAGATGTTTCTATTCTCAGCCCTTGACACAGTGACTTGACTATCATGATCACGTAATAAATGTTTGTTGAAAGGAATTGAACTTGTTAAAGAAGATACTTACACAGGTAAATACGATGAGAAATACATAAAACATCGCAAGAAATAACAGTAAGAGAACTTCAGCTCGGTATTTCTTTAACTTGTCACCGTTGGGCTCCATGGTACAGCCTTACAATGAAAAACATAAATTGTCCGTTCAGGATTTTGTTTTAACATCCAGTAAATGGGCTATTACTATCTCAAGTACATTGTTCCCAATCTAAAAAAAATTTCTTCTCTACCATTTCTGTTCCTGCCTTTACATTAGCACCATGATCTTTGGCTATCATATGTAGATGTAAAGAAGAGACTGATGGCCATAGGGAAGGCAGGACAGTGTGCTTTAAAAAGCACTATAAAACCTAGGTTCATATGCTGGATCTGCTACTTACCACCTTTGAGATGATGTACTCTTTCTGTGTGCCCTTTGTTCAAATTCCAGGTCTGCTATTTCTAGCTATGGAACTACAGGCAAGTCATCAGTCATCTCTGGGTTTTCCGTATCATGGATAGACTGAATGACCTCTCAGTCCCTTCCAGCTTTAACATTCTGTTACACTCACTCATCCCATTGGGAAGAAACCTGATGATGTGACAGTTGCTTAGTTGGACAGTTAAATGAGCAAGGAGTAGTTAAAGAATTGCTGTTGTTCAGTCATGTCTGACTGTGACCTCTTTTGGGGTTTTCTTGACAGATGTGTTGGAGTGCTTTGCCATTTCCATCTCCAGCTTATTTTATAGATGAGGAAACTTAGGCAAACAGGGTTAAGTGACATGCTCAGGGTCACATAGCTAGTATCAGAGGCCACATTTGAACCCAGGTCCTCCTAACTCTAGGCCCTCTGCTCTATCCACTGAGCCCCCAGCTGCCCTGCAATTAAAGCACTAAGAGCTTGCTATCGATAAGAAAGCTTTCCAGATGGTCAAGAGTGACCTTAAACTCGTTTCTAGAACTCTCAGCTAAAATCTTGGGCTGGGGGTTGAAGGAAGGAAGCTGGGAAAAAGACAGCATTCCCTTTGTGGGTTAGAGATGGCAAGATAAATTGGCCCAGGAAAACATTAACTTGGTTAGGATGATTTGGGAAGCTGGCGAGACCCATAATTACTAAGACCAACAAGGAGCAGAGCTGAGACTAGAAAAATATGCCTTAACTCCCAGACCAGTGTTTCCTTTGATTTTTTCCCACGTGGGTATTCTTATTTCTATATCCACTCTGATTGCATCATCCTCACACTAACTGGTAAACTATAATCATTTGAATTTAATTTAATTCGTTAAGTGAAATTCCTACCTCAGATATGTATTGGTTGGGTGACCTCACTGCTCTAGGCAACTCTTAAAGATTATATATCCAAGGAAGTGCTCTTTTGTATTATTAAAGGGATTTCCTCACCAGAAGCTGCCAATATCAATGAAGTAATAGTTTTGGTTAAAAAAGGTAATGATTTATTGTTAGGAGAATTAGATGCCTGGTTGAGGATATCCCATGAAATAAAGCTAAGGAGTTGCCATAGTCATACCCAATAAAGCAATGTGGTGTAATGGTAAGAACACTACATCAGATGTTACTTAGTATACATGGGACCTTGGGCACATAAGAACATAGATTTAAAGCCAGAAGGGATGTCGGGAGTTAGATTAGATGATCAAAGAAGTCTCTTCTAGCTCTAAACATATATGATTTGATGAGCTCACTTTAAGGTAGGAAAATCACCTCCAAACATTTCCTTTATAAAATATTTTCTTTCCTTAATTAGACTAAAATCAGCATATCTTATCAAGGGGAAATTTCTTGATACCTTATTCTTGGACCATAACCATATCTTTTCTTGGATTCAGCTACTATAACCTAGTTAGTATGCACTAGAATGTTGCGCATGCAGCGGTTTTGCAGTAAGGGTTGATTATGGCAAATATAACAATTTGCAATAAATCGCATACCTGCCACTTTCAGTTCAACTATATCGCTTGGGCTGTTTTCTTCTCCTGGCGCCCACAAAGTACATCTGTAAGTCCCAACATGGTGACAGGTAGCATTCTCAATCTTTAGGGAACACTTTTCTGAAGGACAGGCCTCCGATGAGCCATTTGTCTCTTTCTCATCATGGACCTGTTCACTAAAGTTTAGGTTCATCCCCAGAACGTTGGTCAGCTCTCCACTTTGTTCATTAATCTGTAAAAAGAATTACAGGTTCATTGAATTCAGAGCTGGACATGACCTTAGGATTCATCTAGTCCACCTGCCTCATTTAATAAATGAGGAATCTGGGGCTTACAGGAGAGAGGCGATTTGCTCGAAGGTTAGACATCTAGTCTATGCTTCAGCCAGGACTGGGCCAAAAATCAATGCTCTATCTACTACCTTATAACGGCACTGCATTTTACAGACCAAGAGCTACAAATTCTGAACCCAAATACCAAAGTTATATGTATAAACTGTTCAAAGAAGCAATATTCATCCTGTTTTTAAAGAAAACATTGGATCCAAGAAGGAAAAAAACTCATTATATACACTTAATAAAATATCTACTTTGGAACAAGAAAAGGCTGAGGCCTGGACAAATTTGGGTTGCTGGCATTCAATGGGTCGTAATATATGATACATAATTTCTTGATTTACCACAACAGTGCACAAATCTAAGATGATGAAAAAACTGCCAATTCGATTGTAAAATAAAAGACTTTTCCACGTTCTTGATTTCTCACTGCTGCTCCTTAGACTGGTGTGAATTGAAAATCTGAGCTCATCAGCAAAACTATCATAAAGGGCCTTGGACCCATTGTTTAACAAAATTGAAAATTTCTTCAGAGGCAGGTCCCCCCTCCTTTCCTGGAGGATCCTTCAATTTAGAAACTTCTTGGCTAAGGTTAATATAATAATAGTTCACCTTTTTGTAGCTCATGAAGGTATGCAAGCATCTTCCTTACAACTACTCTGCAAGGTTAAACAGAACAGTATTATTAATTCCTTTTGAAACTGATGCTTTGACCATGATCACACAGCTAATCTGAGACCACATTCAAACCCAGGTCTCCTGACTGTGTGTCAGACACTTTATTCACACTAAACCACATTGCCTGCTATATATCAGAGGTGGGGAACCTCCCACAGGTTCCCCACCCCTCTACTAGATACTAAAAACCCCAAATGGGGTCATGAAGAGTCAGATACAACTAAAAAACAAATAAATATAATACATGTATTTGTAATTCAGTAAGTCCACAACTTCTATGTGCAGGCTTCTAGGGGGTACAAAAAAGAGACATATAACCCCAAGAGTCTTTTTTTCTTTTTTTTTTTCAAGCACCAAAACTTAAATATTAGGTTGATGGATGCCAGTATAGACTTGATTTTACCATCAGACAAATTTACAAAGAAGTGAATTGCTTTCATTACTTCCTCAGCTCCCCTACTTTTCCCTGAGGAACTGCTTCCACTCCCAGTAGCCCTGTTAAATATAGCTCAGCTAGATATCAGAAAGATGCTCATAACTAAATTTACATAAAAGTGTAAATGATTGATTAAAAGATTTAATATGTTACCCCTTTTAAGGGTATTCTCCTGTCACAAGGGACAATCCTATTGCATATTCATCCCCAAAAGAATGAATCTCTAATGGTAGAATTTCAGTCATTAGTGATAGGCCATTATATGCAAGGAGGGAAATCACTAGGTTCCATCACTAGGTGGCAGCCTACTCCACCTATAGGTACAAGATCAATCATATTCATTGTATTTCATGAGCATAACTTAAATATATTTTATTCTTCCTAAGATATCACTCTGCATATATCACTCCCTGATCAAACACTTTCAATAGTTTCTCACTGCCAGTAGACGTCCTTGATGCGGCTTTCCAGGCCCTCCACAATATCTTTTAATCTCTCTCCCACTGCCCCTATAGATGAACTATCTAACTGATCTATTCGCCCTCTCCCAATAGATACCAGGAGCATTCTTGCATCTTGGTCTCTCTTGATATTGTTCCACTACCTAAAATGCCCTAAGTCCTAGCCAGCCTTCAGGGTCCAGTTGGAGCCCACCTCCTTTGGGGTCTTCCCAACTCCCTCAGCCCCAGGGATCTATCCCACTTAAATCCAATTTATGCAGGAGTCAAGACATTACCCCCATGATGTCATAGAATCACAGAATTTTAGTGCATGGAAGGGGCCTCCAATAAGACATTAGAGATTCATATAGAATGTTTGGGGAAAATATCTATTTGAAAATGGTAGATCCACACCAAATGAGCCAATTAAATACACAGGTCATCACTAGAGAATGAATAAAAGAGCCAGCCCATAAAGGTCCTTTAAAGTGTCTTTTTTTTGCAACCATCCATGAAGACATAAAGTGTGTCATGAATTCTACCAGAGGGAGAAGAAAAATAAGAATGGAACCTCCTTTTTAGGTCTGTTATCAGTCAAGTCCCTCATTTTTTATGTCCTACTATACAAGTATAAAGAGAATTATCTTCCCAAAACACAGTGCCCATGACAGATCAGGTCAAAGGTCTGGACTGGATTTAAGCAAACAACTCAATCACAGAATGCTGGGCTGGAAGGGGACCTTGAAGGTCATTTAGTCCAACACTTTCATCTTATTTTACTTTTTACGAGCTTTAATTATCTCTCCAATCCACTTCCCCATTCCCCACAGATGAATTATAAAAAGAAAAGCAGCCCTTATTATAGATATGGATAGTTCAGCAAAACAAATTCCCACATTGGCCATGTCCAAAAATGTAAGTCACATCCTGCACCTTATTCTGCATCATCAATCTGGTAGAAGGCTGGTTACATGCTTTAACTTCAGTGCTCTGGGACTCTAATTAATTCCAATGCCTCCATTTTACAAATTAGTAAACTGAGGCTCTAAAAACTGAGGTGACTTGACTATAGTCACCTAGCTAAGTGTCAGAAGCAGGATTCGAATCTTCATCTTCTGACTCCAAGGCCAGTGGTATTCCAGTTACTAAACCACATAACTTTTCTGTGATAGATTTTTCCCTCGCTGACTTGACTGGTCAGTTTTTAACTAAACTGCAGGGTTCCTTTCCATGTGCTGCAGTTTCTAGTTTTCATCTTCCCCTACTTGCAGAGGTTAGGACATACATTCACCACCCCACCCCTAACCCCATCACCAATTCTTCTTTTTTCTTATCTGAAAAAGTGGTCACCACCTGATCCTCCATCGATTTCACATAATTTTTAAGCTTTCTAAATGTGAATCCTATAAATGGTAGGGCAAATTACCACTTGTAGACAGAGCCTTCAACAGAGCAATGCTTGGATGGCTGGGGGTGCAGCAGTGACCAAGAGGAAGTGCTGACATTTACGGCAAATTATATTCAGTTTGTGCCCGCAGCCAAAAAACATTTCATGAATACAGACATGATCAATGAAATGATGTTGCTGCCACTCCCTTTGTTCTAAAATGCAAGTTCCCAGTCTTTTTACTTTACACTGAAGTCTAGTCTATAAAGAGAACTCTCCCCCACCCCTTTGCTTTTAAGAAAAATAATAAATAGTGAGGCACACAGACAGGAAATTGAGGGAACAGCTTGTGAGGTCTTCAGGATACCTCCCCTGGAGAAGAAAACACAGTTTCTTTCCATTACTATTACTCCTTTATTAATCTGGGAGTTTACCAGATCAGTGGAAAGACCGAGTTTCCATCTCTCCATCCCATTCAGTTCTGTTTGGCAGTCCATGAGGCTACAGAGACCTCTGGCGGCAGACTGAGCATTCCTTCCTGAAGATTCACTTGGAGCCCTAATCTCCACAGTCTTTCCTAGAACTAGTCTATGAGAAGGAATTAATTTTCCTGGCCATCTTTTAGGTGTTGAAGGATTCCTTCCTAAATAATTATCAGAGCCCTGCTGGAGAAAGGTAAAGAACATGTGGCCTTACAGATATTAGGAAGGGGAGGGAGGTCAATTAAATATGCAGATTAAAGCAAAGACAGAAGTCAGACAGCTTCTTAAACACATATCTGGGTTAGCACAAACTCAAGCTTTTCAAATCTAATTAAAACACGAAATGCTGCCTCATCATGTGCCCTGGCCCTGCCTCCTCCAGGCCCCCCCTCTCCCCCGCACACACACCCCCAGCATCTTGGCAGACACATGCTTACACTTGCTAGACAGGGCATTTAACAGGTCAGGCTCCAGGGATAATCCAGTGCTAATTCATGCCAAGTCTCCTCCAGGTGATGCTACAACTGTTCAGCTGCTGCCAGTTTAACTAATTAATTCTGCCCAGGCACTGCAGGTATTAGTGCAAGAGACAATGGGCAGCTACAGTCCCCACACTGGGGCAACATCCTGCTTCTCCTCTCTTAATTAACCTTAAAATGTGTTCAGCCCAGATTTGTTTCCACTGAATTTCAGTGGGACTATATATAGGCAGAAACTCCTGCATCTGAAATGACAAAAATTTGGATGAATGACAGGAATTTCCAGGTTATCTACACCTGGTTTTCTGCTGGGGTGGAGGGGGAATGGGGAAGGGGTATGCAGAATGGGAGTGGATGGCTCCTGTCCACCCCTCTCTCTAATTCCCAACTGTTCATCTGGAATTCAAGAGAAAAACAACATTCCACAGGAGGCGCAAAAATATAAACTATTGAGTCCATTTACATAAAAATGGCTTCATTATCATGCTGGCTGCTGGGAATTACTGAAGCAAGAATCTTGCCCATGATCAGGGACCTGCCGGCAGTGTCCTTCTGCCTAGCTTCATGAGATAACTTATTTTTAAAAATTCAGCAACTACAACAAAAATTGGTTTGTTTGTTATGGCTCCATTTCCATGGGCCATTGGCAAAGTCTTCCGAATGCCACTGGCCATTTTTAATGGTAGATGGGAAGGAAAAAAGGAAAGGAAGGGAATTCAAAGTAATGCAACCAATTAGCTGCCTCCTATGTATGAGGTCCTGCCAAGAAGAAAGGGAAGAAACAAAGGAAATGGCATAGAAGAACAGAATGAGCTCTGGATTTAGGTTAGAGGACTGGAATTCAGATCCTTGGCCCTGCTATTTACTGACCTGGATAAACTTGGCCTCGCTGCAAAATGAGGCTGTTGGGCCACATGGTGTCTAAGGTCCCTTCTATCTCAAAATCCCATGTTTCCCATACCTCTTCCTCTTCTTAATCCAAAGCTCTACAACTGGAAGAATCCTAATTTGTTGCCAACAAAGAATAGTGTCATATGTCTAGTCAAACAGTAGATTTGAGCAGACCACCACAGTTATTATTCGTGGAAAGTTCCATGTTTCCAGAGAGTTTGGGGCCCCTTTCCCTTGATACTCCAGAGAGCTGAAATAGCTATTAAATTAACCAGAACCAAGCTGGGCTAAATTGGCAGTGAAACAGCTTACCCTAGTTGTTTGAGGGACACAAAATGGCATGACATTTAAATGTCACTCCTAGTACAGAGGTCAGCAGAAAAGACTCCTATTGCAATGGAAATGCCCCCTTAAGGTTGTACCACCTCTCTCCTATTTTGCCTGCTATGTCAGTCAAATCACAGACATGGAGGGTTGGGGTTGAAAAGTATTATTTATTTTGTCAAACTTTTCCCAGTTACATTTTAATCTGGTTTGTGGTGGGTGGGCACCTGGGAATTGTGTGGGTTTGGCTATTAGTTTGACACCTTTGAGGTGTCTGTCCTCCAGCACTAAATTTATGTTTTCAGGATCTTCAGCATTTCAGTTTATGCTCCTCCTTTTTAGATTCTCCTCCTTTTAGCCATCACAACTGTTCCTCCTCTTGTTACCAACTCCCTCTGAAAAAACCCTTAAGGATGGTTGTATTTTTTTATATTAGTGGTTCCTCCTCCAAGTGGGTTGTGTGGCACACAAGGGAAATTTGAATAGGGACTTAAAAGATGGTGTGGTAAGTGCTGTTCACCTAAGCTGATTGACAACCCAAGGAGGAAACTGTAAGAGTATTGACTTCAAGAACAGTTGGGAGAAAAAACAGAATAAGGAAGAGGAAACCATCCTCCACTTTCCTATTTTGTGAATTTCCTATTAACCTGGAAACTGGGCAAAAGGATCAACTATGGGCAAGATCTATGGGCTTGTCTGTATGTACATATACATACATCGTTGCTCCCCTTTAGAACATTTTACCGAAACAGTCATTTCTAACAACAAAAAACCCATCTGATTCATTCACAGCAAAAGAAAAGCTGTTGATGAGAAAAGCCTAGAAGCACATTTCAACCAGCTACTTTTTTAAAAGCTAGACCACATCTTGGACACTAATCACTCAAAACAGCCCAATTCTTCTTGATAGTATTTACTTAGGCCATGTCCTCTCCATAATAGCTTCCAGTCAGCAGTTTCACTCCTCAACTGAACTGTGATAGATCAAAGAGATGAGACATCAATGACTTCTCTTTTGACTACTTCTGAGGCCACTAATTTGACTAAACAGGGCAGGCATTTGGACTAAACCAGAGCATGAACCAATGACTTGAATAAACCACTTTGAATGCCAAACCAGAGTCCACAGATATATTCTTCTTTCTTTTTAATTGAATTGTAAACCACACAAAAGAATTTTCAAATAAAAGAAAAACTCATTTGAAACATGTATTGCATGAATATTGAAAAATTGTTAGCACCAAATCCCAACCACACCAACAATTCATTTCGTTCTAGTCCCTAACTGGGAGCAGTTTTTTTTCCCCTTCCATTTCTTCAAAGATAACAGGAGTATATATGAATATGGATGTAAAAAGCAATATGGCATAGTGGATAGAGAAACAGCCTTGTAGTCAGAAAGACCTAGATTCAAATGTTGCTTCTACACATACTGGCTATGTGTCTCTGGACAAGTCAGTTAATCTCTCAGTGCTAAGATCTTAGACAGCACAGTGGATCGAGTGCTGGGCCTAGAGTCAGGAAGACTCATCTTCCTGAGTTCAAATCCTGCCTCAGATATTTAGTAGCAGTGTGACCCTGGGCAAGTCACTTAACCCTGCTTGCCTCAGTTCCTTATCTGTAAAATGAGCAGGAGAAGGAAATAATAGCCGACAACTCCAATGTCTTTGCCAAGAAAACCCCAAATGGGGTCATGAAGAGCCAGACACAACTGAAATGACTGAACAACAAAACCTGAGATCCTAGGTCACAGTA
Source organism: Trichosurus vulpecula (assembly GCF_011100635.1). NCBI lineage: Eukaryota > Metazoa > Chordata > Mammalia > Diprotodontia > Phalangeridae > Trichosurus > Trichosurus vulpecula. Next base: position 181,562,197 of record NC_050573.1, on the reverse strand, counting down.
AACTTGTAAAGCTGAGCCTGTGAGATCACAGATCAGGACAAAATATATGTGTGTATGTGTTTCCCCTATATTTCATCTAATAATTTGGTAAAATATATTTAAAAGCATGGAATTGGTATTAAATTAACCTAGCGCTTTCCAATCTTATCAAATAGCTTTCTTTTATTGCATGCTTTGTGCAAGAACCCTCATGTACCTTGGCTTCTAACTCAATTAAACTGCCAATATAATCCCCATTCATCATAAAAACAACTCTTTATTACATGCAAAATGGTGTGGCTCCCAGGCTGATGTCATAATAAGGGTAGAATGTATTAGCATTAACATGGGTTTCTTTTATTTCCTAAGGGTAGTTTTATTAGAAAAGTGGTTTTCTTCCTTGAAATTTACTAGGTCTAATTGACAAGGCTAGATTTACAGGTGTTACCAGAATGATTGGTCTTAATAGGTTTTAAATGACCAGGGAATCAAGCTGGGCCTTTGCACAGGGCCTTACACATAGTAGGTGTGTTATTAAATCTTTAATCAAATTAAATCTTTGTTGAATTCAGCAAGCATGAATCATCATTTTCACTCTAACCTAGGGGCAGGGAGGCAAGTTAAGAGGCCATTATTCCAGGCTAGAGATGCTGCATGTCTAGATTGGAAAGATCACAACAGAAATGAAAAGGAAGGGAAAAAAGCAAGAGCTGTGGAGGCCATAGACTAGATGGGACTTGGGGGAATGTATCCATGAAAAAAACTGAAAAGGAGATGAATTTTAGCTGGAAACAGGATCTGAGTTGAAGATTTCACTAATAGATGGCAATCCTGGTCAAGGAAACTCCCTCTACCAAAGCAGGGTGACCCTTTATGTGCAATTTATAAAAGTTTACTAGAACAGTGAGAGGTAAAATGACCTCCCCAGGGTCACACAGCCAGTATGGATCAGAGGCAGAATTTGAACCCTAGCTACTCTGGACTCCCAGGCTAGTTCTCTCTCCACTATTCCACACTGACTCCTCATTCTCAAGTGAATTTTCAGATATCCTAACAATGGAAAATTTTTTAGTCTCTGGTGGCTGACACAAATAACTTGGTGGTCACAAATTAGTTTATATTGCCTTAAATTAAATCCGGTTGTCATCTTGTCAGGATTAACAAAAACAGGTACTACAAGGGATAGGAAGACTTGGTCTTCTAAATTGTTTTCTCCAAGCACCATTCACTCAACCATTTGGTCATGTGAAGTTTCTTCTATTCCCTCTAGCCTGGGACATCACATATCTTTGAAGCATTCCCTTTCAGGGCATCATGATGAGACCTGTACCTGAATCCAACTTTCACTGACTATCACGGCTAGAATTTTGAAATACTTGTTATTACTGTCGCTGTAGTTGTTGAGTATTTTTCTGTTGTGACCCCATTTGGGGGTTTGGGTTTGTTATTGTTGTTGTTGTTGGAGGCAATTGGGATTAAGTGACTTGCCCAGGGTCACCCAGCTAGTGTCTGAGGTCAGTTTTGAACTCAGGTCCTCCTGACTCCAGGACTGATGCCCTATCCACTGCATCACCTAGCTGCCCCCATTTAGAGTTTTCTTGGCAAAGATCCTGGAGTGCTTTGCCATTTCCTTGTCCAGCTCATTTTACAGATGAGGAAATGAGACAAACAGAGTTAAATGATTTGACCAGGGTCTCACAGCTAGGAAGGGTCCAAAGCCAGATTTGAACTCAGGAAGATGAGTCTTCCTGACTCCAGGCCCAGCATTCTATCCCCTTTGCCACCTAGCTGCTCCCTTGAAATACTTCAGGTCCCACATTTATATTCTGACACAGATTCCTCCAGCCCCTTTCAGGGAAGGGTGCACTTCTGACTCTCTGGATTTTGCCACCTTGTCTCATCTGCCTGCTCACCCTGGAAGTTCTCTCCACCCCTTCTATTGATGAGTTCCCTCTAGAACCTGGATTTTGAGGAAGGGCCATCTTTCATTCCTCTCCCAGTTCCATTTCTGATGCTCAAGAATTCACCACTTTCTCCTCCTTACCCCTCTCTACTTTTCAGCTCCCTTTTATATACTATCTTCCCATATTAAAATGTAGCTCCTTGAGGGCAGGCATGGTTTTTGCCTTTCTTTCTCCAGGTCTCAGTATGGTGTCTAGCACATAGTGAATGTTTGATAAATGCTTGCCAACTTAACTCTTGAGGATACATCTAAATTCACAATCTTTTATTTTCCCCAGTGGAAACAGGTCTTTTTCACACAAGCCATTCAAGAGAACCACAAGACTTGATGACTTAAATATTACAGCAATAACCACTACTCTCCTTTGATGTCAAGACCATCAGCACATTAGCATCTAGGGAACCTCTAAGGGTCATCACCATGGAATTTCCAAGTCCAGATTGGTCCTGGATTTTCCTAGGCATTCCTGTCCATTCAAGGAAAGAGAGGAGAGAGCCTTGAACTGATTCAGGACTTCTGGCTTCCAGCCAGCAAATCTCTATCCCAATAGTGACCGTAGAAGTAGCCTACATTCTCTGTGGGAGCATCTGCTCCTATCAAGACCAGCTTCAAATCATGGTGAAATGCCTTTGCCCTTCCTTTTCCCTTCAAACTGCCCCCATGTTTTCCCAGTCTGCACCTACATTCGTTAGAACTGCACCAGCCATCCCACAGCCCACCTGGTCTCTGAAGGGAAAGGGCAAGGATATCTGAAGAATTGTAATGTCGTAGAATATTTAAGAAATACCTCTGGGGTCTACAAAGGCCACCACATTCTGGGCCCTCTGCTCATCCATCCTGTGCTATAACCTGCACCACAGTGCTATCACCACCATCCCCAGGCTTCTCTTCGAGCAGTGATAGTATCAAAAAACAAGAGAAGCAATGTAAAGTAGCAGATCGGGCACTGGATTGGGGTCAAGACAATCCGGGTTTGCATCCTGCCTCATACAGACCTCACTTCACACCTCAACTTCTTCAGCTGTAAAAGTGCAGTCCCTGCCCTCAAGGACCTCACAAAAGGGTCGCTGGGATATACTTTCAGTTAATGGAACCGTATGAGGTCTATGGCTCTGCTCCTTAGAAGTGCCTCACCTGAAGCCCTGCCCTTCCTAGAGATGACAGGCTGAAACAAATGTGGGAAACTGGTTTTACGTCACCAAGAGGAACCTCTGAAACTCCTTGTCCTTTTATAGCTTCTTATCCAGGTCCTCAATGCAGGCCAGGCAGATCTGACACCACTGAGCTTCCTTCTTTTGCCATGGAAAAAACTGTTTCTGTTCCATAACTATCAGCTGCTTCCTTCCTTCCTCCTGCTCTTTAAAAGGCATGACCTCCTTAGCTTTTTTTGAGATTTATAGACAGTAACAAGAGTGACGTTCGAGGTACCACTTCTATTCCTTGCTAAGAATTTAGTCTCCATCCTGTGAGTAAGTGCTTTCCCATTGAAGGGGCCCATACTCACACTTTCTCCCTCCACTGGGTAATGTCACTAGAGGACCCCAAAGGGACACTCTGCAATCATCTAAGAACAGTACGGGCAGCCAGGTGGCACAGTGGATAGAGCATCGGCCCTGAATCAGGAAGACCTGAGTTCAAATCCAGCCTCAGACACCTACTAGCTGTGTGACCCTGGGCAAGTCACTTAACCCTGACTGCTCAGAATTATTCAACGATTGCTCATTTCTTAGAGAATAAAGACCAAACTTCCTAAGTTGGCATTCGATGCCCTTCATGATATGGTTCCAGTATAAGAGCACATCTGACACAGAGTCAGAAGGTCAGGATTTGAATCTGGGCTCTGCTAATTGCTAACTATATGACTTTGGACAACTGCTCTGAGTGTAATTTTCCAAATGAGGGGGGCAGTTAGATGCCGATGTTCTCTAAGGGCATTTCAGCCTTACATTCTAATATTTCTCTGTACGTCATTCCCTATGGGATAACATAGGGAATGCTTAGATTTTGGAGCTCCTCGATCTTGCTGTTCCCTCCAACAATACAGATTACAATCTGTCTATGCTGCCCATCCTGTGTGACTCCTATCCTTGTTGTTGTTCAGTCATTCCAGTCATGCCTGATTCTTCATAACCCCATCTGGAGTGTTCTTGGCAAAGATGCCAGGGTGGTTTGCCATTTCCTTCTCCGGTTCATTTTACAGATGAGGAAACTGAGGCAAACAGAATTAAGTGACTTGCCTAGGGTCACACAGCTAGTAGGCATCTGAGGCCAGATTTGAATTCAGGTCTTCTTGACTCTAGGTCTGGAACTCTATCCACTGCACCACCTGGCTGCCCTATTCAGGACTACCATAAGTCTATCACAGGGAGTCCACACATCAAGCTGCTGGCCTTCCTTGCTCTCTCCTGACACCAGGGGAATAGGAGTGGAACACTCAGGCTGTTTAACACTCATCACAATTGCTGAGATTTGACTCCTCCAGGAAATTTCCACTTGCTGATCAAGCAGGACAAGGATCTCAGACTTAGGTAATAATAATGATGATGATTATAACTAGAATTTATATAGCACCTACTATGTGCCGGGCACTGTGTGAAGTGCTCTACAAATATTAACTCATTGTTCCTTACAGCAACTCTGAAAGGTAGCTTCTATTATTATCTCCATTTTTCAGAAGAGAAAACTGAGGCAAACAGAGGTTAAGTGACTTGCCCAAGGTCACACAGCTAGTAAGTATCTGAGGCCAGATCTAACTTCAAGTCTCCCTGACTCCCAGCACTTAGCACAGTGCCTGGCACACAGTAGGCGCTCACATGTTTATTGACTGATTGCTTGACTCCAAGCCCAGCACACAACTTAGCTGCCTACGTACCAACAGCACTGAGTACCAACTGGCAAGTAAAAGTTTATAGATGGTCTCAAAACTACGACACTTCGCAACTTCCTCCCTCCAAGTAGCAGCATGGGATAGTAGAAAGAATGCTAGTTTTGACATCAGACAGGTCTGAGTTCAAGTGTTGGCTCTGACCCTTAATAAGCTGACCACTAGGCCCCTTGACACTTCTGAGCATCAGTTTTCTCATCTATAAAATGAATATAATAATACTTATAGATGACCATCTTCCTGCTGAAGGATCAGCCTATTAAGGAGGACTTTGGCAAGAATCTTGCCAGCAGTGACTTAGAGAGAGGAGCCCCTCCCGCCCCCCGTGATTGTCAAGGACAATCTATTTCCTTTACCTTTACAGAGATGGACAATGTACTACCAGTCTTTTAAAGCCCTTTATAATGTGAATCCTCCTTACCTTTCCAGCCTTCTTACACCTTACTCTCGTCCTCTCGTCCACATAGTCTTCAATCCAGGGACATTGGTCTCACTGTAACTAGTGAAAGACCCTCCATTTTTCGACTTGAAGCATTTTCACTAACTGTCTCCCATCCTCCTCGTCTCTACCTCCCAGCTTCCTTCAAGTGTCAGTAAAAGTCTTACTATCTTCCAGAAGCCTTTCCCAGTCCTCCTTACTCTTAGTGCCTTCCCTCTGCTATTATTCCAGTTTATCCTGCATATTTCTGACTCATATATGGTCACCTACATGTTGTCTCCTCCCACAGAATGTGAGCTCCTTGAGACGAGGGACTGCTTTGTCTTTCTTTGAATCTCCAATAATTCAAACACTGCCTGACACATAGTAGGTACTAAATAAAGACAAGTTTTGACTTAATTTGGCTTGAGGAGATGAGGCCATATGGGGCACCAGATTAGGGAAGACTGAGTACCTGGCAGTGTTAGGAAAGAGTAATTAATGAGATAATATAGGAAGAACCTAAAGAATACTTTTTCCTACTTCCCAATTTGGCCCAGGAATCTCCCCTTTCTAGGTGGTTCTAGCAACCAAGATGCTAATGAGGCCTAACAAGTATCAGCTGCTGGTTGCAGGCTGAATACGCTTCTTGGTGGATCTGCAGATCACATCTGCCCCAACCTCTCATCTCTCTCAGTGCACTCTGACCTCTTCTGCCTCCTCTAACTTCTGTGACTCATCACTTCAAGAGATAACACAGCCAGAAAATATAACTAGGTCCAGAAACGTTTAGACCATTTCGTGCCTGATAGGTACATAGCAGGATAAGGAGAAGATGCCCAGGAGATTCAAATCTGTCTTTGCCCCTCGGCACACAGTAGGCATTTAGTAATGGTAACGGCCAGAATCTCACAGAAAACATTCTTTGATGCCACTGTCGGGGACAGAATGCGAGACTGGACGGACCATTGGGCTGACGCAGTTTGCTGTTATAAGAATAAAAATGTCAAGTCTGGTTTTGCATGCCTAATTGTTTCCCCTTTTTCTCTTCCAGAAAAGGTCACTTGTTCTGTGACGCATCCCTACTCAACCCTGACCCTGGCCAAACGGGTGTTCCCAGATCCTCTTTCATTTTACCTCATCCTGACAGCTTCTAAGTAGGCGGGCCATCTTTCTTAGCTCTCAATCACCACCGCATCAGCTGCTTACTTTAACACATTACACGGCTCTTGGTGGCTAACATCAATTATAGCTATTCCTATAATAAGAAAAGCCTGTCCTCTACACAAATTATCTCATTTGATTATCACAACAAACCTGTGAGGTTATATGACCCGGATGAGGAAGCTGAGGCCCAAGGACTTGCCCAAGGTCACTGACATAGCTCCTCTTCAGAGGCAAAGCCAGTGCATAAATCTGGGTCTTTAACTTGCAGGAGGGACTTCAGAGGCCACTTAGTCCAGCCTATACCTGGACAAGAATACCCTCGATAGCCTAGTTACGCTCAGTGTCCCCAATGGGGATAATAATAGTATCTACCTTGCAGTGTTGTTGTAAGGATCAAATGAGATAATATTTTAAACACAATTAGCACAGTACCTGACCTATAATAAACGCTACATAAATTCTTATTCCTTTCCTTTCCCTTTTATCAGGTTCGTTGTTGTTCAGTGATTTATCAGTCACATCCAACTCTTCGTGACCGCCTTTGGGGTTTTCTTGGCAAAGATACTGGAGTAGTTTGCCATTTTCTTCTCCAGCTCATTTTACAGATAAGGAAACTGAGGAAAACAGGATTAAGTGATTTGCCCAGGGTCACACAGCTATTAAGCGTCTGAGGCTGGAATTCAACTCAGGAAGATGAGTCTTCCTGACGCCAGGCCTGGTGCCCTGTGCACTGTGTCACCTACGTGCCCTAGAGGTCTGGCAACCCAATCCAACCATGTGAGATGGAACTCCAATTGGAGATAGTCAAAAGTCTAGTTGAAGACAATATGTGTGCCTATGTTGACAACTACTGCTTATTCTCTGTCAGTGTTTCAGTTAAAACCTTATATGGGTTGTCTTCCTGGTAGGTTGTGAACTCCTTGAGGGCAGAGACAATCTTTTGCCTTTCTCTGCATCCCCAATACTCAGCACAGTGCTAGTGACTACTGACTGCTATATGAAGACAATCATTTCTGGGTCTTTCACTTACCTCTTTCTTTTTGCTCATTTACTCTTATTAATGTGAAGAAGGCACAGTGGACAGCAGCAGAGGCACATAAAACCAGAGAAGGAGGAGACAGAAGAAAACACAAGAGGCCTTGGTTGGTTCTCATTTGAGAGAAACCTGGTCCAGTGGGAGGAACAATGGAGTCAGGGCATGTTGGCCTGGGAGCAATTTCACTAGTGACTCACTACCTGGAAACACCTTGAAAACTTCAGTTTTTTATATCTCCAATTATTTTCCCATCAGTAGAATGAAATGGTATCCCTCCTAGACTCACATGGATTCTGTAAAAACTAACTAGGCACTGTCTACAGAGGGTTTTAAGCTCTTTGGCTCAGATTATTGGATAAAAGCATAACTTGTATGGGCTTGATTTTTATCCCAGGTAAAATCAATGCCATTTGGACAGGGATTGTATGTTGCACAAAGCCCAGAGGACTAGAGAGGCTCAATGGAATTTGTAATTATGAGTAATTAGAGTGGTAGTAATGATATAGAGAGATTCTACAGGAATTTGCCCAGTATGCCTAACAATGGAAACCAGCTTCAGAGATGGCATCTGCCTAACCCATTTGCTCCAAAACCCAGCTCAGTGCCATAGAGAGAGAAAAATGATGTTTTTTAAAAAGCATGCTTTTAAAGATAAAATAAGCTGGGATAACCAAGCTGACACAGATACCTACTTGAAATTCTTCTTTTTGTGGCTTTTTTTCTGCTTCATTTGTACAATTTACAAGGAAACGGTGGAAAAAATTACAAGGTGTTTTATCTTCTATAAAGTAACACATTTCACCACAGGCCTTCCCTCCTTCCTTCTCCCTCCCCTACCTCCCCCCCCCCCAACACTGCTTTCTTCTCTGTGGCACAGATACAATCAATACAAACATATAATTATTGGGCTGGAAAATCACAAACATCTGCAGGATGTGCCCAAACCTGTCAGAAGTATTGAAAAGTCTAATAAATATCACTTTAGCTATCACTGATTGGTTTATTGCCATAGTGACAACTCCTTTGCATCCCAACACCCAACAGGTTGTTGTTGGTGGTGGTTTTAAATGACCTGTTTCGCAAACAACAGAAAAAGAGTGGAATGTTCAAGGGTGGTTGAAAATGAGGAAAGACGAAGTCCTAAGATTTCCCACAGAGTAAATAATGCAAGGAATATGTCTATAAAAACAACCACCCACAGCTGTACAGTGAGAGCATCATTTAAAGGCCCATAAGAGGCAAAGGTTAATGACTAAGGTTTACCACATCATTCCAAATGACTTAACCCAAAAAGATTGGACTTAAGAGCAGCTGGAACTCTATACTCTAAAAATTCATCCACTTATTTCATGAAGTATTTTTTAATTACACCCTTGGGGATTTGTGTATTACTTGCTGATTACCCTTTGGAGGGGGTAGTAGGTTCTCTTCACATCTATCCCTCTTTTAATGACTGTTTAATTCCACATCTGTCTAGATCATAGCTATTAGGGTTTTTTCCAGGGAGTGTGTTCCTCAAGTAATTAAGGAAGAAAATACAGAAGTATCAAGAATAAAACTAGCTGAGGGATTATGGAAAATAAAAACCATATTTGTCATATTTCAGATGACTAATGACTAAATGAGAAATAAATACTTCTCTTTTTATACTGAGAGGTGACCTTACTGCTATAATTTTCCCTAGTCATGGAAGTTAGAGGGTTTAGTGGACAGAGTAAAGGATTCGAAGTCAAGATGACCTGAGTTTGAATCTTGCCTCAGATACCAACTATATATATATATATATATATATATATATATATATATATATATACACCCTTGGGGATTTGTGTATTTGTGTATTTGTATATATATATATATATATATATATACCTAGATATAGATATATAGATATGGAGAGGGAGAGAGAGAGAGAGAGACAGAGACAGAGAGAGAGACAGAGAGATGACACCCTGGGCAATTGATTTAGTATCCTCATCTAATAAAGTGGGGCTGATAGATAGCATCTACCTCCTGGAGCACAGTAAGGAATACATAAGATAATATATGTAAAGTTCTTTGCAAACCTTAAAGTAATATGTAAGTGAAATTTATTATTAGTCAGACAAAATCTGGAATATTGTATTCAGTCCTAGGCACCACATCTTAGGAAATCAATCAAACAACATTTATTAAGTACTTTCAATGTGTCAGGCACCATGCTAAGTGCTAGGAACACAAAAAAAGAGAAAAAAGGCAGTGCCTGCCCCCAGGAAGCTCATAATTTAATGGGAGTGGTGACACAAAAAATATGTATTATAAAGTAAGCTGTATACAGGATTAATAGGAATAGAAGGAAGGTGCTAGAAATAAGAGGGTCTGGGGATGGCGTCCAGGAACAGATGGAATTTTAGTTGGGACTAATGGAAGCCAGGGAGGTCAATAGTCAAAGCAGAGGAGGAAGAATATTTGAGGCATGAGGGACAGCAAGAGAAAATGTCCAGAACTGAGAGATGGAATGCCTTCTTTGGGGAACAGCCAAGACACCAGTGTCACTGGACTGAAGAGTACATGTTAGGGAGGCAAGTAAGATGTAAAAAGACTGGAAAGGTAAGAGGGAACTAGGTTACTAAGGGCTTTAAATACCAGAGGATGTTGGAGGAGATAGGGAGCCACTGGGGTTTATTGAGTGAGGGGTCTGACATGATCAGAACTGCGTTTTAGGAAAATTATATGAGTGACTGAGTGGAGACTGGATTGACATTGGTGAACTGGAACAGAGCCAGAAGCAGATAGCTAGGATGAAAAAGGGATGCAAAACCTTGCTGTCTGAGGACTGGTTAAGAGGACTCAGCATGTTTAGCCTCAGGAACATTCAATTCAATGTTGTCTTTTTTTATATTTTAACTAAATGTAAATAACCTGAGATATGAAGATGAAAAGCAACATTGCCCATTGCTTTATGGGGTTTGTAAACTAATTTGGGGACAGGGGTAAGTAATACGTGCACAAATAATTACAAAGGAAGAGAGAATGTCTTAAGGACAAATCAAGATCCAGGAAAAAAAAAGTGCTACAGGCAGCTAGGTGGCACGGTGGATACAGCGCTGGGTCTGGAGCGCAAATCCAGCCTGGGATACGTACTAGCTGTGTGACCCTGGGTAAGTCACTTAACCTCTATCTGTCTCAGTTTCCTCAGATGGAAAATGGGGTTAATGGATAATGGGGCACCTACCTCCCAAAGTTGTTGTGAAGATAAAATGAGATATTGTAACATGCTTAGCACAGTGCCTGGCACATAATAGGCATTTAATGAATGCTTGTTTCTAAAAGAAAATTGAGAGGAGAGAGACCATTTTCCTATGGAGGGAAATCAAAGAAGACTTCATGAAGGGATTGGTACCTGATCTAGGCAAAAAAGGAAAATATTTCATCAGGTATGGAGGTAGTGCAGTCTGGGCGCTGGAAGTATCATCTGTGCAAATGAGTAAATAAAAACAGTTGAGATTTGAATCCAGGCCCTGTGACTCCAAATGCAATGCTCTTTCTGTTACATATGGCAGCTTTCTTCAAATATCTGAAGGGATAGCACATGAAAAAGACTTGAGACACAGTCTGATGAACAATGCTAGAAACAATGGATGGAAGTTACAGGGAGGTTAATATGATCCTCCAAACTGTTAATTAGATCCTCTATTCCTGCCCTTTCTCACCCCCCATTTCTTTGGGTTTTCTCTTATATTTACTTATTTGTGTTTCCATCCAATAAAACTTAAGCTCATTGAGGGCAGGGATTGTTTTCATTTCTGTCATTATATCTCCAAGAGACTGGTACACAGCAGGCACTTAACGAATGGTTGTTCAATTCCGCTGAATCGAATATAAGGTTGAGGCTGGTAAGCAGCGGATAAGAGCTCTGGGCCTAGAATCAGGAAGACTTGAGTTCAAATCTTGCCTCAGACACTTATTAGTCATGTGACCTGGACAAATCACTTAACCTCTGTCTGCCTCAGTTTCCTCAACTGTAAAATAGGGAAAATAGCAGCATCTACCTCCCAGGGCTGTTATGAGGACCAAAGGAGATAACATTTGTAGAGTGCATAGAAGGCCTTATATACCTTCACCCTTCTCCTCTCCATTAGAGCTGTCCAAAAGTGGAATGAAATGCCTCTTAAAGTAGTAAGTTTGTGACCAGAAGTCTTTGGGAAAAAGCTGGATGACCTCATCTTGGATCTCTCTTGGCTATCACAAACAGGATTTGTTCTCTGGGTATAGCTGAACCAGGCAAGCTCAGGACTCCCTTTGGTCAATCTATCTAGATCTTTATGCAATGATCTAGCACCCTCTCCACTTTCTGCTCACATCAACTAAAAACCAGACATTAACAGAGGACCCCCCCCATTGAAGGATGTTTAAAAAGTATGAGATACAGTCCCCTGCCCTTAGGAAACACGGTTTAGTTAGGGAAATAAGCCTTATGCACATAAAAAGAGAGTTAGCACCTTCCTCCTTTCACTGCAGAAATGGGAGGGCTCCCCTATGGATGTGTAATATTGCATACACCAACAGACATGGAAGATGTGCTAGCTAGTTTTTTCTCTTTGAAATCTTTGTCACAAGGGATGGCTTAATAGGGGGAGGGGAAAGCGATATACTCAGAAATTAATATGATTTAAAAATAAAGGCATCAAAAGTTATAAAATGTTTTAAATAGAGAATTAGCAACATAGGGATGTGTATATATATACATATTACATATAGTGTGTGTATATACATATATAAATGTGCATAAATATATACATATAATATACAAATATACATACATACAAATATACATACATATATATATATAAATAAGTGTTGAATGAAAGGCACAGACATTAAGTTCTCTTATAGAAATTGCTATAATGTGGGTGGTAAACATTTCCCAGTTTTGTAGATGACTAATTTATCTTAAGTTCCTACAGCGAATCAGTGATGGACATAAAAAGAGAGCCTGGGGCATCGTGTTTCTTTTAGAATTGAAATGTTGCTGATATCTAATGCCAAAAAATTAATTTATATTTCATTTGGGGAATATAATTGGACAACCTCTTAGAAATAGAAAATATTTGAGTTGAGTGAGACCTGGGAGAAAAAACATCTAATCAAACTCCTCCATTTTCAGATGGGGAAAGTTGGGTTTGTTCAAATATGCCTATACACTCATAGATAGAGGACATATGCTCAAAGATTTCCCAGTTTAACTGTTTCAGGTCTGGTTGTCAGCCTTGCTGGAGAATGGACAGAGGTTTCGTGAATAACTGAAAGTTGACAGTTTGAGTGAACCAAAAAAAAAAAACAGTTTTCAAGTTTGTTTCTATTCCTTTTTTATATATATTATATATACATACACACACATATATGCATATATACACACATGTGTACATATACATACATACATATGTCCCAGGCATAGTATTATAGAAATGTGAAATTATTTCATGTATTCAAGTTCCAAAAGGACCATTATTTCTGACGTTGGGGACCTTTTGGTTTTGAGGAGAGTCATGAATACTCTTGAAGTTAATCCAGGTTAGAAGTAGGGGGAAAGAAGAGGAAGAAAGGATTCTGACTATAGATTAGCTCTCAGGCCATGGGCTTTTATAGCTTGAGGAGAACAACACTGAAGAGTCAAGCCTTGGGTCGTGTGTGGAAGGGTCTCTTCCCTTTTATCCGAGCCTGGAGGATTGACAGTGAGCCGTGGGGATTGAGGGCATGTTGAATGGGCTAGCTAGGAGCTTCAGGATACCTTCTCTCCCCTTTGCTCTCACTGGGTCACTCTCCGAAAGGCACGAAACACCTCAGAAGCTAAGTTCTCCCAGCCCCCGCCCATTGACCGAACGCCGCCAAACAGGAGCGATTGCGCCTGCTTCAGTCTTCCTTACCTTATCCCAGAAGATCATTGTGTATGGGGTCTGAGGGTTCCAAGGGGCTGTACAAGTCAGGAGAGCATCCTCCGAACAAACCACCTCCACCACCTGAGTCGCCGGCGCCAAACACCAGGCTGCAGGAGAGAGCCGGGACCCGAATGCGCCGTGAGCCGGCGTAGATGAATGAAGGAAGGATGGATGGGGAGCAGTGAGGAAAGGGGGAGAGAGGAAAACTAAAGGTGGTGGCGCCCCTCCCCACCTACCCCCACCCCACCCCCCAGAGCCCGAGGGAAGGGAGCTCGGGGTCAGTTTCAGGCACTTACCGCTGCTCAGGATGAGGAGTTGGAGGACGCACATGGCTTGGGGAGCGGGGCTGGCCACGGCTGAGTGCAGAGACGCAGTGGAGTAGCTGCTCGAAGCTCTGCCTCCCAGGACGCCAAATCTCACAATCTGGCAGCTGAGCCCGCGGCCTCAGCCTTCTCTAGCCAGCGCTGGGGCTTCCCCGCTATGTCGTCACCCTCTTGTACCCCTCGGCTTTAGGGAATCTCCCCTTGCAGAGAGACTAAGGGGACCAGTCCCTCCCCGCGTGATATTACATGGCTCCGGGGCATCCCCCACCTCCGCCCCTAGCCTCAACTGCGTGGACAGCTCCACCCCCTGCTGTCCTATCCCTCTCCCCCGCCTTTCACTTTCTCTTCCCTTTCGACTAGGTTGCTTCCCTGTCGAGAGGCAGTGCCATCTGTTCTGTGAGCCCCAGGGCATCCTGCACCCCTCTTTCACCCGGTTCTCAGCCATCCGCCCTGGCTCTAGAGACCTAGGCGCATTGGGGCAGAGGGGAGCCTCGGAAAGTAAGTGCAGGAGCCCCTTCCTTCTTGGATTTCCAGAAGAATCCACCCACCATTAGCTACCTCCACCTCCATTAGCTACTCCAGAGGGAAAAACTCCTCTTTCATTTTCTGCTCAAAGGATCCAGGATTTCAGCAGGGTGGGAACTCCTTCAAGAGGAGCACATGGTAACCCTTTCTCCCCTTCACCACTTGCTTTGGCTAGGAGAAAGAAATCATCACCAGGTGGCCAGCCTTTGGAGATGATGCCTAATGAACTTGGGCTGGTTCCGAGGGGATAGACTGAGCCAGCCCATCAAGGACTTGTCTAGACTTTCCAGCTTGGTAGGACCTGATAACATGCATGACCTCAAGTGGCTTGCTTTCTAGAACCTAGGGTCACGGACAGCATCTCGACTCCTTTTTTCAAGTACTCCTTGGCCAGTGGGAGTCCTTAATCCTTACTTTAAGAAACATCTTAATTTTCCAGATACCCAGATCTGAGTCCCTAATGCCCTGGAAAGAAATCCATTTTCTCCAGTTCCTCACCTAGCCTGTCTCCTTTATCTAGTAAAAAGAATATACCTTTGGCATACATTAACTATGTCTATATATGCCTTCTGTAACTAAGTTTTCGAGGGTCCTCAAACAACTGCCCTGAAGGCCAGAACCTTTGGTGCTATCTGCTATAAATCTTTAGCAGATGAACCACAAATATACATATTTTATTTTTAAATGGCACACCATGTGGATAGGTGTAAGGCAGCAAGTCATGGTGGGTAGAGCTCTATACTCAGAGTCTGGAGGAAGTACTGAAAGTCATACTTCTGACTTATGCCAACTGTGTGACCCTGGGAAAGTCACTTAACCTCTCACTGACTCTGGCAACTTTCTGAAGTCTCTAAATTTCTGAACAGTTGTTGATCTGCATCAATAAGAGCTTTTTCACCCAGAATCCCCAACAGCAAATGAAACCATAAGTGTGGACCATGGTTAGGTCCATTTCAACTACTTCAACAGGATCTGTGATTTTATCAGCATGTCTTCTGGATCCACCTACACAGATACACAGATTCCCCCCTCCCCCCCCACCCCAGTAGTGTGCATCAAGTGGAATTACTTTTGTTCCCCAATTTATCACCCTGTGGCCAAGCTGGTGATGGGCCTCTGTGAACTTAGCCTGACAGGTCTTCTGACAACAGCAATGCAGCTCATCAGCAGGTCAATAGTCAAAGCCTTTCCACTTTGGCAGGACCAGCTAGAGCCTGTGCCCCTTCATCATAACCTCTAGGAACCCACGGGTCACCAACACCCCACAATGGAGCAGAGGAGTAGGACTTTAGTGGGGTGGGGGTGGGATTAAAAGATATATTTAAAGTCACATCCTGCATAAATGCTGGGGGCAGCTAGGTGGCCCAGTGGATAAAGTGCTGGGCCTCAAGACAGGAAGACCCAAGAAATCCCAAATATGGTCACAAAGAGTCACACACGACTGAAAAAAACGACTGAACAACAAAAATGTGAATGTCAGTCTGAATTTTATTAAGTTTAATGTTACTAAGATGGATTGAGTGTAATGTTACTAAGGTTGATTGAATTTGGGGAAGCCCTGGTTGGGAAAAAGCCCTCTGGCATTTACCAGTGAACTCATGAGGAGGATTTTACAGATCAATTTATCTTATTTTCTCTAGAAAGAAAAAGGGAAAAAATGATTACAAGGGAAAGTTGTGTTTATTTGTCCTTCTGAAACCACAAGCTGTCACCTCCATTCTCCTGCTCCTCCTTTATCTAAGGAAATACTTGTGATTGTACATAATTGCTGTATTAATGAGTCATTAGGATAATATCTATTTCTTGAAGGTTTCTATGCCAGGCATTTGTGTTAAGGTTTGCTTCTCTTACAAGGCAAAACACTGAAGCTACCTTGTGCCCTGTCCTCAGTACCAGAGCTTTCCAATGTGCCAGGCACCACGCTGGAGGCTGAGGGTTTAAAGATGAAACAAAAATGAAACAATCCCTGCCCTCAAGGAAATTATAGAATGATAACACGTAAATAGATAAATAAATAATAAATGAATAAATAAATGAACAAAATAATGGCATGATAAATTGGGGGGAGGAGGGAGATAACTAACTAAATATATATAAAACACATATGAAATGAATGCTTATTCATCATGCAAGTAGAGACTACTGATGTCTTTGAAAAATCAGACATTTTAAAGCCTGGTCATAGGCCAGAGGAAAGCATATTGGAAAGGAATGTTTGTTTGTTTCCCCAGATCTTTCCCTTCTGTAATCCATCCTTCATACAACCACCAAAGGGATTCTCCTGAAGCATAGGTGGAACCCTGTCATTTCCATGTTCATTTAGCTCCAATGACTACCTAGCCTGTTCCTCATGCACCACATTCCATCTTCAACTTGTGTACATTTGCACTGGCTTTGTCTCATGCACTAGAGGCAGTTGCATGCTATACAGGATAAAGTGCTAGGCCTAGAGTCAGGAAGACCTGAGTTCCAATTTGGTCTGAGCTACTTACTAGCTGTATGACCCTGGACAAGTCACTTAACTTCTGTTTACTCACATGAGAAATGGGGGTTATACTAGCACCTACTTCCCAAAGTTATTGTGAAGATCAAATGAAATAAGATTTGTAAAGTGCCTGGCATAGTGCTGGAAACTAGTAGGTGCTTAATAAAGGCTTGTTCTCTTCCCTTTCTGCCTCTTGAAATTCATTATTTCCTTCAAAATTCTACTAAAAAGACACCTACTTCACCAAGTTTTTTCTGATCTCCACAATTGTATGTCCCCCCCCAAAAAAATTAACTGTGCATTCATTTTATATGTATTTATCTCCTCCCTCCCCAATTTACCATGCTATTGTTTTGTTCATTCATTCATTCATTTATGTGTTATCATTCTGTAAGTTCCTCGAGGGCAGGAATTGTTTCATTTTTGCTTCATCTTTAAACCCTCAGCCTCTAGTGTGGTGCCTGGTACATTGGAGGCGCTTGATAAATAGCTTGCTGAGTGATTTTGATCACTTTCACTCTTAATAGATTAAGGAATTGTTCAGTGATGGATTACACTGTGGTCAAATGCTCTTAGGAATTTTTGTGCTCAGTTTAAAACATATTTTCTAATATAGAAAAAGTGTTAGATGTTCCACACATACTTTTGAGTTAAATTGTGACAACTCATCCAGTCACTACTCAGTTATGTGACTGAAGAAGCCAAAGCAGATAAAGCGCTTGATTTGGTGTTAAGAGCCTGTTTCTAAGGAACCCTGCCTCCTATTTTTGTCATTCAGTCGTGTCTGACTCTTCGTGACCTCATTTGGGGTTTTCCTGGCAAAGATAGTAGAGTGGTTCACCATTTCCTGCTCCAGTTCATTTTACAGAAGAGGAAACTGAGGCAAACAGGGTTAAGTGACTTGCCCAGGGTCACACAGCTAAGTGTCTGAAGCCAGATTTGAACTCAGAAAGATGAGTCTTCCTGACTCTAGGTCCAGTACTCTATCCACTGTGACACCTAGCTGCCTCATATGCTCTCTTCTTGTACGGCCCTGGGCAAGTCAGTTAACCTGTTAGAGCCTTGGTTTCTTTATCTGTAAAATGGAGATAACAGTTACTTACCTCAGAGGATTGTTATGAACTTTGTAAGCCATGAATCATGATAACTCAAGCTCTTTTTATTATTCTTATTATTATTTTCTGAGATGACTAGTATAGAACCCAGGGATGCTAGCCCTGCCTGCCCCCACCCACCATTTCTCAGGTTGGTCAATGATTCTGTGAACTGAAGCACGACGAAAACCTTATAAAAGGGGAACCAGCCAGCAGTAAAGGTCATTTGTCACAGCTGCTTGTCTCTGTCCATTGTAGGATGGTTGGATTTGAAGTCAGAGGAGAAGGTCTGGGCTTAAATCTTGCTCTGCCCCTCACTATCTCTGTGACTTTGAATAATACACTTAATCTTTCTGGGCCTCTATTTCCTCATCTGTATGAGGAGGTTAGTCGGTTCCTTGAAGCCTTAAATCTATGATCCTTTGTCCAGCTGGGTTCATCTAGGTCAAAGGAGTGATCTTTTGGACCTCAGCTTTCAAAGGTTCTGGCACTATTACCCTGAGGGCCAACACCTTGGCTGCTCTAATTCTTTTTTGGGGGGGGGGAAGCAATTGGGGTTAAGTGACTTGGCCAAGGTCACACAGCTTGGTAACTGTCTGAGGCTGGATTTAAACTCCTGCCTCCAGGGCCAGTGTTCTATCCACTGCGCCACTTAGCCGTTCTGGCTACTGGAAGTAAATGAACACTTTCTAAAGTTTTCCTCTCTACTTTCAGTCACTCAGAAGGGCAACTCCTGCCAAACCCTTCATGTTAACCTCATTTTGATTTCTCAGTGAGGCATCTGTTGTTACCCCATCTCCATGCCCAACAGGCCTCACCACACATGGGCTCTGCCATTAACCAACCCCCTAAAGGCCTAACAATAAGGATTAAAAGGTTACCAGCTTTCTGGGCACTCACCCATGAGATTTTGAGAACCACAAAGATTCAGAAAAGGAAGCTAGAACTTTCCATATTGAGAGTGTGTAAACTACGTTTATTGGTAAAAAAAAAAACTTCCCTGTTCGGTTTTTCCCTTTGTCCAGTCTCTGAGTCACCCTGTACTTTCCAACTATATACACTTAATAGACAATCATAACAGAAACAAATTCCTGTATATCATGTGTTATTTGTTTTTCTTCTGAGAAAAATCAAAGTATCTTATATTGTTTTCATTCATATTTGGGGTGAGGGTGAGGATATAAACCTTGTAACCTTGTAGGGAATTCCCAATATGGAAACTTCCTCCATCAATGAAGATCAATCCTTTCTCTATACCTTACCATCCGAGGCCTTGAGAGGTTACATGACTCACCTAGAGATAGGCAGTTAGAATGTATCATGGAGAGGGCTTGGAAACCAGGTGTTTTTGCCTCCAGGAACAGCCTTTTATTTGCTAAGCCAGGCTATCCTTTCTTTACACGTAGAGAAAAAAATGAAAGAGAAAGGGAGGGAGAAAGCGAAGGAGGGAGGGAGAGAAAGAGAATGGTATAGGGTTTATTAAGTATACAGTAGAGAGTAGAGGCAGACAGCAACCCAGTAATCAGTGTGATTAGGCAGGTATGGAACTAACTCTTCCCTGACCTCTAACCCTACCCCAATCTTTTCCCTACTGGTCTGCCAGACTGTTTGAAATTGCCAAAGGAATAGAATTCCTCTGTAAAAATCTACTCCTTTGGATTAAATAATTTATGTCTATTAAGATCTCCTTTTCACATGTAAATATGAAAATGAAAACAGATTAATGTAGTAGAAAGAACCTTGGACATTCTGCAATTTATACTCTTATAGCAATGCCTAGGACACTGAGAGGTCAAGTTACTTGCCCAGGGTCACACAGCCTGGATGTAGTAAGAGCTGGAATGTGAACCCAAGATTCAAGGACAGGGCTTTTCCTTATGCCTGGGCCTCTAAAGGAGGCTGCATGAGATCCATTGGGGTATTGAAAGATAATATTAGAATTTCTACATACATTGAATATCTAAAAAAGCAAGAATTTAAGCTTTAGGACCATTTAGTGTATGAGATGACACCGATGCCCTCACTTGGTCTGCGTGTTAGAGAGTCACATATCAATGGTAGGGAATGTGTCCTGAGAGAAGGGAGGAAGCTCCAACCCAAAAAAGAATGACTTGTTTATTTATCCAGTGTGTTGTGACATGCTGAAGTTCCTGTATGTCTAGCTAAGTGGATTTGTGTATTAGGTTGTCTAGTTCTAACTAGAGTAACCTTTACAAAATAGACAAGAGACTTAAAAAACTGTGGGCTGAAAATAAGACTAATATGAAAATACAAGTGAACAACAGCAAAAATAGCTGAACTGACTCTTTTTCTACTCCCAGTATAAGCTCTTCATCAGCCTAATCAAATCTGACAAGTTTAGGCAACAAACTGTAAATTATCTAGAATGTTATTTGAAATGTGGATTTATATTCACTATCATTAGCAATAAGCCCTGTCCTTTACATATATAGTATCTATTAGCTAAATACACATACACACATACACAGGCGCGCATGCGCGCACGCACACACACACACACACGCACACGCAGCTAGGTTGCACTGGGTTTAAATCAGGAAGACTCATCTTCCTGAGTTCAAATCTGGCCTCAGACACTAACTAGCTGTGTGATCCTGGGCAAGTCACTTTACTCTGCCTCATTTTCCTCTTCTGTAAAATGAGCTGGAAAAGGAAACGGCAAACCACTTCAGTGTGTTTGCCAAGGAAATCCCAAAGGGAGTCACAAAGGGTTAGTCATGACTGAACAACAAAAATTATCTAAAAATAGCATGAAGCAATCAAAGTTTAACAAAACACTTAAAAATTAAGTTGCATTGGCAAAAACTATGTTGTGTGTGGCCTATATAATCTCTCTTATCTGCATACTTTATGCACTTGCAAATAGAACTTTCAGACTTGTTTTTAAATACTCTTTTTTTTAAAATCCTCTAAATGAAGACCTTCAGGAGATTTTGAACGCAGTTATTGAAACGCTACAACTACAACACCTTCCTATTTGTAAGAACAAGTGATTGATATCAGGGAAGATGGAAATTTGCTAGCTAAAGTTTCAACAAAAATCTCTGTTAAGTTGTCAGTCAGTTATCAACAAGAGTTTATTGAGTGGTTGCTACGAGCCAGGCACTATGCTAAGCACTAGGTATATAAAAATTGCAACAACAACAACAAAAAAACCCCAAACCCCAACAGTCCTTCCCTCAAGGAGCTTACATTAGGAGAATGAGATTAAAAAGTGAATATCGTGGTTTAGTAAGATAGCCATTGATGGCCATACTCCATTTGGACCTATCCATACGTCTCTGTGAGGTATCCTTTTGATTTGATGGCAATTAAAAACAAGTATCAAAGTAAACCGAACTTAAAACCAGGCTTTTGAATTGCTAACTGTTAAGCCAAGATTTTTTTAAAATAATGAACCATAATTCACATTGATTTCACTAAAATATCATTGTTATTAATAATAATGGCAAAAATTTTGTAACATTAGAAAATAAAATTATTTAGCAACAAAATATTTCATCTTTTATTCAGTTGTTTTTTAGTTGTATCTGACTCTTTGTGACCCCATTTGGGGTTTTCTTGGCAAAGATATTGGAGTGGTCATCCATTTCCTCCTCCAGTTCATTTTACAGATGAAGAAATTGAGGCAAACAGGGTTAAGTGACTTGCCCAGGGTCACAGGGTCACACAGCTAGTAAATGTCAGAGACCAGATTTGAACTCAAGGAGATGAGTTTTCCTGATATCCAGGCTCAATGTTCTATCCGCTGTGCTACCTAGCTGCCCACATAGTTCATCTTTATCTCATCCTTTTTAATTTCTACTTTTACGTTTCATAATGTATATAAAATATTAATACAGTAGTACATATAGATAATTTGTAAGTATCCATATATCTGAAGTTCATACTCAAAAATGTTTTATCAATAAAGGTATGCAACTAAAAAAGTTAGGACACTATTACATTATGTTATCCTGCCTTTATACAGTTGATAATACCTGCAGTACCAATCTCACAGGGTTATTGTGGAAACCAAATGAGATCATATATATAAAGTACTAGATATACATAAGAGGGGTGATAAGGGGAGCCTTTCTGATCTGCTCAGCTGGAGCACCTTCCATACAGCTGAGCATGCCCACTCTGACTCAGTGGGTAGAAATTCATAATCTGACTCAGCTACTTGCGCTTTGAGATGACATAATAGTCCCCTGCTGGTCCCCAGGACTTTGAGGCTGCATTAAAGATGATTGTTGTCTGAGCTAGGAAAAGCTTCCCACTCAGTTTAAAAAGAAAGAACAAAGTGTCTACCTCTGTCTCTTTCCTTCTTTTGAGCATATCAGCTTTCCTTTGTGGTGCCAGACTATCCGATTCAGTAGAAGGGAATTTTGTCCCTTCCCCTCCTCACAGTAACTATCATGGCTAGAAAAGCTCATGGCAGACTATGTGTTTGTCTAGATGACCCTGAGATTGGGACCCCAAGGTATGGGTTGCCTCTTCTGCTTTGTGTTTCTTTCCCTGAGCACAGGTCACTGAACAGCAATCCTGAAAGATGACTGTTTCTAGTGTTGACAGAAAACCTCATGAGTTCAAGAGTCTGAGTCAAGTACTAGTTGCCCATGAAAGATTTTGCAACTGAAGGGCTAAAGTGAAAGCTGTATGTGGCTGGCCAGAAGATCAAGACTAAGAAAGATGAGGTAAATATGCCTTTTTATAAAAGAACATAGTGTTGCTTTGGTAACCATAAAAAATAAAAATATTATCAATAATTTATTTCATCTTTCTCATCCTTTTTAATTTCTATTTTTGTACATGTTTCATATCATTAAAGGCATCATACAAGTTTAAAACTGAAAGTGATGTATATTAAAGTTCTTGTTGTTGAATAAGTCCAGCTGAACCAAGGAACAGAGCTTAGATTAAAAGCTTGGGAGCAGAGAATCAGACAAGCTGACCAGTAAATTGACTAGTCCAGTTGAAATGTCATGCCTTGTAAAATGCTAGTCAAGCACATCATAGATCATCACAGCTTAACAGTGGAAGCATTTGTTTAGCACAGACTCTGTGCTTATCAAGGAATTTTTATGGACAGTTACTTAAGACAGAAAAAGGCTATCAAAGTCTACAGTTTCAGGGATGTGAATTTCATTGGCCACATGTATTCCCAAATTGTATACCTTTCTGACCTGTGACTTTAGGTGTATGCCTATTTTCCCCATAGCTCTTGTGCATTGGTGAAGCACATAATTGGGTAGACTGTTATATAAAAGAGGTGTATTTGCCTTGCATTTTTAATTAATGCTTTCATTACTACTATATGTGGCTGATTTATAACTGGTACATACTCTGGTGGGGGCTAATGAGCTATGGCATTGTCAGGGATAGTCACTCACAAAGGTTACTCAGATAACTAAGAATTAGAGTGGTAGCTGCATGGCTTTCCTACCTGCTGTAGTAGGTACAAGTTGGTAAATAAGCTAGTCCCAGCCCAGAAGTAGAGAGATACTGAAAACACTTGAGAGTCAATGCCGTTCTCAGACTACATGTCTATATCCTGTATTTTCTTCCTGGGAATAAATACGTTGGAGAATACTCCTAGTGAAATATATGCTACTTGAAAATGGGGATTGCATCTCTTTTGTTTTGGGGGCTTTTTAAAAAATAATATTTTATTTTTCTCCAGTTACATATAAAGATAGTTTTTAACATTCATTTTTTAAAAATTTTGAGTTCCAAATTTTCTCTCTCCCTCCCTCACCTCCCCACTCTCTATGACAGGCAGCAATTTGCTATAGGCTAGGTTGTTTCTCTTTTGGTTTTGTATGGTCAGTACGTAGCTCAGGGCCAGGCACTGTCAATTTACTAATTGATAATTGTGTGCGACTCACAAACAGGCTAGCAAGGCACAAATCTCATCTACACATTTTTACCTATAACACTGCAAGTTTAAACTTTGAACCACGAGTAAGCCGTGTTAGAGCTAGGAACTCTCTGTACTCAGATAGTCTCAGCCCTGAGGGTCAAGAAGCCAAGCTCGAGGCCCTCCAGTGTCATCTTGTCTATTTCAGCTACCCTATCATTCCACATCTCCATACTTACAAGGGAGAAGGTGGTTTGGGGTTTTTTGTCCCATAATAGATGAGAAAATTCTAAATTAAGCTAATTTGGTTTTTAACCAACACCAATAAGCAGGTCAGCCAGCCCCCCTTCTACATGTTATGCTTAGCTGCTGATGCAGCGGGGCTACAGGGGAGTTCTATGCCTTGTGGGTCTGTATTCTGTCATAGAAAGCTCTACTGGAGAGTTCCAGCTGCTGTGTTCATCCAAGAATCATTTTTTTTTTCCTGGGAGAAGTAATTTGAGGAATGATGGTATTTGTACAGCACCAGGTATTCTTACTTTCACTTAATGCCTTGGCTAGCCCTGAGGCCACAGCACATTGGGCTGTGCATCATGGGAAGAGGGGCAAGCTCTATGGGATAAGATGAGAACTCGCCTATCCATCAGGCGACTGCCAGCAACACTTCCTGCATTGTAGGCCTTAGAATTATTTCAGGAATACTTCTGGAGAACATGTCAATACAACAACCACCTACTCTAATGAGTCTTTCTCAAGTGACTGCTGTCAGACCAGAAGGAATCTTCTTCCCACCACACCACACCCACCCACCCACCCCAAGCTGTTCTAATGATGCACAGAACTGCATCCAGGAAGTATCACGTAGGTATGGCACAGAGGCAGTCAGTACAAAAGACAAGAGAGACTTCACAGTCATCTGGTCAGCTGCAATAGAGAAACAAGCAAGCTAAAGATAGCTACTATCTTTATATGATCATTTTTGCTTGAAGGGCTATGGTGTTCTGACTAATGATGGCCCACTTTGCTACCATTCCCCCATTCCTAAGGAATGGGTCTCTGATTTCATCAGTAAGAGAAATTCCCAAATGAAGAGACCCCTTCTGCCAAAGGGAGCCAGTTCCTTTTCCCACAACATCAAGAGGAGGGGCAGCTAAGGGATATAGTGGGTAGAGGACCAGCCCTGGAGTCAGGAAGATCAGGGTTCAAAGCCAGCCTCAGATACTTGCTAGCTGTGTGACCCTGGGCAAGTCATTTAACCCCAATTGCCTCCAAAAAAAAACATCAGGAGGAGGTGAAATGATTTTTTTCTGGGTCACCCAACCAGCATATATCAGAAAAGGGACTTGCATCCAGATCTTCCTGGTTCTTTGTTCTCTGTGCCCACGCTGCCTCTACTGTGGGAACGGTAATCAGACCAACTTTCTGAAAAAGGTAATCAACCAACTGCCCTACTGCTCCAATGAGACAAAAATATCTTTTACCAAATTATGTTGTTTCCCCCATTAGGTTGTGAACTTCCTAAGGTCAAGGATGCCTTTTGTAGTTGTATCTCCAGTGTGTGGCACCCTTGCTTGACACAAAGTAAAAAGCCAATACTTTTAAAAATCATTCATTCATTGACTTATTCATATGAAGGAGACAGAACATTATAATATCACCAAGTTTAAAGACTAGATGATGGAACAAGGAAGACCCAGGCCAGCCAGGATAAGGAGTTCATCTGGCCCTCGAGGGTCAAGGGAACTTGGGGGGCTCAACATGGAAGGTCTGCCCAGATTCTATGCTAAGTCTAGAAAGTGGGTTTACAACTGGGAGATCAACCTAAAGTCGGGGGGCGGGGTTTAGAGGAACAATCACCATGGTCCCTTTGGATTCTAAAGTCCTAGGAACACAGTCTAATAATCAGTGTGAGCAAAATTATCTCCCTTTTGCAGATGAAGAAACTGAGACTCCTGTGTGTGTGTATGTATAAGTATGTATGTATATATACACATACACACATACATATACACACATATACATACATATATATATACATGTAAATTTTTATAGTCATTAACCTCTCTTGGCCTTATCAGAGTTGTTTAAGGATCAAATGAGATAACACATATAAAGTGTTTAACAAACTTTAAAGTGCTTGAGATTGTTATTGTTTTATCATTATGATCCTCCTCATTCTCCTCATTGTTATCATTATATTTGGACAACGAAACACTTCTGCCACAGACTTCTTAGGCTTCTGAGACACACAAAGTCAAAGTTCCTCAGGCCTCTTGGTTCAGATTCAGAAGAAGCAGCCAAATCGGCAATGCGGGGCAGGGATCAGCTAAATGGAAGGAAAGGGTGGGGGTAACAGAGGGGAGACTGTCGATGGAAGAGGGTTCTGGGGCCTTGCCCTCCCTGTTTTACTAATGAATATCCAAGGGCAAGGTTCTCTCAGTCTAGTGAACCAAGAATGGCAACAGCAGGAAATTTCAGGGCTCAAGAGACGCGGACTTTGAATGTTCAGTGGCTGACCTGGGTTTTAAAATATATATGGGGAAGTTCCACTGAACCTAATTTGGTAAGCCACACTGATGAAGAAGAAGTGGGGGGAGGGGGCACTGCAATAAAATCAGATCAATATCTAAATTTCTAAATAGGATGCTGTAACAGCAACCACCCTAGCATGCCCAGGATGGCTGCTAGCACGGGTTCTTTAATCTGATTTTCTAGGAAAGACTGCTCAAAAAAGGAGTTAACCATTCTACTTTTAATTACATTCACTAGTTCAAGGGAAAAGTCAGCACCCTGAACGTCAGAGAAAATACAAGTGAGAAAATACAAGAAGAGAAATTAGACCAACAGACAGGGCTCTGACCGCCTGAATCAAAGCGATATTGCTATACATTTTACATACACCACTGGATCAAGAGAGCCTTTACATCTGAGCAGTCGGGGGTAGGGGGGCCTGAACATATGGCTACTCAGAATCTCAACCAGGGAATCATAAGGTCCTTCTCATAAGCGAACCCCCAAAGTAAAATACCAACTCAAAGTATATATACACTTCTCAGAGCCAGAAGGCATCACAATCCTTGTGACTCAGTGCCTAGTTAGAAATTAGCAAAAGGTGTGAAGGCCTTCCTACAAGCAAGCCTCCCCTAAGCAAGCTCCTCCCCCAATGGTCTCTATGTATAGACTCAGGATGTATCATAGCTGTGAGCTGGGCCAGGGCTCAAAGCAGGTCACATAGGCCTATTAATGAATGGGAAAGATCTTCATGTCCCATTTACATTACAGATGCAAAACTCCATTCAAAACACAGTCTTGCCTCCTTAAAGTAGAGTCTAATGGGGAATAGAGGGGTGCCTCAAAGGTATAGGAGCTACAGTGAAAAGATCCTTGAACTTGCGAGTCAGAGAACCTGAGTTTGAATCCAGGCTTTGCCATATTCTACCTGTGTGACCCAGGGATGGGCCTGTTTAATTTATCTGGACCCCAAAATGTGCTTCAGACTCTAAAATCCTAGGAATACTGGATGATAAGCAGTGCAAATAACATCATCCCCATTTTACAGATGAAGAAACTGAGAATCCTTATAGGTTCTCCGGGGGGGAAATGTACACTCAACATACTTTTAAATTTACTCAGCATTATTAACATTATTTCCATCACTTCTTTTTTAGTCTAGAAAATAAACGAAACAAACAAATCATACATTTGCTGTATCTGAAGTATAATTACTCACATTGAAAATTTAACTCTCAGCTCTCCAGCAGGTACCAGCTGGCTTCAACATACTCCTGCCTAGACCTTGGTTTCCTCACTGATAAAATGAAAGGCTTGGACTAGATAACCTCTAAGATCCATCTAATTATAGATCTGTGATACTATCCTTTTATTCCAAGTCAATGATGTGGCAATAAGTGGAATAGAGAATAGACCAGAGGCCCTAGGGCTGTCTGAAGGACATTAGAATAGATTTTTGCTGTAGTCATTCCTTTATTTATGCAACGACTGTGAGTTGAATTCTTCCCTTTATTCTTTTTTGGAAATATTTTTATTTTAAATTTAAGTACAAAACGAGAAAAGGAAAAAAACAATGCCATGTGCACAGCAGATCATAAGAGAGGATTCAATATAGAGGAATAAATTTCCATTTCAAGATAACCTATATAATAAATACTACACATTGTTTTCAAAGCTGCCCGGCTTTTCTTTGCTTCTTTGTTGCTTTTCTTTTGCTCTCTGCTGTGCACTTTTTACTTTATTTTTTTCCTCCTGCCTCCCACCACCACCCTAAAGAAGGCTACAGTTAAGCATGGATATAGATAGAGAGATAGATAGACAGATAGATAGATAGATAGATAGATAGATAGATAGATAGATAGACAGACAGATAGACAGACAGACAGACAGATAGATGGATAGATAGAGAGATGGACAAATGGACAGATGGACAGACAGACAGACAGATGGATAGATAGATAGATAGACAGATAGACAGATGGATAGATGGATGGATAGATGGATGGTTGGATGGATGGATGGACTGATGGATGGACAGATCGATGGATAGATAGATAGATAGATAGATAGATAGATAGATAGATAGATAGATAGACATGGATAGATAGATAGATGAATGGATGGAGATAGAGATATAGACATAGATATCTATAAATATACATATATGTACACATATATACTCATACACATATATGTAAGACAGTATGATGCTTATTTCCTCCTCTCCTCTGTTTCTCTGGGGGTGGAGAGCATCTACCTCCATAAGTCCCAGTCTTTCCATATTTTTTCTAAATTAACCAGCTCATCATTTCCTACACCACAGCAATATTCCAACCCAATCACATCCTTTCTGAAAGATTGTCTATGAAAATCCACCCCCTTCAATTTTCTGTATTCCTTCCATTCTTGGCTACATAGGTTTTATTTATACAAGAAAATTTTAATTTAAAATACTCAAAATTATCCTTTTTAGGCTTCAACAATACTCTCACCTTATAGTTCAAGGTCTGATACTGCTGAATCTACTTCCTTTACATCTTTTGTTCCGGGTTTTTTTGAAGTTCCTGGCCTTTTGTTCTTCCAAATGAACTTTTATTATTTTTTCCAACTTAGTAAAATAATTTTTTAGTAATTTAATTAGGATGACATTGAATAAATAGACTAGTTAGATAAAATTGTCATTTAAAAATTATATTGGCTTTGCCCACCCATGAACAATAAGTATTACTTCAATTATTTAGATCTGAGTTTATTTGTATAAAAAATGCTTTATGTTTATGTTCATATAGTTGTTCTTGTGTCTGTTTGGTAGATATACACTCAGGTATTTTATACTGTCTAGGTATTATAAAAGGTTTAAAACAATATTGAATAATATTGCTGACAGTATAGTTTCCCTATTTTTCACTTTTGGTTGTCTACTTTAACTTTGTCTGAGATTATGATTACTATCCCTGCTTTTCTTACATACTGATGTGCAATTGAGTGCTTATGGTCTGGACACTGGGGAAGGTTCTATAGCGGATGTAAAGATGAATGTGCACTCTGTGATTCAAGGTCAGTAGAGAAATGCAGAGCAGATGAGCAGCATTAAGAACAATGGAGTCCACTATGAAATAGTCTTTTCTAGAGACACTCAGGAAGAAAAAAAGGTCAATAATGTTGCAGTTGGATTTTTAGTATATTGACAATCTTGTGCTTTGGGTGAATTCAGTTGTTATTAAAGTGAAAATCAGACCCAGGAAAGCTCATGGGGCTAGAAGGATGTAGTTGTGTCATCTCTGTTTCCCAGAAACTTTCTGTGAAATTGATATTTCTCTCTGCCTATCAAAGCTCAGCCAGGATTCCTGGTGAGATTTTAGAATGTGTTACTAAAGGAATAGTTAGTGAGCATATTTTTGTTCATCCTTCATTTCTGAAGAGGACCAATGGCATCATAGGTAATGTCTTGACTCCCACTTCAATTGGATTTAAGTGAGGCAGAGTTGCACCAAGTCATCAGGCTCACTCTCTCTTCTGGAGTCATCAAAATCTAGTGGCAAGACAAAAGTCAAGAGACTGGCGATGGCCTGGGATGCAGGGGATGACCTTGGCATCTTCGATATCTGACCAGCCTCTGAGCACTCCACAATGCCTGCTTCAGCTGCCTTCACGGCCATTGGAACAAATTGTTCTTATCGGCCCATTTCAACCAGCAAAGTCTTTACATGCCTAGGGTAGACATCCCCCCGACTCACTGACAAGTTTGAGGCCCAGGCTTTGCTTTAGCTCATATGCTTAGACACTCTTACCAGGGTAAGGCCACTGCACATGCTACAGCTTCTTGGAGCCACAGGTGGGAGTTGAGTGAAAGATGAACAGCAAAAGTAGATGAGGATCCTGAAAAGAGCTTGGCAGTGCTCACACCAGAGGTGCTGGTCTTCCCTGAATGCCCCCTACACTCCAGTGAGCATATAGAAAAGGAAGCAAAGAACCAGCGTAGCTTTATCAAGAACAGTTTATGCCAATCTAAGCTCATTTCCTTTTTTGACAGGGTAACTAGACTGTTAAATCAGGGGAATGCTGTAAATGTAGCTATCATACCTAGATTTTATCAATGTATTTGAAAATAATCTCTCATGCAGTCCTTACAGACAAATGGACAATTGTAGGCTAGACAGTAGTATGATTGTGGGCATCCCACAACCAAAGATTGATTATCAGCTCTCCAATATTAGCTTTGAGAAAGGTCCCTAATAAAATGCCCCAGTGATCTGTCCTGGGCCCTGAGCTGTTTAACATTTTTATCAGAGGCAGCTATATGGCACAGTAGATAGATCAGTGGGCCTGGAGTCAGCAATACCCGAGTTCAAATGTGGCCTCAGACACCAACAACTAGTATGACCCAGCCTAAGTCACTTAACTTCTGCTTTGCCTCAGTTTCCTCATCTGTAAAATGGAAGTAATAATGCCAAGTAATACTTTGGTAAATGCTTAACAATCAGCTCTGGGGGGGAGGGGGTTTATCCATGACACACTTATAAGTTTAATCTGCATTAGTAACATTTTCTCTATTACTTTCTTGAGTCTAGAGTAACTTAGGGGTGCGGAACCTGCTCCCTCAAGGTCACATGTGGCCCTTTGGCTGAATCCAAACTTCACAAAACAAATCCTTTTAGGGGATTTGTTTTGTGAAGTTTGGATTCAGTCAAAGGGCCGCACTTGAGGACTAGAGGGCCACATGTGCCCTCGAGGATGCAGGTTCCCCACCCCTGGCTCTAGAAAATCAAGAAAGCAATAAATTAAGTTCTAATTTGTAACATTTGCTTACTTTTGAGGTGTAAATGCTCACAAAAAATTTAACAGTGAAGATCACCTGAGCTAGTTTGAGCTGGCCCCAGTCTTCCTCCCACCATTGCTGTCAGGATTAAAATAAGTTAATATTTTTAAAGCATTTTACAAACCTTAAAGCACTATCATCATCATCATCATCATCATTAAACACATAGAGGAAGGTGAAGATGTGTGAAGGTGAAGATGGTGCAAAGCTGGGAAAATTAGCTAAGAACATTGTTTAACAAAGTCATAACAAAAATAAGGTGGAGGAAAATTCATAAATAGTAATTATAACTTCGAATGTGAATGGGATGAACTCACCCATAAAAAGGAAATGGATAGCAGAATGGATTAAAAATCAAAATCCAAAAATATATTGTTTACAAGAAACACAGTTAAGAATAAGAGATACACACAGAGTTAAAATGGAGGGTTGGAGTTGAATTTATTATGCTTCAGCTTACTTAAATTTTTAATTAATTTAATATGACTGAACAAGTTGTGCTATATTATTGTGGTGGAATACTACTATACTATAAGAAATGATGAGCTCAATTATCTTAGAAAAACATGGAAAGACTTGCACGAAATGATGAAGAGAGAGATGAGCAGAACCAAGAGAACATTGTGTACAGTAACAGCAATGTTGTTTTGAGAATGACTTTGAGCAAATAAGTCATTCTGACTATTATAAATACCCAGATTAATTATAAAG
The DNA here is from genome assembly GCF_011100635.1 of Trichosurus vulpecula. Taxonomy (NCBI): domain Eukaryota; kingdom Metazoa; phylum Chordata; class Mammalia; order Diprotodontia; family Phalangeridae; genus Trichosurus; species Trichosurus vulpecula. Next base: position 181,530,501 of record NC_050573.1, on the reverse strand, counting down.
GACATATGAAGATGCTTTCTGCATCTGGAGGAAGAACTGATAAATAGAAATATATAGAGAATAATTTTACACACACATATATGTATATACCTATTTGTGACTAAAAGTAGTCATCTCTAGGGCTGGGAGGGGGAGGGAAGAAAAACAAAGAAAAAGAAATTTACATGATAACTTTATTATATATTTAAAGGAATAGTAAGTTCTACATAACAGATTTGTAGTTTCATGTGCAATTATCTTTTTTATTATGCCATGTTATGGAAATGTTTTATTCCATTAATTTAAAATAAAATAAATATTTTTTTAGAAATCATGATTCAAAAAGGCCTTAACAGGCAAGAATGTTGGGCCAAATCTAATAAAATTTAATTTAATTGTATCAATATATAATCTTATACCAAATAGGTGGTGCAATGAATAGAGTTCTGCCCCTGGAGTAAGGAAGACCTGAGTTCAGATATGGTCTCAGGTCTCAACCTGACCCAGACAAGTCACTTAATCCTGTTTGCCTCAATTTCCTCATCTATAAAATGAGCTGGAGAAGGAAATGCCAAAACACTCCAATATCTTTGCCATGAAAACTCCAAACGGGGTCATGAAGAATCAGACATGACTGAACAACAATAATAAAAAGTCTTATGCTTGGTTTCAAAAACATTCATTTTAATGGTTATATGATGGGAGAGACATAGCTACAGAGCAATTCCTATGAAAAAGATCTGGAGGCTATAGGGTACTCCAAGTTCACTATGAGTCAATGGTGTGATAAGCTAACCTGATTTCAGGATGAACTGAAAGAGGCAAAGGGTCCAAGGCTCAGAACATGATAGTGTCACCATACTCAGTCCTGGTTAGACATGTAGAAACAGAGGTATACTAGAGCCAGCTTAAACTGGCTGAGGAACGCCTACTGTTAAATTTCCAGTGTGAATATGCACACCTCAGAAATCAGCAAATGCTACAAACCAGAGCTTGATTTATATTTTTAATAGCTGCCTAGACCTAAGAAAGTGATGAAGAAAATATTAATAATGCAAATTAAACTTGAAAGTGTATTGTTACATACATTTTTTCCAGGCGACCTATTGTTAAACATTTATGAAGATACCCCAGCTTAGAAGGTTGTGTACAGTTGCAGTCACCACATTTTAAGAAGAATGTTGATGAATCAGACAATATTCAGAGAAGGGAGAACAGGATGGTGACGAACCCTAACATCAAGCTACGTGAGGATCATTTGAAAGATCAGGTGGTCAGCCTGGGGAAGGAAAGACTTTGGGGGGCACATCATTAGTGGCTTCAAGCACCTCAAGGGCTGTTCTATAGAAGAAGCATCAGACCTGTCCTATTTGGATCCAGAAGCTACACATCTACAAAGCATGTATACAGTGCGCTGAGGACTTTCTTCAAGTTCCTTTGACATCAAGGGGATGTCCTTGGAGTGCTAGGGCCATTCATTGATTATTTAACTTTGTCTTTTATAAGACCCCACCAAGATCCTAACTGAAAAAAGTTGTAAATTTACAGTCATGGAATTTCACATTTGAAAGGGATTGCAGAGGATACCTGTATTGGAGATCAAGGTGGGCTCTTAGCACTTATTCAACCAAGTGCCCTTGAAGAGTTTGGCCTTTGTTTCCTTTGATTAATTCAGTGTCTTTGATTGAGTCTTATTAGGTGCTAAGCCCCAGGCCCAAACCCATATCTATTAGGTGCTAAGCCTATGTCCTGGGGGGAGGTGCTAACTCCAGAGCCAATAGTAAGAGCTTAAGTTCTGGTCACTCAGATGTGATGTTTGATGATGGCTAAAGAGTGCATAAAAAGAAAAGACAGAGCTATTTGCTTAGGGCTCTCACTCTTGGCAGTGTGCTGATGTGGAGACTCCGGGCAACTGTAGTTAAGAGCCCTCCAGCTTGTAAACCCGGATGTTGGGACTTTGTTAAAATCTGATGACTATGCATTGAGATTTGAATCAGACAAGGTCTGTCTGTTGATGTTTGTAATTTGTTTGTATTTGCTGTGAAGTCCAGGGTGCTGGCTTTTTCCCCTGAACTAAGTGAATAATATTTGTATACTGGATTAAAGCAAGATTGTTAACCCCTTAACATTGTTTTCCTTAGTAAAGCAGATCAAAAGAACCTGGGATTGCAGCGTTCTGTGAGCTGGTTGTTGTTGGTTTTACACCCCCACAGCAGCCGCTAGCCGGATTGTTGCAACACCACCTTTGAACAAGAATCTCCTTTTACATACACGACAATTACATGGATAGTTTCAGATAACCAATGTTTTATGTGGTAGAAACCCAACTTCTGTCTCCATGATTTATCAATCAATGAATAAACATGTATTAAATGTCTTCTGTGTGCTGAGTGCTGGAGATACAAAAAGAGGCAAAAGACAGACTCTGCCCTCAAGGAGCTTACAGTCTAATGGGGGAGATAATACGCAAACTAATATATACAAAGTAAGCTATATACAAACAGGATAAATAGGAAATAATTAACAGAGGAGAGGCACTAAAATTAAGAGGGATTTGGGAAAGGCTTCCTGTAAAAGTTAGGATTTTAGCTGGGACTTAAAGGAAGCCAGAGAAGCCAGTAGGCAGAGTTGAGGAAGGAGAGTATTATAGGCATGGGGGATAGCCAGAGACAATGCCTGGAGTCAAGAAATGAGTGGACTCTGGCCTTTGGAAGTAGAGACCTTGAAAACTAGGTTGCCTCATTCACATAACAATCTTTAATCCCAGGTGCTGGAGAGGTATTGACCACCATGCTTTAAACATTTGGCTAATGGGATCAATTAGGCAACCAGAAACTCATCCGAAAGCAGAACTCTGAGCTCCTCACACCCCTTACCGTCTCTCACAGGAGACCCCCTTTCAGCAGAAACCGAAAGAGGAACTTGGGTGGTTGTTGGAGACTCTATCACTCAAATCAATCTGGTCCCCGGGCTAGGGTTTTAGGGGGGAAGGAAAGAAAGAGAAATAATGTAGAAATTATTGAGCTCGAAACTGCTTTGAAAGGATTAATTAATCCAATTCCATGCCCTCAGGCAGGTGAATGTCTAAATCATCCAAAAATGTTTGTTCTTCTTTTTGGAGATTGAGATTCCACAGCCTCTAGTAGTTGTTCCATTGTTCACTCATGCCCAACTCTTCATGACCCCATTTGAGGTTTTCTTGGCAAAGATGCTGGAGGGGTTTGCCATTTCCTTCTCCAGCTCATTTTACAGATGAGGAAACTGAGGCAAACAGAGTTAAGTGACTTGCCCAGGGTCACAGGGCTAGTAAGTGTCTGAGGCCAGATTTGAACTCAGGAAGATGAGTCTTTCTGACTCCAGGCCTGGTGTTCTATCCACTGTGCCACCTAGCTGCCCATCATTCTTTTTACTTGTATCCATAGCACCTAGCAGGGTGCTTAGCACGTAGTAGGAACTTAATATATACTTATTGATTGATTTTGGGGTGGATGAACATTCAGTATACCCACACTCCTAAAAAAGCTGCTTATAAATGGAATTTTCATGTTTCGTATTAACAAACATTTATTAAGTGCCTACTATGCACCATATGCTAGGTTAGGTACTAGAGGTACAAAGACAAAAAAAGGAACCAGTAAGTCCTTGTCCTCAAAAAGTTTTATTCTACCCGGGAATACATAGGTAGAATGATCAATTTCCACTGATGGGCATCAGAACTTCAGAAATTCTTTGTCTCCTTTCTAATATGCATGTATATATACATATCTTCAATTTGACTCTACTTTTAAATACCTCCCCCAGCTTCTGTAAGATGTTATCACCTACTTAAGTGTAGTAGGGAAACTCTCAAAGCAATTCTGAAATCAATCATTTTACAAAGCAAATACTCAACTCCTAATTGTACTAATGGGTGAACTTTGGTTTTCATCTCACCTTGATATGGGCAGGTGTACAAACTTGAATTTTTGTTACTATATTTGGAAGTGAAAATTAAGTTCTTTAGAAAGCCAGAAAACTTTTTCATGATTTCATTTCAAATGTAAAAAATTCAATGTGGTTCCTCTTTTTATTTATATAAACAGGAAGACTTCTGTTTTACATTTAAGTACTCAGCTCTTCAAACATATAAGACATTTTTCCAGATGGCTTCCTGAAGCAGTGTACCAGACAATAGGCTGTTCTTTAGAACTGGAAAACCTATTTGAATAGTTTGACTGATTTTTCCAGGAATCATATGTAATTAAATTAATATAATCAAGTTTAAATTTTTTATTTCATTTCTTAATATTTCATTGATGCCTTTTGTTTTTTTATGTCAGGCACCTCTTGGTACACCACATTTTCTGTAGGAAATTCATCTTTGTAACAAAGAAAGACAGTTCAGCAAAACTACTCAACTACTTATCTAGCAGTATACAGCATGTCCAAAAAGTCTTGGTGCAAAACTGAACTAAAAATTTTTGGTATACCCTGTATATTATATTCCATATTCATAGACTCCCATCTGCTCTCAAGAGAACAGTGAAGTATATTTTATCATCTGTTCTCCAGGACTAAGATTAGTCATTACAATTAATCTGAGTTCAGCTGCCCTTTAGGGTTAATTTCATTTGCATTGTTGTAAGAAATAGAAATAGTGCCGATGAAAATATCATCGCAGTCATTGCGTGTTGTTGCAAGCATACCTCATTTTATTGAACTTTCTTCCGTGAGTTTTTGATTCTCTATTTCCAGTTGTTTGACTTTCTTTTCCTAATTTTCTTGATTTTCTTGGATTGCTCTTATTTTCTTCTAATTTTTCCTCAGTCTCATTTGATTTTTAAAGTCCCTTTTAAATTCTTCCAAGAACTCTCTTTGTGCTTGGGACCGTTTGATGTTTGTCCTTGAAAAAAAAGAGTGGCTTTTTTAGCTCCATTATCTCCCACTGAATATAAACTAGGAGTAACTATCGATGGTTGGGTTCTTTCTCTTTGCCTACTCATTTTATTTACTTATTTATTGTTTTATTTTGTTTTTAGCATCTGTTAGTGTAATCAAATTATAGTCCCATGGTATGGGGAATGGTTCCCCAAGCCTCAGGTCCTTCTTACTGTTATTTTCTGAGGTCTGTCTTGAGGCCTGGCCTTGGGCTCTCCTCTCCAGTCCTATGCACTGCGAGGGCCTCCAGCCACACTGTTCCACAAATGATCTTGCTCCCTTAGGTGGCTGCAAACTACAGCTGTCCTCTCTGCCCCAGAACTGAAACCAGGGACTCTGCTCTCCTGTAAGTGCTCACAGCCAATATAGTTCCTGCCCTTCGCTACTGTGCTCATCAGGTGTGTGTTAGCACCTTCTCCCCGAAGCCACAGCCAGAATGCCATCTGGTCAGCACAGCTGTGCTTGGCATCCCTCGACAGTAGAAGGTCCTTCAGTCTTCCCCTACTCAGCCGTCATGCCCCAACACTGTCTTTGAGATGAAAGTTTCTAAGGCTGAGGCTCCCTCTCAACCCAGCTGCCCCTCCCACCTTGTTTGTTGATTCTGCAGAGTTGGCCTAGAAATATTTGCACTTCACTCAGGCCAAACCTTAAAGTTGCATCTTTCCTGGGTTCTTCTCAAATTGTCTTACCTTTTGTTTATTTCTGCTGCTCTGAGGTGATGTTCTATCTCTTTTTTGTGGAGGAAATTTGTAGAACTGAAAGTTTTCTGACCGTCTCCTGCCATCTTCCCAGAATCCACCTCTCATTAATTGTTAACCAATCAGACTTGATTACCATCTGCCTGATCACTTCTCATCCAAGGGCATATAAACCTCAAGAAACGGCCTCGCTTCCTCCTTGACGAATAAGAGGGCAAGGAGCATTTTTGTCAAATACTTGCTGGCTACAATTGATAAAATTGATTATAATTTACCCAAAAACTGTCTCTTGAAATTATTTCATGCACCACAGGGGGAAGTCATCACTGTTTCCTGAGGCAGCCCATTCTACCTTTCAATAATTCCAATTGTTAGAGAGTTTTAGTTTTTTACCTTACACTTAAACTTGCTTCTGTGTAGCTGCCACACGTTACTCCTAAATCTGCCCTCCTGGGACAAGGAGAACAAATGCAGCCCCTCTGGAAGCAGCAATCCTTCACTTACTTGAAGACGGTCATTATGACCTTTAGCCCCACCTCAGCCTTCTCTCCTCCAGGTTGAACCTTCCCAGCTCCTTCAACTGATGCTCAATGGATTGTTGTTGTTGTCCTTCCTTCTTGAGAAGACCAATGACATCAGGAAGGTGATGTCATGACTTGCAAGTGAATTGGATTTAAGTGAGGCAGGGCTGTGCAAAGTCACCAGCCTCACTCTCTCCTCCACAGCCATTTGGGTCTAGCGGGAAAATGTATATATGTATATATATGTGTGTATATATATATATATATATATATATATATGTACGAGCGAGAGAGGCGGAGAGAGGGATAGGAGAGAGAGATAGATAGTGATGTAGTAGTATGTATGTATGTTAATAGCAGGTGTTGTTTGTTTTGTGGAATACATACATATATATAGTACACACAACATAAACCATACACACACACACATATATATATATATGTATATATATATGTATATATATATATATACATATATATATATATATGAACCTCAATTGAAAACCTTCGTATGGCTAATTTCTTCTGTTAGCTTTTCACTCAATCACTCTCCTTCCTAAAACATAGCACTCAAAACAAAAGACAATAATCCAAAGATGATCTGACCAGGATAGAGTATGACGATCCCTCTTCTTGGTTTTATACACTCTGCCTCTTGTTAATACAGCCTAAAATCACATTAGCTCTGTTGAGTGCTACCCCGCACTACTGACTCATATTAAGCCTGTAATTTTCTAAACCCCGTCCCACCCCAGAACTATTTTAAATAAATTGCTGCCTAACTAAACCTCCCCCCGCCCTGCTTGTACTTATGAAGTCGATGTTGTGAACCTCAGTGTAAGACTTTAAACGTATCCCTATTAAATTTCAGCTTATTCGATTTGGCCCAGTATTTTAGCTTGTCAAAATCTTTTGACTCTTAATTCTGTCATCCGGTGTGTTAGCTCTCCCTTCCCAGCTTTGTCTCATTTGCAAATTCGGCAAGCATGTCATTTATGCTTTTATCCGAGTAATTGATACAAAATGTTAAGCAGCACTAGGCCAAGCACAGCACTCTGGGGTAGTACCCTGGAGACTTGCTTCTAAGTTGACATTAAACCGCTAATGATTACTCTTTATGTCAAGCCATTTGAATTCCAAACTCTTCTATAGCCTAGCCTACGTCTCTATATTTTTCCCCCACAAGAATCACATTTATAAAATATTTTGCTAAAAATCTAGGTAAGCTATAAATATATTCCTGATCTACCAGTAACCCTGCCTCAAAAGGAAGTAAGGTTAGTCTAGCATGATCTGAGATGCGTCTTCTCAGTAAGTAGGGAGTTTCCTAGGACTAAAGGTATTTATCACTAACAGTATTGGGCAGCTGGTTTGCGCAGTACTGGGCCTGGAGTCAGGAAGATTCATTTTGCTGAGTTCAAATTTAGCCTTAGATACTTACTAGCTGTGTGACCCTGGACAAGTCACTTAACTCTGTTTGCCTCAGTTTCCTCATTTGTAAAATGAGCTGGATAAGAAAATGGCAAATCAATCCAGTATTTTTGCCAAGAAAACCCCAAATGGTGTGGCAAAGAGTTGGACATGACTGAAAAATGACCAAATAATGACAAAAGGTATTTAAATAGATGTTGGATGACCACCTGTCAGGGATAATGTAGACAGAATTTAGGATTTACATAAATGTTAGATTAATATCTAAAATCCCCTTCAACTCTAAGATTCTACGATTCAATGAATATTCTCAATGGTAAGAAATTGAGAATGGCTTTGATTTGTAGAAATGGCCCAGAGGAATTCAAAATAAATGGTCAAGCTGTTTAATACACTTTGGAAAAAAAATGAGTTATGACTTTAAAGTAAGAAGATCTGGTTTCTCCTAAAGATGGCTTGGAAACTCATTTAAATAGTTACAAAAGAGATATTCCAAAAATGTTTGGAGCATAGGCAACATTTGTTTTTCTACTTAAGGTGATTTGGTTAAAAGGAACAGCAATCATTTGGATGTTTAAATTGTTGCAATTTTTTTTCTTTTGAGGCGATTGGGATTAAGTGACTTGCCCAGGGTTACACAGCTAGTAAGTGCCTGAAGTCACATTTGAACTCAGGTCCTCCTGACTTCAGAGCTGGTGCTCTATCCACTGCACCACCTAGCTGTTACAATTATTTTTAAGAAAAAATCAGTGTCATTACTTTTTTTTTTTTAAGCAATCTCACTTCTTTAATTTTGGTTCCATTTTCCATGTTTCTCTCTGTCATGAGCAGAGAAATAGAGATTCCATTTGGTTATTATGGCCAAAGGGAAGTCCAGATAAATGGTTATGAAAGCACCGAAATTCTTCACAAATTCAGTACGTAAATGGAATGAAAGATTGTTCTCTCTTATCCCACTGGTAAATCTTGGTGTCATGGCAGCCTGCCTTTTCCTTCATGCATGTATAATGTTTAGCAAAAAGGCTTCCACTCACAGAAGACAAACATGCAAAATTAAACTCCACCACATGGATCAGAAAGGGTAATTTTGGTCTTAAATCTAATTTGTAAAAGAACATATTTTCACTCGCATCAGTTTCCAGTGGTGCAGCCAATAAGGCAGAAAGATCCCAGGGCCTGGGTTGTGTAGTTTGTCAGCCTTTGGACTCAGGCTGCTCTCTTGGTGCCAGATGAGCTGCAGCTGCTGTCTTTAGCCTTCTATAAATAAACAGGACCTATAACTATAACTCTGTGGTGTTGAGGAAGGAAGACAAGACAGACTCAGGGGATCTAGAGTCTAGTCCAGTCTCTGCTGAGGTGGGACCCTGTACAAGGCTCTTCACCCATCTCAATGAGGGGGTTGCATCAGCTGAACCCCAACAGTCCTTTCAGTAGAGGCCTTCTGTGAGTCTGTGAGAAAGGATGGAATTAGTTGAAGTCTAAGATGCTAAGTCTAGTTTGATTTTCCCATTCTTAAATTACTAATTGTTACTCTCAGCCAGAATGTATGGGGACAAAATAATGATAAGAGATGAACAGACATTCAGACATAGAGATAGAGTACTCAGGATGTTGTTCATTCATTACAGTTGTGTCTGACTCTGTGACACTATTTGGGTTTGGGTGGGGTTTGGACAGAAATTCTGGAGTGGTTTGCCATTTTCTTCTCCAGCTCATTTTACAAATGAGGAAATTGAAGCAGACAGGGTTAAGTCACTTGCCCAGGGTCACACAGGTAGTAAGTGTATGAGGCTGGATTTGAACTCAGGAAGATGAGTCTTCCTGACTCCAGGCCCAAAACTCTATCCACTGCATCACCTAGCTGCCCTAATACTGGGGGTGCAAATAGGTAGTCCCTGCTCAAGTCCTTGAGGATCTTACACTCTGATGGGAGATTACACATAGATGGATACTGGCATGATTATAAGACTGCTGGTAAGTGTCACGAAGGACTGTGGGACCCCAGAAAGATAAGGCAAAAGTTACACATAGAAAATATTCTTAGTTAAAAGGCAGGAGAATCTTCTGCAGGAATGCTCTTTGGCTTCTCTGCTACAGTGCTTAAAGGGAGAGGAGGGTAGAAAGGACAAAAGGGAAGTGGTATGATTTGGGTGTTATTTCACCTGAAGAAATAAAGGAGTAGAGTCGTTTGGCTCAGTTAGGTTTGGGCCTTCACATTAGTGACATACGCTCACACCAGCCCGCCAACACACACCCACACCCACACCCACATAGCTAAGTTGTTGTTGGGTCATTTCAGTGATGTCTGACTTTTAATAACCCCATTTGGGGTTTTCCTTGGCAAAGATGCTGAAGTGGCTTGCCATTTCATTCTCCAGTTCATTTGACAGATAAGGAAACTGAGGCAGACAGGTTAAGTGACTTATCCAGGGTCACACAGCTAGTGAGTATCTGAGACTGCATTTGAACTCACAAAGTGGATCTTCCTGATTCCAAGCCCAGGGCTCTGCCAACTGTACCACCTAGCTGCCTTACGCATAACTATATGCATATACAAAAACATAGCATTCATTTTTAGTCATAAAAGTTATTACCAATTCTTAATACTCAGCTGTAGAGTCAAATTCCTTCTTAAAATGGACCACCGCATAGTGCAGGGATTCTGAGGAAGTACACTTTAAATATATATGGACACAGAAGATGAAAATTCCATATATAAAGTTTAGAATGATTTTAGGCCAATTAGATGAGAAGACAGTACCAACATTAAAGGACTCATTCATCCTTCCTGTTAGTAGCAGATAAACAAACTGGGCTGTTGTACTTCCTATACCTCTACTGCTCCATTCCCCCCTTGGAATGTACTTTGTAAAAGCTGTTTTATTGGCAAAAAATTGCTGTACAAAAATGATTCCAGTAATTTTTAAATAAAAAGGAAAGGGAAGAAAAAGAAGACAGAAGAAAAGAAGGAAAAAGAAGGAAAGTAAATGGTATTCATCTCAATCTGTTCTTCTTCAAGTACTATTTTCAGGCACGAAAAGATGGATGGTGACTGAGTAAGGAATATAGCCCACCTTGGTATTTTTATAAAACTCAGATCTCATCCTCTTGGTTTCATTGATTTTTTTTTCCTCAGCCAGAGAAACTGGAGATGGAACAAAGATAATAAATGAGAAAACGGAAAATGTCAGAGCCCCTTCTCCTGGCTATCAAGAAGAAAACCTTAGTCAGAAATACTGATCAAACTAATGATCGTTAAGCCATCCTCCATATAAAGTCTTATCCCTGTGCCTTAGTGACTAGTGGAAGTTATCCCAGGCTCAAATACGTGAGGGGCTCCCTCCCATTGCCAAGGTTTCTCCAAGTGTTCCTATGCACGGATGACATTGCACTGGTTGCATGAAAACCTAGAAAACTCCCAAACCAAATGCAAAACCATTCAAAAGAGACAAGCCAAAGTCTCCCAAAATGGGCAGAGGGGAGTAATTGAAAAGTACAGATTGCTCACATTACAAGATGCAATTGGACAGGTAGTCCATTGTAAAGCAAACACTTTGTAAGCTTTAAAATTCTATATAAATGTGAGATATAATTATTGTTGTAAGGTAAATCCTTCAGCATGTATATGTGTATGCATAATCATATGTTCTTACACATATATCAATATATAAAGAATATATGCATATGTATGTGCCCTCCCTTCCTCTTTTTTTCCACTGAAATCCTACCAACCCTTTCACCCCAACTCAAATGCTGTCTCCTTCCATGAAGACTTTTCTGAGCTTCACTATTGAAATCTCTTCATTTCTAATGCTCTTCTGATATAATATTGTTTATTATAGCTATCTGGGTTTTTATGTCTTATACTCCTACTATGCTATAAGCTCCATGAGGACAGGGATTATGTTTAACTATAGTCTGAATCTTTCCCAGTACCAAGCATAGTTCTACAAGCACAGTAGTAAATATTCCATTGACAATAAAAACAATAGCATTATTTGTACAGCACCTTAAGGCTTGCACATGTTTGTATATGTTATCTCATTTGATCATCCCAACAACCCTGTGTGGTAGGTGTTATGATTATCCCCATTTCGCAGATGAGGTAACTGAGGCTAAAAGAATAAGTAACTTGCCAAGGGACACAGAGTTAGGAAATATCTGTAAGAGGATTCTCAGGTCCTCCTGACTCCAAATTCAACATCGTATCACCCAGCTGCTTCAAGCATTTATTCAACATTCACTTTACTAAGCTAAGTTCATAGTAGGCATTTAATAAACATTACAGGAAGGAAGGAGGGAAGAAAGGAGAGAGGGAAAAGGAGGAGGAAGGTGGAAGCAAAGAGGGTCACACAGCAGCACGATACAATAGATGAACAGCCCAAAGGGTAGCCCTAAGATATAGTCAATCCTTAATATTCATGCATTTATTTGCTACTTTAAGCATTCCAATGATTTTATTAGTAACCTCATTTAGACTTTTTCACTGGCAACTGCTCACATTTGCAGCTATTGACAAGAGAAAAAAATGAAAGGTGGAATGCAGCAAGTTTGTGGAGTGGCAGGTATCCAGGGTATCCTACTAGGCGAGTCACTGGTCTTATTCACCCTACAATTGTAAAGAGCTCTCAATGAATTCATTATAGATTTTCATTGTTTGCCTTTAAAACGCAAGTTTTGTATTTCAATTATGCCCTCCCAAAGCAGTGTAAGTTCTTTGGGCTCTAGGGTGATTTTGAGACCTGGGCAGTCTTGGTATTTTCTGACAGCAGCAACTAAAGTCCTAACAACCTCTCCCTTGGTTTTCAGAAGGCAGCCAAATTAGAGAGTTTTACAGCAGTATAGTGTAGAATACAATGCCCTCACACTGCCATCTGACACAGTGGAAGGTAAGACTCAAATTAAAAATTGTTTTTATCTTAAGAATTTTATTTGCTGTATAGAATTTATGGTATTGTAGATTTGATGTGTCTTGAAAAGTGAATATTGTCCGAAATCAATTTTTTTGTTAAGCCAATTAGCACAAAAGATCACAGAATTCTAGCGAATTACTAATGAAAAAAAATGCTTTGCATGTTACCAATTTTATTTTATGCACTGAATTTTATGGGTTATTTCATGATTACTGCATTAGGAAAGGTGCATTTGATCAGAATTAATGTTTTGTTATAAAGAATTGTATGCAGAAAAGTGTATTTTCAACAACCTCTAGTGAAAGACTATAGTTTTTAGTGGTTGCAAGAACCTAAATCCTTTATTTCCCATAGGTTCAAGGTATCAACATTTGTGGTTTTTACTTTTTTTCCATTTTCTAGGAATGTTACTCCCATGAAATTGGAGGATTGACTGTACTAAAAGAACCAGAATCTTTCAGTGTATTAGACACATTTGTGAAAATACATGCACAAAAATAACACAGAGTAAGAAAGAGTGCGTGAGTAATGATCTGTGCAGTGAAGAGCGTACACTCACTGATAAGGTTATGAATCCATCCAAGTATACAACCATGGGAGTCATGGATGGTTTCATCATTTTGAAGCTAGGAAAAGAGCTGAACTACTTTAAACTCCATCTTTTATCTGTCATATTCCATAATATTTTTCTCAAAAATGTTTTAGGTCAGAAATTCTTAAGTTATTTTGGTGTTTCTTAGACCCCCCCCCCTCCTTGGCAGTCAGATGAAGCCTACGGACATCTTCTCAGAATAATGTTTTTAAAAGCATAAAATGAAATATGCAAGACTATATAGTGAACCAATTATTTTGAAATATAGTTATAAAAATTTTTAAAAATCATTAACCTTCTGAAATTTATCCATGGATTCCCAAGGATTCCGTGGATCTAGAGTTAAGAGCCCCTACTTTTGGTACTGGTCTGGATAGCCCTTGGAGAGAGCAGAACTTTCTTACAGTTACATAGACAGTATTCTGAATTTCTCTGGGCTATTTCTACAAATCAAAGCCATTCTCAATTTGCTACCATTAAGAATATTAATTGAATCATGGAATCTTGAGTTGAAGGGGATTTTAGGTATTAGTCTAACATTTATGTAAATCCTAAATTCTGTGTACATTATCTCTGACAGGTGGTCATCCAGCCTCTACTTAAATACCTTTTGTTGTTGTTCATAGATATGAGAGGATAGATTTAAATACATGTGTATGTATATATAGATATATGTGTGTATAATGTATATGTATACACATACATACATATATGTATATATAGACACATACATGTGAAAGGTAGCATGATGTAGTAGATTGAGTGGTTGAGTGGATGGGCCTCAGAGCCAGGAAGAAATGTGTTAAAATCCTTACTCTGACATATACTAACTATTTCATTCTGGGTGTATCACTTAACCTTTCAGTGCTGTAGTCTAAGCAACTCCAAATCTATGGATTGCAGAGAAGTTGCTGACCTACGTTGGTAAAAAAAGAGTCTCCTCTTATAGAATTCTTAATATTATAAAATTACAGAACCCCTTTGTAGCCTTGTCTGTGTTCCTGTAAAAGAAAAGATTAGGAAAAACAATTAGGACCCCCGCCATTTCTGCCCTCCCCTATCCTCACACCTCTGTTCAGCAGAGTTATACCTGAATACAGCAGCTGAGAAAAGAGCTCCGCTATCTTTTGTTGCAACAGAGACAAGAACATTTCTCCAAAGAGATGAGGAAAGCATCTTTCCAGGGCAGAAGCAGTGGTGGTATTCAAATGAATTAATAACCAGTTCTCCACAGAACTGAGCTGAGGTGCCCTGCTGCTGACCTGGTGGGTATAGGCCCCGCCCCCGCTAACAACCGGTTTGCTGAACTCAACCTAAAATTAGGTACCGGTTCTAGCCAACCAGTGTGAACTGGCTGGATCCTACCACTGGGTGGAAGGCAAGGTGATGGTGGGTTTCTCAAATTGCAAGCGAGGTGGGAACAGAAAGAAGCATGTCAATGAGGAACACAAATTCCACAAGGGATAAATTGTGACATCTCAAGTGACTGGAGAGAGATCTATAGGGGACTTGTGAGGCTTATGAGAACAGGAGTATGAGAAATCAGGGTGGGACTCAAGATCATGTAGGAAAGAGATGAGTTTAGTGAAGAATGGTTTCTCCTTTATTAAATTCTTACCTCCTCCAATTCTCTCCATTACATGTTGCTTTCCCCCCATTTTTAAGATGAAATTTGACTCTGCAGCTGAGCATTAAGCTGGGTAAATAAATTTTATGACTTGTAATGATTTCTACATTACAGTATCTCCCAGATCTATTTAAAATGCACTAGGATATGAATTCAATATTGATTTGGGTTTGCAGTTTGAATGGTTCCTGTGTACCTATTTGACAAAGAACAGATGTTTCTCTTCATGTGTCATTTGAGATGGGTTAAGCATGCCCTAGAGGATAGAGCCGAGGTAGAGGTCTCTCTCTGGGCAGACAGGTTAGATATAAATTACTTTGTGGTTTTTTCCTAACTCAGTAATGGCTCAAGTAAAGGTCTAGCAGCTGAACCCTTAGACATTTATTTAATTTGGTTCTGACTCCCCATTAAGCTTTTGTGAAATATTTAAATGAGTTCTGATATCCAAAATTGAAATCTAAAATATGTTGTCGATGAAAGGAGACTAAAAGCCAAAATGTGAAGCGGGTAAGATACATTTGGCCAATCTCCAAACCTACCCAATAAATTTCTTGGGAAGCTTTCACCACAGAGTTACTCCTTCAGTGGTTTTTGAGCATTAATAATACATGTGCATTTCATCAAACAGGGGTTTCAAGACACTGAATCCTTGTGGAATCAGTCTGTGCTTTCTACCTTAACAAATGAAGTACCGAAGCTCGTAATGGTAATTAGTCTGCAAAGGCTGGGGGTGCATAGCCCAGATAAGAGAAGATTTAGGAAGGAAGAGGTAACTTCAAAGCTTTGAAAGGCTATCATCTGGAAGAGAGACCATACTTGTTCTGTTTGGCCTGCAATAATAGAACTAGGGAAAATATGTAGGAGCTGTAAAGAGGAAAATTTGGGCTTGATGTAAGTAAAGACTTCCTAATGAGTGAAGCTACCCAAAAATGTAATGGACTGCCTCAGAAAGGAGTGAGTTGTCCTAACCAAGGCTGCTTGACCACTTGTTGGTGTATTATCAAGGAACTTCTTCATATAGGGGTTGGACTAGGTGGCCATTGAGATCACTTCTAACTAAGATTCTGCGACACTCTTATTTCCTTCCCTCCCCCTCAAATAAAATTCTCTATATTAGATTCATCTTCTCATGTATCTTTACATGAATTGATCAGTCAACAAACATTTATTAAACTCCTACTATATGACAGACAAGCACTAAGTATCAGGAATACAAAAAGGCAAAAACCCCACAAAAACAGCCCCTGCTTCCATAATAATGGAGGAAACAACATGTAAATAGTTAACAAAATTTTATGGAACATCTATTCTATGACAGGCACTGGACTAAGTGCTGGGAATACAAAAAGTAGCAAAAGGCAGTCTCTGCCCCCAAGAAGCTTACAATCTAATGGGGGGGACAATATGCAAACAAATATGTACAGAACAAGCTGTACACGGGATATATAGTAAGTAATTAAGAGAGGGAAGGTGCTAGAATTAGGAGGGGCTGGGGAAGGCTCCCAGTAAAAAATGGAGTTTTGGATGGGACTTAAAGGAGGTCAGGGAGGTGAGTAGTCAGAGGAGAAAAGGAGAACCATTCCAAGCATGGGGGACAGCCAGGGAGAATGCTTGGAGCCAAGAAATGGAGCTACTCATTTATGGAATAGCCAGGAGGCCAGTGTTACTAGATCAAAGAGTGTGTGTTTGGGGATGAGGTGTAAGAAGATTGGAAAGGTAGGAAGAGACTAGGCTGTGAAGTGCTTTGAATGCCAAACAGCATTTTGCATTTGTTACTAGAGGCAATAGGGAACTGCTGGAATTTATTGTGTGGGGGGTGGTATGACCAGATCTGTGATTTAGGAAATCACTTTGTGGCTTAACGAATAATAGATGAGAGTGTGGAGAGACTTAAGCAGCCAGACTCAAGAAGAGGCTATTGAAATAATCTAGGCATGCAGTAATAAGGGTCTGCACTGAACAGTGTGTATCCTTTGACCCAGAAATATCATTACTAGGCATATACCCCAAAGAGATCCGATAAAGAGGTAAAGGACCCATTTGGACAAGAATATGTATAGCATCACTTTTTTATTATAGCAAAGAACTGGAAAAAAGTGGGTGTCCACCAGTTAGGGGATGACTAAACAATTTCTGATAAATGAATGGAATGGAACATTATTGTACCATAAGCTAATGAAAGGGAGAGAGCCAGAGAAACAGAGGAGAACTTGTGTGAACCAACATAAAAAGTGATTATTCTTCCTTCATTCTTGAAGAACACCAATGACATCATGTCTTGACTTGCAGGTGAATTGGATTTAAATGAGATAGAGCTGTGCAAAGTCATGAGCCTCACTCTCTCCTCTAGAGTCCTTGGAGTCCAGTGGCTAGACGTAGGTCAAGATAACTGGCAGTGGCCCCAGATGCAGCAGGGGACTTTTGCCTTTTTAAGCTAAGGTCTTTCCCAGGTCTCAGTTTGTCTGAGGCAATATCCATAGAATGTAGTGATCAAACCCAGAACAATATAGACAAGAATTACAACATTATAAAGGAAAATAGGTTTGAAGGCTTAAAAACCATAATCAATAACCAAGAACTATTAATGCAATGACCAACTGACATTCCAGAAGACTGGTGACAAGTCATGCTTCCCACCTTTAGGACTAATGAGATATACATTTTCGGATGTAGCTAATGTACGTATTTGTACAAAATAAGGATTCATGATTCTACTACAATCCTCTTTTTCTGTTCTTTGTATTTAAACATGTCTGTGCTTATTGTTTTTTGTCAATTTCACAAGAATAAAAAATAAAATTTAAAAAAATTCAAGAATGTGGTCTCATTGTGGGAGTGAGTGGAAACTGAGCAATTTAGCTGCTCCAGGCATGGTCCCTGAAGGTCTGGTTTAGAGAGAGTAACAGCAACAGCTACCACTGAAGGACTGGAAAATAGTCGAGAAGAAAGCAATGATCACCAATTCACCAAGAAACAGCATGGCTTCGTTAAAAGCAGATCGTGCAGACTAACCTCATTTCTTTTTTTGACAGGCTTGTTAAACTAGTCAGTAAAGAAGTTCTTTAGCCTCGTGCCATCTTTGTGAACAACAATGAAAGACACACATGCTACAACGGTACAGTTAGGTGGATTCAGAAATGGTTAAAGGAGTGGATGCTAAGAAGGTCATTGAAAGGTCAATGTCAAAATGGAGGATGGTCTGTAATCCAATGTCTCAGAAATCTGCCCTTGGCCCTGTACTTGTCAACTTCATTTTTTATCAGTACTCAATAACAGCTTGTTAAGTTGAACTGAATCAAATGAATTTGGAGGCACAGATGTCACATTTATCAAATTTGCAGATGACACAAAGCTGGAGAGGAAAGCTAACATAATAGATAACTGTGTCAAGACCAAAAAATAACTTGACAGATTAGAGCAAAAGTCTGAATCTTAACAAAAATGAAAGATGATATAGGTGTATGTACAGTTTGATACAAGTTAAAAAAAGTCATTGTCATAAGCAGGATCATACACATACAGGTGGAAGGGAACTTTTTCTTGTTCAGTCCTTTTTCAGGCATGTCTGACTCTTCATGACCTTATTTGGGATTTTCTTGGTGAAGACACTGAAGTATTTGGACATTTTTCTCTCCACCTCATTTTACAGATGATTTACAAAAAGGGTTAAGTGACTTCCCCAGGGTCACACAGCTAGTAAATATCTGAGGCCAAATTTGAACTCACGAAGAGGAACCTTCCTGACTTCAGGTGTGGCTCTCTATCCACTGTTCTATCCACCTAGCTGGAGGCCATCACGTCCAATGCACTCATCTTACAGATGAAGAAGCAGAAACCCAGAGAACTGAAGTGACTTTCCCAGGATTACACCGCTAGAAAGTGTTTGTGGTGGCATTTGAAGTCCAGGTCTTCCGGACAACCTGCCCAGGGTCACACAGAAATATGCATCAAGGTGATAATTGAACCTAGTCCATCTTACTCCAGAGACAGTATTCTTTCCATTTTATTACATGAAGATGGATGAAGATAACTCTGGGAGTTTTAACAAGCCACAAGCTGCGTCGGAGTTAATAGTGCAGTATGACAACTAACACAATCTTGGGCTGCACTGTGCTGAATAGTGTTTAGGACTAAGTATATAATTGTCATGCCATATTTTTCCCCAGGCATATGACGTTTGGAGTATTGTATTCGATTCTAGATGCCACATTCTAAGAAAGATACTGACATGCTAGAAAAACGTCCAAAGGAAATGAACAGGAAGAAGGACCTCTAGTCCATTTTATGAGGA
Source organism: Trichosurus vulpecula (assembly GCF_011100635.1). Classification (NCBI taxonomy): domain Eukaryota; kingdom Metazoa; phylum Chordata; class Mammalia; order Diprotodontia; family Phalangeridae; genus Trichosurus; species Trichosurus vulpecula. The sequence continues at coordinate 181,511,532 of NC_050573.1, read as the reverse complement.
TCATATAACATTCCATCTCCTATGGCCTTTGTACAGGCTTTCCTCCATGAAATGTACTTCCTCCTCACCTCTACCTTGCAGAATCCTAGCTGACTTCAAGGCTCAGGGAGGCCTTTCCCAAGTCCCCTAGTATTTAGTGCTCCTTTCACCCCCAGAAACTTGCTTCTATTTATTTTGTGTGTACTTCGCATTTTCAACTCTAGGTCCGTTTGTACTATTTCCCTCAGATAAGGAAGAGAAAAGGCTGTCTTGCTTTCCAGAAATTGCAAAGTTCCTTTAATGATCTCAAATTTGTCGTGAAAGCAAAGTCCTATGTTTTTCAATACTAATATTTCACCACTGTGGCTAGATGGCAGTGGAGTGTGGAATATCACAATGTCAGAAGAAGGAGAGGTAAGTATTGCACAGAGTGCAATGATGAGGAGCATGGGGAGTGTGAGCAGACTGCCACACATAACCACCAAGGAACACTGAACAAGATTAAATGACATCATCACAGAATCGTACAACAGGAAAAGAAGATGGGCTGGACATCTGGAAAGAATGACCATAAGTAAAGCCTCTAGCATGTTGGTGACCCTATGCAATAAATGAGCTTGTGAGAGAACACAGACAAGAGGAAAGAGTGTGAGGGAGACTAGGGATTAGGATTGGAGTGGGGAGGGGAGAGCGATTTTCACTAAAGGTAGGAAAACAATAGGCAGTGGACAGCAAGCTGGGCTTGGAATCAGGAAGACTCATCTTCATGAATTCAAATCCTCCCTCAGACACTTATTAGCTGAGTGACCCCGGGTAAGTCACCTAATCCTGTTTGCCTCAGTTTCCTAGCCTGTAAAATGAGCTGGAGAAGGAAATGGCAAACTGCTCCAGTATCTTTGCCAAGAAAACTCCAAATGGGGTCATGAAGAGTCAGATATAACTGAAACAATTGAACAACAACAAAAGGAAGAAAATATGCCCAGGATTGGGGAGCCCACGTGATAAGAAGGTACCCTTTGCAAATTTTGTAATGTTAATCACTACTCCCTCTCCGAGTTTCAGAGAAAATATTGAACCGTAGTGTTTCAGAATGTGGAGTTCCTCAAGACTTCTCCTTTGGCTATGCAATGGCTCCCTGATTTAGGGAAGCCTCTGTGCTACTAGGTCGAATACAGGAAAATAGTGAAGGGATGTTCAATTTACATCCAACTTCCTTGAAGTTAGTTCTGTTCCTTGAAGTTTATCTTTGCTGTTTCTTCCATAGGATTTTGCATAATATTGCTGAATGTGTGGGAAGACACCTTGATAGAGAAAGGGGGCCTATACATGAGACTCAGGGAGATATGTCTGATTAGCCCTAAACAACACCCAATACAACCTAACAAGCATTTAAGTGCCTACTACATAAGAGGCACTAGGCTAGGAATAGGGAATGTGAAGACAAAACCAAAATTATTCTTTGCCCTTGAGGAGCTTACACGCACCTATATCTGACACTATATCTCCCGTAGGTGCACTATCACCTGAGCAAAATTAATAAGGCCACCCCTCCACCCTCATACACCCCCAAGGCTGCATGTGGCCTTTTTAAGTTATGATTTTTCCACTTGAAAGCTGTCCTTGATGTTCATTTTACGCAGATTTCACCTAAATAAAAAAATGTCTAGGAGCATGGTTCGCCCTGGGATTTCCCTGTAATCCACTTTACCTAGAAATTCTCAATTTTCTCCATATAATACCCAACTTAGTTCTGTTTAACCCCAATCCTTCATTCATTTAAGGCTATCTAATTAGCAATCGAGAATTATTCATTAATTGCCTACTATGAGCTAGGTACTACCCTAGCTCAGAATACAAAAATAGAAAATAAACAAAAAACAACAACAATAACAAAATATTCCTACCCTAAAAGAATTTACTTTCTTTTAGAAGAACCAACATGTACATTTAAAATTTTTAAGAAATAAACAAAATCCATACATGATAATATTCATGCGTAGCAAGAATGTTGATCTTGGTGTGATTTGTTTCCTCCGGTAGAATCAGTTTATTTAGGTCACTGGAATATACATCTGTAATAACAAAAGTCAAATTAATATTTATTGATCATCTAAATACCTTCTGCTACCCTTCTACATAGGTGGTCTATAGAAACAGATGTGAACAGATGTGGAAACACAGTGAACTGGGCACCACTTTGTATTTTTCTTTGTTTCATAGTTGAACAATTCATCGCCTGATGGGCACCCAACTTGTGTTTAAACTCTCCATAGTTAGGTAGGCTGGTCCTCAGAAAGCAAACACAATCTATCAATAAGACATTCCTCAAAACCTTTCTAGAATGATGGTCCCTGTGTCACATTCCACTGGCAACCCTCTAAGCCACAAAGCGGCAGATTAGGACTTTGTGAGAGACTAACACTCAAATGGATGTGTTGTCTCATTAATATATACATTCCCTCCAGTGATGCAGATTGCAACTCATCCATGCCTGCCATTCTGTTCAATCTTCCCTAGTGCTGCCCAACCAGATTAAAATGTAATTGGGAAAATAAATCAAAAGACAATAAAAACAGAGATAACATTACATTTTAAAACTAAATCAAAATGAGGCTCCAGGGATTTCTATATATGGATTTGTTATTGTTGTACCCTACTCATCCTGAACCCGTTTGCGGTTTTCTTGGCAAAAAATACTGGAGTGGTTCTCCATTTCCTTCCCCAGTTCATTTTACAGATGAGGAACTGAGGTAAACAGGGTTAAGTGACTTGTCTAGGGTCACACAGATAGCTGAAGACTGAGGCCAGATTTGAACTCAGGAAGAAGTTTTCCTGACTCTAGACCTGGCACTCTATCGACTGTACCACCTACCTGCCTCACATATTGGTTAGTGTCCCCATTTCTATTTGATCTGAATGCCGCTGATCTAGAGCAGAGATGTTAAACTCTGTAAAACTCCCAAGTTCTGCCAAATCAGATTAAAATGTAATTGAAAGATGTTTAACAAAACAAAATAAATAAAAAGACAATATAACATAGATAATACTAATTTGTGATTTTCTAAGTCAATATGTGGGTCCCCACTATTTGAGTTTGAGACCAGTGGTGTAAAGGATACTACCAACTATAAGGAACATCTCTTCAACTTGGATTCTGCCCTGGATAACTTCCATCAGTGATGGTGGTGAACCCTTTTGGTGATCCTTTCTTGTCTCCCCTGATATTAATAATCAGACAATTGTGAAACAAGTTCATCTTTGTTGTTTCTTTCATATAATTTTGCATAATACTGCTGAATGTGTGGGAAGACACCTTACTGGAAGAGAACTTGGAAGGCAGCAATTTGCTCTACCAAATTCATTACTTCTTGTAATAAAAATTTTCAAACCAATAAGCACAGGGGGAGTCTACATCTTTCAGTCAATCATGAAGTAATAAAGATGTAATCTATTCTCTACTAATACCCTCATTGAGGATTCACCAAAGTTCTGAATGAGTAAATATAGTTATTTAAATGGGTCTACATATTTAAATGAGTAAATATATTTAATGTTTTATTATTACAAATAATTGGCATCACTTTGCATATTTCTTACATTATTTGTTTTTTAGGACAGCCCCGTGGAGAAGGTAGCTCAATACCCTGTTACAGAGCAAGAAGCCAAGGCTCGAGGAATGTAAAGAACATACCCAGAGTCACACAGTTAAAAACTAGCAGTAAAAGGGTGTGAACTACACCTTTGATTCCAAACCAACACTCTTTGCATTCTCCTTTATTGCTTGTTTTAATCAAGGTCCAAGTACACTGGCTTGTCACTACACTGTCACATGCCTGTCTTAGCAATTTGGGGAGAAATGTTAGGAAGCTTTTAAAACTTGCTAATGACTTGCTAATTATTTTTTATGGCTTTTCAATAAAGTGTGAAATGCTCTAACAGATGTCAGCAGAGTCAAGATTTTGCAGTACTTCTTGTGTACTGATGGTCTTTATCTGGTCTGGTAATTAAAGGAAGCATCCTGGTATGGCAGAACAGCTGGCTAGATTTGAAGTCATGGGACCTGAATTCAAATCCCAGCTCTGCTCCTTACTGTCTCTGTGAACATGGGTGAAATCTCTCTTGGCCTCAATTTCCTCATCTGTAAAATGAGAAGTCTGGGTTGTATGACCTCCAAGGTCCCTCCAGCTCTAACTTGATTATATTATTATATTATATTATATTATATTATATTATATTATATTATATTATATTATATTATATTATATTATGTTATGTTATGTTATGTTATGTTATGTTATGTTATGTTATGTTATATTATATTATAATCAAGAGTAAGTTCATTTTAATCATCTGAGGAGGTATGAAACAAGATTTGTTTCTCAAATCTTAAAATGCTTCTTAGCTATAAAAAAAGAGCCACCACTACCACCGTTTCCACCATCGCCATCACCCCCGTTGCTACTACTACCACCATCACCACCCCTACCATCATCATCACCACCACTATCACCACCACCACCGTTATCATCATCATTACTACCACCATCACTACCACCACCACCAATACCACCACCACTAATACCACCACCACCACCACCACCATCATCATCATCATCATCATCACCATGACAAATCACATTATACAGTTTACAAATCATTTTCAATGCTACAGTCCTGTAAGGTGAATATTTACTTAGGTCCCATATCTCTTTTGCCTCTGGGAGCTAACTCCTTAAGAAAGTCATCCATAATAGGTGCCTCCATCTCCTCTCCTCTCGTGCTCTTCTTAATACTCTACAATCTGGTTTCTGGTCTCATCATTCCACCAAAACTGCTCTATACACAGTCAGCAATGGTCTCTTAATTGCCAAATCCAACCGCCTTTTCCCAATCTTTGTCCTCAATCTTTCTGTACCCTTTGATACTATTGATGACTTTCTTCTCCTTAATACTCTCTTCTCTCTAGATGGTTAGGTTGATACTCTTACCTGGTCCTCTCCTTATCTCTGTGGACTGCTCCTTCATAGTCTCCTTTGCTGGAATTTCATGCAGGTCTCTACTGTTAACCATGGGTGTCCCACTTTGCTCTATCCTGGTCCCTCTTCTCTTTTCCCTCTATACTACTTTATTTGGTGATCTCTTCAGCTCTCATGGATTCAGTTATCATCTTTATGCTGATGCTTCTCAGATCTACTTATCCATCCCTAACCTCTATGCTGCCCTCCAGTCTCACATCTATAACTGCCTATTGAATGTTTCAAACTGGATGTCTTGTAGATATATTAAACTCAATGTGTCCCAAACTGAAGTCATTATCTTTCCTCCCAAATATTCCCCCATTCCAAACTTCCCTATGACTTGAGGGTGCCACCATCCTCCAAGCCCCTTCCTTATCCTATTGGATTACTCCCACAATCCACTATCTTCATTCTTACTTATCTGCTACAGAACAAAGCTGGAGAATATCATGAAACTATGCTTACTGGGTCCATGATAGATTTGCATTACATAATCTAAACTGGATATTTATGCAGCAGGACAAACATTTTACACCTCTCTAATCAATTAACTATTAATTAATGAACAATAGATATAGTGCGAGGCCTGGAATAAGGAAAACTCATCTTCCTGAGTTTAAATCTGGCCTCAGACACTTGGTAGCTGTGTGACCCTGGTCAAGTCACTTAACCCTGTTTGCCTCCATTCCTCATCTGTAAAAAGAACTGGAGAAGGAAACGTCAAACCACTCCAGTATCTTTGCCAAGCAAACCCCAAACAGAGTCACAAAGAGCAGGACACAACCGAAAAGACTGAACAACACACAATCAGTTTAAGCCAAAGATGAAATTTGAACCCATGACTCCTTGACTCTGATGCTTACACTACACTGTTTCTCAAAAGATGAAATGGGTGAATAATATTTTTGAACAGAAGAAATTTAGAATTATTTTCCCCTCTATTGTTCTTAGGTGGGTTCTTTTTGACTATTAGTTTTATTTCTTTACAACAGGAAGAAGGAAATAAGAAATAATTTAGATAGTTTGGAAATCTTGAATGGGATCGCAGCTCTAATGAGAGTGATCGTAGAAAGGGTGACCCTCAAATTGCCATCTGGCTTTTTTTCTTCTTTTTTAATGCCAAAATCCATTTTTGTCTATTTCTTAACTGTCTTCACCAGGGTAGGGGGCTTGGGAAAACTTTCCCCAGTACCAGCAAACCTAAAATCCCCTTCTATACCGAGGTTTCGGTCTTAGCAAAATGTCCAAGTGGTCCAAGAAAAACAAAGGCCCTGACCTTGAGTTTTGGCTGAATGACTGTTTTCCCCTTTCTTGCCTTAAAATATTACCTTTTTAAAAAAATCAGTAAAACCCTGGAAAAATCCCTTTGGTGGCTTTCAACTAAAGTTTCCCCTTTCTAATTTTGGGTTCGTATAATATTGCTGACTTCCCTATGATAATGTCTTCATGATACGTCACCCTACCTTTTAAAACTACATAACTAATATGAAAAAGAGGGACCCCATATAGTAAACATTTTACACAATACAAATTACTTTACTATAAAACATGGGCAGTAAATTAGTGATGATATAAGAGGGTTTTGTTGTTAAATGATTTCTAATAACCACCATCTGCTCCTCATTGTTACAAGAAACAACATAGAATGTATTAATAGCATAGAATGGCAGAATTTGAGAATTGAAAGAGATCTCTGGGGTCATCTCGTCCAAGCCATACTCCCGAAGGAATCTGTAAATACTCAAAAATCTGTTAATTAAAAATTTCAACTTATTTTTGAAAAAAGGGAATAACTTCTTTCTAATATCCTGTGAAAACAGTGGTTCTGAAGAAAGAAAAAGGGGAGGGAAAGTTGACAGTTCTAATAATTCAACAAATTGGATTGTTAATTCCTTAATAGAATATTGCCTTTTAAAAAGCTATTTCACATTTGTGATTTTTTAATCTTCATCTGTTTGGTCTTTGGTAAAGACTTCTAAATGTATCAACTGTAAGTTAAGGGAATTCCAACAGTCTCTAAGCTAGGTCTCTCAGAAGCCTGTGTGTGAGTCAGCTGCTTTCAGTATGACTGGTTTTGAAAGCAAAATGGGAAATTCACAAGAATCCTGATGATGAAGATGTTTTCTAGAGTATGGGCACCAAAGTCAAGGAGCTAAGAGGGGTTGGGAGTAGTGTTCAGGACCTAGACCATCAAGCTCCACTTATCCATTTGTTATGACAAAGAACAACACTCTCAGAGAAGGTCATGATTTTATTATTTGCCTAGTTCTTTTCCCAAGGGGAACCAAAAGGAGTTGACAACAGGGAGATGGACTCTCAGTAGGAAATCAGAGGTGATTGACATGTATGCATGTATGAATGGGTATTTTAAACATATGTGTAAATATATATACTTGTGCATGCTATAAATGTAATCAAGTATGTGTCATGAATATAAACTAGTTAATATATTTTATGACTTAAAAAATAACCCATGAAAATGTAGCTCTGAGCTTATCTTCAGTCTTTTCATAGAATTACAGAATGGGAAGTGACTTTAAAAAATACTTTCAATCCAAATAATCATTTTACAGAGAGGGAAACTGAGGTCCCCAAAAAATGACAAGGGACTTCCTCAAACATAACTGGCAGAACCAGGACTATGGTTCCCCTGTTTATGAGTACTGTGCATTTGCTTCCTACTAAGCTTTGCTTTCACTAGGGGATGCAATCCATAAGGTTTTCAGTAGCTGAGCACCATATCTCTCATTATGAAGCAATCATTCAAGGGAATGCCACCAATTCTCTAACTCTAGATATGTGCATCTGTAGAAGAATTGGGTTCATTGACTACTGTTCCAGAGTATTCCATGAGCCAACTGAGAGGCCGGATAATGTCTGAGATCTTGAATGGAGTCATAGCTATAAAGAAAGTGGTCATTGCAGTGATCACCTTCAAACTGTCATTTCCTTTCTCGTTCTCTACCAAACTGAATAGCTTCCTTTCTCCACCCACCCACTCTTCAATTTCTTATAGTTGGGCTTCTGCCACAACCAATTGATTGAAACTACTCTCTTGAGGGTCACCAACAGCATCCTAATCACCCAATCCAAAAGCCTTTTCTTAGTTTCCTTCTTCAGCATGTCCACATTTGCTGCTGTTCACCTTCATCTCTACTCTTTTCAGGGCTCCATAACACTGCAAAAGCATGGTTTTTCTCCTACCTTTATAATTAATTCTTTTATCTCTTTTATTTGTAATTTTTCCTCCTTCTGCTCTCTAAATACAGGCTTTCTCTGAGGTCCTTTTCTCAACCCTCTTTTCTTTATCTCTCTCCACTTTTGTTTCATATTATTCAGTCATTTTGCAGTCACGTCTGGCTCTTTGTGGCCTCACTTGGGGTTTTCTTGGCAGAGACACTGGAGTGGCTTGCCATTTCCTTTTCATATTAATTCCTGAAGGGGTGAATGACTCTTGCCCTTCTGTACTCTGACTTTGCTCCTGACCCTCTGGACATTTTCAGCTCTTCCTTATCTTCTTCCTCACTATAGAGATGCTTCCACACCCACATGGGCATCTTCTTCCTTCCTTCCCTACACCCCTAATCCCATCCTCTGGTTGAAGCTCCCTTGAATATGTCTTCTCCCATTTGCTTGTATTTATATTCCCAGTGCTTAACATAGTGCCGGGCACACAGTAAGCCCTTAATAAATGCTCTCTCTCCTTTTCTCTATGTACATTATATGGATGACTCCCAGATCTACCTCTCTTACCACAACCTCTCTTCTGAGTTCTAGTTCCATGTTAACAGCAATCTGTTAGGCCTCTCTTATGAACATTTGTAGTATTAATCTGACCAGCGATCTTCCCCACCCATTCAAGGGGGCTCAGGTGGGCCTAGGTAGGAAGGCTTGTTCTGAAAGTAGGCCCCAAACCCCTACTTACTAGGTGCTTAGCCCATGTGGGTGTGAAGCCCTCAGGGTCCTAAGGGGAATTGCTAACACCAAAGCCAATGGTATGTGCTCTGAGTTCTAGTCATTCAGATGAGGGTTAGCACTGTATAAAAGAAATCCCAGAACTGGGAGCAGCGGAGTAGAGAGCAGCAGAATTCAGAAGCAGAGAGCCAGCATCGAGAGTGCAGAGTGGAGCATGTTGAACAAGAGAGAGTCATGGAAATCAAGGAACTCGGAGTCAGCAGAGCTGCAGGAGAGAGTGCTGAACGAAGAGTGGTCTTTTTATAGGGAGGCCCTAGCATTGAGGGGAAGCTACAGTATGGCTTCATTTCCTGCTATTATATTTTGTTATAATTTCCTTGTTATTATAGTGAGGTGGGCGTACCAGTTTTGGAATATCACTGCTACAATATCAAATTAAGAGCATTGGTCTTTGAATCTGATCCTCTGGAGTCTAAATAAATGTTATATTTCCTCTGCCTTCTACGTAGGGAATTCCTTATACTTCACGGTTCCAAACCATTCAGGCATGCCCATAGTCCTCTCCGAGGTCGTGAATTTTGCCTTACTACTATAACATTCTACTACATCTCAAACTTGAAATGTCTAAAATCAAACTCATTATCATACCAACAAACTAACTCCTCCAAAAATTCCTTAATTTCTCTGATGGCACCATCCTAATCTCCCCCAGACACAGAATCTTGATATCCTCCTAGACTCTTCCCTCTCCCTTTCCTCCCACATAAAACTAATAGCTGAGTCCTGTTGTTTTGGCAATCCAAGTATCTTTTACAATTTTTCCCTCCTCTGTACCTCTGAAACTTGGCCTAGTTTATACCCTTAGTACCCCTCACTTGGACATTAGTCTACTAACTGGTATTCCAACATCTAGTTTCCCTCCTTCCAATCCATTCTGCACACAATGGCAGATTAATCTCACTAAAATATATCTCTAATCAGGCCATTCCCTTGCTTCAAGGGCTCCCCACTGCCTACCTAATAAAGTTAATATTCCATAGCTTGACATTTAAAGCCATCCATAATTCTACACAAATTTTGTTTCCAGCCACATCCCCTATTATTCTCTGGTATGTACTCTATATTGTAGTCAAAATGGATTATTCAGTCTTCCCTATGCACCACCCTCTCAAATTTCCCAAATATGTACCTTTGCTTGTGCTCCATCCAGTGAGAAACTAGAATAAGAGATTTCTTCTACCTTAGAACTGTACCTTGCCAAAATCAGGCAGAAGCCCAGCATAGGCAATGGGAGAGGGTCTCCATGGACAAAGAGAGTGCCCTGACTCAGGCAAAGAAACTAGCAGTCTCTGAGTGTGACTAGACAGGCCAGAAACATGTATAGCCTGCTCCTGTATCCGGAGGCAGCAAGAGTAGATGGCCCACTCGAGAAAGCCCCAAGGTAGTTGGAAATCCACATAAGGGAACTTGGAAATGTCCAGGAATAGCAGCTTTAAAACTGGGACCAAAGAGTTTGAGGTCCCTAGAAATCTATGCTACCATTCCATAAAGGGTCCTGAAGAGCCATTTCTCTGATCCTCAAAGATCCTAACCCCACAAGGTAGGGGTTAGCACAGGAACCCAAGTGACTCAGGACCAAGCAGGGACAACTACCCCACCCAGGAACACAGCACAACATAGCATCTGGCCCTGACACAAAGCAAAAATTCAAGAACTAATGTAGAAAAGATGAGTAAACACAAGAAGATACTGATCACTATAAAGAATTATAACGGATCCCCAAAAAGCATCTTAGAAGGAGAGAGTAACTTCCCAGCAATTATAAGCAAAGGCTTGGGGTGGAGAGGGGTGGGGCGTGGAAGAGCAGATCTTCCACAAGGTCTACACGAATACATAGAAGAAGTTAAGGAAGAGACAGAAAAAAAAATACTATAGAGGAAAGAAATGGAAGAATACATAGATTGGAACAGAGGGTGAAGCAAAAAATTCCCTGAACATTAAAGCAGACTAAACAGAAATCAATGACTCCATTAAGAGAGCAAGTAATATGAGACAGAAAAGTCAAAAGTTTGAAAAGATGGAAGAAAATGTAATGAAATGTATTTGCTATCAAAAACAACTGACCTAGAAAACATGTCAAGGTGAGATAACTTAATCATTGTATTCCCTGAAAACCATGAGAGGAAGGAGGCAAGGGAGGGAAAGACAGAAAGAAAGAAGGAAAGAAAGAAAGACAGAAAGGGAGGGAGGAAGGAAGGAAGGAAGGAAGGAAGGAAGAAAGAAAGAAAGAAAGAAAAGAACACTACATTCCAAGGAATCATAAATCAAAACTGTCCACATTGCCTAGAACCAGAGGACAAAGGAAAAATAGAAAGACTTCACTGTTCATCTCCTGAAATAAACCCCCAAAAGAAAAATCCCAAGAATCTCATAGCCAAAATCCAGAATTAAACCATGTCTCCTGGTTCACCATCCATGATGGACTAAGAAGGTTAATCAGAACCAAGTTGTCCTCTGGCTGCCATCATTGTTACTGTTCACTCATTTTCCAGTAGTGTCTGACTCTTTGTGACCCTATATGGGGTTTTCTGGGTAAAGATACTGGAGTCGTTCGCCCTTTCCTTCTCTGGCTCATTTTACATATGAGTAAACTGAGGCAAACAGTGACTTGTCCAGGGTCACACAGATAGAAAGTGTCTAAGGCCAGATTTGAACTCAGGAAGCTGAACCTTTTTGACCACAGGCCTGGCACTCTATCCACTAACCATTAATAAATAGGATTTTGGCTACCCGTGTTATTTGTTGAGCTTATGAATTTTTTCAGTAGGAGGTAATCTCTTCCAGGTAATGTGCAAGACTATGATGGTCTCCCTTATTGTTCTTCAGAAACTTTTGATCTTAAATATCAGGAAAAATTGTCACTGAAGCTTTAAGAGTAAATGTAGAAAATCTTACTAAAATCAAAAGTTTGGTGATTCTGTAGGTCATATCCCCTATATACATGATGATGGATATTTCATATTCTCATTCACGTATCAGAAAATAGAACATGAACATTATCCATACCTCACCCTCACAGCATTTGTTAAAGGAGAGGGTCCAGCTCCTTCCTTCTGAACAGACATACCGTGGTTAAACTAGGTCACAATACAATCCTGAGTCAAATCCCTCTAAGCAAAGAAAGCAATCTGAACTCAAGATGAAATTGCCAAGTTGGGTCAGAAATATAACGGCAAAAGACTAGAACATGAGGAAGTGAGGACATAACCACAAGATGAGTCAGATACACACAATGCAAGGTCCAGTCTTCACTACTTCTGAGAGCCCCTAACACTCACATGAACTCTCCTAATGCCTAACCCCAACTTACAGCCTGTAGCTCACGTCCTCACTGAGTTATGATACTACCATCACAATGGGCTAATATTTTCATTTAGTTGTTTTTTTTAACTCCATGTTCTTACTTTTGCCAGTAAAGGAATATTTCGCAGCCACCTTTCTCCCACCTGTCTCAGAAGAGGCCTATCTTCTACCTTTCTGGACTAAATGAACTTAATAACTCCCACTTAACTGAGCTCTTATTCAACTAGTTTGCTGAACAGTCAGTAATAACTGCTCACGGCGGTTCTCCTCTCTACCCCTCCCTCCCTTGTAAAGAAATTCCCCATGGCTTTCTCAGTAGCAAGGGTATTGGTTGTTTGGTTAGGGTTTTTCTTTTTTTGTTTTTGTTTTTTTGTTTTTTTGTTTTTTGATAGGGGGAAGGTTAGATTTGTTTTTTCTGAGTCATCTTGAAAATTGCCTCAATGTGCCTACTCACTTGGCATAGGTGATAGTCAAACCCATCCAGAAACCTATCTTTTCATTACTTCATGAGTACCATGCAGCTATGCCTTCTTCACTTCCCACCTCCCTTACACTGCATAACCTCCATTATCCACTACATGCTTCTCTCTACACTTATTCTTCAAACACTCTCAGAGGCCCAGGCCTCTTTCTATGGGATTGGAGCAAGACCCAGATGCTGCCTCGATTAGGCTGCTCCTGAGATGCTTCATTTATCACCCAGCCCCAGTCTTGGCTAACACTAATATAAGGCCATGGGGAATAAAAAATTCACTATCGGTTATGTGCACACTAATAGTATAGATGGTGTTCTTAAGACTCAGAGTTAAAAGAGAATTCAGAGGAAATGTGGTGCTACTTATACCTGAAGCAGGAATCCCCTCTTCAGAGACCCAAGAAGAAATAATAGACTCTGCTCCCAAAGTAGCCCATTTCTCTTCTGGACAGCTCTCAGGATTGCTTCAGTGGAATAAAGAAACCAAGTGATATCCAGACAACAGTTTATTTAGCAATGCATGTGGTTGCAGAACCAAACCAGGTCCAAAGCTATTGGTAGCCAAAGACAATGACCAGGAGTTTCTAGATAGTTAATATACAGTTTGGAGGAAGTGAAAAACAGGATTATAGGGATTGAGAGATCTGATTTCTGATTGGTGGAGAGGATTGGGAGACACTGGGGTAAGAGGGAGAAGGGAAGTTTTGTGTCATTTCTTAAATCAGTGACCTTTGGGAGTAGGACTAATTTTGTGACTTATCCAAAATCATGTGGCCTACAAGCAACTGAAACTTCACAAAATGGTGGATAAAAGCAAAATGGAGTCACTATACTACTTTTAATGTAACAGGATGAAGAAGTCTGTCCTCACATCAAGCTGAAGACTGCCCCTCTACAACTTCCATAGAGTTGGCCAACTTTTGTCTTCTGGGCCAAGCAGCACAAGTCTGAACCTTCTTCACAACAGTCTTTCAAATATGCAAAGACAGCATCATTTCTCTTTTCTTTCTCCCCCCCAAAATCTTCTACACAACTCCAGTTCATTCAAATGTGCCTCATGTAGCATGCTTTAAAGACCTCTCTTCATCCTAATGACCCTTCTCTTAAATCATAAGACCTGGATTTAAATCCCACCTCTTACCCTTCTTACCTGTGCGACCTCGAGCAAGTCCCCGAATATCCTTTGGCTCCACCAGCTGGGCTCTAAGGTCCTTTCTAGCGCTAGGTCAATGATGCAATTCACCTTGTCAATGTCCTTCCTAATAGGCTCAAACCACATATTGAGGGGCAGAAGGGGTTTCGATGCTATCAAGGCCAGGCCCCTCGTTTTACAGATGAAGAAACCAAAGCCCAGAGAGGTTAACTTATTTAGCCAAGGTCACACAGATGGTGAATGGTAGAATCAGCGTTTGAACTGAGAGCTTCAGGCTCCAAATCCTGGACTATTTCTGTTGCAATTTGCTGCTTCCAGGTATAGAGCATGTACGACAGAACCATGACACTCCAGGTGAAGTAATGATCAGGGTAGCAAGGATTGTGGGTCACAGCTGAGTTGTGAGCTGATTAAGATTTAAAGAGATCTAAAAGAATGAGCCGGGGCTGAGCTAAAGGAACTAGTGGTAGGGGAACATTTTATTATATGATTTTTTAAAATGCATTTCAAGCACAGAAAAGAGGTTGTGACTTAATGATGGAGCAGATTCCCCTATAGTGTTGGTAAATGAAAAATATGATTTTCCCCTACAGAGGAGAGAGGAGTATTTGACTTACTTGTAATTTGCTTCGATGTGTAAAACATCCCAGGGACTTTGCCATATTTCCTTGTTTGTTTGGTTTTTCTAATTCTGAATTTTTGCTTTACTAGTTATCGATGATGAGGCAGTTAGATGGTGTAGTGGACAGAGTGCAGGATCTAGAGTCAGAAAGACCTGAGTTCAAATCTAGCCTTAGATATTTACTAGCTGTGTGACCCTGGACAAGTCACTTAACCCTGTTTGCCTCAGTTTTCCCATCTGTAAAATGAGCTAGAGAAGGAAATGGCAAACCACTCATGTATCTTTGCCAAGAAGACTCCAAATGTGGTCGGGAAGAGTCAGACATGATTGAAACAACTGAACAACGACAAAGTTATCAATGAGAATTTTGAAAAATGCTTCCTAAAAATGGTAGCAGGAGAGAGGGAGGGTGCAGAATTTACCCATTTCAGATGTATTTTCTGGGAGGAAACACAAACTGAATCAAAGTTCTCTGCCTAGCCCAGCATTTTCTGGACTAGATAATAGATCCAACCCATCTAAAAAGCTGTGCAACCCAGTACAGATGGTAGTCATTGCCTCCAGAGTAAACTTGTCTTGATTTAGAGATTCCCTATTAGGAGTATAGGGTGACCAACCCTAGGGAAAACCAAAATCTGGAGGCCAAGGTTGTATGGGCATCCACCATATATCCCCTCCCCTCCCAGAGAATAATAGATGTCATTCTACTTACCCTTGCCTATGAATAGTAAACAAAGTCAGTTAGAATAGAATTTCCCAACCTGTTGCAGTTGATGGCATACCCATAAACCTGTTTACTTACAAGAAGAGAAATCTCCGTTTAGTCATCTGTCCAACTACTCTATACACATGTACACGCACACACACACACACACACACACACACACATGCCAGTCTTTCCCCCTCCTTTCTTCAGCATAGGTAATCTACTCTCAACCCCCAGGTCAAAATTTGGAAAAGTTGATTAGGGAAAACCAGAATATCTTAATACACCCAGGCCATCCTCATGATGCATAAACACTGGCTGAGAAGCAGGAATAGTGAGGGAAATTCTGCAGGTTTCTTTCTCAAGAGGGTCAAATCGTTTTCTTCTCTTCCAAGGCCACAGACTACCCTCCTGATCACTGAAAGTATAATTTCTCTTTCTATCTCTTCTTGTTGAATTTTATGGGTATCATATAGAAATGATACTGATTTTGTGGATTTTATATCCTGCAAGTTTATTGAGAAGTTATTGTTTCAATTAATTTTAGTAATCTCTTTAGGGTTCTTTAAGAAGGCATCATCAGCAAAAAAGCAATCATTTCGTTTCTTCTTTACATATATTTATTCCCTTAATTTCTTTTTTCTTGTCTTATTGCCATCGCCAATATTTCTGGTACTAGTTCTAATGATAATAAAAGCTAACATTTGTATTACTTACTATGGCTTACTATGTGCCAGACACTGTTCTAAATGCTTAATAATCATTTTCTCATCTGATCCTCACAACAACCCTGGGAGGTAGGTGCTATTATTTGGTATTTAATTTAGGTTTTTAAAACCTCTTCATTTTCTAGTATTTGTAGTTGCATTCTTAATTCATTGATCTGTACTTTTTCTTAAGGCAAATATTAGTAATGTCTTTCCCCCTTGGACCTCACATAACACTTCATTTTGCACTTCTCAGATGTGTTTATAAGGTTGTTCTTGCTGTATATCATAGTTGTCTTTGGTTGTAACTTTTACCCCTACTCGACTGTAAATTTCATGAGAGCAGGAACTATGCCTTATCTAAATTTTCTATCTCATCTAGAGAATAGCATAATGTTCTGCCCAAGTAAGATTCTTGACAAAAATATGCTGAATGAATAAACTAGTAACTGAAAGAATAACTCTGACCACATCTACTGAAATCAGTTTCTTGAGGGCTCGGAGGAGATCATTTCTTGGGGCCCCTGAAAGAGAAAGATCTAGAGACTGTGAAAATTGTAGAGAGTCAGAGTACGGATACTGTAGAATTAAATTGTAAGTGTCTCATGACTTATCCAACAATGTTGTGCTTTGTAGTTGTTTGTACCTGCATCTTACCCCTCTATTAAAGTATAATTGCCCATGAGGGCAGCAAATATCTAATCATTGTATCTCTTCCGGCACTTACAATGGTGTATGAATTACTTGGGGAAAAGTAATATAATAAAATTTGTTGATATACAATAAACCTTACAACTTGTTACATCTCCATTTAAGAGATTCCTATAATTCTGAAATAATTCTGCTTCTTGGCATATCAATGTATTTATTAGAGTTCAGCATTCCCTCAATGAGTACAAGATGTCCAGGCCCAGTAAAAGTTAAAAAAAAAACATTTTTGAGTCTAAGATGTCCAGGTTTTATAGGCTCATCTGGACTTCTTGCAATGTTTTTAGTGTCGACTAGTGTAACAAAGGACTTGTCAATGAAAGTCCAGTCCTAAAATCCTGCACAATATTCTTTGCCTGGTTTTAATCAAACACATGGAACTTTGAAGAACCTCCTTCTGGCTGTGAGTGATGGGAGGGTTGGTGCTGTGCGGTGTCAAGGAATTTTCTGGTTGACTTTGGAACTAATTTTGCATCCAGAAGGTTGGATACACCCCTCACTTAGCCCTTTTTTTAAAACCTTTTTCTTCCCTGGAAGCTTTCAAATCAGGAAAAACAGTCAGGAGCCTTCAGGTATGGAGAAGAGCTGTGGTTTCAGCTGCCTTAGCTCCCCATCTGGACACCATGTTCCCTTGACAGCATGGTGCCTATTTCTGTTCTATTTATTCTTTCTTGATCTTCATTGAATGAGTATCCAAAGATAGCATAGACTAGGTTTTGACATTATGAGATTTGAATGCTAGGGAGAGCCATCTGAGGTCCCCTCAGAAACCAGAGATGGTAACACAAACCACTAGAGCTATTAGCATCAGCAGAAAAATCCAGTGAGGAGCCAACCCTCAGAATCAGCCTGCCTAACCCAGCCTAGCAGTAGATTAACCTGGAAGTTAATACATGACATCCTATAAAAAGTTAGTCCAGCAGAGCAAAGGAAAAAAACCGCATTGGTTAATGGTACCATACCCAGAAACAATCTTGGTGGGGATTCCTTGAAGGAAGAAAAAGACTCCCAGAGTTAGCTGGGAATGTGGGGATGCCCCTCAGTTCCACCAGTTCCTTATATGTGTGCCTCAGTAACTTTGAGCTTCAAATAATAGCGAGTCCACTGTCTCCAGGGACCAAGTATGTACGGAAGGAGATAGTGCAGCCCTGGTTTGTGGGATATTTTTCTTATATCTATCTTTGATATACCTTTTCAGTAACTATCTCTCTGTATCGCAGGGAATATACCAGATAGGGGCTCATGATCAATAGTATTAGAAGATATAAACCCTTAGGGTTGCTCCCTAAAATCCTAAGGAAAGAAGTCAGCCAGCCTCTGGGGATCCAACCTGCCAGTGTGAGTGTGCTAGCAGTGAGCCCAGAGAAGGGTGCTGCACTCCAATTAAAAGGTGAGTTTAATGAGTCAAGAACATGGTAGCTAGGTGGTGCAATGGATAGAGTGCCAGGCCCAGAGTCAAGAGGACTCCTTCATGAGTTCAAATTTGACCTCAGATACTTACTAGCTATGTGACCTTGGCCAAGTCACTTAACCTTGTTTGCCTCAGTTTCCTCACCTATAAAAATGAGCTGGAGAAGGAAATGGCAAACCACTCCAGTATCTTTGCCAAGAAAACCCCAAATGGAGTTTTGAAGAGTCACAAGTGATTGTGGAATAATTAATGAGTCAAAAATTACCTTTTTCCAGTCTTCATTACTCCAATCTTTGTATTGTCAATGATACTTAAGAGTAATTATTTACTGGTCTTTTTTCTTATTATTTCAACTTTAAAAGGCCTATATTGTACTACAGAGGGTAATTAATAATAATAATAATAAAGCTAGCGTTTATATAGCACTTACTATGCCAGGCACTGTGCTGTGTGCTTTACAAATGCTATCTCATTTGGTCCTCGTAACTACCCTGGGAGGCAGGTGCTATTATTTTACCTATGTCACAGTTGAGAAAACTCAGGCAAATAAAGATCAAATCATTGGCCCAAAGTCACACAGCTAAGTAAGTATTTGAGGCTGAATTTAAACTCAGGTCTTTCTGACTTCAGGCCCAGCGTTCTATCTCTTATACCACCTAACTGTCTCCTCTGGTCAACAGATCCCTCTAATGGTCTTTGCTTGTTTTCTGAGAGTTAATTGGACCATTTTATAGAAATACTTTTCAGTTGTTGGCATTTTTCAAAAATTTGACCACGTTTTTCTTTCCTCTTTGATGCTGCTCATTCTGTTTCTTTATGGGCTTGATTCATCCTTTGAAGGCTTGACTTCTCTACAGTGATAGCCACTACAATATCTCTAACAGTCATTGTAGGGTCCTCTTGTAGAGTTACAAGTTTCACATGTTTACTTGCAATACTATCCATTCTTTAAAAAACACAAAATTAAAAACACAATCAAAGAAAGCAACAAAGCACATATCCATAGCACAACATCCTGCATTGAACTGACAGCCAGTTAACTAAAGGTGAGGAAGCTAGTTCAGTCTAGTTTCATCTGGTCAAGATCAGAAGTTCTGAAACAACACATACACATATGACTTTTGTTGCCACAGAATAAAGCCATGGTAGAATTATTCTTAGCACAGTGAATGGTACACAGTAGGTGCTTAATTATTGAATTGAACTCCTTGTCCCAAGTAATCTGAATTGCTATGATTTAAAGTTTAATACCAGTGACTTGGAGTTAGAAGACATGGGGTTTGAGCCCCAGCTCTGACATTTATAAGCTGTGGGACTGAGGGTGAGTCATTTCAACTCCCTGGGCCGCAGTGTCCACATCTGCAAAGCAGGAATAATAATACTTGTATTATTATTACTCTCTAAGATACCATTAAAATGTGAGCTCTACAAAGGGTTACCTATCCTGAAGGTGACAGTCCTGTTTTCAGAGTTCCCAGACTTAGACACATCTGTAAGCTCATCTTATGTGTGTTTCATATCAATAAACCAACCACTGCCACCATCGCCAAGTTTCTCAGTTGTTGATAACACCTAAAATTTAAAGAGATCTTTAAGTTGAGCTACACAGAGACACTCTAAGGTGGGCAGTAAAATAATATCCTCAATTTACAGATGAGGAAACTGAGGAAGGAAGGAGGGAAGGAAGAGAAGGAGGAAGGAAAGAAGGAAGGAAGGAAGGAAGGAAGGAAGGAAGGAAGGAAGGAAGGAAGGAAGGAAGGAAAGAAGGAAGGAGGGAAGGAAGGAAAGAAGGGAGGGAGGGAGGGAGGAAAGAAGGGAGGAAGGAAGGGAGGAAAGAAGGGAGGAAGGCAGGAAAGAAGGAAGGAAGGAAGGAAGGGAGGAAAGAAGGGAGGAAGGAAGGAAGGAAGGAAGGAAGGAAGGAAGGAAAGAAGGGAGGGAGGGAGGAAAGAAGGGAGGAAGGAAGGAAGGAAGGAAGGAAGGAAGAAAGGAAGGAAGGAAGAAAGGAGGGAAGGAAGGAGAGAGGAAGGAAGGAAGGAAAGAAGGAAGGAAGGAAGGAGGGAGGGAGGAAGGGAAGAAGGAGGGAAGGAAGGAAGGAAGCAGCTTGCCTAAGACCATACAATGGGTTACTCTGAGAACCAGGACTCTCACCAAAACCTCCTGATTCCTTAAGTTTTGCTAATTCATAGAATCATGGCTCTAGATTTGGAAAGGACCTCAGAGTCTAATCCAATACTCTCATTTTATAATTGAGGAAACCAGGGCCCAGAAACTTGCCCATGGACACACAGCTAGTCTCAAAGGCAGAATTTGAACCCAGCACCGCCAAATTCTAAATCCAATACTCTAACCAATGCTTCACTGAGAGGGCCTCAAAGCCGCTCTTATTGGCTCAGGGCCTGAGAAGACTCACCTCTGCAGCCAACAATAGAATAATAAAGTAAGTATGAAGACAAAAGGTACTTAAAGGAACAAGCCAACTAAGGCAGGAATTTCCACCATATCTATATTCAGGACCTTCCCCAATACTATAGCCATCCTATCAATGGTCCTTGAAAGGGCACAGGAGGTATCATGGTACGTAGAAAGAGAGTTGAATTTGGGAAAACCTGAGCTTAAATCCTGGCTTTGAAACTTAGTACCTATATCACCCTGGATGAGTCACCTGACCTTTCTGAGCCTTAGTTTCCCCATCTGTAAAATGGGGATTGTAATATTTGTGCTTCCTACCTCACAAGGCTATTGTGAGGAAAATATTTTTTCAGTCCTTTCCCTCTTTTAATTATTTCAAATTTATTCTGAAAATAGCTTGCTTTGTTTTCATGTTGTCGCCTCATTGGATTGTAAGCTCTTTCAGGGTAAGGGCTATCTTTTGCCTTTTTTATATCCCCAGCCCTTTGCACAATACCTGGCACATAGTAGGTGCTTAATAAGTATTGTTTTGCAAACCTAAAATTGTTATATAAATTGCAAGTTATTATCAATAGCAGCACATTTACCAGTACCCCTCCCAGGGGTGATTGGAATTTGGGGTTCATGAAGCTATGTCCTTAGAATAGATTGTTGCCAAGTTGTTCCTTAAAATGATCTTTGATTTTTTTAAAATATCTATCAGATGCAATGATTTTATTTCAGACTTTATGAAGCATTTTGAAAGGAGCCAAATTTGAACTTTTAAAAATTCAGTTATATCTGTTGATAATCTATACACAGGAGTGAGAAGTTGGATACATGTTGGAATATTTTATGTGTCCAAACCCCATTCCAACAGCAGCCCACAGGACCTTGAACAAAGGACAAAGATAACTGATGCTTGCTTTTCAGAATCTGTGATTCACAGTATTACCTCTAGGTGGCAGTAATGTACCACGCAGCTATAAAGGCGATTGATTCTCAAATTCCTCCTCTCAAAAGCAATAAAGGCTGGAAACAGGCGCAAAGGAAAATTTTCTATTGATTAGTTCTCTGGCGTGACAGCTCAGTGACATTCTCTCCTGAGCTGGAATAGGCTGGAAGGAGACACAGAACACTGACAACACTGTAGAGTAGGAAGCAGAGTGGGCATTAGCATACCACCCAATAAAGCGAACACTGCGTTCCCCCGGTGCATCAAGTAAGCCACGGCATCTAGGACTCAGGAGGCCACAGTGCCAGGGTACCCTGTTCGGGTCAGGCCAGACCTAGATGTGAGGAGGAAATTTGGTTCTCCCATTCCCTTATTGATTCAGACGCAAGAAACAAACAGTAGATAACAGCAGAAATAAGCTGTTAATGTGTTAACAAGTCATTAACTGGCAGGGATCCCTTTACAAAGTGTTAACACCTTTCTCTGAGTGAAAAAGAAGGAGTTAAGCTGAAAATGGAGTTGGGGGGGGGGACCGGACTTTAAAATAGCTGAGCCCTAGAGTAAGTGGACAGCTAGGTGGGCAGTGGAAAGAGTGTCAGACCTGGAATCAGTTAAACTCGCCTTTCTGAGCTCAAATCTGGCCTCAGACATTTACTAGCTGTGTGACCCTGGGCAAGTCGCTTAAGCCTGTTTGCCTCAGTTTCCTCATTGGTAAAATGAGCTGGAGATAGAAATGGCAAACCACTCCAATATCCTTATCAAGAAAACTCCAAATGGGGTCACAAAGAGTCAGACACGACTGAACAACAACTGGGCCTAGCACCTAGTAGGTGCTGCATAAATGCTTATCCTTTGCCCTTTCCCCATTTTTCAATGCCCAGCTCATATGCTATCTCCTTCTAGAAGCTTTTCCTGGGACCTACCTTCTTCTTTTTCTTGCACCCTACACACATCGTTCTGCACCTCTCTGGTATGTTAATGTGTATGACAGCTATCCTTATTGGTGCCTTACTAGGCTCTAAACTTAATGAGGGTAGGAATTGTATATGCTGGATTTTCATATACCTCCTTTTCCTCAAATGTAGGCATCCTCCAAGCCCCTGGCATAGGCCCTCTTCTCTTCATTCTTTCAACTCTGTGTCATCTCTTTTTTTTTTGGAGGGGGGAAGGCAGGGCAATTGGGGTTAAGTGACTTGCCCAAGGTCACACAGCTAGTAAGTGTGTCAAGTGTCTGAGGCCGAATTTGAACTCAGGTCCTCCTGCCTCCAGGGCCGGTGCTCACTCACTGTGCCACCTAGCTGCCCCTGTGTCATCGCTTAATGATTCAATATCATTAATATACAAATAACTGCCAAATATCTGTATCTAGCCTGAATCTTTCACCAGGACTCCAGCCCCGCGCTGCCAACTGAAGGCACTGTCAACACTGGAAATACAACAGGTCCCAAATAGAACTCATCATTGTTTGCCCTAAACTGGTGCCTCCTCTGGTCTTTCATTTTCTGTTGAAGGAGATATTTGGAGCTTCAACCTCAGAATCATTTTTTATTCTTTTCCCTCTCTCCCACTCTATATTTAATCGATGGGTTACTAAATCTTATCAGTTCTATTTTTCTTTTTTTTTTTTTTTCATTCTAGAAATTTAATTACAGCCATGTAATTTTTACTCTTGCATTTTCTCAATAGTTTCTTCCTTATATTTGCCCTTTTCCTTTCCTACTTGGCGAGATTTGGCTTTTCGCTCAAGGATCTTTTTGCGATCTTTGTCTAGCTTTAGCCTTGTGATTACCACCTTGCTGGGATGAATGCCCACATGGACAGTTGTACCATTAGCCTTCTCCCGCTGCACACGCTCAATGTAGATCACGTATTTCTTTCTGTAAACCTGGACCACCTTGCCAATTTGCTGACCTTTGTAGTGTCCTCGAACAACCTGGACTTCATCGTCCTTCCGGATGGGCATGGAGCGGACGTTGTATTTCTGTCTCAGCTCCTTCGACAGAGGGGACGACATGATTTTCCTCCGTATGTGGGAGGGGGCATTGAAATGCCTCTTGCGGTTCTTGCTTCGGTCAGAGGTCACAAAGGGATTGAACTTCATTTTGACCTCAGAGCCATGGCGGAAGAGAAGAGGCTGAGGACCTACTTCCCTTATCAGTTCTATTTTTCTCACATGGATTCCCTTTCTAGCACTCACATAGCTACTACCTACTACCCTAGTTCAGGCCCTTTTGCCTGAATATCCAAATTGTTATAACCGGTCTCCCCCATTCCAATAGCTTTTCTTATCAATCCATTGTATGCACAGCTGACAAAAGTAATATTGATCAAAAGTTTTCATCAATTCCCTCTTACTTCTAGCAGGGCAGCCAGGTGGGGCAGTGGAGAGAGTGCTGAGCCTGGAGTCAGCACGAATCATCCTCATGAGTTCAAATCCAGCCTTGTACACTTATTTCTATTTCTAGGCCAGACCTTGGGCAAGTCACTTAACCCTCTTTGCCTCAGCTGCCTCATCCATAAAATGAACTGTAGAAGGAAATGGAAAACTGCTTCCGTATCTCTGCAAGAAAACCCCAAAAGGGGTCATAAAGAGATGGACACAACTGAAAAATGATTGAACAACAAAAATTACTTTAGCATAAAGTACGAAGTCCCCCCACCCTACCCTATATGACTCCAAACTACCTTTTTTCCATCATATTTCACGACTCCCACATACTCTTTGTTCCCACCAAAGTGGACGACTAGGTGTTCCCCAGACTCAGAGTTTTACCATCTGTCTCTCCCCCATGCCTAGAATGTACTCCCTCTTCATCCCTCCTTTTAGAATCCATCTTTCTTCAAGGCTTACCTGAGGTGCCACCTCTTCCTGAAGCCTTCTCTGATGCCCTCTGTTTTAAGCTCTCTGTTCAAATCCACTTGCCTTTATTACATGATCTACATTTTGTAACCCATGCCCCCAAACAGAATATTAATTCCTTGAAGGCAAAGATTATGTCATTGGAAGGCAATGTTCTGCAGTGAAGGACAAAGGATGCGTAGCCAGAGTTCTTAGGTTCAAATCCTGGCTCCACCACTTACTGACTTTATAACCTTGGGCCAGTCCATTCACCTTCATTCTACCCCAGACCTTGGTCTCCTCATATGTAAAATGGCTGGCCTTGATGACTTCTATGATGCCATCAAACTCTAGGTCCATGATCCTTTTTATCTTTGGATTCCCAGCATCTAACACAGTACTTTGCATCTAACTTGAGCTTAATAGAAGATTAAGTTGACCCAAACCTAAACCTTATATCTCCAGCACCTAACACAATGCTCTACACAGAGTAATATTTAATGAATGTTTGAGTAAAAATGAAGGAATAACCATTCCCCAAAGGAAAAGTTATCAAAGGAAATGAACAGACAATTCTCAAATGAATTACAACCTATTAACAACCATATGAAAGAGCATTCCAGGTCACTGATTATGAGGGAAATACACATCAAAAGAGCTCTGAGGTTTTACCTCATAGATAGCAAATTGGAAAAGATGACAAAAGATGAGAATAGTCAATATTGGAAGGACTGTGGAAAGACAAACACACTAAAAGACTTTCGATGGAGCTATGAATTGATCCAACAATTCTGGAAAGTAGTTGGTTAGATACATAATCTAGCTGTAAGAAGTCACATAACAAATTGGAGAAACAAGGAAGAAAATATTCACAATCGTGTTTAGAAGAGAGTACATTGTAAGTCAAGGGACAGAGAGGATCATGAAAGTTAAAGTGGGCAATTTTAATTAACATATAATTGAAAAGTTTTTAGACAAACAAAACCAGTACATTTAAAGGCTTTGTAAGTTACATGTTGAATTTATTTTACTTTAAAAGAAAAGCAAACAATGCTTAATAGATGTGCAGTTTCACGTACAATCATCTTCTTCTGTTCTACTGTATGTGGAAATGTTAATTTTATTTGGCATTTATTAAGTTAAAAAATTTTAAAGCTATTTAAAATTATGCTAAGGAAGTAACTAAAACATCCACGCTCTTTGACCCATGGATCCCACTGCTGGGCATGAATCCCAAGGTCACTCTTTAGTCACTGATAGAAAGAAAAGTCCCATATTCCCCAAAATATTTAAAGCAGCATTTGTTGAAGCAAAGAACCAGAAACAAAGAACATGCTGATTCATTACAGAATGCCTAAATAAACTACAGTACACGAATGTAAAGGAAAATGATGGCTCTGTAAGTAATATGAGAAGACTGAAATAACCTGACGCAGCATGAAAAGGAGCCAAGAAAACAATATATACAATGATTTCCATAATATAATGGGGGGGAGGGCAGAATGAGAACCTAAACTGGATGCTTGTGATTTCAAAGACCAAACTTGGCCCCAAAGAAGAAATGAAAAACTGCATCTCACTCCCTTCTCTTCAGAGGTGGGGATACTATGAGGATCAAACATTATATATAGCCTCAGAAGACTGATTTGTTAGTTTTTGTGAATTTGGGGGTTTTTTTTACATTCTTTATTACAAAAGATGGCTCTCTCAGGAGAGTAGAAGAAAAATATATTTGGAAATGTTTGTAATATAAAAACAAAAGATATCAATTTAAATTGAAACTTTTAAAAATGAGAATAGAGTGAGTATAAATAAAAAGGAAGGCAGGAGGGAAAAGGGAGAGAAAGAAAGGGAGGAAGGAAGGAAAGAAGGAAGGAAGGGAGGGAGGAAGGAAGGAAGGAAGGGAGGAAGGGAGGAAGGGAAGGAGGAGGGGAGGGAGGGAGGGAGGAAGGAAAAAAAAGAAAAGTTTCATCAAGACCATTAGTTGACCACAAGTTTGTAGCTTCAAAGTAAAAATACAGACCAATGCCCCCCTGACATCATATAAGGCTCCAGTTCTATGACATGCCATAAAGTAGATGCTCTTGCCATTGGTGGCTTAGGTTATGGGGATACACACGTGTCTCCATGTGTGTGCATGTGTCCTGTTGTTCTTCCCTCTAATGGATTCCCTACCCACCCTCTTACCCCTCCCTATCTGCTCTCAGAAGTAGTTTTCATCACTGTGACTAGGAGAAGAGAGCCATCAAACCCACGCAGTCAAAGGGACCTGAAGATCATAGAAATGGAATCATGCCATTGCCTGAGGAGTTGAAGGACAAAGGTTTTTTTCTCCCACTTCACTCCCTCCCAGTCACCTCACTGGAGAAGAGAAAAAAGGACAAGTACCATAGCTTATCCTGTGAGGCCTGATTCAGAGTCATTGAAAAAAGAAAAAGAAATACAAAAGATAGTTCTTCTTCCCTGAAACACGGTGCTTTGAATTGCTGTTGTTTTATCATTTTCAGTCACGTCTGGCTCTTCACGACCCCATTTGGTATTTTCTTGGTAGAGATACTGGACTGGTTTACCATTTCCTTCCCCGGCTCATTTTACAGATGAGGAAACTGAGGCAAACAGGGTTAAGTGACTTGCCCAGGATCACACCGCTAGTGTCTGCAGCCAGATTTGAACTCAGGAAGATCTCCAGGCCCAGAGATCCATCCGCTGCACCACCTAGCTGCCCCTTGAATTACCTGCAATTAAATCACCAAATGTTAAAAATTATTGTTAATCTCAACCTCTCCTTTTCTTCTGCTCTTGACAGAGATCAGAACTCATGTTTTACAGCACCTTAAAGTTTACAAAACACAGCTCCATGAGGTATGTTTTATAAGTAAGATTATGCTCATTTTGCCAATATAGAAGATGAAGCTCAGAGAGGTTAGGAAATCTGCTGAAGGTCACACAGCCAGAATTTGAATCCAGATTATCTCCTGACTCTAAGGTTCTTCCCAGTCAAATACAGAGACATAATAGAACCTTATCAAAAAATCCCAAAGGCACATTTGTTCTCTGGATTTTCAGTCTGACAGAAGTCACAAACAAAAACATTAACCCTAAACCCTGAAATGAGAACAGACTACCTCCTGAGAAAGGGAATGTTCTATCACTAGAACTGTCCAAAAGAACAGATGAGTTGCCTGACAGATATATTGTAGAGGGGATTTGTATCATAGTGGACCTCAGGCAGAAGAAAGATCTGGGTTCAAAACTGGCTTGAGATATTTAACAGCCACATGGTCATGTTTTTGTGGGTGCTGCTACTACTGCTAACTAAAAGTGCAAGGGCACAGAAATGAGGGAGCATTATGTGTGAGGAAGAGTTGTTTTGCAGCCATGTCTGACTCTTCACGACCCCATGGTAAGGATATTGGAGTGATTTGCCACTTCCTCCTCCAGCTCATTTTACAGATGAGGAAACTGAGGCAAACAGGGTGAAGTGACTTGCTTAGGGTCACACAGCTAGTAAGTGTCTGAGGTCACATTTGAACTCAGGTCCTCCTGACTCAAGGTCCAGCACTCTGTCCACCGCACCACCTAGCTGCCCCCTGAGGAAGAGAGAGAGAGTCAATTTGATGTAACCATCAGGTTAGTGGAGGGGCTTAAGGCATAAGAAGACTGGAAAGAAAGGAAGGGGCCAGGCAATGAAGAATTTTAAATGTCAAACACAAGAGTTGGTATTTGATCCCAGGGGCAATAGGCGGCCCCTGGAATTTACGGAGTGGAGGGAGGGTAGGAGAAGGCTGGGAGATTATACAATCAGATTCATAGTTTAAGAAAATCACTTCGGCAGTTGTGCGCAGAAACTCTCAGTTTCCTCGTCTGGGGATAATGAATAATAGCATTTGTATAACACCTACTATGTGCCAGGTGCTTTACAAATATCCCATTGATCTTTACAACAGCCCACCATTTTACAGCTGAGGAAACTGAGGCAAACAGGATAAGTGGCTTGCCCAAGGTCTGAGGATAGATTTGAACACAGGTCTTCTGTCTAGGATCAGTGCTCCCTCCACTGTGCCACTTACTACTTTCCCAATGGGTTGAGGGGGGGAGGATGGGGGGGACATGCTTTGTCAATGAATGAACAAATGAAATCCATGACAAAGCATTTATTGAGCATTTCCTCTTTGCTGAGCACTTGGCTGACATTGGGGATACAGACAGAAGAGCAAGACAGCCTGCTCTCAAGGATCTCACCTTCTAATGGGAGTGGGGGGTGGTTATAGTGGTTGCTGTTCATCCTTGGTTCTGAAAGAAGGACCAATTCATGCACGAGTCTAATGGGGCAGACAACACACAGGGGAGGTTTCACTACGATTAAGAAGGCAGGGCCCAGCGGTCCTCGGGATGAAGAGCACCCCAAGGGAGCAGGAGCAAAGGAATACATGTTCTTTGGTGTCATTTACATAGATAATCCCACATTGGTTTCCAGTGTTGAAGCATTCGACAGAACTGAGGACTTTGGTGTCCTTTCTTTCAAGTCTTCTGTAGCCACTGTGGCTGCTGAGGAGGCTGAGGCTTCAGCACCTGCAGAGGAGGTTACCAGGAGTTGCCCAGGACATTGGAAGCTGGAAGCCATACTGGAAGCAAGGCTGGTAGTCTGGGGCCTGCTAGGGAGTCCTGTTATTCTCAGGCCTTTTGCACTTGCCTGCCTGTTTATGGCGATTGGCTAGCCGTTGGTGGTGCCAAGAGAGATGTCAGGCATCTTCTCCCCAAGGGTTGTTTCCCTAGGCTGAGAAGGAAGCAGAGCTAGTGGTCTGGGTGCCCAGGGTTCTTGGGCTCAGGGTACTGGGCTATTGGCATCAAGGTCTAAGGAGAGATTTTGGCAGAGGTCATTTGAACCATGCCACTTTACTGTTTCTGCTAAGCTGACTTGTCAACCTTAAGGAGCTCTAAAAATGTGAATTATTATTATTTAGGCATATTAAGTTCCTTCTCTTCCTTTCAAAACTCAGTCCAAATCCCTCTTTTTTTTAGGCCTTCCTTGATCTCCTACATACATGCGTACGCATACACACACACACACATACACACACACACACACACACACACACACACACTTCACCTTTTCAGTTACAGATGACCCCTTCCTATCTGAATCTCTGTTTGACCTCTCCAGTGTACTTTTCTCATTCTAATACGTTTCGTAATTATTTTTGCTTATGCCATACTCCCCCAATTGACATTTAAATGGTGTTTTAATGTTTACAATGGGCTTTCTTCACAATAGCCCTGTAAGGTAAGAACCTACAAGCATTACTGTCGCCATTTTGAAGATGTGGAAACTAAGGCCCAGAAAGGTTATAACAAATGACTTAATCACATAACTAACAAACAGAATAGATAGGACTCAAACCTAGGCCTTCTGACACCCAGATCTAGTTTTTCAGTTGTAGGTTACTCGGACAACCTTTGAAGTACAGGGCTGATGATGAGAGGGAAAATTCAAAGGTAAAGAAGAAATAAAGGTAAAAGGTAAAGAAATTTTAGTTTAGGTGAATTGATGGATTCTGGCCCATTGTGGGGTTTTGTTTTGGTTTTGGTTTGGTTTGGTTTGGTTTTCTGGGCAAGTGAAAAAGAAGTATTGCTTTATTTATTTGAAATGTTTTCCATTATTGATGGAAATAAGAACAGACTAAAGGTCAGTGTAGTTTAGTGGAAAGAACATTTTTCATGGAATCAGAAACCTGGGATCAATTCAACAAGTATTTATTGCACACCTAGTTCATATAAAATGAATATGCTCTAGTCTGGACTCACTCTCTCTCGGGGAATGGCCTAATTACCTCTCTCCTCAGAAGGGTTGAAGTGTCTACTCTCAGGTCATTGGCTTAAGTCCTTAGCATTTGTATTTCCTCCACTGTTTGCCATCAGTGTCTGGTGCAAATTGACTCCACATCTTGTCTGCTGGTTGAAGGGCTGGAGAGAGGAGCAGTAAACGCTTCACAAAGCCTTCCTCTATAGAGGGCCCAGAACTTTCAGATCTTTCCACGTAACTCTCCATTTTCTCTCAGCATCTCAGCTTGGTTTCACTGGCCCATTGGGTTTTACTCAAACAGGGCTAGATAAAAGTAGATTCCTCCTTTTGTCTACATTACCCTAGATGGGGTGAAATGGACCGAGTGATCATAGTCCTGTCTCTCAGACACTCATGAGAATAAGCCCACCTCCCATTATGATATTCATTCTCTCATTACTTGTTAACCAATTAGAGTGGATTGCCACCCTCAAGTGTGCCTCCTTTTCCAAAGGCTTTATAAGTATTGAAGGCTCCACAGGTTAAGTCTCTTTGGTCATCAAGAGGACAAACGAACCCTTTTTGTTGACTAGTTGGTAGCTGTTGTTGATAAAAATTGACTAATTTACCCGGAAACTCTGTCTCTTGGAAATTTTTACTCACCACAGCCTGGAGTCACAAAGACTTGGGTTCAAATCCAGCTTCAGACATTTACTAGCTGTGTGACCCTGGACAAGTCACTTAACCCTGTTTGTCTCAGTTTCCTCATCTGTACAATGAGCTGGGGAAGGAAATGGCAAACCAATCTGGTATCTTGGTCAAGAAAAAACCCCAAATGGGGCCATGAAGAGTCAGACATGACTGAAAAACAACTGAATAACTGAAATATCCATCACATTAATGCTCTTTTAGGTCAAACAGAACATATCTAATCTCTCCTCCACATTCTTGAAGTTAAATGTTGAGAAAGTGCTTTAAAATGCTTGTCAGTTTATCAGCTGAAAACTCAGTATTGTATTGTCTGGTGAGAAAATTAAAAAAAAAAAACATTGGCCTGGAATTCATGAAACCTAAATTCTGATCCAGTTCTTAAATAGCTAACTAATCTTGGGCAAGATAGCAAACCACTGCTTGCCTGAGACGCTTTAATGACAAACTACCAGTACTGATGCTTGTTCCCTCCCTATATCTTAAATAAATTTTAAAGGTAAATGGAATAACATGTGTAAAGTACTATGAGTTCACTGGGCAAAAGATTGTGTGTGTGTGTGTGTGTTTCTACGGGTGGCTGTCACAGGAGAAGGATCATATATTACGGGCAATGACAAAAACCTTGATGGAACGATTAGGGAAGGGCTTGGGAGTAGGTAGAATTACAATGAGCTTAATGTATTTTTTCTTTTTTATAGTATTTTATTTTTCCCAATTACACATAAAGATAATTTTTAACATTAGGTTTTTTTTATAATTTTGAGTTTTAAATTTTTTCTTTCCCTCCTTTCCTTCCCCCCTCCCTAAGATGATAAGCAATTTGATATAGGTAATATATACTCAATCTTGTAAAACTTCATGTATTTATTCCAAAGTATTTGTAATGAAATTGGAAGGATTTTCCTTTCTTATTCTAGTGATCTTCCTGGATTCTATTCAATTGGATCCTAAGAACATTTATGCAGCACTTTACCTTATATAAAGAACCATGCTAGACACTGGCAATACAAAGATAAAAATGAAGCAGCCCCTGTCCTCATGCAGTTTACATTCTATTTTTTCCATTTCTTTTTTCAGAATTATTACTTATTTTTAAAAAGTTTATTTGTTCTTTTTTTAATTTTGAGTTCCAAATTCTTTACCTCCTTCCAGACCCTCTCTCACCCATTGAGAAGGCAAACAACATATGAATTATACATGTGAAATCATGCAAAACATATTAATTAGAAGGATTTTGCATGAATAAAATAAATGTAATTTGAGTATAAGAAGGGAAATTATTCTTTCTGAGGAAAAAAATTTATATCAAATATCTCTGATAAAGGCCTGATATCCATGATATATAAGAAATTACCACAAATATGACCCAGAGCCATTCCCAAAAGTTTAAATGGCCAAAGGATACAAATAGTTTTCAAAAGAAAAAATAAGAATCTCAAACTATTAACAGCTATATGAAAAAAATATTCCAAATCACTAATAATAAGAGAAATGCTAATACTTGTTTTCTTCCTATAGAATAAGGAAGCTTTAAAAAGAAATAAGAGGTGTCCAAGTTAACTGTTTCTATCTTGCACTCAGAAAATGGGCAAAGTTAACAAAAGATGGAAACAGCCAAAGTTTGACAGGCTGTAGAAAATACAGGCAAACTAATCCGCTATTGATAGAGCTCTGAATCAAACCAACCATTCTGGAAAATAATTTAGAAAATAAGTCAAGTTTGACCCAGAAGTCCCAGCTGGGCACATCTCTCCAAGGAAATGAAAGATAGGACAGCTAGGTGACACAGTGACTAGAGCAGTGGCCCTCAAGTCAGGAGGACCTGAGTTCAAATCCAACCTCAGACACTTGACACTTACTAGCTGTGTGACCTTAGGCAAGTCACTTAACCCCAATTGCTCTGCCTTTCCCCCTCCAAAAAAAAAAAAGGAAATGAAAGATAGAAATAATCTGAATACACCAAAATGTTCATAGGTGCATTTTTTTGTAGAAGTAAACCAAATAGGTGCCCATCAAATGGACAATGGTGAAATGAATTGTGACACGCTAATGGAATAGTACTACATCAAAAGAAACAGTCAGTATGAAGAACACTGAGAAGCACAGGAAGACTGACATGGAATGGAATAGAAAAACCATGTGCCATGCACTTCGCTGTGAACTATGGCAAAGCAAAGTAATCAGAACCAGGGAAACGATATACACAATGACTACAACAATGAGAATGGAAAAACAAAAACAATTGTTATTTTCTCTTAAACCCAGAAACTGAATGCTAATAATGAACTAGTTCGTCCCGCACGAAAAGAGTTAAAAATGTATGTCTCTTTCCTTTTTGCAAACTAGGAACTATCCATGTGAAATGTTGTGTATACTTTCAAACTCAGTTCCTATATTGGTTAGTTTGCCAAACTATTTTTTTTCATTCTTTTATTCTATACTCTTTGTTACAAGGGATGGCTCTCTTGGGGGAGGGAGAAGGGGAAGACATGGTTGGAAATGAAAGTGGAGTAAAAAAAGAAACATCAATAAGAAAAAATACCCCTCCAGAGAGGGAACTGATGAACTCTGAGGGCAGATTGAAATGTCCCTTGTCTACTTTCTTTGTTTTTCCTGCTTATTATTTATTTTCAATTTATTCTTATTTGTTTATTTGACTAATAAATTAAATTTATTTTATTTTAAAATTTTATTTAATGTATTCTTATTTATTTTTCTTGCTTATTAATTTTTTCTTTCTTGATTAATATGGAAGAATGTTTTGCATGAATTCATATGTTTAATTGATATCATATTGTTTGCCTTCCTAATGGGTGGGGGAGTGGATCTAGGGAGCGAGAGAATTTACGACTCAAAATTTTTTTAAAATGAATGTCAAAAATAAATAGATAGATAGATAAATGGGGGGGGGGGTTTAAATGTGTTTTAAAGCTAAATTGTCTTAGAGCTTTGGAGGTGATCCAGGATACTGTCATGGAAAAACAAGTAGGTTTGGAATCAAAAGATACGGTTTTGACTCCGGAAACTGACACACTTACTATTTGTAAGACTCTGAACAGGTCCTCTCAGAACTTCAGTTTCTTCATCTGCAAAATGGAGACAATAATATTCCCAAAAGGTTGGTGGGAAGAAAGCAACCTTGTGGGTGAATTAAGTCCTTTCTGCTTTTGTTTTCAGAATTTGTGTGTGATGCTCAATTTTCAGAAAAAAATAATCCCAGACATTCTCAAATCACAGAGCAGTGGAAAGAGCACTGAAAATATTTACTTTATTGCCACCACCTACGTTGGCTACTCATGGCTAAGTGACTGGGGGTAAATTGCTTAAAGTCTCCAAGCCTCCTTTACCTCATCTGCGCTCCCCTCTCTACTTTAAAACTCTGTGATTTTGTCCATGTGGGAACACCCATCTCTAGGCAGATTTCAACTCCTTGGCAACTTGCTGTTCATTTGTTTCAGTCATGTCCCCATTTTTGTGACCCCATTTAGGGTTTTCTTGGCAAAGATACTGGAATCATCTGCCATTTCCTTCTCCGGCTCATTTTCCGGATGAGGAAACTGACACATACAGGGTTAAGTGACTAGCTTAGGGTCACACAGATAGAAATTGTTTTCAATTCAATGGACTTCAGGGCCAGCTCTCTATTGCACCACCTAGCTGCCCCACAGCTCCCTTATTTTACAGAGGCCCAAAGAGGTTAAGTGACTTGCCAAAGGGCTGGAATTTGAATCCAGGTCCCTTGACTTTGGACCCAGCGCTCTTTACATTTGTAGCACAGAGTTAACTTCATGAAATCCTGTTCTCCCTCCTTAAGGCAGATGGCTCCATATGGCCTCATGGTCTGAAGGTGGATTTGGTCAGTTAATCATGATGAACAGAAAGCACCCCAGTTGATAAGCTGCTGATTTGAGACTCATACAACTTTGACCAGTGACCCAAGTGTAATTGTGGCCTTAGTCCATGACCTTAGGGAAAACCATGTAATCTGGCTATGACTCTTTTATAAACTGGGATTTGCAGACAGGAAAGGATTAACAATCATGGCTGCAATGCACTTTGCAAATAGACTTTCATTTATTACAGGGAAAGCATTTTTAAAATGCTATTCTTCTGCTACACCAACCTATAAATTACATTTTAAATGTACATTATACACAAAGTACATCAAAATGATAGCCTTAGGGTTAAAAAAAGACAACATAGTAGATAAAGAGATTGACATACAAATCTGAAATCTCCTTATTTTGAATTTTCATCTCAAGAGGTTTTCTTGGTAGGGTAAGAGTTCTAATGGACAATGAACTCTGGCTTACAAAAGCTGACCTTTATAGGATATTGTACAGTTTGGAAATCTCCAGTAGAGTGGAAAGAACATTGAACATTTAATCAGGAGATCAGAAAAAGTGATTTTTAAATCTTGAGGTCTGAGAGAAATCCAAGTTACCATCATACATGCATATATGCATTCATATACATATATAATATATATAAATGTATGCGTGAGACATACATATACATATATGTATACATGCACACACACACACACACACACATATATATATATATATATATATATATATATATATATATATATATATATATATATGTGACCTCATTTGAAGTCCACAGAAATCCTGTCTGGTGGGTAGAGCAAGCATTATTATCCCTGTATTAAAGATTTATAAACTAAGATTCAAACAATCAAATCCATGAGAGTAGGGATTATTTCATTCCTTGTATTTGTATACCCCATGGCACAGTACCTGGCATGTGTGTGTATGTGTGTAGTGTGTGTGTGTGTGTGTGTGTGTGTGTGTATACACATAACAAACACTAGTGGATTGATTGATCGATTGAATTGACTTGCCCAAGGTCATAGTTGGACCAGGGCTTTGAATCTTGCTTTTCTGACTGTGTTGTAAACCGATCAGATCCAATATATATTTATTGAGTGCCTACTATGTGCAAGGCCTACTATGACCAGGCTAAGTTCACCACTGCGTTGGACTATGCTGATATCCAAATCTAACAAAATACAATTCTGGAGTGTTCCATGAGAAAAAGCACCAAAGTTTTGTTGTAATAGTCACTGTCCAGTATAGTTAATGAACAGACATGGCTGGGGTGGGGGGGGCAGATAACGAATCAAGATTTGTCACCATGCAATCTTCTTCCTCCATGGAAAAGTTATGCAAATGCATACTTGGTATACAGTATATCTGTGCAGACCATGAAAAGGAGATTATTTGAGGAAATCAGAAAAGCCGTTTAAGATGGGGCATTTCTCTCTGGACTTCTTTTTGGTGTGATAATTTGCTTAAGAGGACACATTAACACTTGTGCCAAGTAACAGAAAAATTAGATGAAAAATGTGACCCGTTGGCTCCTCAACCTTCCAGGAAAGCCATTATCAGAACCATCTTTGGGTAGACAGCTTCTGGGCTAAAACACCACCATGGCAGAGGTCCAAGTCAAGAGAAGGCTAGTATGCTAGTGCCTTCCTCTGTGACTATCGCCAATGTATCCCGTATATGTTTTGTTTGTATGTAGTCGTTTGCCTATTATCTCTTCCATTAGACTGTGATTTCTCTGTTCTCAGAGAATGTCTTTAGCCTTTCTTTGTATTCTCAAGACTGATCACACTTAGTAGAACATAGTGGAACATAGTAGGAGATTAACAAATGTTTATTAAATGAGTAAATGATCCAGGCCTCAGATTTAAAAAAAAAAGTTACATGATAACTTTATTATATATTTAAAAGCAATAGCAAGTTGTACATAATAGATTTGTTGTTTCATGTGCAACCATCTCTTTTTTATTCTACTATGTTATGGAAATGCTTGTGTTATTTCATGAATTTAAAATAATATTTAAAAAATAAATCAATTCAATTTTTTTAAAAGATGTTGACTAGGGAGGTTGATAGTTCACCTTGGGTTGCAGTGGAGGGATGGTGTGGGGGAGATGTGACAGGATGCTGAGGACTCATCACCATGTACTCCCAAACAATGTCACAAGCTGTCAACTCCCCTGGAGCTCTCATCCTAAGGAGACTGATTAGGGGATGCATTTCCCTTGCCCTCTGTGATCTTCTTTTCAGTGTCTCTATAATGGCCGTGGTATCCCAGGGATTTACAATCATGATTAAAGCCTATGTCTATAGCTACCAAGATCACCTGCTGCAAGAAACTCTGTCAACCTCTCCGGACTTTTCCATCTCCTTGCCAGCACCTTTCCACCCTGGATAAACCTCTGCCTTAAGCCCCCTTCTCATAGTGAGTGAGTCCCTAGTCTGGGACAATATTTCTTGAGGGGCCCCAACTATCCTCATTTCAATTCTGGCTCAACGCACCTGCTAGAGATCTTCCTCACCAGCTGCCTTGTGAGGGACCCTTCCCATCTCTCCATCATGCTATTCCTCTTTCATTTTCCCTTTATGTGTTGTCTTCCCCCATTAAAGAATAAATTCTTTGAGGGCAGATATTGTCTTATTTGTTTGTATCTTCAGCAGCTAGTCCAGTACCTCAGAGTAAACCCTTAATTAATGCCCTACCTACCTACCTACTTACCTACCATACTACCTTATCTATCATCTACGTACCAATCACCTATCTATCTACCTACCTACCTACCTACATACCTATCTATCTCAACCTGACCGCATCCCTCAAAGTTCATCCATAGGAGAATATTCTCCACCTTTCAACATTTTTAGACAGTAGAAAAACACCTAAAATCCCAAATAAACACAGCTTTAAAGTAGAAAATAATTCAGTAAAAATTTATTTGGCATGCCAAGGGGAGAAAATGCTACAAAAGGACCACATAAGAGCCCAAGAAGAGAAAGAGAGACCTTATTGCCAGGTAGTTGGGCCTAGTCCTAGGTTCATAGGATTTAGAACCAGAAGGAAACCCAGAAGTCATTTAGTTTTCTCCCTCATTTTACAGACAAGTAAAGTGAGGAATAAAGAAATAATTTAAGTAGGAAATGGCAAATAGTAAATGGCTAGAGGCAAGGCCAGGTTCTCCTGACTCCCTGAAGTGTCCTTTTCACTATACCATGGTACTCACCTATCAAAATGATTTTTAATATTCTCTAGCACTAGCTGAGGGCCAGTTTCTCCTCCCCTACCTACAGCCTGACTGTCCTTGCCTTTGGCCACCTGGTCCCTGAAGCAGCAAGGAACCAATGTCCTAAGATACAGGAAAGTGTGGTAGGTCTTGGGATAGGGAGAGGTATCTGTCAGCTCTTTAATATTAAAGCCCATGTACTCTTTCTGCTCTTTGCTATTCAGACCCAGGCCCATGTCCAGCAAGAAGTCCACAGGCATTATGTTTGTTCTCTGTTCTCAGGTTGATTTCCTTCCCAATGCCCTGAATTCCTTTTCCTATTTAAATAAGATGCTAGATGGGTTTTCTGAGTGGCCATTCTGAATCTCTAGGCCCTTCTTTAAATTTTGGTCAGAAAATCTCTTTTAGCTCTTGTCCTGCCTCCCCATGAGGGCAGCTAGGTGGCACAGCGAATAGAGAGCACTGAGCCAAGAATCAGCAAGACTCTTCTTCCTGAGTTCAAATCTGACCTCAGACACTTACTAGCTGTGTGACCCTAAGCTAGTCACTTAACCCTGTTTGCCTCAGTTTCCTCATCTGTAAAATGAGCTGGAGAAGGAAATAGCAAACCACTTTGGTATCTTCCAAATAGGGTCACAAAGAGTCGGACACAACTGAACAACAACAAACTCTTGACCTCCGGGTGGCTAGCTAGCCTGCTAAATCATCCTTTCCAAGACTTCCACTTACCAAAAAAAAAAAAAAGAAAAAAAAAGGAATCACGTAGAGCCATGATAGGGAAAGACATCATGGATTAGGGAAAGCCATTTCCCTTTTCTATACCTCAGCTTCAGCAATGTGCTCTTATTTTTTAACAAATGGCTCTAGGGCGGGAGTTGGGGAGGAGAGGGAATGTACACAGGACACACTTTTAAGTTGAATCTACATTATTAACATTTTCTCCATCACTTTCTTAAATCTAGACAATCAGCAAAATGATAAATCAAGTCCCAATTTGTGGCATTTACAGATTTCTGAGGTGTAAATACTGAAACTGAAAATTTAACAATCCGTGGATTCATCCACTGTCTCCGGCACATCCCTGTGAGTTAGTTTCCTTATCTGTTAAATGGATTCAATGGCTTTTAAAATACCTTCCAGTTTTATTGCTAAGAATCTTTCAATCCCCTTTATGCCCCTGGTTACTTGTCTGGGTCCAAGGATATCTATCGCCTCAGTAGCAAGACTGAAAGGGGCTGGGTGGAGCACAAATTGCTGTGCTCCCTAAACA
The DNA here is from genome assembly GCF_011100635.1 of Trichosurus vulpecula. Taxonomy (NCBI): domain Eukaryota; kingdom Metazoa; phylum Chordata; class Mammalia; order Diprotodontia; family Phalangeridae; genus Trichosurus; species Trichosurus vulpecula. The sequence goes on along the minus strand of NC_050573.1, from coordinate 181,472,458 downwards.
TAAGGAACATTTGTTTTTGTTTTTGTTTTTTTGGTATCTACTATCTTCACTTCGAGGAATCAGTTCACGAAACTGGATAAGACCCTCTCAGAGCGCTTCTCAGATTCTGAGGTAGGTCCAGTCGGTAAATAATTATTTATCATGTGCCAGATTATACTAGTCTTCCCTTTCCTGAGACTCTCCTGGGATATATACTATAACCTGGAAATGGAATCAGTCAATAAACATTTATTAAGCACCTAGTGTGTGTCCAGAACTGTGCTAAGTGTCGAGGATACAGAAAGAGACAAAAGACAGCCCCTGCTTCAAGGAGCTTACAATCTAATGGAGAGGCAACATTCCACCAAATATCTGCAAAGCAAGCTATATACAGAATAAACAGGAAATAATTAAAAGGGGAAGATGGCATTGGAATGAAGAGAGGTTAGAAAAGGCTTCCTTTAGAACAGGGCTGTCCAACCTTAGGTTATCTTAGGGCCGCATTAAAATAAAATAATTATTCAAGGGCCGCATCCAGAATAAAAAATACAGTACACTAATAGAAAGTGGGAGAATGTGCATCGTCAATACGATAGGGGAAGGTGCAAAAGGCCTCAACACTGACTCGTCTGCATCGTACAGAAGGAACGCATCACACAAATGGATCGAAAACTCCGTGCGATATGTTTCGTCCGTAATACTGCTTAAAAACACCAAAGAAAATTAACAGCAATGTGATTATTTATTAGTGATGGAATTAAAAAAATCTAATATGCATCCCATGCAAATTATTATTTTATTTTTTCTGCTCGTGAAAATTAAAACCATAAAATCGCACTGTGGGGCTGCATGGGCTGTGGGCCACATTTTGGACAGCCCTGCTGTAGGAGGTGGGGTTTCAACGGTGACTTAAAGGAGACCAGGGAGGTCAGTAGTTGGAGCAGAAAAGGAACAAGGTTCCAGACACTGGAGAGAGACAGAGAAAATGCCTGGAGCTGAGGCATGGAGTGTATTGTTCATGAGAGAACCAGGAAGCCAGCGTCACTGGACTGAAGAGTATGTCGGGGAATAAGATGTAAGAATACTGGAAGGACAGAGTGACAAGGGAAGAATGAAGGAATTGGGAAGGACAATGTTCATTCATGAAAAACGAACATTTATTGAGTATCTACTGTGTGCAAGGCACCATTCTAAGCACTAGGATAGAAACATTTAAAAATGGCAGTCCCTTCCCTCAAGGAATGAATGAATGAATAAGTAAATGAAGCATTTATTAAGCATTTAATAAGTGCAAAGGGCTGAGGATACAAATAGAAAAGTAAGACAATCTCTGCTTTCAGGAAGCCCACATTTTAATGGGGGAGCAAACAGGTCTGGAAGGTTTCCCCTACAAGTCAGATGGAAGGTCCCACAGTCCTTGGAGTTCAGTAGCAAAGCAGATGGTGATGCCTCTTCTTCAGAGTTATTTCTACTGATAAAAATCATGTCCATTTCCGATGTTTAACCAACTGACAGCGATGAGAACTTTCTTTTCTGGGTCTTTGGTATCTCTGACTGTAGCCTCTAAGGAAGCAGGTCCCAGGTTGTATCTCCACAGGGGATGCTCCCCAGCACAATGTCCAAGGGCACCAGGTTATGATCACTGCTATTATTCCCGAAGCTCTCGGGTTTGGGGTCCCGGGCTGTCCTCATCGGGGTCCTGAGGGGAGGTGATGGTCAGGGTGATGCTGGTGCTTTGACTTGCCTGGCACATGCTGCCTTGTATGCCTCCCTCTGGGTGCCTTGCTACCTCGGCTGGCTGGCCTGCCTGCCCTGTCCGTGCAGATAGGTTGTTAATTGGCCTTTTAATGAAGGACCCTACATCTTACACAGATGAGACTTAGAGGGCCACATGTGGCCTCGAGGCCAGGATCCCCACTAGTCTGTCTAGGTCTAATCAGTCACCTAACTGTTTAAGCAAATCCTTTGTGGTCATGGCCAGAAGGATGTATTTGTTGAAGTTTGGGTTCCAAGCTCCTAAGCTGAATTTTGCAAAAGTTGTACCTCCAGCCCACTCAGGCAGCCAATGGCTTTTATCATCCTTCACAAGTTGGCCCGAACACAGTTTTCTAGAGTCATTATGCATTACTCCTTTAACCACCATCCTCTTCTTACTGCTCCTCACACACAATACTCTCTCTCTCATCTCTATGCCTGGAGGGGGCTCCCTCCTCATCTCCATCTTGTATAATTCCTTGCTTCTTCCAAGCCTCAGCTCAGATCTATATAAAGCCTTTCTTGATTCCCCTCCTAATATCTTCCCTCCATAAACTACCTGGTAGTTCGATTGAGAGCTGGAAGGAGGCATAATCTTGAGCAAGCTTTCTCTGTGTTCCCTGCTTCTATCATCTCCTCCTAAGATTTTCTTTCATTCGTTGTTAAATCATAGTTAGAAGATGGAACAAGAATGCCTTCAAATCTCACTAGTTTTCTCTAATTGGTGGGAGAGTTGGTCTGACGATGGAAAATTGAAAGAATATTACAAGGGTCAAAGCTCTTTTTTAGGCTGGTAGGGTCTGATGAAAATAAGCAATGTGGGAAGTCTTGAAGGAAGCAAACTTGTTCACTTTCAAGTGCATGGAAATACAAGGCTGACAGACCAGGCAAAACATTGAGAAAGGATATGTCTTAAAGAATCTTGTCAGTGAATTAAACACTTCAGCCAAACACCAAGCAGGCTGGGTACAAGCATTCTTACCAAAGATTGCTAGGATGTAGATGTAGGATTAGATATAGTGTTAGCCTTCACTATAAAGAGGAAATATTTTCCTGAGACATGGTGTTAATTTGCATAGGGGTCAACCCCCTCTTTTCCCATAGAAAAAGGAGAGCAACCTGTGCATCTGTACTGTTTGCAGTTTTGTAAAATGACTCGATCACCAGGAAGCAGTCTTAAGTATCTGATTCTATGAAAGGGAAGCCAAGGGAAATCGAAAGTAATGGGGGCTTCCTGGGGTTAACAGGTCACCTACCTGAGGTAAGTGGTTGGTCTCTTATAAGGGGCAAGAGACAAGCTGGGTAGAGCCCCTTTCAACACAAGAAAAAAATCAAATATAAGAATCATAATAATAATAATAATATGACCTGAAAACCTCATTATTCCTTCCTTGCTTCAGTTAGCTTTAAATTTTCTCCATAATCATGTCAGCTCACGACGATAAATAACTTCCTCTGTCCCTTTTGCTGACCTGTCAGATGAAGTCAGTGCCCTTTAAACCTAAACACTTAGACTTTTTTTAACCCAGTTTTTAAAATCTTTTATTTTAATTGGGTTAAACGTGTCTTCTTTCGATCCTAATCAATTTGGAGGCTTTCAACATATGTAGTTTCCTTTTTTTGGAAAAGGGTGGTACTTCCTACATGAGATGATTGATAATGAGGAAATTGTTCTCTAATCTATAAGACACAGTATACTGAATCTTAGGGGATTAATAAGAACTCTCATCTACACATGTGAGGCACTTTACATTTGTTATCTCATGATTCTCCCTGCAATTCTATGAGGTCAATTGTATTACTATCACCATTTCACAGGAAACTTAGGCTTGGGGGAATGACTTGACCAGGGTCATGTAGGTAGGTAAGTGTGAGGCAGGATTCAAACTCAGATCCTCCTGATTCCCAATCCAATGCTCTATTCATTGTGCACCTAGCCACCAATAAGAGAGACAATGAGATTAACAGATTTGTTCAGATTGCCTGGGCGGGTAAGCTTCAGAAATTCAAACTCAGGTCTTCCTGCTCCAAGCCCAGAACTCTTTCCGCACTGCTCTAAATTCTAAACCATGCCCTGCCAGGTGGGGCCACATCCCCTTTTCTTTACCTATTTGTAGCTTTTATGTAATTGTACTCATAGCATTAAGCTTGTTACATTAAACAATTACCAAGAATTTTACACCAACATGATTTCCTCCTAGGACATTATCAGGCTGGCCATCAGAGCTGCTTTAAAGACACCCATCAATTTGGGATTGATTAATTTTGCGTCATACACTGTGCTGAGGAAAGAAGTTGTGCTAAATTATTTTAGAAGGCCTCTTTCACTACTAAATATATCCTTCTAGATTAACTGGCTCAAAGGTTTAAAAGCTCTCTCTCTCTCTCTCTCTCTCTCTCTCTCTCTCTCTCTCTCTCTCTCTCTCTCTCTCTCTCTTTCTCTGTCCCTCCCTCTCTCCCTCTCTCCCTCCTCCCTCCCTCCCTCCATCCCTCTCTGTTGAAGTTTTATCTGCATCTAAATTTGAACTGGAGAACTGAGAGATAATCTATGCCCTAACGATCTATTCCACAATTTTCTTCACTTTGTACATGCCTCAGCAGTCAAGATGAAAACTCTATTAAAAGAAGTAAGAGTCTTAAAACACTTTTTAGCTAGGAGCAATGGAGCAGGGGTTGGGGGTGGGGGGATGATTAATTAGTCAATTCATTAATTCATCCACCTATCCATTCACATTCAACAAGCATTTATTAAGCTATAATGTTCAATGTCCCTATCTCATTCTCCTGTTCAAGAAGCAGCAGCAGCTTCTGATCTCTAGGTAAAATGCAAACTTCTCTCTGGCTCCACAGTCTGTCTCCCTTGTCTTTCCAGACTTATTGCATGTAATTCCCTTTACATACTTTTTTTTTTCCTAGCCAAACTGGTTTGCCCTGCTTTTGAACAGCCAGTGCTTGGGATGCAATTCCTCTTCCTTCTTCCAGTCATAGAATCCTGTGTTGTCATTCAGTCTTGTCCAACTTTGTGACCCCATTTGAGGTTTTCTTGGCAAAGAGACTGGCTTGGTTTATTGTTTCCATTTTACAGATGAGGAAACTGAGGCAAACAGGGTTTAAGTGACTTGCCCAGCTGAGGCTATATTTGAACTCAACATGAGCCTACCTGACTCCAGTCTCAGCACACTATCCACTGCGCCACCTAGGTGCCCCATAGAATCCCTAGTCTCCTTCAAAGATCAACTCAGGATCCATGTCCTTCAGGCGGCCTATACCGAAACCTCCAGTGGCCTATGTCCCAAAAAATGCTTTCTTTGTATACGTACTTCTGTGTATGTACTTTGTACTTAATTTTTCTTGTGCACTCTTTATCCTCAATGCAATGGGAGTTCCCTGAGGGCAAGGATTGTTTAGTTTTTAATCTTTGTATCCCCAGCTCCTAGCAGTGTCTGGCATGTGATAGCTGCTTAATGTATGATTGTCAATTTAATCAGTAAATTAATTAATTAATGTAAGACACTGTGCTCAGGTCCTAGGGTTACGAAGACTGAAAAACTTTCACTAGCCCCAAGCTTACTCTCTGCTAAATCCTTAAGAAGGACTGCAATCCATACCCCACTCATCACCCTACCTCTTATTTACTGATGCTTACTGCCTGGGTGACCTTTGAGCTTCTGTAAAACGAGGGAATTTAACTGCAGTACTTTTAAGATCATCCTAAATTACCGATCTGTTGTTTGAGGATAGTATATACATGTATATGTATTGTGTATGTATATATACATACATGGGTATTATTGTGTGCATATGTTTGTGTGTTATGTAGGTATATACATGTATACGTATCATGTCTATATATATACATGTGTATCATTTTATATATACACATTGTGGTATGTGGGCATGTACACATGTATGTATGCATATAAACATGTATGTTGTGTATATGCATATGTGCTATGTAGGTGTGTGCGTGTATATTATGTGTGTACATGTTGTGTATATATGTCTATTGTGTATGTATCCATGTGTTATATGTATATGCCTGTGTTATGTATGTGTTGTGTATATCTATGTTTTTATGTACATGTATGTACGTGTATGCATATATACATCACCCCATTCCCAAATCGCATTGGGATGGGATTCTCTCCTCACTGGTGGAGATGAATGCCCTGCCCTGTGTGAGATCTCCCTCCAGCCTTATTCAGTATTCCTTTAAGACTCTTCAAGCTTCTAGTCCTTAGGGTGCTTCTGGCTTCCAGCTTCAAGAGGTAAGATAGAAGATGCCAATCCCACTTCAGGGGAAAAGGAAGGACTCTGGGAAGAAGCTGACATGACAGGACCTGGCATGATGGAGACATCATGTATGTCCCTATCCCCAGTTTGCTACTCTAGAGACTTCAGGGAGATTCTCCTTGAGTGAGATCCAGGACTTCAATCCAGCTCTTGGTTGAGTTGAGTTACCTCACTCCTAGTGGAAGAGCTCCTTCATTCTGTATCGTCTGGTGTATATTCTCCTATGTGGACCTCCTCTGATTTCTGTTTTGCTATATTTTGGATAAATGGGTTTCTTTGCTATTTGCTATGTGTTCATTGTGAAACTCGTACTTGGTGGGAAAGGGGTCCAGCTTTGGGTATATAGAGCTTGGGATCCTCCTTCCCTCTAACAATGATACCAAGATCAGAAGTTAGAACCTAATCATATCCCCAAAACTATAGTATTTAAGGGAGCAGATAGATAAAATTGTAGCCTGGTACTCCCTCTCTCTGAGGATAATAGAGGGGTGGCCTCTGGTCCCAACTTCTTGCTTCCTCTCCTGGCAGGAACTAAAG